>NW_024870989.1:3830000-4430000 GCF_019054845.1 Dipodomys spectabilis | reverse complement strand
CCTTCTCTTTCATTCTCCTGTGCATCTTTGTGTCATAAACAAGGTGGGAGCCATCAGATGGGAACTTCACAGTTTTCTCACTGTCAAAGGTACAAACCTATCTATAGACACTCACCTTGTAGCTTCCTGCCCTCCTGGTAAAAGACTATTTTCTCACAGCTCTTCAAGCTTTTGGTCTTTTCTCTCTCTACTTCATAGAAGTTTCATACTTCTGGCTCCCCCCTCCCCACCTGTCTTCATCTCTTTCTCCCAGCTCTGGTCTTAAAATCCACATTTTAAACACGGTCATTCTCATGCTGGTGCTGGGACTTGAACTCAGGGACTTGTGTTCTCACTTGGATTTTTGCTCATGACTGGCACCATCTGCTAGAGTCATGCCTCCAGTTATGTACTTTTTGCTGGTTAATTGGAGATAAGAGTCTGAAGGATTTGTGTATCCAGACTGGCTTTGAACTGTGGTTCTCAGATCTCAGCCTCCTGAGTAGTTAGGATTATAGTTGTGAGCTACTGATGCTTGACACTCAGAAATCTGCTGACCCTTCTCTTGACCCTCCATTCTCTCATGCGTCCCACTTTCTGAGTTGTGTGCATTCTTTCTTAATTTCCATACCACATCCTCATTCCTCACTTCACTCCTTCCCTCTCGTCCTTCTGCAATTTGTAACCATGTCTCCTGATGTAATGGATGTTTCAACCTGAGTCTTCTTGGTTCTCAGAAGCATTGGACTTTATTGATTTCTTAAACATATCCTCTCAATGGTTTCTGACATCACTGTACTGGTTTTCCTTCTGCCTCTCAGATTCTCCTTTGCAGGCTCATCGTTGTCTTGTATGTCTTTTTAAATGCCATTTCCTTCAGCTTCTCTTCTTCTAGAGCCCGTTTGTAGGATCTTATGTATCCTGTGCCTTAAACAGTCAGGTATAGCTCCAGAAATTATCTCTGAATCCTTCCTTCAGTATACTTCTGGACACCTCCCCTGATCCCAAATATTCCTTGTACTCCACATCTCCAGGATTTAGCAAATTACTTTCATTAAAAGCCTCTGAGCCTTCTTAGTGGTTTCCCACAAACTAGAACCCTAAGAATTACCCATGGAGCTCCCTTTGTGACTCTCTCTCCCAAATTCAATCCTTCCTTCTGCCCTGTGTGATTTGTACCTTACCTCCAAAAGCACAGTCATCCGGCTGTCACGTGGCTCCCTGCATTTTCACCTTGTATGCCAAAGTGGCATTCAGACTGCTGTGCCCTCTCCGTCCTCCCCCCCGCCCAGTGATTTCCTGTTCTTTTTTAGCTTCTGATGTGACCTGCACAGTCCTACATGGTCTGGCCTCCACAGGAACCCCAGTTCCACCTGTGCTTTCCTGGGTTCACCTCATGTCTCTTATTTTTTAATCTCAGACACACATGTCCTCCACCACTATCCTCACATCTGACATACTTTCACAAGTATTGATTTCCTGTTCTCTATACTTCTTCCACTCATCTTCACCTTCCAACCATTAGAACTTTTACTCATTTTTCATCTGCCCAAGGCAGTGTGTCTAAAGAGCATAGACTTGGACCCGGAGTGCTTAGTACAAATTTTAGCTCCACCACTCACCAGACTGGACAAGTTATTTAATCTTTCTTCAGTGGTTCTGTTTTCTTCATGTGTAAAATGGTAACAATATAGTACTTATGCTACAAGGTTGTTGTAAGGAGTGTGTGTATGTGTAAGGGAGTGAATGTATACATAGTGCCTAGCATCTGGTTAGCACTATAGAAATAACTGTTGTTATCACTGTGACTTATCATAGGATTTATCACAATGTTTGGTGATTATCAAAAGTATTAATTTGCTATTCAAACATGATGGGAATCTGATTTGTTCTCATAACTCCACATTGCTCCCATGACTGATCACCTCCCACCGCTCCCATCCCCGGACCCTTCCTGATTCTCAGGAATACTTCATCCCTGACATAATCTAAAGTGCAGGACCAAAGCCGGGTACTGTTGGCTCACTCCTGTCATCCCAGCTACTCAAGAGGCTGAGATCTGAGGATCACAGTTCAAAGCCAGCTCAGGCAGGAAAGTGTGTGAGATGCTTCTCTCCAATTAACCACCAGAAAATTAGAAGTGGCAGTGTGGCTCAAGTGGTAGAGCACTAGCCTTGAGCTGAAGGGCTGAAGGATAGCACCTAGGCCCAGAGTTAAAGTCCCATGACCGACAAAAAAAAATGGGAAAGGAAAGGTCAGGTCTGGGATGATACCTCTGCTAGAAAATCCCAACTGAAACATAAATTCCAAACAGGACATTTTGGATAATAAATCCCCAATAGGACCAGACAATGCATCTCCAAAGAAGAGTCTAATAACTCTTTCCTGGTCTATTCTTCAAACCCAATCATTTTGTCTATCCGAAGACCCTATATGGAGGACTTACCTCTCCCCTCTTGTCCCAATCTTCTTATGTATCTAAAGATGGAATATGAAGGATTGACCACCTCCCTACTGCCTCAGGCACACATGTACACCATGCAAAGCCCAGGTACGTGTGGACTTGATGCGCAGGCAGGGCAGTCTGACCCAAGCCTGGCTTCAGCATTCCACTATGAGCTGATTGAAAGTCTCCACCTCTCTCAGCCCTAATAGCCTTTTGATAACCTCTATGATAACCTCTGCCCCCTGGTTCAGACTCCATAAAAGCCCACCTCCAACCCCACATCTTTGTAGCCTCCATCCCTGCCAGAAGGTTGGTTGCTCCTTGCTGATTCTCAGTAAGTAGTCCTAGCCTTTCGAGATGAAGAGTCCAACCTGTTCCTATTCTTTTTTCTATTTTTCTGAATAAAAACTACAAAATATGCTGTAAAATTAGGATTAATAGTTAATATGATGACTTAAGCAGTGCGTTGCCTAAATAAAGAGATGTAAAATTATATGAATGTTGGCAAAGTACGTTAACTTGATACCTCTCAGAACATATAATATTTTTTATGAAGCAATGAACTTTTATATATAGTTGGGTGATATAAGGCTGAGTAACAGAATGAATTATAGCATCATCCCAATCTTCATATTTATTGGAGATACTGTAGCATTCATAAAAGACAAAGAGATTGTGTGATCTCTCTGAGAGATGGCAATCTCCATGAGGGATAGTCAACAAATCTCCACTGACTATAGCTGTTATTAAGCTGAACTGCTTAGTTGAACTGCTGGTACTGCACCATAGAGCATCCAGATTGGCCAACCATGTTGAGAAATCCTTGTTTCTGTACTCTCTTGTCAAGCTTTGGAAAGTTGGAAAAACTATATCAAATGACCGTGATACTGGCTGATCTCTGCCTTGTCTAAATAGTGATTTAACATTGTTGCTTTCAATGATATATAATGTGCCCTTCTCAGTTATAGAAACTCTAGATGAATGAATTCAGTACTATATACACAATAATGTTTTCTTTTTACTGACAATCACAGTTGCGCTTCTTCTTTTTGATGTTCCTTCCTTAGAGGTATGTGAAATGTTCCTTGTCCCATGTGTTCTAATATGTGAGGATAACTGTCACAACTTGTATTTGGTTATAAAAATAACATTTCTGATATATTACTGTGTGCCAACATCTGCTCTTTATAGAACTTCTGTGTATTAATTCACTGAAATCTGGACTGCTCTGAGCAGTTAACTGTTAACTTTCTCAAATAGAAGCACAGAGGTTAAACAACCTATCAGTAATTACACAGCCATTAATTGAGTCGAATCAGACAGAGAATGATAAGAATGGCTAATTGGCATTCAGATGACCATCCGGTTAGGGACTTCCCTTAGCAGGGCACAGGTTTCTCAGGAGTAAAATCCTAGCTCCTCAGGAGGCTGAGAACTGAGGATTGAGGTTCAAAGCCAGCCCAGGCAGGAAAAGTCTATGAGATGCTCATCTTCAAATAACCACCAGAACTGAAAGTGGCAATGTGGTTCAAATTGGTAGAGCACTAGCTTTGAGCAAAAATCTCAGGGACAGTGCCCAGCCCCTTAATTCAAGCCCCACAATGGACACACACACACACACACACACACACACACACACACACACACACACACACACAGAGAGAGAGAGAGAGAGAGAGAGAGAGAGAGAGAGAGAGAGAGAGAGAGAGAGAGAGAGAAAACTTCTCTTAAAAGGGAAGATATCAGTTCTGTCAGCTTGAGGATTGCCAGAAAGATCACTGATGATTTTCCTGGATAGATTGATGGAACAACCACCCCATTCCTTCCCTTCATAAAAAAGAAATTTTGAGGATATCTTTGTTTGCTAGCTAGCTTGTACCAGGGTTTGAACTCAAGGACTCTGCTTGCTTGCTTGTCACTCTACCATTTAAGTCATGCCTCCCACCTAGCTTTGTTTTTGACATTCATGGGGCTTGACCTCTGGGCCTGGGCTCTGTCCCTGAGCTCTTTAAGTCAAGGTGAGCGCTCTACCACTTGAGCCACGCCACTTCCAGTTTTCTAGTGGTTAATTGGAGATGAGTCTAACAGACTTTGCTGCCTGGGCTGGCTTTGAACCACGATCCTCAGATGTCAGCCTCCTGAGAAACTAGGATTACAGGTATGAAGCACCAGCGTCCGGTCCAGCCTAGCTTTTGCTGGTTATTTGGGAAATGGAATCTTGCAGACTTGTTATTCACAAGAGCTCAATTCTCCTATATAGGACTGTAGTCATGAGCCCCCATGGCCTAGCTGAGTAAATATTAATGCAAGATACCTATCTTCTATTGCACTTTGTTTCCACGTGTATTTGTATAAACAGTGAAGATTTTGCACATTTGTGTGTTAGGTTAAATTTGATTGCCTCAGTCATGTCTGGTTAGTAAGTTTTACTTAGTTCTAGGGACCACTTTCTTTGTTTCACAGTATTTTTTCCTATATTCAGGGAGAAAGGTACCTCAATGGAAATGTGGATGTATGGACTGCTGTTTTAGATATTCCCTTGGTATATTTCAACTCTTTGTCTAAGCCCCATTGGCCCCTTACTCCCTAAGTCTCAAGGTAGTACAAAGGTGAAGGCTTTAGAGATACAATGCAGCAGCCTTGTGGTACCCTAGAGTCCCCCCAGAGTCACTGCACAGACCTCTGATGGATCTATGTGGGCTGGGTATGAGGGCCTTCCCAGGACTCACATTTGGAAGTGCCACTCCCCTCCTTGGGACCAGAAGCAACAGGTGCCACATATAATTTCTACTTTCTAATATTTTCCTTCAGTGTTATAAACAGTACCTGATCATAGAAATACTATGTTTTATTACAACAACATATATAACCTATCTTATTTCAACCTTTAAAACCATTGTAATATTTTGTATACAGTTGGTATTCTTTCTGTAATTCCTTATTTTTTTACTTTTGAATGTAACTAAAGTAATATAGTTTGTGCATATTTTATCATTCTAGTATAACTTCATTTGCACTACTTACATGCAAAATTTTTCAAATTCTGAGATTTAATACTGTGTTTTTAGATAACAATTTTATTGTACTTTATTTCAGTTCGCCAATATGGCCTTATAAATACAAACAATAAAATCCATTCTTGTTAGTATCAAGTTCGATGTCCTTTGGAAACTGTAGACTCAGGATATAACATCGTGCATACACTAATGTGTATCACCTTGTTTACAACTGCTCCATAAAATTAGTAGTTCAGATGGCAATCTCTTCATCTGGCCCACTGGGCCCACTGGGCATGCTGGGGACTCTGGAGAAGTAAGAGCCTAACTGCAGCCTGCCCACCTTCTGTAATGCCAGGAGACTGTGGGAGAAGACATGATGGGGGGTTATGGCAGTGAACCTGTGGCTGCCACAGCACAGAGCCAGCTGCAGTTGCTGGAAGCTCTACCTGGGCATGGGCGTGCATGGCAAGGTACCACGGGAACTCTCTAGCATCTGCCTGCAGGCCCAGGGCCTGAATGACCCTGCCTAGGGATCACACCCATGCATTGTGTGGTTGGGCCAACTGAACTGAAGGCATTCTCCAGATCTGCTTCTACATATTTAGCCTTCTTGGAGCAGGGGATGACTCTGCTGTGATGCGAGAAGTAAGACAGGCGCAGGAGTGGTAACTCTAACATTTGTACCCAGGCTATTTGGATACTTTCTTTCCTGCACCCCACCCCGCCTCCGCTGGCTCAGGTTGCCCTGCCCCGCTTCTTGTTCATGGCATAGCAAGCAATGACACTCATGTCAGGTACTATGGCTGTTCTTTTGGGTTGGTTAATATATATATATATAAAGATAGCCCCTCTCTCAGACAACAAAATTATATTCTGGTTTTTGTAAAAGATTCTGTATTCCTAGTGTTTGGTTTTTGTATTCTTTGTTGTAAATGCTTGTGAAACTTGTATTTTAAGTGTTGAGGTGCAGGGAGAATCAGCCAGATTATGAACATAGTTTCCTACATCCTTTTATCTAAAAAGGAAAACAGATTCCCTCTAAAGCTGCCTATCAGTCAATAAATTTGAGAGGGGAAAAAGTCTATATTCTACTAAGATCAAAATGTGCTAGTTTTACAATGGCTTTGTAGTGAAGTTGAAATTTGGAATTAATATTCCTCCAGCTCTGTTCTTTTTATTAAGGATCATTTTTGCTATTCGGGGTCTTTACTGTTCCATACGAATTTTAGGATTGCCTCTTCTATTTCCTTGAAGAATGAGGTTGGAATATTGATAGATATTTCATTGAATTTGTAGATAGCTTTGGGAAGTATTGCCATTTTCACAATGTTGATCCTTCCAATCCAGGAGCATGGGAGGTTTTGCCACTTTCTTGGTACATGCACAAGAGCAGACTTCAAAACCATTGGAATAGAATTAAAAACCCAGAAATGAACCTACAGACATATAGCCATCTAATCTTCTATAAGGGAGCTAAAAAATAGAATGAAAGAAAGCCTCTTCAGAAAATGCAGTAGGCAAAAGTGGTTAATCATTTGTAGAAAATTAAAGCTAGATCCTTATATATTACACTGCACCTCAATCAACTCCAAATGTATCAAAGACCTTGGACTCAAAGCAGATACTCTGAAAATATTGCAGGATGCAATAGGAGAAACCCTAGGTCTTCTTGGCACAGGCCAAAATTTTCTTAGTAGAGATCCAGAAACAATACAAATCAAAGAAAGGTTCGACAAATGGGATTGCATGAAATTGCAGAGCTTCTGCATGGCAAAGGACATACCTAACAAGTTCAATAGAAAGCCCATGGATTGGGAGAAGGTCTTCACTAGCCATTAAATGGACAAGGGTCTCATATCGAAAATATACCTGCAGCTCAAATTAAATCCCCCAACAACAAATCCTCAAATAAACAACTGCCCAATAAATAAGAGGGTTAAAGACTTAAAGAGAAACTTCTCTGAAGAAGAAAGAAGAATGGCCAGTAGATAATGGAGAAATGCTCAACCTCTCTAGCCATAAAAGAAATGCAAATCCAAACAACATTCTGATACTACCTCACCCCAGTTAGAATAGTTATAATCAAGAACTTGAATAACAACAGATGATAGAGGAGATGTGGACAGAAGGGAACCCTACTACATTGTTGGTGGGAATGTAAACTTGTTCAACCACTTTAGAAAGTAGTATGGAGATTCCTCAAAAGACTCCACGTAGAGCTCCCCTATGACCCAGCAATCCCACTTTTGGGCAAACAGTAGTAAAGCTATCAGCACAAGTATGTTTATTGCATCATTATTTTCCATAGCTAAGTTAATGAACAAATGCGGATGCCCCTCAGTAGATGAATGGATCAAGAAAATTTGGTATATATACACAATGGAATTCTATGCCTCCATCAGAAAGGATGACATTGCCCCATTTGTTAGGAAATGGAAAGACTTGGAAAAAGTTATATTAAGTGAAGTAAGCCAGGCCCAAAGAAACATAGGTCCCATGGTTTCCCTTATTTGTAATTACTAGTATATGTCTGAGACAAGCAGAAAAGTTCAGATAAGTTGATGTTAGGTGAAATGAACCCCAAGGGAAGTATTCAAATGTTTTATTTTTTCTTTTCTGCGATTGTTTGTAACATATTTATAGGATGATTTCTTTGTTGCTTTGTATGTTCCTCTCCGATGGTATAACCCCTGCTTTCATTTTTTTTGATGTTGGTATAATTTCTGGAGACGGGCAAAAACAAATCGTATTAACAGGGATACAGTTGGACCTTTTGCAACAATGAAATGCACAAGTCGTTATGTTGAAAAATGAACTTTACAACTTTGGCTGGGAGGGGCAGGGCGGGAGTGTGTGTGGGGAGATGGCAAGGGATGAGAAGGGGAAACAAAGGAGGAAGCAACAATTCTTGATAAGAAATGTACTTTTTACCTTGCTCATGTAATTGTATCCCCTCTGTACGGTATTTTCACAATAAAAAATGGACAAGTTTTATTAGCACGCTTTGTGTTCAAAATACAATTAAGTCATACTCTATCATGGAAATGATTGTCCAAACCTAATAGTTATGTGTCCTGGGAGCTAGAGGCAGGATTTTTGTGAGCTTCATTCAAAGGCGGGAGGGAGGAGTTAAAATCAATACTTATTTTGTAGAATCAAAGTGGTAATCCAAAATGAGAATGACAAAAATACTCTGTCTGGTCTAGTTCTCACGTGCTGCCCTTGACATGGCACTTTTTGCCTTTTCTGGCTATGGTTAGGTCCACCTACCCGGTGGACCTAAGGTTGTCTTTATGGCATCTTGGTCCTGAAGTGGGTCTTGGGTTATGCAGTAGCAGTTGGAACCAAGCAAAGGACAGGAAAAAGACCACTTCCAGGGCATGGCTCCTTAGTTCCCTATGCAAGTAGGATTACCAGGAATTTCTCTGAATTTGACTCCAGAAAACAATCACTGAACCAAAAGGACAGGCCACAAAACTCCTTTCCCCTTCCTCCAATTCTTCCTTCCTTGGTAAAGTGCAAAACAATTTTGCAGGTTTTGGCACACACACAACTCACCCACCCTCCTCTGGAGGTTGCAAATGACTAAGTCATGTAAATGCGTAATGCCACACTCTTCATTCTGGACAATTTCTTCAGGTTGTTTGATGCTTTACTTTTTTAAAAAAAATTCTTTTTGTCAGTTGTGGGGCTTGAACTTTAGGCCTGAGTGTTAACATGTTCCTGAGCACCTCAGATCAAGGGGAACACTCTACCAGCAACACTTCTTCTTTTTTGGTGGTTATCTGGAGGTAAGAGTCTCATAGACTTTCCTGCCAGGGTTTGCTTTGGACCGTGAATTTTAAAATTTTATTTCAATATATTTCTGCTAATTTCAGGAGACTTGGGTCTCCTTCCTCTTTTATTTTCTCCAGTATCTTTTCTTGTTTTGGAACAAATGTCATGGACTGTCCATCCATTCAAATCTAAGCTTATTTCATTAATTTAATAGAAAAGGAATCCAGCCTGCCTGCATCTCAGGACAGCTTTGCAGATAATATTAATCTGATAATTCACATCAGTGAATTTTCTAAGTCATTTTGATAAATTTTTGTAAACCATTCACTAAAGAGGTCCAAAAAAGCAAAAATAAATAATAATGTTTGATTTCTAACAAGGTTTAAAAAAACTAGTAATTCAACAAAACACATTCTGTTGTTCCAAGATTCCATGGTGAAGTAGCCCTTAACACTGACCCCCTCATTTCAAACATGTAGCTTTATTCAGTTTTACTGTTCTAGCTTTCATTTTGGTACTAGTATCAGTAAATTACTTGTAGTATTTGACAGTGAAATTTCAGTTGTTGATAGCTCAATTGATATTGACAATGGTAGACTCATGGGTTAACTATCATAGAGCATAAAATATTGAATAGCATTAATTATATGCAACTATTCCATAACTTAATATAACTATCACATATGTGTATCTTCATATAATTTTTAAAATGCAAAACAGTTACATATCTATGTCATAAAATAATTCAGATCACTAGCATAAGAGACTAAGCTAAACCTATTGCATCATCCCCAATATTCTTGGTAAAATTTTCTTTTCTCATTAACTTTTACCTTAGGGCCTTCTTTTCCTAGCAACCAATGATACGTTGATGACTCTACATTTTATTCACCTCTGTATAACCTCTTTCCTTTCCACCTCCAGTTAGTCACTCATGTTGAATATCTGAGGAATAACTTGTCCCAATGTGCCTACAAGAGGACAGCAGTACCCAAGTCGACTGGTTGTGCCCACTCTGTCCTTGTTTTTTTAGGTAATGGGGTATCAGTGTCAGGGGTGTCAGGGATCAGGTGGCTGGAACCATGGTACTATTAATTATGGGTAGTAGAACAGAATAGCAGAGACTATGATACCAGACAAAGAAGAAATGTGACTATAATCATTGTGTTACAATGGCCAGGTTTTGGAAGTATGCCTGGAGTTCACTGCTCCTGCTGCACTGATCCCAGGGTAGCTGGGGAGGTTCCACCTCTGGATCAGGACCAGGCTTTGTGGACAAGACCGATGGGACATCTGGGGACCTGTGCAGTGGCTGCCTTGTGCGGCCTGGGAACTTCCTTAGCATGGCCTAGGCTTCTCCACGGAAAGTCTCATTCACTCCTGTGCCTCTCCTGTCTTCAGGATTCCCGCTGTCCTCCTGCCTCCTGCCATGTCAACTACAGGTGTCAACTTCTCCACACCGCTGAGAGGCCATCCCAGAGATGCTCACAGGGCTTCCCACGCCAGTTCACCATTTTTGCAGGGCTCTGGGGTGCCATCCTCCAGGCAAAATACCCCCATTTCAGCTTGGCCACACCTGCCTAGGGAACCACGAACTGAATTCTTACACAGGAAGCCAGGGGCACACAAGGCCATCGTGCAGTCAAAGGCATTCTTTCCCTCCTTCTGCTCAGGTGTGTTGAGGTTGTGGAGCCAACCACAACATCACATTTGATTATCTAAAAGGAAGGTGGAAAAAGCTTCATTGTCCTAGATACAACTGCCCCTGTGGTTCTGTGTACATGAGGGGTGTGTGTGAGTGTGTGAGTGTGTGTCTGTGTGTCTGTGTGCGTCTGTGTCCTTTGAGAGTTTCAGATATAGCTGAGGTTTGGGGTAAAACACTTCTTCCCTTCAGCATTGAGTTTTGGTGTCTAGTGGTTTTCCTCACCACCAAATTTTGAGTCAACGTTCTAAAGTTGTCCTTCTCTATACATTTCTCTTTTGATCTTCTTGATGCTCAGATTCCTATTGTCTGCTTGTGAACTTCACCATTAGCTTGTTGAAGGTGGTGCCTTTTTAAAAAAGCTTATGAAGCCTTTTGATCATTTTAAATGCAGTTTTACTGTGTTAGTGCGTTTTACTTAGCCCAACTCTTGGAGCCTCGGCTGTGTCTGTTAATGCTGAGATTAGCTTAGGGCTAATATGAGAAACTATCTATCTTTGTAGAGAAAGAAGTTCAGCATCTTTATTGAAATAATTGCCTGGTTGTAAAAAAATGTGTTATAAATGTACAATCAGTTGATTTTAGTAAATTGTGCACGAATGTAGTGATTTTTGTTTATTAATGTGAGTAGTTGGAATAGAAAAAAAACACAAATTATAAAAGTTAAAAATTGATGAAATAACATAAAAGAAAGACACTGATTAGGAATGAAGCACGAATATAAAAGTTTAATAAATAAATGGAATTATTGAAATTCTTATCCACAAAAAATATATATCAAAAATCATTGAGCTTCCATCTTACACATCAGAATAGTTATCACAACTCAAACAAATAAAAACAAATGCTGGAGAAGTTGAAATAAATCAGGAACTATATTTAGCTGTGTGGCATTATAAACTAGTGCAACCCATATGGAGCTCAGAATGGAAGTTTACACAATGCCAGAAAAGACATATTTTACTGACATTTATAACAATTTTGATACATATTGAAGGAATATGTTTCAACATGAATGTCCATGTTCATGACAGGAGTATTCATAGCAACCAAACTCTGCAGTCAACCTAGGTGTACCAGAAAGAGGGAATAAAGAAAATGTGATATTCCTAGCTATAAACATATACTGGGATATAAGAGAAGTAAATGCTTCTCCTCTTTGACTTCAGAATATTTTTGGATATACACCTATTCCTAATTTCACTAGGTTTTATGGCATTGTGTTTTTGCTTTTGTGAGGAAGCTCCATAATGATTTTCAGAGCAGTTACAACAGGTTAAAGGTATCCCATAATATGTGGATTGTAGACCGAAATTTAAATATATCACTGAACACATACATATATAGTTTATAATTTGAAGCAATTTTAAGAAGGAAACAATTGGGCAAAAAGACAATGTTAGATGCTTAATAACAAATTATCTTAAAAAGTTGAATAAAGAGGTATAAAATGAGATTCATCAAAAGTTGTTACATGATAGAAGATGGATGAAGTATAGAAAAACAGATTCATTTGCATGGTCAATTCGACTGAAGTATATGCATATTTGTTGTACACTGATGAAACGTATTCAAAAACATAAAATACACATAAAATATTTATGAGAGTATAGAGCAGGGTCTTTCTTGAGTATATGTAATAGCAAGAATTCACTGGAGGATCAGAAATGTGAGGGAGAGAGAATAATGTTGTCAAGATATATTTTACACATATACAGAGATGGAAAAATAGGAAAAATGTGCAATTAATTAGTGCTAATTTAACAAAACGTTTTGTTCAACTTTTAAGATGAAACTATAAAAATAACACTTAATATCATCAAATAAATATGCCATGGAAGAAAATGTACCATGTACAGATTTTCCCCAAAATTTGTTTTATTTGTTAACAAATGGATTAAAATAAAGTCTAATTATATCTGAAGATGTTAACACTTTCAAATGTCATTGCTAGAACCAGCAAAGGAAAGTCACAGAGAAGTAGAGTAAGAACAACCTGAGCGGTGGATGAAGGTACTCAGTAGAACTCTGAGGGTAAAGAATTTGCTCTCTTTTCCTCATCAACATAGAGCTAGGACACCTACATTTTGACAGAACACTTGCAATAAGAGCAATGAAGTTACTAATTTAGGTAGTAATTCATTATTTTTAATCCCTAATATTATGATGTAACTCCCAAATGATGAGTGGTCCTAGTAGATATTCTGAGCACATTTTCACCCAGAGTTTCTAATTGCTCCCCCTGCCAATGATTCTTCTGCTACTCCCATTTCTCCTTGTTTCTCAACTAAACTCCTGTGACCTTTTGGTTCATGAGAAAGAGCTGGAGAAATGTGAGGATGGCCTGGAGTCTGAGCTAACTCCCACTAAATCTTAGAGGATCTAGTGAAGGACCTCCACCTGGGCCTCAGAATCAGATATTAATTGACCTCTTTGTAAATGGGGAAATTCACTCCCACAGGCAGAATCTGTCATTCCTTGACTTCTCTGAAAAGATTTGTTAATAGGGTACAATTCAGAGAATGAGCTTTCTCACCACCAGCCACTGCTTTGGCAGGAAGAACAGATTCAAATCTGAAAGTGGTCTCAATCCCCGCAGGGCCAGTCAGAAGCCAGGAGATCACACTTTCCTCCTCATCAGGGACCATCTGCTAGGATTAGAGTCTGGACAAAGGCTAAGATGGAGATAAACTGAGACTGGGCCTAAGGGGCACACAAAAGAATTTTCCTTTCTTTGACTTTCAGTGAGTTGTTTAATTAGACATGATGCCTCCTTCATATCAGAAAATGTACTACATGAATTAAGTCATTGCCACTTTGTGGGAGGTCAGTTTCCTCAAAGGAGAAGAGGTTAAATGCTGTGACCACCAGTTTCCTCCCTAGGCTGTTGTCTCTCCCATATCTTCCCATTCCAGGAATACATTGCTTCTTTCAGGCATTCAACTATTTATCCTGATCCTAGGCGGGCATACTGTAGGCTCTTCTTTTGCATTTGAGGTAGAATAGGCCCAGGCTCAGCTCATGCCAAGAATTAGATGCATTCTGAGAAGCTCAGATTTTTACTAAAGATCAATCATATTAAAAAAAAAGTAACTGAATTAATAGCACCCTTGTATACTTGCATCTTCACTAATAGATAACTTCCTGGGTGCTCATTGTGTACTTTTAATTCTTTGGTAGCAAGCAACATTCTAGGAGTCTTTCCTGGCCACAATTTTTGAGGTTTCCACTGAAAATTGAACTTACTAGAATCTCAAAAGTTTCAGTTTGGGGGGAGGGTGGATATGAGTGGCTCATACCTACAATCCTACCTAGTCAGGAGGCTGAGATTTGAGGATGGAGGTTATAAGCTAGCCTGAGAAGAAAGTCTATGAGATTTCTCTCTAGTTACCTAACAAAAAACCAGAAGTGGTACTCTGTACCAAAGTGGTAGAGGTCTAGCTTTGAACCAAAGAGCTGAGGGACAGTGCTCAGGCCATGAGTTCATGCCCTGTGACCAACAAAATGTAAGTTTCATGTTTCTACTTTGGTTTCCTATTCTAACACACTATGTGCTTTATCTGTAAGTCTTACTTAAGGTTCCTGTTTCTCACTCGAGTAGATTTTTTGCCAGTCAACAATAACCAAGTCTACAAAGTCTACCTAGAGTACAATCAGCAAGTTTAAAACAAATATTTATTAAGTGTGGGTGTGCAGACCTTAGACTAATTCTTACTTTAAAGAAACTATGTTTGCCTTCCTTCCACTTGAACACTTGTGTGGAAAATAGATGCATCTCTGGATTTCTTTGGTTCTTTCCAGAATCTAGTTTCTCCAGATTGTTTTTCCATTGATACAGAAAAGTTCCAAATTGTGGCTACTATTATTTATTGTATGGATAGTTTTAATCATGGGAAAATAGATTAAAAGTATTTCAAACTTCATATGTGTGAAAAATGTTCATTCATTTGTCTAAATTCAAAAAACATAAATTACTAAAGGCATTGTTTCTTTGGTAGAAAGAAGAGCATGTGGATCAGAGATAGTCTTCCATGTAGGAGTCTTGGAGGATCTGACTATCTAGTGGTATGACTTTGAGTAGTAGGTTGCCATGATGGGTCTTTCCAACACTTCTTGTTTGGCAGTAGAGGCCTGGTGAAACAAACACATTTGTCTCTGACTGACTCTCTTTCAGGAAGTCCAAGCCTGATATTGATTGTGTAAGATAAGAATTGTCCTCCTATCATTTCCTTCTAAGTAATATTTTGGATTTTGGAACGTGTAGCAGCTTATATGTAACATTCTCCTGTGGAGTGATTTAAGAGCGAAACTTCAGTATCTGTGTCCTAACAAACAGTTCCTTATACTTTACAATATAAGATAAATAACAATGGTTTTCTTAGCAAATCTAGATAAATTGTATATCATTAGCGTTATGATAAGAGTGTTTCAAAGTTTACAGATCACTTTATTTTCAAAAGAAAATCAAAGTAATCAGAATATTGATATTTTGAAATGTATATTAGGAATCATGTATATTTCCAAAGGCAATGTAGCCCACAAGACATTTCCAGTTTCTTATTTTGTCATGTATGTTATTTAATTTTACTTTTTGTCCAAATTAAAGCTTACTATATATAACTTGTGCAACAAGAAATGGAGCACAAATTTAATTCTTTTCTTTGTTTTTACTTATTTGCATTTATCATGAAGTTGTGTGCAAAGAGGTTTCAATTACACAATTTTTTTATTAGTAAAATGAATTTTGATTGTGTTCCTTTCATCTACCTATCTTTCCCACCCCTAGCCATCCTCCAACTTATCTGGCTTCATTTTTGTATATGAATCATCAATATAATAATTGTATTTGCCATCCGTTCCTCTTTTCATTAATCTGCCTTCTCTTTCCTTAAACCTCTTCCCCAGCTGACCATGATTTCCCTTTCTGCTATTTTCTTGAACTCTTCATTCTTGGTTAGTTATTCAGAGAACCACCATCACTGTAATACTCCCAAGAGCATACCAAATATTGGGTTTTGTAATTTTATTTTAATTTCAGCTTGTACATAGGAATTGGCATTTAATAAGTGCGTACATGAGTACACTGGATCTTGATCAACGTCACCTCTTTCATAATTTTCCCCAATGCTCTCACTACCACGTTTTCCTCAATTTCTTCATTTGGTAGGATATCCACTAAGTTAGATCATTGCAATTCTCCCCACTTTGTTGCCTCATATATCTATTTCTCCCCACCTTGATCCCAGCCCTACATCTGAGTACTGGATTCCTAGTGTTTATTTTGTTGGAATGTGAGTTAACTAGTCTAAGGAATTACATTATTTGAATTATTCTCTTAACCAACCATATTTCAGTTCATACCTAGGGGTATACTTGGATTCCACCCTAAAGTGTGCATATTGTGTTGATCCAGATCATGTCTACCTTCCTAAATATCAGAAAATATATCTCCCTGGGTTTGACTTTCTTTCCTTACTTCACTTAACATAATTTTCCCCAATTTCTTTCCTTTCTTTGCAAATGATGCATTATCATTCTTTTTAATGGATAAGTAAAATTCCACTGTGCATGTAAATGTATATGTATATATGCAAATGTATAAATATATACACATATATGCATATTTATATGCATATAGCATATTCATATATATGCATATAAATATGAATATAGCAATCATATTTTCCTAAACTACCTCTCTACTGATTGGAATAGTCCATATCTAAATGTGATTTCTTGTAATATTATGCTTTTGCTTTCAAGGTTTTTGGAAACAACTTAGTATCATTTGCCTAATCCTATGCATACAGTCTATTCTGTAACAAAAATCACTCTATAATTTCCTAGTCTGGTCATTTACATTTCTATATATGTCGGCTCCTATAAATCACAGGGGTTCATAACTGTATATGATTCTGTTTTAAAGAGCAAGACTAAATGCTTGTTTGTATGTAGTTGACACTTGCAAATAATTTATTATATAATTATATATACATACATATACATATATAATTTACATATTGACACACATATATGTATATGTATATGTACATATAGTATATATATACTATCTGTGTGCTAGTACTAGGACTTAAATTCAGTGCTTAGGTTTTTTGCTTTTCTTTTTTGCTCAAGGTTGGCATTCTTCTATTTGAGCCATACCTCCACCTTTAGCTTTTTGGTTCTTAGTTGAAGATAAGTGTATCATGGTCCATTTTATCTTGTCTGTGAGTACCATGGTCCATTTTACCTTGTCTCTCTTGAAACTATGATCCTCAGCTTTCAGCCTTCTAAATAGGTTTAAAGGCAATCAGCACTAAAACCAACCCTATTCTATTTGAATTAAAAATAAATTTAAAGAACAATAAGTTGTAGTATTTTTAAATAAATGTCTTCTCATTTAAACTAAAATACATTGCTTAATTTTTTTTTCTTATTCCAACTCTCTTACCAAGAAACAAAAGGAAAAATTCTAAAGGAAAAAAAAAACAAACTAAAGAACTTCTGAATTTAACAATTCTCAAGCCTGCTATCCACAGTTTCTTTGCTGGAAAATAGAACAGGATGATGTTGTCTACAAGCAAAGCAGGAGAAAATGCTCTTCACTGAAGTTGCTGCAAGTCTGATGAGGATGAGGAAAAGCAACTTTATCCAGGAAGTATCACAAAGTGTTAGCTGTGGTAGGCTGACTCTAGTGGATAAATGTAGCCTTTCTTAGAGGATCTTCATAATGATGTGGAGAGTAATCAAAGGTGAATATGTGATTAGAGAGGTGTGATTTCTTGAAGATGAATGTTTATATTGTAGTTTGTATACTGTTGAAAATGAGACAGTTAAGATAGGGATGTTTATGTAATTTTTCTGCTTGTAAGACAAGGAATTAGACTAGCAATACCTTTGAAAATTGATAGTAAAGTAAGGGTCCTTATAACTTATATTGCAACATAAAGTTTTACCCAATAAGTATTTGTTTATTCTGAATTAGTTTAGAAATGAAATATTATAATATTATCGAACACTCAATAATAATGACTTAAGAACATGTCAAGGACAATCACAGCTACTTAGTAGGTAGAGATCTGAAGATAGATGTTTGAAGCTAGCCCAAACAAAATAACTCTGAGACTCATACCGACAATTAGCCAAGAAAAAGGTATGAAGTTGTTCTGGGGTTCAAGTTGTAAACTTCTAGCCCTGAGCAAAATGGCTCAAGGAAAACACCAGGCCATAGTTCAAACCTCAGTACTGGCACAAAAATAACTTATGCAACTAAAACAAACAAATATAATTATTTAAATAAAGTCATTCCTTGTATCCTTCACAGTATAATGACAAAACCAATTTTATACATACATAATTTATAGTAGTCAAAGAATATCAGTAATTATACATATACATATATCATTTATATGTTATAATAACATTATATATATTATAAATAGATTATAGTAATAACAATACTATCCACTAAATTGATATATGTTTTAGAATAGGGAATAGATTTCTTTAGTACAACAAAGTACCTAATCACAAAAAACTATTCCTTTTGGATTATATAGCACTAACAAAGTATTTCATGTGTATTTAAGGTACTTAATGATAAAAGCCTGTGTTCATAAGCACAGGTGTTGTTGACATGGATTTATTAATCCTTAAACAATTACTCCAATTACTTCCACAAACAGTGGAAGCTTTATGATATTCATTCAGCTATTTCTTTAGAAATTAAACCGATCTTTATTTGATAGAAAAATTATTCGATACAAAGTCATTACCCATACCCTTTTCATTTAAAAATATTTATATTCTGTCGCAATTTTGTTGCCATTATAACCATAATGTAGAAGATAATGTGAATTCATCTGCTCCATAGTTCTTAAAAGGTAATGAATGTGACATTTACAGAATATCCTCAGATATTCCTGGTGGAAAACTGGATTTGAACTGGTCTGTCTTAGGTTCTTGGGAAATTTGCTTGGCCTTGTTGGCTAGGTCTTTTTTAGTGAAATATTGAATTCCTTTCCTAAATTGCAGAACTGTCATGAGCACTAAAACTATTCTAGTGCAAGTGCAGTGCTTGGAATGATGTCTGCACATTGTGTAGTAGCTCCCAGATAAATATTCTTCTATCACCATGATCACAGCATCCTTCCTGAAGGCCTTCAGAAATATCTACCCAATTGATGGTGATATCTGTGAAAATTTGATTTTTACTAAAAAAAAGTTCTATTCTTCGCATGAAACAATGAAAGTAATTTTAGGGCTGTCCTGTGGCTTTTATTTTAAAGGAGTTTTGCCTAAATTTCATTTACTATATAAATGGTAACAGTAGCATTCTTTAGTGCTGCCTTTCATGTTTCTAGTCTGTGTACCATCTGGAATACAATTGTAACTTAGTTCATAATCTTTGTTACCAGAATAAAAAATACAAGTGTCATTTCAATAACAAGACAATTATATGCTAATATTTTCCTGAAATATATTTCTGAATTCTTTTAGACCCATAAAGGACAGCTCAGAACAGGGAAAGAGTATTATAAGAAATAATAAAAAATATTATAACGGTGGGCTTAATGGCAAAGTGTAATATGTAACAAAACCAATGGTAGGTTAATTTGCTCTTTTTGCTATTCTCTCTCCCTTCTTTGTAGAAAGGTTCTCACTATGAAGTGACAAATGATCTAGACCTTTCAAGCCTTGTCTCAGTGACAGAAGTGATGGGATTAAGGATATGTGCTGCCATGACTGCCTTTAAGGAATTTCATAATAAAGCAATACCAACACATATAAAGCAACATTTGTGAGTGATGTGTATTCACTTCCTCAATTGCAGAAATTAAATTCATATGTCAAAACATCAAATTATTTACATTACAATATGTGCATTCAACTGGAATCCCTAACACCTCCACAAATCAAATGCAAACTAAAAGCTCGATTTCAAAAACCAACATCTAATGCAGTATCTGAAATACAAGAAGATACACATAAAACCTAAAGGAGTGAGATATTTCACACTGGCAAGAGCATTGATACCTGGATTTTAAACCAGGGCTTGAAAAGGTCAGATGTCACTAAATATGTGATTAAATTTCAGAATTGTCCTTGGTCTCAACATTGGAGGTACAATTCAAAGGCAGCTAAGTTGCTGCAGTATTGTTGCTGCAGATTTAGTGTGACCCTCCCTAATAATGGTAATGTACAGAGGAGAAGCTAAGTCAGTAAAAGGTATAATAGAAAAGATTCTCCACTGAGAAAAATTGCAGGGGTGATCCTCACTCTTGCGTTGAGAATGTACAGCCCATCTCATTTTACTTTAGGCTCTAGCATATTTCTGATCTGAAGACAATTATAACACATCTGTGTGCAATGAGTGTGAGCAGTGAGCAATGTAGGTGTGTATTACTATAATACACATAAAAACCTTAGAGGTAGGAGATGACATGACCCTCACACTTCATTCTATGTTGTTGAGTTTCATGGAGAAATATTCATAATTAGGTAATTCTGACTAATCTAAGTCTGATTCAGGAAATTGATATAAGACTTTAGGGTCATCCACTCGTGTCATGTGGTTTGTGACCTATGAAATAAATCATATTATTTCACAATGTATATATGTTTGTGAAAATTTATGCAATACCACATACCAAATATACAAAAGGGGCAACTATCCATCTCTTATATTAGCAGAAATAAAGATACTCCAGAAATGTACTTCTTTGCTAGTGTATCACAGGATGACTGCTTTCGTGTCTTTCCAGATGCTCTTGTTATTTTATGTATCTTCTTTGGAAAAAAGTGTATCAACAGATTGTTTAGAGGTGTTCATATCAGTACTGTTGAGGATCTTCATTGGAAAAGTTAGGAAAGTGTGTTTCCACAGTTTGTTTTGAGGTGTTCCGAATATCAGTAGTGTCACTAACTGCAACAATAGAACAGCACAGACGATGGGATACCTGGACAAAGAACTGAGAGGGATAGGAAAGAAGACACCAGGAGACCAGAAGGCTCATTTTTCTGGATCCCCAAATCCTTCTTAATATGCTTTATATTCATTTTAATACAGGGTTTTGGTCAATGTTTACAGGTATGTGCACAAACTATGGCATCAATCTAGTCATTAACATTAACTATTAGGGGTGCAGAAGGGAGCAATAATCATATCAACCATAACACAGACAACAATATTATCTCCAAGGTCTTAATCTTTTAGTGTCCTAACAGCTTTAACTTAAATAAATTTAAGGCAGAAAATTATGTGCCTGTCATCACTTGACTGTTTGCCCTTTCCAGGGCATAGCTTTCAGCCTTCTGAGTGCTGTTTGAGATGGCTTTTCTATCTCTTATCCCTTTCCAGGTCTCATGACTCAACTGTAGAAATCATCACATGTATGCTTACAGATGTATTATTTTGAAAATGATATTTTTTCTAGAATAGATTCACTTTATAAACTTAATATTCCCTTGCTCTCCCTCTGCCTCTCTCTCCCTCTTCCTTTCCTTCTCTCTCTCCTTCCCCTCTTTCTCTCTATTCTCTCTAGTAATGAGATACTCCAAGCCTCAAACTCTATGTGTGTGTGTGTGTGTGTGTGTGTGTGTGTGTTTGTGTGTTGTAATGAAATTAGACTCCAAGCCTCAAACTCTTGCTTGGTTTTTTCACTCATGACTGAGGCTAAACTACTTGAGCCAAGGTTTCACTCTGCCTTTGACTGCACAAGTGAACATAAACGTCTCATGGATTACTACTGCAAACAGCTGTGAACCTTGATATTTCAATCTTAGCCTGTTTATATAGGAATATTGATAGAATACTGGCATCCACCTTTATTATCAAGTATTTTTGTTTTGTTTTGTTTCTTGCTGTTGTTTTTTGTCCATTCAAAATATGTAAGGAAAGCAAATTTTTCATAAACAGGGCTCTTCAAATAAAATATATGTTGTTGAAAGATTACCTTAATTATGTTATTCTTTTGCATGACTTTTATTACTTGGCATGTACATTATGCAATTTGATTTCTTGAATTCTATTGCTTCATACAGTCGAGTTATATATATATATATATATATATATATATATATATATATATATATATATATATATATATAGTTTTCCTTGTCTTGGTTTATAATGTGTTAGTTGTTTCAAAGCAGTTTATTAAAGTTTAACTCTGTACTACTGAAGCAAGACTTTTATGATTATTCAATTTCCTTCTTGTGGCACCGTGTGAGTACCAGGTAGTTTCCTGTAATCACTCCACATGTTTTAGAAGTCACTGCCAGACACTTTTCTGAACTCTTATGAGTTCATTGTTATGCCAAATATGCAAGGGCATCCTTTGTAATTCTCCTTGGATTTTCATTGTTGTAAGTCCTGTGATGGTCATGTTGATTTTCTCCCCTGTTGCTTTCATCGTTGTATCTTGGGAACTACTGATATTTACTATTTTATTCACTCCATTCTCTTTGTGACTTGGCCTGTATACCTCTCACAACAGAGGGCCAGATATTGGGAATATTTAATTTACTCTTTATTTCAGACATATATCTTTACTTTCTAACAATACATTCATTGAGTTCATTCTGTACATTTTAATGTTTTGATAATCATTACTGAATTTTCACGGCTTTGCCTGTTATTTGCCTTCAGGGAAGAACATAGCTCAGTAACTGTACCCTAGGTAAATGAAGGATTACAATCATGCCTCAGTAGATGTTGTTCAATGGATAATGTTTACTTCATGGTCTGCCTGCCTGATTCCTTTACATTATTTTTCAGTGTAGACCTGTCTTCTGGAAAATATTTGTGGGCCTCATGAAGATCAATTCCTAGTGTAAGCAGTCATTAATTTTATTCCATAATTATTTTATGATACCCTCTGAGTTTCTTCAGGGTCTGCATAGTAGTGCTTCACATTCTTGGATACCTTTTAAGTATTGATGCATCCAATGATAATTGCTCAAGTCACCATTTGGATGATCGAAAAGAAAACCATACTGCAATCTCACCATATGACAATTTTCAAGTTTTAAATTCTTCTAGATTAAAATTAATGGTGGAAGATTGAACATTCTGTATATTTTATATTTTGCTTAGTATTTAGTTTTAGTTTAGGTTCTAATATAGAAGCATAGAGTTACTATTTACTTGGTTTTAGTATTTCTAAAATATTCAGAGGAAAAATTCTATTAATTCACAATTTGAGGAAAATAGAGTGTCCATTATGATTAAATATAGTTTATAGTTTTATAGTTTATAGTTCTCGTGTTACAAAGGTGGTGGTGGGGAATCAAGTCCAGTGTTTCATATGTCTTAATCTACTTTGTTCCTCTGAGCCTTATGTGATCTGTGGTTTTATAGAAAAAGTTCACAAGGAAGGAATTACTTGGTTAGTTTATCCAGTATCTCTCTCATACATAAAAGTAATTTAATTCTACACTGACAGAAAATGGTAGTCTTATGTTGCATTTATTAGTAGTAACTATTTTTTTTCTAACCCTTCTCTTCACTGTCAATGTCTTGCCTGTTTCCTATCCTCCCCTCCCAGGAAACTTGACTTGATCCACTGGAAATGCCCTTCCAGTCAGCTTCTTCCTTAGAACGCCCACCTTTAACTAACTTACTCTGAGAATTTATAGAAGGGCTACCAGAGAGTAAGTTAGTTCAGAATCAGTCAGCAAGGAAAGTAATAAGATCTCCACATCGAAAGCCAGGCATGTTAGAATGCACAAGTGATCCCTCCAATCGGCAGACAGAGGTGAGGAATTTAGACTCTGTTTGGCCCTCAGCAAAACTGATAAACTATGAGCAAAGTAAATCAAAAAAGGAATGTTGTTTAGAAAACAAAATATGTAAATTCATAGTCATGTGCTAAAGAAGGAAAAGAAAAAGAACGAAGAAAAAGAAAGAAAAGAAAGGAGGGAGGGACGAAAGTAAGAGGGAGGGAAAAAAGAAAGGGAGAAAGAAAGGTATAAATAAAAATCTCAGCATGTGTTAGATGTTAATAATGACACTAAATCATTTTAGCTATTATGCAGAGCTCACCACCTCCCTGGAAAGCTCCTCCAGCTCCACCACATGCCTCTCCACCTCCCACATCCACTCCCTCTATGCCCTGCCTTTCTCTCCAGATAAACCGCCTTTGGGGCCGCTCCCTCAGATCCACACGCTGCTCTATCAGATGTCCTGCCCATAATTATCCTGTACCCTTGTAGCCCTTCCACTCCTTCCAAAATCCCCATCTCCAGCTTGCCCCAATGCTTCAAGCCCTGCCCTGCTCCAACAGAAAACACCCATCATCCTATCCCATCTCTCAACACCCAAATTGCTCCACCTGAAACCACTGCACCAGTTGGCTTCCCTCTGGAATCCATGCCAGTTTCAACTGGAAACCCCTGTCCCTCCCTAGTCCCTTCTTTTAAGGTTGCCTTGCCCTACTGGAAACCCAGCCACAGTAGGCTTGGTATTGCCTTGCAATACCGAAATCCCCACCCAACTGTGCTCCCTGTCTGGAAGTTGTGGCTGGGTTTACTGAAAAACTTGTCCTAACTAGTCTAATCCATTGGATTCTCTCCCTGGTCACACAAAGCCCTGGTCCTAAAAAGGCTTGTCAACTGTTACCTCATCCTGCTCCATAGAAACATCACTTCCACCTTACCACATGCCTCAAAGTCCTACCATGCTCTACCAGAAACCCTGCCCCTTACTAGCTTACTCCTTCCTAGCACCGCTCTTCCCTCTCAAAGCCACACCCCCAAAAAGCCTCTCACTGATAGCCCTGCCTTCCTCCACTAGAAACACCCCCTTCTGTCAGCCTCTTCCTTCAATTCCCCACCCTGCTCCACGGGAAACCCCACCCTGCCTATCCCGTGGAGGGTCACAGTGCTCCACCAGAAACCCTCCTCCCCTATAGCCTTGTTCTTCCATTTCAAAGTCCTGTCTGCAAAAAACAAGCTCCCCTGTTGCCCCGCCTTCTTACTCTGAAAACCAGACCCCCTGTCAGCCTTCTTCCTAAAGCCCTGCCCTGTTCCCCTGGAAACCCCACCCCTAACAAGTCTAGTCTTTCTGGTCCCCTCCCTACTGTCTCATAGCCCTACTCATACTGGCCTCTACCCTCAAAGCCCTGCCCAGTTCCACCACAGACCTTTGTAAATAATAGCTTCTCCAACGAACCTGACAGGGCTCCACCAAGATCCCTACACAACCTCATCCAGGAAGGTCACCTAGTAACTGTTTTATTCTAAATGTGATTTTATATTGGTCATAGAATTCACACTAATCAATAGGATAAAATAGCAGTGTTGCAAACAGGAAACATAAAAATGAGATAGCTATTAGATGTCTAAGTCTTGTTTGGGGTTTATTTAGGCTTCACACACAATGTTTCTGCCAAATAAATAAATGATGGCAAAATAGTTAAAATGATTAGTGTCATTATTAACATCTAACACATGCTGAGATTTTTTATTTATACCTTTCTTTCTCCCTTTCTTTTCTCCCTCCCTCTTATTTTCCTCCCTCCCTCCTTTCTTTTCTTTCTTTTTCTTCGTTCTTTTTCTTTTCCTTCTTTAGCACATGACTATGAATTTACATATTTTGTTTTCTAAACAGCATTCCTTTTTTGATTTGCTTTGCTCATAGTTTATCAGTTTTGCTGAGGGCCAAACAGAGTCTAAATTCCTCACCTCTGTCTGCCGATTGGAGGGATCACTTGTGCATTCTAACATGCCTGGCTTTCGATGTGGAGATCTTATTACTTTCCTTGCTGACTGATTCTGAACTGTGATCATTTCAAAATTCTATCTCTTCAGTTAATGATGTGAACTCCAGTAGCCTGCCCTCACTATAGATTGTCTAAATGAGTGATTGAAGGCAGTTTGATTTTAATCTCTTTTTTGCCAGTCCTATGGCTTGAACTTTGGAACTTTCTGTCGCTACGATGTTTTGGCTCAAGGCACTTGAGCAACAGTGACATTTCTTGTTTTTTTTTTATGTGATTATTTGGGAACAAGACACTCACAGACTTTCCTGCTCAGGCTGGGTTTGAATCATTATGCTCAGGTCTCAGCATCCCAAATAACGAGAGTTACAGATGTAAGGCACTTTTGCATGCCTACAACTTGAGTTTAATCACTGGCATAAATATTAAAATAGGTTTGTTGCTTTTAAAATATAGGGTAAGTAAGTTTGAAAATATAGTTTCACTAATCAGATATTTTGGAAAGTAATTTGATTCTCATTATAAATATCTCTACCAGATTTAAGGACTTACTTTTGCTGTTTGTCATTTTGTATGTAATTTTTGAAAATAAACTTTTTTTTTTGCAAATGGGATAAAAGACTTTGAATGGCCTGATATGCTATCTCACATCTATGATCACTGTTTGTCAGAAGTCAGAGATCTACAGCATCACAATGTGAACATAGCCTCGCCAAAAATGTATGCATACCAATCTCAACAACAAGTGAAGCATGAAGACTCATACCATTAATCTCAGCAACACAAGATGCATAGGTACGAGTAGCATGGTCCATGCATTGCCTACATAAGAGAGATTGAAAGATAACCTAAAAGTACAAAAGACAAGAGGCATGTAAACATTAGTTATAAAACTAAATGCATGTAAAATTAAATGCATTTTAAAAATGACATATTCATTCATTTTAATTATGAATTTGATTTAATAACTGCATTTCTCCACCCTTTATGTGCTCATTAATGTGCCTCTCAGGACTTGATTTCACCCCCACATATGAATACTCAATTCTGGGTGCTTATTTTGTTGGGCTGTGTGTTAGCTTTTCTAAAAAATTACATCTTTTAAGTTCTACTAGAACTTAAAAAAGATATTTTAGTTTTCACACTTGTGTACAACAAATGTACACAATTGTACATTATATATTTATAGATTAACTATATCTTTCTCATTTGAGGTTAAACATGTATTCTTAGTTTCTGTATATTTATAGATTAACTATATCTTTCTCATTTGAGGGTAAACATGTATTCTTAGTTTCCCTTGGCTTAATTTACTTCACTTAACCTGGTTTTTAAGAGGTCTTACCATTTCTTTAAAATGATGGAGTGTCATACTTTCTAATGGATGGGTATAATTCCATTGTGCATATATACCAACTTTTCCTGATTTATTATTCAACTGAGTGAAAATGACTAAATCTCATTTCTTGTATTTAGTGTGATTGATCCCTCAATGATGTAGCATTTACATTTGCATAGCTTTTGTATTTCTGTGTTTCTATGTGTTTTATGTTGTGGTTTTGTTTTTATTTTTTATGCCCCTTCTGGCATTGGCATTCAGGGCCTTGCACACTTCCTTAACATTTCCCATTCAAAGTCTGCATTCTACCACTTGAACCACAACTCTGATTGAGGCTTTTAGCTGATGAATTGCAGGTGAGAGCCTTGTGATCTTTCATCCAGGCTTGCTTCACAATTCAATTCTGAATAGCTAGGATTATATGCAAGTGTAAGCAGCACCTGGGAGATTCTCTATGTTTTATGCTTTTGTTGTCAATATGCTGGGAAACAACTTGACCTTATTTACCTAATATTATGAATACAATCTTTTCTCTAATAAAAAGAACTTTTGTCTCAGACGGCAGGGTGCAGTGGAAAGGATAGCAGGGGGGAGGGAATGGGAAGGGATGGAAAGTGGAAACAAAGGAGGAGGCAGCAGTGCTTGATAAGAAATGTACTCATTACATTGCCCATGTAATTGTAACCCCTCTGTACGGTATTTTCACAATAAAACAAAGAATTATTTGGTAGAATTTGAAAATATATTTGAGTAATAAATAGAATAGAAAAAACATTAAGTTCGCTATTTTTTATCACTACATATCTTTTTGTCTAAGTATAAATCCCAGACTTAAGCTAAGGGCTTAGAATAAGCAAAATGGCTTCTAGAGCTTAGATTATTTCTTTCCACAGAAGATGACAGCAGCAGAAAGAAAACTGGTCCACAAACTGCAGAAGGAAGAGAGGGTTTAATGTCTCCTTAATTCTTAGGTTTCAATGCTCAATGAGGAACCCTCAGTACAGAGGACAGGTTAAGGACCTAACAGTTCCTGTGCTGTTCTTCATAGGAAGCAGACTCCAGTCTCCCATCAGGACTGAGTGATTATCTTGGCTGTGTTCTGAGAGGGTCCAGGAGGGCTCTGTCATGGTCACTGGAGATTCAGGATTGCTCTCTAAGACAATGACATAGAGGAAAGTGGTTACAAGGCCTCATTCCGGGTTTTGTCAGGTTTAGGTGATTTGTTACAGGCACTAATGCCTTCTGACTAACAATGGAAATATATTATCAGGTTCCAGGCCAAAAATTTATCATGACATGTGTTAGCTTGCACAATTTCCTAATGAAAGCCAACAAAATATAATGCCTTCTGGACATATTCTCATCAATATTTATTAGTTAAAAAGTTATAAAATCAAGTTCATGATGAGGAAAAAACCCAGATAAAAACAAAATATCAGGGGCATTTACAAAAAATGTTGTTCTCTACATATCAAAAGTGACAAATTAAAGTTAATGAATCTGCATAAGTTAAATTGATTACTTTTTTTCTAATATTGCAACTTTCTTTTACATTTCAACTACTTAATAAAAAGAAGGTAGGCCAAGCACTACCACTGGCTCACATCTAGCTGTAACTCTAGCTATTTAGAAGGATGAGACCTGAGGAAAGTGGATTGAAGTTACCCCAGGTAGGAAAATCTGTGAAACTTTTATCTCCAATTAACAATTCAAAATCCAGAAGTGGAAGTTTGATTTAAGTTGTAGAGTGTCAGCCGTGAGTAAAAAATGCTAAAAGTCAGCTCCTTGAGTTCAAGTCCCAGTATACACACACACACACACACACACACACACACACACACACACACACACACACACACACACACACAACATATCTCAAAAATAACCAGTGACCAGGAAACAGAAACAAGATAATAATTTTCTTTATTTTCTTTCATTTTTTTCCTCCTCTTTTGTTTCCCCTTCCCATACCTTTCCCCCCTCTCAGTAAGCATCCCCCCCAGCCAAAGATGTAATGTTCCTTTTCGACATAAAGATTTGTACATCTCATTGTTACAATGGGCCCACCTGTATCCCTATTTAAACGATTGTTTTTTTCCCCTTTCCCTCCACAAATTATACCAACATCAAATACAGTGAAAGCAGGGCTTATACCGTGGGGGAGGGACATACAAAACAACAAAGAAATCATCTTATGTAAGAAACAATTGCATGAAAGCAAAAACAGTTGAACCTTATCTTGGGGTTCATTTCACCTAGCATCAACTTATCTGACCTTTTTTGCTTGTCTCAGACATATTTGTCATTTTTTTCATTTATCTCTCTTTGGGAATGTAAAGGGGCCTAGAAATGGAGGCACAAAAGATAAACATATGCAGCAGTGGTCCTCAGTTGAGACTATGTTGAAAGTGCACTATGAAACTTGTTGGTAGGGAAGGAGAGGAAAACTGGAAAAGACAAAAGGGAAGGGTGACATTGTCCACAAAGCAATGCACTCATGGAAATAGAGCTGTGGCTCAAGATGAGTGCCATTCTTCCACAAAAGGGCTCAGGGACAGTGCCCAGGCCCTGGGTTTAAGCCTCATGACTGACTATAATAAAAAGAATGACAAAAGAAATGTAGTCATTACCACACTTATGTAACAAAACCCTCTACATCACAATAATAATAACATAATAATAATAAGGAAGTTAATAAAAACAAACCAGTGAGACGGAAAAACTGAGAAAGCAAGGGAGGGGCTGACATTTCCAAAAAGAAATATACTCATACCTAAATTATATGACTATATCCTCTGTTTAAATCACCTTTATAATAACAATATAAAGGAAAAAAAAAACAGAAATAGTGCTGGAGGAATAACTCAAATGGAAGAAGATCAGACTAATATGTGATAGCATTTTCAAACCCCATTATCAATTTCCCATTCAAAAATGGTTCTTCTCATCACTTTTATTTCCCTAACTTATGAGAGGGGGTGCAAACCTTTAAAGAGTGAGGAATAGGTCATACATACAGGAGAAATTTAATCTATCAGGCAGAGAACAGTACCTGTAAAGAATGGTACTTGCTAGAATACATGTTGACTAGAACACATGCTGACGCCATGTTTTCTGAAATAAAAAATAACTAGTTGAATTTGAATACAGGCTGCACTGTACACTAGCAGGGGACTGAAAGTTAACTAAAGTCTCTGGACTCAAATTCTTCATAGGTAAAGTGAAAATAACAATACTTATTTCACAGGATTATGAGACCTGGATGTCATCAAACATGGAGCAGGTTGTGTCTTAGGTATGTGTGCAACACTCAAACACTGCTGAGGGAGGGAATATAAACTGGATAATGTTTACCATATTACTTAACAGTAATACAGCAACTACTACAGGCTGACACCTGTAATCCTACTTACAAAAGAGGCTGAGACCTGACGATCTAGGTTCTAAGTCAGCCTGGACAGAAAGTGGATGATACTCATGTCCAATGACTTCTACATTGAGCCACCTTCCCAGCCCTAGTATTGTTTATAGACAGCTCTTGGATCAAATAGAATGATTCCTATGTCCATATAAATTCTGTGATTCTGAGCATGACATGAACCACTGGTTTTATTCATACTCAACAGAAATGAAAAGTTCATTCTAATTAGTTTAATACAATCCTTAAGTTATTTTAAACGTATGTTGAAAGAAAATGCTACTGTTTTATTATACATCCCAAAGCTATTTACAAATTCAATATGCTACCTATCAATATTCCAACCTCATTCTTCAATGAAATAGAAGAGGCAATCCAAAAATTCATACGGATCAATAAAAGACAATGAATAGCAAAAATGATCCTTAACAGAAAGAACAGAGCTGGAGGAATATCAATACCAAATTTCAAACAAGCCACAGTCATCAAAACAGCTTGGTACTGGAACAAGAACAGACCTGAAGACCAATGGAATAGAATTGAAAACCCAGAAATGAACCCACAGACCTATAACCTTCTAATCTTTGATAAGGGAGCTAAAAAATAGATTGGAGGAGAGACAGCCTCTTCAGTAAATGGTGCTGAAAAAATTGGTTAATCACTTGTAGAAAACGAAAGCTAGATCCATATATATCACCCTGCACCTGAATCAGCTCCAAATGAATCAAAGACCTGGGAGTCAAAGCAGACACTCTGAAAACATTACAGGATGGAATAGGAGAAATCCTAGGTCTCCTTGGCACAAGCCAAAATTGTCTTAAAAGAGACTCAGAAAAAAACAAATCAAAGAAAGGTTGGACGAATGGGTTTGCATGAAATTGCAGATCTTCTGCATGGCAAAGGACATAGGTATCAAGATCAATAGATAACCTACAGATTGGGAGAAGATCTTCACTACCCATACAACGGACAAGGGACTCATATCTAAAATATACCTGTAACTCAAAAAATTAAATCCCCCAAAAAACAAATCCTCAAAGAAACAACTGCCCAATAAATAAGTGGGCTAAACACTTAAAGAGAAACTTTTCTGAAGAGGAAAGAAGGATGGCCAATAGACACATGAAGAAATGCTTAACCTCCCTAGCCATTGAGATACCACCTCACCCGATACAACATTGAGATACCACCTCACCCGAGATAGAATGGCTATACTCAAGAACTCTAATAACAACAGATGCTGAAGGAGATGTGGACAGAGGAAACTTACTGCATTTTTGGTGGGAGTATGAACTTGTTCACCACTTTGGAAAGTAGTATGGAGGATCCTCAAAAGACTCCACATAGAGCTCCCCTATGACCCAGCAATCCCACTTTTGGGCATTTACCTGAATTATCACAAACAAAACCATATTAAAGCTACTAGCAAAAGTATGTGTATTGCAGCATTATTTACCATAGCTAAGATATGGAACCAACCCAGATGCCCCTCAGTAAATGCATGTTCCCGGTAAATGTTTATTGTTATTTTTTTTTGTATGTTTTTGCCTCCGGTCATGGGGACTGAACTCTGTGACTGTCAGCTGTCCCTCAAATCTTCTCCTCAAGGCTAGCTTTGTACAACTTCAGCCATAGTGCCATTTCTGGCTTTTTTTTCTTTTTGCTTATGTGGTGCTGAGGAATCGAACCCAGGGCCTCGTGCATGCAAGGCAAGCACTCTACTACTAAGCTACCTTCCCAGCCCCCTTCCTGGTTAATGTTTTATCCAAAATTTTATATTTGTCATAGATGTCATACTAATTACCAAGGCAAATAAACAGTATTAGGCAAAGGAATTTAAAATATGGTAGCAGATATTAGATTTGTTAGCCTGGTTTGGGGTTATGCTACTAGCACATATATGTTGTGTGAAAATGTGTGAAGTTGCTGCCTTACACGGCAAATAATTATTCACATTATCAGCTTGGTAAGATATTATAAGGTATAGTTATATTTCTAGGCAATTTTGTGTACAAGTGAATAATAGCCTTAAAATGATACTTTTCCCCCAATTTTCCCCTTTTTATTTTTGTCAGTCATGGATCTTGTACTCTGGGCTTTGGCGCTGTCCCTGAGCTCTTCAGATCAAGTCTAGTGCTTTACCATTTGAGCCACAGTGCTATTTCTGGTTTTCTAGTGGGTAATTGGAGGTAAGAGTCTCACTAATTTTTTACCAGGCTCAGTTTTGATCCACCATCCTCAGATCTTAGCCTCCTGACAACCTAGGATTACAGACATGGGCCACTGGCGCCCAGCTAAAATGTTACTTATTTTAAATTCTGTGATTTAGTTGAATGAGGAGCATGAATGTGTAGAAAGGTAACTTTCAAATCATCTCTCTAAATAATTTGAGTTCCATTTTCATAATTCTTATTGCGTTGGCTAATAACAGAAGCTCCCAAAGTAACAGACTGATCCTTCATTTTCCCCTTCCCATAAGGCACTCTTGAAAGAGGATGAGTGAGATCTACAGATATAAGTCTAAGAGAGAATATATAATTGAAAAAATAAAAAAAATTGATGACACAGGAAGACACAATCTGCCTTTCATTTTCTAAAGAAAGAAATTTCATAAAATTATTTTAATGGCAGGGCTTTTTTATCTGAAAAACAAAAAAAAACCCACAATATCATAATATGTTGAAAAGGATCACCAACTACATTAAGTGTGTTTAGCATTGGAGACTTTAAGAAATGAATTGATTCTGGTAAAATAATTCTTTGGGAAAACTATCTGTTTATTAAATTTATTCATTGTAAATTTAATTTTTCTTTACATGTCACTAAATATACATATTTATATATGTATGTAAACATGCATGTATATACATATATGTGTATATATCAGCAGGATCTGTCCAGTGAACTGCATGGTTAGGCAATTTCCTCATGGCAAGTTCATCAGACGAATGGACTTCTACAAACCTCCACACAGCTGCAATACTACTGCACGTGCAAACTTAAGTGTTCACCAGTGTAAACCAGACCTCTGTTTTCTTAAAGTTTTGTATATAGAGTGTTATAATTTCATTTCGGCCTGAAACAAAATGTGCCTGTTCCCAGAGATAATTGATGGCATTTATTACTACAATAATGTAGTGTAAGTCTTTATATTGAACACGTACTCATAATGAGTTGTTCTTTCTTTCCTTTTCTTATTTTAACTTTTGGAAGTTGATCTACATTTTGATGTTGTGTTTGCCAGACAGGTACTCCATCACTTAAGTCGCTCCACCAATCCTTTTTGTTTGAGTTACTTTATTCATAGATTAACAATTTTTGCACCCTGCCCAATAGAGATTACTCCTAATTACCTATGTCTGCCATGTAGCCAGGATCATCATTGCATTCCAAAATCCCTAGCTAGTAAGGTAATATGGGCTATACTTTCTTTCCTAGACTGATTCTGAACTGAGATGCTTTCAATTTATACTTCTTTACTTATTGTTGTGAGCTCCAGTTCTGCCTACTTCTAGAATGTATGACACAAATAAATGATTCACAGCGATTTGAGTTAACACTGGCATAAATGCTAATATAGGTGATTTGACATTAAAATATAGGGTACGTTTGAAAGTATAATTACTCTAGTCGGATATCTTGATTAGTAATTTTGTTTCACATTAAAAACAACTCTTAACCAGAATTAAAGGCTTACTTTTGCTGTTTGTCAACTTGTATTTTATTTGGGAAAATAAACTATGTCTTGCATTTGGGATAAAGGACTTTGAATGGTCTGGTGTGCTGGGTCACATCTATAGTCACTGACAGAAATCAGAAATAAATAGATCACAATTTCAACATATCCTAACCAAAAATTTAGGAAGTCTCAGTCTCAACAAATAAGTAGATAATGGTGAAACATGCCATTAATCTCAGCAACACAAAAGGCTAAGTCTCTGCCCAGAAAGAAAGACAAAGAAAGAAAGAAAGAAAGAAAGAAAGAAAGAAAGAAAGAAAGAAAGAAAGAAAGAAAGAAAGAAAGAAAGAAAGAAAGAAAGAAAGAAAGAAAGAAAGAAAGAAAGAAAGAAAGGAAGGAAGAAAGGAAGGAAGAAAGAAAGAAAGAAAGAAAGAAAGAAAGGAAGAAAGAAAGAAAGAAAGGAAGAAAGAAAGAAAAAGAAAGATAAGAAAGAAGAAAGAAAAAGAAAATTATTGAGAATGAATGGTTTGGATTCAGGAGTCATGTGGCAGAGGTAGTATCTGTATTTGGTAATAGGTCTGCCTGTAGCCACTGAGGCCCTCCGTACATCTTGGCTAACTTTTCACAATTTATCTGTGTTACCTAGGTATCTGGCCCACCTGGAGGCAGCCACATTCCTCTCCTACTAGGTCACAAACTGGGATGCCTCTTGTCACACCTCCCATCTGACCAGAGGAGGGTTCCACGCACTGAGGTCATATCCAGATTCAGTGTGGCCACACTTTTCCCCCACCTGGCCACAACTCGTCTAGTCCCTAGCCTAGATAAGTCCTGGCATGAGGTTGGGTCATCCCTTTTTCTGACCATGTCTCTCCACCGTGCATGGGAGGGGCAGCAGTTTGGTAAATAAAATACATTACCTGATTGAATACACTGTGTTATTCTCTTCATCCACTACCTAATGAAACCTATCTAATTAATATACCTGACACTTAGGAGTTTCTAGTTATGAATCTGCAGATATTTCTTCCGGTGGATAATTTTGTGACACATGTGACTTCAGTATCTACAAAGAATATGTACTCACTCATTATTTAACAATATAACTCTACCTGGAAATCTGTAGTTAACCTTAATCTTTAATTAACCTTAAAGTCTATTTTGTTTGCTTTGTTTTGTTTTTTGCTTAAAGTCATAGAAGAATGGGGACAATCTGAAAGGATCTCTGGCTTCATATTTTCTCATCACCCTGGACAATACAACCTGTGTGCCACCAACTCAGATGATGGCACTTTCAAATTCTGGAAAGCAGATGCACCTTATCATGTACTATGGCTTTTTGATTTCTTATTTTTTTAAGTGAAATTGTTACTAAGGTGTGTACAGCGAGGTGACTATTTCACAATTCATGTAATGTGTACATTTGTCTTGTAGACAATGCCATCCTTTCTTCAGATTTCTCCCAGTTTCTGGTTTTTGTTGTTGTTGATGATTGTTTTTGTTTATGTGCATGACCTTCAGATTGATCTCAGGGCTTGGGTGCTGCCCCTGAGTTTTTGTAATCCAGGCTACTCTACCTCTTGAGCCCCAGCTCCCTTGATGGCTTTTTGGTTGTTAATTGGAGAGAAGAGTCTCACAAACTTTCTCATTCCAGCTGGCTTTGAACTGTGATCATCAGCCTCCTGAGAAGCTAGGATTATAGGCCTGAGCCTCCAGTGTACACCTACTAAAATTTTGGTTTCATGCTTCCTGTTGTGTCACAATTTTCCTCAACAATACTACACATTGCCTGGCTCAAATCTGAATTGGTGGAACATGTTTGTATTTTGAGGAAGGCAAGAATAGGAAATTATGGGCCATAGGGACATATAAGATAAACAAAATCATTTGGTACATGGCATAGAGACATGTAAATTTATTGCCAGTTGACTGTGTCCTGTCTGTCTTTATTGTTAATTCTGAATGGCCTGTGAATGATGTTATACGTATCCAAATGGGCATTGGCAGAGATGTTTTCTCATCCTGTTCATAAAACAAAACAAAAACCAACCAAAAAGTAGTAGATATGAGTCCAGCAATTTCTTCTATTTAGAGACCCATCTGTCCTAGTTTCTGAAAAAGTGTCCTTTGCTACTGTTCTAACTACAAATATAATGAAATTTGTAGTCGTCTGTAGAATTGTATACCACAGTGTCATTTGATTAATTCACAATGAATTCAGATATTTAAATGTTTATTTACTTTTATTGGTGGTGGAGCTTGTACTCAGGGCCTGGGCACTCTCACTGAGACTCTGTGCTCAAATTAGTTAGCACTCTACCACTTGACTCACAGAGCCACTTCTCATTTTTGAGTTGTTAATTGTAGATAAGAGTTTTGTGGGGACTTTTCTTACTGGGCTGGCTTTGAACAGTAATCCTCAGATCTCAGCCTCATCAGTATCTGGGATAACAGGCATGAGCCACTGGCACCTGGCTTCAAATTGTCATTTTTAAAATCATGAACTGCTTAGTGCCTCTGGCTCACATATATAATCCTACCAATATTTAGGATTATGGGTATTAGAAACAACACTAAATGTGTGTTGTTTATGATGGTTTGTATTGACATGATTTAATATTGTTTATTTCTGAGTCTACAACGCTGTTATGTTTATTTTCCCCAAGGTGGGGTTGATAGGTGCTATGCAATGTTGAACCTTTGGTTGAGATAAAGCCATGTGGAAATTCTTGCCTAGAATGGCATGAAATTGAAATCCTCCTGCTGTCAGCCTCCCCATGGACCTTGGATGATAGATGTATTCCATCACACATAGTCAGATTGAGGATCATTGCAGGTAAAACTACACTAGTCTTGAACTGATGTCCCAAATAGCTAGCTTTACAAGCATATGCCTTCAAAAATCTGGTTGTATTCTGTTTCACTTTGAAGTAGTGTTTGTACATACTTAGGGAGTACAATGATAACATACTACTCGTTTAGTATATAGAGTAATCAGACAAATATAAAAAATTAGCACGTTTGTCTATTAAAACATTGAATGCTAATGTACATTGGTAACCTCCTGACTCTGGTAGTTATTTTGGAATATACCATAAACATGAGTACATTGATAATATGTACTAGAGGATTGGAAGTTGATAGAGATAGGGACAAGCTTGACTATGTGTAGTAAATATATATTTATGTATTGATGCTCTGAAGAACACTATCATATATTCATCATGACAATACCAGACAATAATTTTCCTGCAATGTAGAATTTTCCATTTCATAATCTGCCATCTTTTATCTTCTTTTCATTCTCCTTATAAATATGAATGTTTTTCCTTTTGCTTTTAATGTTTTGAAATTATTATAAGATGGAATTAAAAAATTATAGGCTACTAAAATTATCTCATTTTGCTTGATTTTGTGATGCTAAATCATTAAGACCACGGTTTCCTGAAAGTTATGCTAGGAGACTATATCACTAAATTTTATTCTAATTATATCTTATTATTATACTTTTATATAAGGTTTTACTGTTGCTGTTTTTTGATATAGAGTGTTGTGAAGCTGGACTGAAACTTGCTCCAGTAAAAATGCTTTATCACCCCACTGTCTCCTGTAAAAATGATTTATCACTGGGTTCTGGAGGCTCATAATTATAACTCTAGGTAATCACGAGGCTGAGACCTGAGATTTAATTCAGAAAGCCTGCACAGGAAATTTTATGAGTCTCTCCTCTCCAATTCAGTACAAAAAGCTTGTAGTGGAACTGTGGCACAATTGGTAGAGCACTAAATTCAAGGGAAAAATGCTCGGGATTGTCATATACCCCTGAGTTCAAGCCCTAAAACACACATATACACAGACATACATTCACGCACATACAGACACTCCCACACGCATTATATATGCACAAAATCGCAGGCAATGCTGTATCTTCAATTCTTATCCAGAGATTGGAAACAGCTCACTGATTTTTGAAGTTTTTTCCTTGATTATTTTGAAAAAGGAGGATAGTTCTTGATACATAGTCAACACGACTTTAGTGAGAAATATTTTATAAATGCTTAGCTTATGAAAAGATCAGGAGCACAGTTTTTATCTTTAAATATTACATTCCTAAAACTATAGTATTTTTAAATAATAATCACTGAATTGGGCTGGGAAGGTGGCTCAGTGGTAGAGAGCTTGCCTTGCATGCTCGAGGCCCTGGGTTCGATTCCTCAGCACCACGTAAGCAAAAAGAAAAAAAGCCGGAAGTGGTGCTGTGGCTCAAGTGGTAGAGCGCTAGCCTTGAGCTGAAGAGCTGAGGGACAGTGCCCAGGCCCAGAGTTCAGGCCCCACGATCGGACCCAAAAAAATAATAATAATCACTGAATTATGAGAAGACAATGCAGGACCTCTTCCCCTCTCCCCTTCCACTCTGTCATAAAATATTACAAAAGTATTTTTTTATCTTACAAGAATGTACACCTGTAAAAATGTCTGATTGTATGTGTAATGTTTGTTTTTCAATACTTGTTCTATTTTCCCACCGCTAAGTACTTGCCTTTTTTCCAGATGACATCACACAGGGGCTTCAGGAGCACAGAAGATTAGGATTCAAAACCCTAACAATGTCCTAGAAAGTAGATGTCAAAAATCCATGCAAGAAGCACATGGAAGGCTGAGAGGGTCCTGAAAGGCAAAATGATTTGTGCAGGATGAGAGGAATAGTGACAAATAAGGCATGGATCTGACCTAGGAAAGTCTCCTTGAGTTAAAATCATTCCGGTTCCTAGTCCTAGCTGAGGTTGTTGGGATTTGACAATGTCCACATATGTATATAGTGATGTGGGAAGAGAGATTTAAGTCTCCACTTTATCTTTGGGATGGTCTTATGTAAGCAAGCAGCTTAGATCATTGGGCCCTGAGAGATGACACTAGCCACTAGCTCCCTCACGATGGATAGAATATAGAGTCCTGAGAACCAGGTAACTGTTAAATGACAGTCAGCTCAAGACAGTCACTTGGCCTGTGGCTCAAGAACAAGAATTGATTTCAAAGTTCAAGAAACTCAGGTCTCAGGCATGAGAGGTGTGAGTGCCTCACTTGAAGCTGCAGACATTGGATCAGTGCCAAACCACAAATCCAGTGTCCCAGCCCTTGTTATAAGAAGAAACCAAGGGAAGCACAAGGCAACTCAGGTAAGGTATAACCATCACAGGAAACCTATTTAATCTCGTCCTAGCATATACTAGAACATTCTTCTTGTGTGATTTTATATGTATATACTGAGAAAATATTTACTGTGTAGTTTTCAATCCACTCTATTACAATTACTCAATTTGAAGTGTACTTCCATTTCCATTTTTGAAAGATTCATTCTTTTTACCACCTTAATGTGACAAGGAGTCAGCCGAGACCCTGTATATTCCTTATAATATATGGAGTCTGGACTCAGGCTTGTTGGAAATGCTAGTGATGGACCTGGTCCGTGCCTACCAGAAAGGTGATCTCTTCTACGTTGGAAACTTCCTCCACCACTATAGACAGTGGGAGACAATTAAGCAGGTGCTGGATTTTTTTGTTTAAAAAGTAAGTGTTCCTCCCTCAAACCCACAGCTGATGAGACCCCCTGGCAGATTATTGGAATACTTGGCACCTCTCTGAGACTGTTTCACTGGGGCCTTATCACAGGAGCTTGGCTTGAGACAAAGAAGTGCACACCCTGGCTAATTTCTTAGGACTGGGCTGCCAGAATATTCCATTTTCCTCAGAAGCTAGTGGAGCCTTAACAGTTTGCTAAGGCTAAGACTAAATGCATGAGCCAGTGGCACCCAACATCCACCCTCGCCTAGGAAATCACTATCTTGGAGGCCTTTTAAGGAATTGAAAGAAAGGACAAAACTTGAACTTGAGTTTGGGGCCTGACTGGGTTGAAACTGTGATCCTCAGATCTCACCCTCCTGATTAGTAGGATTTCAGGCATAAGCCATTGTGTATTTATTTGGACAGGTGCATATAAGCCTTTTCACAGAATTTCCATGAAACTCTATAGATGTATCTCCACTTTTTGTCTGTCATGTTTACATTACCATGTGGGACTTAGCTAGTCCCATGTATGTCCTGTTCATAAAAGGAGAAGCATAGAGTTAACTTCCTTCTCTCGTCCCATTGGTACAGATCCATCTACCATAACTGAGAGGAAGATGAACAAATGAAAAAGTAAGTGGACATTGGCACGAAGAGAAGTTCTGTCCTTGAAAAATGAGTATCTTTCAGTTTTCTGAATCAAAGTCAGCTTTGTACACCAGTTGTGATTTTCACCAGGAGGTTGAATCTTGGCACTTTAGTGGATAGCAGATTACACAGTAGTGGATGTGGTTGTGGTTTTGGACTCTCATGGATGACAGGGAGGATTGTGTGTAGCAAGTCAGATCCAGTGGGGAAAAACCTTTGCCTATCACAGGGAGAGTTTTGGAGGATTATATTTGAGAAACTACTTCTTTTGTGAAAATTCCGTACAGAGGAGTTACAATTACATGAGCAAGGTAATGAGTACATTTCTTATCCAGCATTGTTGCCTCCTCTTTTGTTTCCACTTACAATCCCTTCCCATCTCTCCCACCCCTGTTATCCCATGCGAAAGTTTTAAAGTCCGTTTTTCGACACAACGTCTTGTACAACTCATTGTTGTAATGGTTCCACCTGTATCCCTAATTAAACAATTTCTTTTTTCCTTTCCCTCCAGATATTATACCAACAATAAATACAGTGAAAAGACAGGTTATATCATGGGGGGAGACACATACAAAAAACAAGAAATCATCTTATAAATATGTTAGAAATAATAGCAAGAAAAAAAAACTATTTGATTCCTTATCTTGGCGTTCATTTTGCCTAACATCAACTTATCTGAAGTTTTCTGCTTGTCTCAGACATATACTAGTTAATACAAATGAGGGAAACCGTGGTACCTATGTTTCTTTGGGCCTGGCTTACTTCACTTAATATAATTTTTTCCAAGTATTTTCATTTCATAACAAATGGGGCAATGTCATCCTTTGGTTTTGAGGAACATCTTTCTTGCAGGAGTCTCTTCCACTTCCCAACATGCAAGTCCTGCCAAATTGCAAGTTCTGACAGAAAGGGTCCATGGTAGAAGTCTTAGGATGGGGAAGGCAGACTCTTATTTTCCTTGTCAGCAATTGTTTGTTCCAACTTCACTATGTGGATGGACTTCTAGCCTGATGATTTCAGACCTCCTCTTCCACTTACATATTCTTCTGGACCCACTGGAGCAACGCATGACCCGTGAGACCAAGAAAAAGAGCAAGAAGTCCTTGTTTAGATGTCTCAGAGCTCGTTAGTAGGGATGACACTTGGGTCTCTAGGGATGGGCTTGATTGGCCAAGAGTCCTTAGTATTACCCAGCTTGGCAAAATGTTCTTTTATGGATATTCTCTGCTAGGTAATGTCTTTTCTCATTTTGAAAGAAATTGGACAAAGCCACTCATTAGGAGACAGCCTCTCATCAGTATTCAGTCCATACTCAAGTTCTACAGCTTCCCCCATTAGATCTTCATAGAAGTTTAGTCATACCTTAACTTCTAGAGTCCACTCTAAGGTTCCTGTACCTATTTCCATTCTCAGGTTTGCGTTACCATAGAGGAGTTCCTGCTGAAATACAGGTAAAGAACCCACCAGAGATGTTGCTTATAGTGACTGATGGAGATTGGAAGCCATCACTGGATTCCAGAGAGCATGTGAACATAGAGGGTTGTTTCAATTTGTAGAAAGGCCAAAACAGGTTTTCAGTCTTGTGGACATTCCACCGGTTCTGATCCCCATATGTGATGCAGGTGTACCTGCACATACCACCGAAGAAGAAGATGTCTTCCACTGATGTTCACAATTCACCTAGATCGCCTCCAAACCAGTCAAAAAACACTGGTCTTAGTGTGCAGAATAAATGTGTGTTAATGGTAATGATCCCAGTCTATGTTCAGGAAAACCAATAAGTGAGGTCCAAAATCTAAATTCAGTTGAGGAAAGGGAATCTATCCTCACAGAATATCCAGACCAATCTGTCCTGTTGCAGGGGATAAAATTTCCAATTGAGAAATTAATATCTGTCCCTCCTTCCACTAAGGAAGAAAATCCTGTCTTTAATGAGATTCCTTTGAGGACTCTGAGGCAGAATTTCTGCCTGAAGATAACTTAGAGGCCATTCTAGATTTAGAGATTCCTTCCCCTCTTCCTGGGAAATCTTTATTTTACTTTTTGTTTCTGATTGTTGTAAGATGTTCATTCTATTTATATTTCTAATGTTATTAAAATGTCAACGTTTATAGTATACAATTTTTTTAATTTTATTTTATTTGTGAACATACTGTACAGAAAGGTTACAATTACATGGGCAAGATAATGCATACATTTCAAACCAAGCATTGCAGCCTCCTCCTTTGTTTACCCTTCACCTCCCTTCGGAACCCTAATTTTGTTTTTTTTTTCAACCTACAATCTAAAGCACCATGCACATGTGTTCTGTGTGTGGGAAAACACAGAGTGACAGGGGGCTGTACAAGAGAGCCTACTGAATATAATGGGAACTGTTAAATGCACAGGGAGTGACAAGGAAGCCAGGGCATGCCTGCATGGGGAGATAAGGTGGCTGCAAAAGCTCTAGGACAGGGGGAGGATGATAAGGGATGGGAAGTGGAAACCAAGGAGGAGGTTACAATGCTTGATAAGAAATGTACTCATTATCTTGCCTATGTAATTGTAACCCCTCTGTACAGTATTTTCACAATAAAAATTTTTTCATCAAAAAAAAATCTCTAGACTTAAGAGATCAGATGTCCTAGAAAGCTGTCTGTCAATTGGGAAAAATGCTACAATGCTCATAGTGGTATGTGAAACTCCCTTCCAACAGTGAGTTCAAATCTGTATACATATTCATTGTGCTTTGGGAAATATAGAAACATTTGGCTCCAATAATATCAAAAATCTAATTAGGATGGAAAATATTTGTCAAAATACATGGGAAATAACTGTGTGGAAAGTAAAAGCCATCATCAATAGAAGAAAGAAGGCTTACATCGATGGACAAAATCAGGAAGGAAAAACCATAATTAAATCAGTTATATGTAAATACATGTTATGTTCTTTATATTATATATAGTATATTATATGATATATAAGATTGAATATGATTTTTCATACTACAAGATCATTTAACATTTTCACTAATGTTTTTCACAAAACATTACTGTAAGCCATTATTGGAGAAAGTGGTAATATAACAGATTATAATTATATGAAAATGTATTTGTATGTTTCTAGATATAACATTATAAATAGATGAATTAATATATAAAGATATTTGTATATCTGTCTATGAAGTAAATATAATGAAACTCACTACATTATATATACTCAAGCAGCTTTGAATTAAGTACATGAGACTCAGGACTCTAATCTTAGTGATTTGGGAAGCTGGGTCCTGAGTTTTATTCTCTCTTACCCCCATGGCATTAGATTTTGAGAGGAGGCCTAGCCTGCAGTGTAACAGAGCCACATATGCAGTGTGATCATACTCCCTAACCCCAGAGGAAAGTCAGTACAAATCAGGACAAGCCTGTTATTCTATGACGGTCTACTCAGTTCCTGTACCAAGATGACCATCTGTAGAACATTAGATTGAAAGTTGGCGTTCCCTCCAAAAGTGTTTCTAAGTATGTTGAATTCAACCTTATTTCCCTTCGAAAGCTGCAAATACATAGAAATATGCAAGGGCTTAAGTGAGATGGACAAAGACTTACAGATACATAAAATTATATATAATTACATATATATATATATATATATATGTCTGATTTTTTTAAAGGAAATGGAAATATACACAGTGCAGTAGGGAGTGGGTGATAGTTTGGTTGCCGAATCATGGAATGCACTCCAGGGCATTGGAGACACCTGGCTTGGAGAAATTGGGTGGGGATGGGTGTTCTCACAAAGCTTAAATATTGGTAATAACTTCTAGGATGTTATAGCCACCTTTCCACAGCATCAAATAGGTGTCAGGCACTGATCTTGCCCTGAAGTGGACTCAGAGACACAGAAAGGCACAAAGAATGAGAAAGAATGGCTGCTAGCCACCTGACTTCAGCTTGAAGAGCTGTCCTAAAAAGAAGCTAGGATAAATTCAGCTGGAGAAGGCTGATCTATATGGAAGGCTCCTGAGCACTAAGGACCAGACACTATTACATGTGTCGGAGAAACAGAAGTGAATGTGGCTCTCTCCTCACCAATTCCATGCTGAAAAGGAAACCAGAAATCATAATGATAATTTCTACAAATCACAGACATGACATTTGTGGATTTGTAGCAACAACTTTCCTGCGGCTGAGATAGTTAACCTGAGAGCCATCATCTATGCAATTATCTAGAAGCAGGTACTCCAGGCAGTAAGATCAGCAAGTACAGTCCTATTGATGGGAATGGATGTCACTTGCTTCAGAAAAGGTAAACAGCACTGACATGCTTCCTTGTGAAGTAAAAATAGAAAGGTACAATGAAGAAAAAAGATTAAAAATGAAGATATGAATAAATTAGATAGGTATGGGATCCTGTGGGTTACAAGAAGAAAATTTCTGATGTTATTCTAAATCTGATGTCCCACTGGATCCAAAGTGCTCAAATAGTAGGTAGACACATCTGATTCACTTAGAGAATACTTTTAAAATGTGGTTCTAGCCGGGCTCTGGTGGCTCATAACTGGAATGCTAGCTACTAAATAGGCTGATACCTGAGGATCAAGTTTGAAGCCATCCCAAAGAGGAAATTTGGAAATACTGATCCCTAATTAACCACCAAAAATATGGACGTGAAGCTTTGGTTCAACTGGTACAGTAGTAGGCTTGAGAAAAAAGAAACTAAGGGACAGCACTCAGGCCCTAGGTTCAAATCCCTGGACTTCATAAAACAAGCTACGAAATAAAATTTGGTTCTCAGTCATTCATCACTTAGCTTTCTAGTTCAATATAATTCGTATGAACCTTGGAAATTATATCCTTCCAAAATACTCTCCCCTGATATTCTGCTTCATGACCAGCTTTCAAAGCCCTGGCATCAACAATGTCTTCTCCCAGTTAGCATAGTAGTCTACAACTGGAAATTAGAAGATATATTTTTATTAATCATCAGAATTCTGATCATCTGTCCACACACATCAAATGAGTACTAGCCACATTCCATCATTCTGAATATATTTTATGGTGCAAATACCGTACAGAGGGGTTACAATTACAGGAGCAAGGTAATGAGTACCTTTGTTATCAAGCAGTGTTGTGTCCTCTTTTGTTTCCCTTTCCCATTCCTTCCCATCTCCCCCTCCAACCTTCCCTTTCCCCCTGCCCCGCAACAAAGTTGTGAAGTTCATTTTTCAATATAAGATCTTGTATAACTCATTGTTGCAATGGGTCCACCTTTACCCCTATTTAAACAATTTACTTTTTCCCTTCTCCACAAATTATACCAACATTAAGAACAGTGAAAACAGGGGTTAAACCGTGGGGGAGGGACATACAAACAACAAAGAAATCATCATATCAATACTTTAGAAACAATAGCAAGAAAGAAAAACCATTTGAGTCCTTATATTGGGGTTCATTTCACCTAACATCGACTTATCTGCAAATAATGGAAAGCTTGGGACCTATGTTTCTTTGGGCCTGGCTTACTTTACTTAATACAATTCTTTCTATTCCCTACATCAACAAATTGAAAATAGCTGAAATCAACAATTTAATAAGACATCTGATCCTCCTTGAAAAAGAGCAGCAAGATAAATCCCAATACAGTAGACAGAAGAAATAATTAAAATTAAATCAGAATTAAACGAATTAGAATAAAAAAATAGAAAGAATCAACAAAACAAAGAGTTGGTTCTTCGAAAAGTTAACAAAATTGACAGACCCCTAGCAAATCTTATCAGCAAAATAAGAGAACACATCCAAATAATTAAACTCATATATTAGAATGGAAACATTACCACAGAAAAAGTCAAAATTCAGAACATTTATTGGAATACTTCTCAAACCTTTATTCTAATAAGTTTGAGAATTTGGCAGAAATGGATCTTTTCCTAGCAAATATCGACATGCCAAAACTAAACCAAGATGAGTAAAACAAACTTAGGAGGCCCATATGAAGCATTGAAATAGAAAGAGCAATAAGAGACCTTCCATCTAAGAAAAGCCAAGGACCAGATGGATTACAGCAGAATTCTAAAAGGCCTTCAAAGCAGAGATCACACCAATACTGCTCCAACACGTCAATGAATTTGAAAGAGAAAGTCCACTATTCTGAATATTTTTAATCCCACTTTGAGTTAATAAACCTTAATGATTAAAAACTATAGAATAGTTAGGCAATTAATTTAATAGTCATCATTCTCCCACCCAATCTCGTAACGTGAGTTATGTGATTTTTTTGTTTCTTTGTATGTTCCTCCCCCACGGTATAATCCCTGTTTTCACTGTATTTTATGTTGGTGTCCTCAATCTTGTGGGAAAAAACCAAATGCTTAATTATAGATGAAGGTTGTTGACCCATTGTAGCAATGAGATGTACAAGACACTATATTGAAAAACGAACTTTACAATTTAGGCAGAGAGGGGGAAAGGGGAAGTGGAGGAAGTGTAGTACTGGAGGTGGGAGGGAATGGATGGTAGGGGAAAAACAAAGGAGGAGGTAACAATGCTTGATAGGAAATATACTCATTACCTTGCTCATGTAACTGTAGCCACTGTACAGTACTTTTACAATTAAAAAGCATATTTACAAAGCAGAGACTATAAGAAAGTTTGCACATGATGCCTTCTAACTATAATACTCTCAAGGAGTAGGGTTTTCATTTATCTAGTACTGAGGAAATGATTTTCAGAAATGGCAGGGGCAAAAGTTCTTACACAAATCACCTTATCATAAGGTACAACCAGGATGCCTACATCAACTTTCCAGTAAAAATAAAAACAATGAATGAAATGCAACTAATACTTCTAAAACAAGCCAGTTGGTGGTAGTTCATTCTTGTTACCCTAGCTAATTAGAAGTCTAAGATGAAAAGATCTCAACAGAAAGCCTGGTCAGGAAGAAAACTTTCCTCTCTGCAACCAGCAGACAGGAAGCATCAGCTCTGTGCCTGAAGCCCAGCAGGACGGCCTCTGCCCACAGACATCCAGACACACAAGACCACCCCCACCTGAAATATTATCAAACACATTCGAATAATATATCCTATTTGGGAGATAATATTTGAAAGATGTATCAAAAATATTTCTCTGAGTTCCAGTAAAAAAAAAAAAAAAGGCAGAGTGAAAGAGGAAATATATACTCACTGACTGAAGGGTACGTTACCGACCAGAATGATGATAATGGGGCTAAAAGCCCATTTGGTAAAACGCACTCAACGATCTTTCTTCACATATTGTCAGATAGCGTGAAATGTGAGATTGTTGAATGCAAGGAATGTGTGTGAGCACTTAGCTTGTAAAAGTAATAATGAAAAGCTAGGCACTGTAAGCTCAGGCGTGTAAAACTAGCTACTCAGAACCCTGAGATATGAGGATCTCAGCTCAAAGCGAACTTGAGAGAAAAAAAAACCTCTTACCTTCAGTTAACCAGTAAAAGGCAGAAAGCGGAGTTGTGCTTCAAATAGTAGAGTACTAGCATCGCATACAAAGCTAAGGGACATCCAGGCCCTGAATTCAAGCTCAGTACTGGCTCTCATACACAAAAGAAACCATGACAACACCACAGGATATGCATATGTTAGCAAGGGATGTAGATGAATGGGTTGATAACAGCATTTACCTCACTTTTAGTCTCAAACATTCTGTACAGCATAGCCCAGTCTGAGAAAAGCCCTAGGTGAAATCTTTCCTCAAAACCAGCAGATTCATCCTCATTTCCATCTGCACATTTATGACATACACACACAGACAAAAGTCTGTATTTTTCTATAAATTTTGAAATACATATACATACACTAATGATTCAGAATTTTTTGCCATTGTTTAGGTTTCATAGAGATCACAATATATCCAGGGTCTGGCTCATTCTTATAATCTTAGCTACTCAGGAGGGTGGGATCTGAGGATCACAATTTGATGCCAACCCAAGCTAATACATCCTCAAGATTCTTATCTTCAATTAAATAGCAAGAATTGGAGATGTGGTTCAAGTGGCACAAAGACAGCATTGAGTAAAATAATCGAAGCAAGATTTCCAGACCCTCAGCTCAATCCAGAGTACTGGCCCACTAACATTCCAAAAACCAAAAACCCCTGAAAGACTAAACCAAAATTATGTCACAATTTTTTTTAAGTTTTGAAGCAAAATCCAATGAGGCAACATAGCTTTTGGTTTGTTGAATATTTGGTGGTAAAAGCACAAATCCAACAAATGTTTGTGACATAAAAGCAAATTAAAATTTCTCAGTAAAGAATTTTCCTCCTGCCCCCCCACCCCCTCTGTGCAGTATTTTCACATTAAAAATAGAATTCCTGTTGCCTCATATTCTCAATGGTATTTTTTATTTTGTTTGAGATTTCATTCATATTGATTTTTGACTTAGTATTTTTCTGATGACAAATATGATTCTGAGCATTTTTGTATATTTATTTGCCATCTATATATCTAACTTTGTGCGATGTATGTTTAGATTTGTCTATTTACAATTTAAAAAAAAGAATTTTCCTTAGTATTCATTGGGACCCCTGACTAAGAGTTTTTTATGCTTTTTGAAAATAAGTTATTTTTCAGTAAGTGAAATAGTATAAACCTTTATTGTCAGTGTGAGCTCCAAGAAAGTGAATGTAAAATTAAAAGCACACAACATTACACGTTTCTATGCCTCTAGTGAGACACTACAAACCTGTAATCATGTTGCTTCTATAAAGGATAAGGGGGATGCTCAGCATCACTGATCATAAAAGAAATGCAAATCAAAACAACATTGAGATTCCACCTTACCCCAGTTAGAATAGCCATTATCAAGAGAACAAATAATAACAGATGTTGACCGGGATGTGTCTAAATGGGAACACTACTACACTGTTGGTGGGAATGGAGGGCAGTATGGAGGTTCCTCAAAAGACTAAACATAAAACTACCCTAAAATCCAACAATCCCACTTCTCAGCCTTCAACCAAATAATCTCAAACTAGACCACAAAAAGATACCAGCACAACTATGTTCACTGCAGCATTGTTTACCATAGCTAAGATATGGAACGAACCCAGTTGCCCTTCAATAGATGAGTGGATCAAGAAAACATGGTATATTTAAACAATAGAACTTTATGCTTCTGTCAGAAAGAATGACATTGTCACTTTCATGAGTAATTGCAAAGACTTGGAAAAAATCATATTACGTGAAGTAAGCCTAGGACAAAGAAACATAGGCTCTATGATTTCCTTCATTTGCAACAATTAGTATTAGTCTGTTAGTCCTGACAGAGGATTATAATAGTTCAAACACTATAAACATATGTATGACCATGCAAAATGATGCTAATTGAATGCCAAGATATTGAAACAGCAGGTCTTCTTTTGTTTAGTTGTCAACCTTGATGTAGCCCATGTACTGTAGCTAGTTCTTTCTTCTTACTTTATTTCATTTTTTCTTTTCAAATTTGTTTTATCCCTGGCAATTCCTGTCTTTGATTCTAGTACCCTCCATCCTATATATGTATGTATCTGATTGGGGAAAGGGAAGGGAAATAACAAAATGCTGAAAGAAGTACTAAAGATGACCCATTGCAACAATGATACTCAGGATACACTATGGCGGGAGTGAACTTTACAACCTTGTGGGTGTTTGGGGAGGAAGAGCGGAGGGAAGAGATAGAGGGAGAACAACAATGGAGTGGGTAACAATTTTTTAATGAGAAATATAACTTACTCATGTAAATATAACCCCTCTGCATAGCATCTTTGAATAACAGATTTTTAACAATATAAAAATTAAAAATTTTTTACATAAAATGTCAAGCTGACACCAACAGAACTTCTGAGTTCATGTCAAAGAGTTTTCAAGGAGTTTCAAGAATCTAGTACTAAGTATATATACCCAAAATTAAGTGATAATGAGAAAAGTAGCTCTTTTTATTGTACTATATGAATGAAGGAAAATTTATTTTTGTTTCTGTTAACTTAGCCCTCCTCTTTGTGATCTGCATTGTTCCCAAGTCAAATTAATCTCTTGTCCTTATCTCTCTTTGGTATATAGCTTTGGTATTTAATCTGAGATATAATCAGTATTCTTTGTTCAAATTGGTGGCCTAGGAGAGAGTCGCTCATTTCTGGGCAAGAAGTTAGATGGGGGGAGGGGGGAGTTTCCAGGACATTTGCTGTGGCTTCTCTCACACAGCTCATTGATGAAGTCAGGAGTTTGAGAAAGTGACTGCTAATTAAGTGCCTCTTACTAATAAGAATTATTGGTAGACAGACTAAAGCTACCAGCACAACTATGTTTATTGCAGCATTATTTACCATAGCTAAGATATGGAACCAAACCTGATGCTCCTCGGTAGATGAATGGATCAAGAAAATGTGGTATATACACAATGGAATTCTTTGCCTCCATCAAAAAGAATGACATTGCCCCATTTGTTAGGAAATGGAAAGACTTGGAAAAAATTATGTTAAGTGAAGTAAGCCAGGCCCAAAGAAATAAGTCCCATGGTTTCCCTTATTTGCAATAACTAGTATATTTTTGAGACAAGAAGAAAAGGTCAGAAAAGTTTATGTTAGATGAAATGAACCTGAAGATAAGGATTCAAATGCTTTTTCTTTCTTGTGATGGTTTCTAACATATTTATAAGATGATTTCCTTGTTGCTTTTTATGTCCCTCCTCCATGGTATAACCCCTGATTTCACTGTATTTGATGTTGCTATAATTTGTGGAGTGGAATGGGAAAAAATCATTTAGTTAGGGATACAGGTGGACCCATTGCAACAATGAAATGTACGAGTTGTTATGTCAAAATATGACCTTACAACTATGGCTGGGGTTGAGGGTGGGTGGGAGATGGCATGGGATGGTAAGGGGAAACAAAAGAGGAAGAAACAATATTTCATATGAAATGCACTCATTACCTTGCCCATGTAATTCTAACCCATCTGTACGACATATTCAGAATAAAAAAAGTTAGAATTTGAAAACATATTTGATAATAAATAGAATAGAAAAAACGTTGTTTGCTATTTTTTTTATCACTACATATCTTTTTGTTTAAGTATAAATCCCAGACTTACTCTAAGGGCCTAGAATAAGCAAAATGGCTTCTAGAGCTTAGATAATTTCTTTCCACAGAAAATGACAGCAACAGAAGGAAAGCTGAGCCACAACCTGCAGAAGGAAGAGAGAGTTAAATGTCTCCTTAATTCTTAGCTTTCAGTGCTCAATGAGGAACCCTCAGTACAGAGGACAGGTTAAGGACCTAACAATTCCTGTGCTGTTCTAGCATAGGAAGCAGACACCAGTATCACATCACTCTATAGGTGACACACCTGAGTGGTGATATTGACTGTGCCTGAGAGGGTCCAGGAGAGCTCTGTCATGGTCACTGGAGACTTGGGATTGCTCTCTAAGAGAATGACATAGAGGAAAGTAGTCACAAGGCCTGAGTCTGGGTTTTGTCAGACTTAGGTGATTTGTAACAGGCACTAATGCCTTCTGACTAAGAATGTGAATATATCATCAGAGTCCAGCACACAAATTTATTTTAAGTGTTAGCTTGCACCATTTCCTTTTTTTATTGTGAAAATACTGTACAGAGGGGTTACAATTACATGAGCAAGAATGAAAGCCAACATTAATACCCTCTGGACATAGTCTCATCAATATTTATTAGTTAAAAATTTATAAAATCAAGTTCATGATGAGGAAAAACCCAAATGAAAACCAAATTTCAGGGGAATTTACAGAAAATGTTGTTCTGTACATATCAAATGTGTCAAATTATTAAAACTTAATGAAGCTGAGTAAGTTAAGTTGATTTCTTTTGTTCTACTGTTGCAACTTTCTTTTACATTTCAACTACTTAATAAAAAGAAGGTAGGCCAAGCACCACCAGTGGCTCACATCTAGCTGTAACTCTAGCTATTTAGAAGGCTGATAACTTAGGAAAGTGGGTTGTAGCTACGCAAGGTAGGAAAATCTGTGAAACTTTTATCTCCAATTAACAGTTCAAAATACAGAAGTGGAAGTTTGGTTCAAGTTGTAGAGAGTCAGCCTTGAGTAAAAAAGCTAAAGGTCACTTCCTTGAGTTCAACTCCCAGTATAGACACACACACACACACACACACACACACACACACACACACACACACCTATCTAAAAATAGCCACTGACCAGGAAACAGAAACAAATTAATATTTTTCTTTATTTTTTTTTCATTTTTGTTATTTTTTTCATTTATCTCTATTTAGAAAGTTAAAGGGGACATAGAAATGGAGGGACAAAAGATGAACATATGCAGCAGTGGTACTCAGTTGAGAGTATGTTGAAAGTGCAATATGAAACTTGTTGGTCGGGAAGGAAAGGAAAACTGGAAGAGACGAAGGGAAGTGTGATATTGCCCAAGAAGAAATGCACTCATGGAAGTAGAGCAGTGGCTCAAGATGAGTGCCATTCTTCAGCAAAAGGGCTCAGGTACAGTGCCCAGGCCCTGGGTTAAGCCTCATGACTGACTATAACAAAAACAGGGACAAAAGAAATGTAGTCATTAACACACTTATGTAACAAAACCCTCTACATCACAATAATAATAAAATAATAATAATAATAATGAATTTATTTTAAAAAAAATCAGTGAGAGAGAAAAATTGAGAGAGCAAGTGACGGGCTGACATTTCCAAAAAGAAATATCTAACTTAGATGACTATAACTTCTGTGTAAATCACCTTTATAATAACAATATAAAAGGAAAAAACAGAAATATAGCGCTGGAGGCATAAAACAAATGGAAGAAGATTAGACTAATATGGGATACCGAGTTCAAACTCCATTATCAATTTCCCCTTCAAAAATGGCACTTCTCATCACTTGTACTTTCCCTAGCTTATGAGAAGGGGTGCAAACAGTTAGAGTGAGGAATAAGTCATACATAGAGGAGAAAATTAATCTATTAGGCAGAGAACATACCTGTAAAGAGCAGTACTTGCTAGAACACATGTTGACTAGAACACATGCTGACTCCACGTTTTCTGAAATAAACAAACCTAGTTGAGTTTGAATACAGGCTTCATTGTATACTAACTGGGGATTTAAAGTTAACTAAACTCTCTGTACCTGAAATTCTTCATAGGTAAAGTGAGCATAACAATAATTATCTCACAGGATTATGTGAGATAATGTTATCAAACAGTGTGTGGGTTGTGACTTAGATGTGTGTGCAACACTCATTGCTGGGGGGAGTATGAATTGGCATGATGTTTATCAAATTACTTAACAGTAATACAACTACTACAGGCTCACAATTGTAATCCTACTTACAAAACAGTCTGACACCTGAGGATCTAGGTTCTAAGTCAGCCTGAGAAGAAAGTAAATGAGACTCATCTCCAATGACCTCTAAAAAGGCTGGAGGTGGAGCGTTGGTTCAAGTGGTAGAGTGTTAGACTTGAGCATAAACGTCAGGAACAGTTCCCAGGCTCTGAGTTCAAGCCCTAGGGTCAGCACACACACACACACAATTTTGTATCTTCCTATTACCCCACTTAAACAATACATTTTCTCTTTCAATCCCACCAGCTGGTGGTGGTGGTGGTGTTGACAGGGACTTGCTGTGTAGCTCGGGCTGCTCTTAAACTTACAATCCTCCTGGGTACTGGGATTACAGATATGTCTACCATACTTGACTTCACTCAGGAACTCTACTTATAACATTTTTCTGCAAGAAATTCATTTAAATTCATGATGATACTATGTCCTAAAGATGTTCATACTAATTTTCAAGTGTATGAAATGTAAATAATATAGGTAGACATGGTACTATGCTACCACATGGTAATTCCAGCCAATAATCAGGAACCTGACACAGGAGAATAAAGGTTTGAGGTAAGGCTGGTCTACACTGTAGAACTTTGTCTCCAAAGGAAAGAAAATTGTATAAATAGTAATCTACTGTGAAACATACAATATGTTAAATTTATATAATGGAACAAATAGATCATTGTAATGGAAATGAAATCTTGGCAGAAATTTTAAATCCATACATATGTGTGTGTGTGTGTGTGTGTGTGTGTGTGTGTGTGTGTGTGTGTGTGTGTATGTGTGTGTGTGTGTGTGTATTTAAATTTAGAGAAGAAAATTTTCAAGTGGTATTATCTGCATCTGTCAGTCTACCTGTCATTCACCTACTTACTGATACACTGATTTCTACTTAGCGTTCACACACTGCAAAACAAAAAATACAAATATTGCATTATAATATGTACAAAAGTAGTTTAATCCCTAACATAATGATTTAGGGAAAATATGCATTAAGTTAATGGCGTGGAATACTGCTGAAGAATAAAAGTATAAGAGAATGTAGATTTTGTGTGTGTGTGTGTGTGTGTGTGTGTGTGTGTGTGTGTGTGTGTGTGTGTTCCGTGAGCAAATAATGGAGTCTGAAATACACCTATTACTCTTGCTTAAACTTTTGGCTCAAAGCTGCCAATCTACTACTTGAGCCACATCTCCACTTCTGGTTTTGGTTTCTTTTTTTCTTTTTTCTTTTTCTTTTTTTTGGTGGGTTGTGGGGCTTGAACTCTGCTCTTGGGCACTATCCCTCAGCTCTTCAGCTCAAGGCGAGCACTCTACCACTTGAGCCACAACGCCACTTTCAGTTTTCTTGTGGGTTATTGGAGATAAAGAGTTTCACAGACTTTCCTGCTCAGGCTAGCTTTGAATTGTGATCCTTACATCTCAGCCACCTGAGCAGCTAGGTTTACAGGAGTGAGCCACCGGTGCCCAGCTTGGATTTGGTTTCTTATTTTTTTAATTTTTATTTTTATTTCTTGTGAAAATACTGTACAGAGGGGTTACAATTACATGGGCAAGATAGTGAGTACATTTCTTATAAGCATTGTACTCTCCTCCTTTGTTTACCCTTCCCATCCCTTCCCCTCCTCCCTCCCCCACACCCAATCCTCCCCCGCAAGTTGTAAAGTTCGTTTTTGACATGACAACTTGTACTTCTCATTGTTGCAACAGGTCCACCTGTATCCTTATTTAAACCACTTGTTTTTCCCCTTCCCCTCCACAAATTATACCGACATGAAATAGAGTGAAAGCAGGGGTTATACTGTGGGGGAGGAACATACAAAGCAACAAAGAAATAATCTTATCATTGCGTCAGAAACAAATGCATGAAAGAAAAAAAACATTTAAAATACATATCTTAGGATTCATTTTCCTAACATCACCTTATCTGACCTTTTGCTTGACTCATACATATACTAAATATTGCAAATAAGAGAAATCATGGGACCTATGTTTCTTTGGGCTTGGCTAACTTCACTTAATATAATTTTTTCCAAGTCTTTCCATTTCCTAACAAATGGGGCAATGTCATTCTTTCTCATGGAGGCATAGAATTCCATTGTGCATATATACCACATTTTCTTGATCCATTCATCTACTGAGGGGCATCTGGGTTGGTTCCACATCTTAGCTATGGTAAATAATGCTGCAATAAACATAGTTGTGCTGGTAGCTTTAGTGTGGTCTTGTTTGTAAACATTTGGGTAAATGCCCAAATGTGGGAATGCTGGGTCATAGGGGAACTCTATGTGGAGTCTTTGAGGAACCTTCATACTACTTTCCAAAGTGGTTGAACAAGTTTACACTCACTCCCACCAACAATGAAGTAAGGTTCCCTTCTGTCCACATCCCCTCCAGCATCTGTTGTTATTAGAGTTCTTGATTTTTGCCATTCTAACTGGGGTGAGGTGGTATCTCAATGTTGTTTTGGTTTGCATTTCTTTTATGGCTAGGGAGGTTGAGCATTACTTCATGTGTCTATTGGCCATCCTTCTTTCTTCATCAGAGAAGTTTCTCTTTAAGTCATTAGCCCAGTTATTTATTGGGCAGTTGTTTCTTTGAGGAATTGTTGCTGGGGGATTTAATTTTTTGTGTTCCAAGTATATTTTAGATATGAGACCCTTGTCCGTTGTATGGCTAGCGAAGATCTTCTCCCAATCCGCAGGTTTCTATTGATCTTGCTAGCTATATCCTTTGCCATGCAGAAGCTCTGCAACTTCATACAATCCCATTTGTCCAACCTTTCTTTGATTTGTTGTGTTTCCGGGTCTCTATTGAGAAAATTTTGGCCTGCGCCAAGGAGACCTAGGGTTTCTCCTATTCCATCTCAAAGCAGATCTCTCTCCCATTGAACTAACCTGGGAGGAGAATCGCAGAGCATTTTTCTACCTGTTCAAAGAAACTGACTTAAGTAACCAACCAAGCCACAGGAACATAAGCAGACCAGAGACTCCAACAAGAGACTGGTTATGGACAACAGGGAGGCACAGGATTTTTCCCACCCCTCCCAAAAAAATCAAAGAACATTTCTTTTCTTGTACCTTTTATTAAATTTGTTTTTTTATAAATTTTTTTAATCTTTAATTTTTACCTTTTTTAAAAAAAAATTTCTAGTAATTTTCTTTCCTCTTAGAATTTTATTTTAGGAGTATAAGTGTGTGTGCGTTTTTCTTTCTTTTTTTGTTTTATGGTTTGTTTTGTTATGTTTCTTGTTTAGCTCTACAGAACATCTGATCTTTTTTCTTTCTTTCTTATCCTTTTTACCTGTTCTTTTTTGTTCTTCTTTATGTGACTTAATTGCTGTTCTGCACATCCTCAGATATACCTGTAGTCGATTATTAGACCTTATTCCCCATTGTGTACACACTTAATCCACAAATTTATTACTCAATTCAAAACCTCTTAGACTTAAATTCCTTAATAGCAGTACTATCTCTTTATGCCTATATAATATTTAAAGTATTTTACTTTTTAAGTTTTTCACATCTCCTTTATATCCCTTCCCTTCTCTCATTATATTCATGTTCTTCTCTGAATAGTTTGTTTTCGATTCTGTACAATATTTTTAATTTTTACCTTTCTATTTTTCTGGTCTCTTTTTGTTACCTTTCTCTTTCTTCTTTTCTCTCTCTACTTTCATCATATCCAACCTATTTCCTGCTTTGAGATTAGAATTTTGGTTTCTTAATTGGAGACCTATCTCTGCTTATTCTGCTTAGGCTGCTTTAAACCAGGATCCTCCGTTTTTGGCCTCTTCAGTAGCTGAGAGGTAAAATATGAGCCACTGGTGGACAGCAGCTATATTAACATTTTTGACATGTTTGAATGAATTTTAAAGTAAGACATATATGTTACTTTCGAAAATGGCAGGTAATAGTAATTAATGTTTAACAGAATTTAAAACATACAAAGCTGAGAATGGCAAGTAGCTGAGAACAGGATGGAATAAATCAAAATTACCTATGACAGTTTCCAGACTGTACACACAAATGATTGAATTGTCGGAGCCCAAGGACATCAAATAACTGAGCTCCAACTGGCTGCCATACTCATGATGCCAGCTACTGCTATTCACAAGATTGTGATGTTGCTGGATGACACAGTTCAGTTTCAAGATGGGAACCTGAACTATTTCTATTGATCTAGAAGGAGAAACATCAGGACAAGAAATGTGATAATAGGGCCAAATGCAAAAAGATATTCAGTCCAAAGAAGACAGAATAACTCTATTTCTGAAAAGACTATTCTCTCACAAGGAATCCTGAGCTGAATATGGTGGTCCATGTTTGTAATCTCCGAACTTGAGAGGCTGATTTAGAAGTTAGCTTGAGACCAGCCGAAGTTTTAGACCAACAGAAAGACACATAGAAAAACTCTATCTTAAAACAACAACAACAACAACAAAAGTCCCAACGACTGGAAATATGGTTAGTATTAGAATGCTTGCCTAGCATGCATAAAACATTTTATTTGATTCCTCAGTATGACATAAGCAGAAAAACTGGAAGTGGTGCTGTGGCTCAGTTAGTAGAATGATAACCTTGAGCAAAAGAAGCTCAGAGAGATTGCCCAGGCCCTGATTTCAAGCTCTAGGATCGTCAAAGTTAAAAAAATGGTGCAAAATGCTGTTTGTTGGAATAAATATGTTGAAGAGTTCTTTATACTCACTAGAAAATTGTGCTGTTGGACATTCATAATGAACTTTGTAGGACAAAGTGAAATAAATTAATGAAATAATATCTGGCATTCGACAAGACATAGTAGATCTAAAACTGATAGTTGCCTATGATTTCTTGATACAACTTATGTTACAGATACACTTGCCAAATTGTGATATTTTAAAGGTACAATCATGGGTTTTCTCTTTTCCAAAAGAATTTTACTGCCGGGCACCAGTGGCTCACACCTGTAATCCCAGCTACTAAGGAGGCTGAGAACTAAGCGTCTGTGAGACTCTTATCTCCAATTAAAGGTTCAGAAAATGTAAAGTGTCACTGTTGCTCAAGTGGTAACACTAGCCTTGAGCTGAAGAGCTGAGGGACAGCGCCCAGGCCCGCAGTTCAAGTACAACAACTGACAAAACTTAATAATAATAATATTAATAATAATTTTATGGTTACTATTAAGGTGTTATATGTAAAGGCTACCATTTCATAAGTTTGTTTCTTTGATAAACAAAACACAAATCCATCTTCATTGCCAAGAGCCAGGATTTGGCCATCTGCTTTACAGCTGCTCTCTGGGTGTAGAGGCAATCTGTAATACAAAGGAAACCAAACCAATTATGACTATGTTGGGTCTTTGTCCATCCCACAAAAGATGGACAGGGTCTGAAGAATGGTGAATGCGGTCGCTCGCCCATTCCCCAGCCATGCTTAGCGTGGGAGACAATCAGAAGCAGCAGGGAGTCAAGTCAAGTAGGAAAACTCGTTTATTAACACACAGTAAGCACTTTTTAAAGCAAAAAAGACCCAGTGGCATGGGAGGGAAGGAAAAGGAACCAATTACTGTAAAGTTCACACTCTATCATGTACCTAAGATTCCACGGGCTGGTTATGCACTGAAGGTAAAGCAAATGGGGCTCTGCCCATTCAGCCCCTCTCAATGCCATCTTTGCTGCCCATGTGCTGTACAGCAAACTGGGTTCTGCCTACTCAACTCCCTCTCAGTGCCATCTTTGCTGCCCACGTGCTCCACAGATTCCCCTTTATTTATTTTAATGGCAGACCCACCTCCCAGTTAGTAATCCTTTTCCTTCTACTGTAAAGGTTATTTTAACAGGATTACATTGGAAAGAATAGCATTGGCCATGCAGGAGGTTTGAGGCAAGTCTGGTGGGCGAGATTTGGCAGACAAGGAAAGGGAGGGCCCTTGTGCATGATCCAAGAACTTGTCCCTGTTACAACACATCCCCACCTAGCACAGTAATAAACATCAGCTCCACCACAGTTAGAAATGTCCGAAACAGTTCAATAAATTCCTGAACATATATAAAAGTCAATATCTCATAAGGTTGTCATCTTCAGAACATGGGAGCAGCCTGGGTATTGGGAGTTCTATACATGCGGCAAGGTGCATTCTCGTGGGCTCCTACACTCAGGCCATTCTACTATAGTGCAGAAAAACAAGGAAAATTTAAAAGAAACTGCAGACATAGCAAAGCAGTTCCAGTCACCTGGTGTGGTTTAAGTAAGCCAGTTCCTTGTATGTGCCTTTAAGTGAGCACAGGGTTCAAGATGACCTTTGAGCTTTACTGTCAGTTCCCAACACCCTGTCTTTGTTTAAAGAAGAGAACCCACCTGTCATAGGTTGGGTAGATTGCCTTGTCTGCCTTACCCATCATCGGGAACTTCTTCGGAGCAAAGCTAAAGGCCCTGTCTTAGGTTGGTTAGACTGACACCCGCTCTTATCCATCTCTGGCTGCGATTCCTCTCGGGGGAAATTCATTCACTTTGATCTTGATCTTATGTAACTGGCTGGCTAAGCTCGGAAGAGTTTTGCAGTGCACATGTAATGCAAGGAGGCATAGAAAATCCATCAGCAAAAGCATTACCAGGCCAAGAAATGGCATTAGCAGTCCTTTAACATTAGTCAGGGATGGGATAGCAATCTTTGCCTCTTCAGAGTCCAGAGGTGGGGCTTGTTCTAATCTGGGTATTTGCCTGTGGGTTTGAAAAAGTTCTAAAGACAATTTTGATTATTTCTGCATTGCCAGCGCTGATCATTGCACAGGTCACCCGTTGAGGTCGATGCAGATTCCGTAGGGCCATTGCTGGGACTGTGAATGTCAGGACAGCCAACAGCTGGAGTATCACCATCTGCAATTGTTAGAGAACACAAGACCTTCTCAAGGGCTGGTTGCCCTTGGGGATGGTTAGTAATTATCTTTTTTGCTTTCCCTCTTTTATACACAAGCCTCGGCCACCATAGCTGTTTTACTTTCTTTGTTGGTTAGTTTATCTTGGGCATCCTCCTGTATAGAGAAAATGGGTAAATAGTTAAGGTTCCTGGCAGGGATCCAAATGGAGGCTGTCTCCCCTATGGGAAAAATGCATCCAAAGGCCCTGCTCATGGTAACTAGGGGGTCAGGTTCTCTCCATTGTTGTGTCAGGGCAGGGGATCCTTCCACCTGACTTTCCTTAAGGTTTGGTGGTCCTCAGTGCTTCTGAAATCTGGATTCAGTTGCCCTTTTTGAAAAGTTTAAAATGGTAATGGTAAACAAAGATATCTATAACTACATATGGGGCTAACCCCCTTTTTTGTTTTAATAATTGCTCTTAAAGACACTGGAGATTTCTATCTATAACTACTTGGACTTCGGGAATTATAGGGAGTTCCTGTAGGATGATTAATATGCCATTTGTTAAAAAAAAATTCTGACATTGCTTTACTAACAAAACAGGGTCCATTTTCTGTTTTAACTTGTGCTGGTAGACCCAAGGTGGCAAAGCATTGAAGAAGATGTGTATGTGCTGTGGCCCAGCATGCTCCTGAGTAGGTATTTATAGATACAGAGATATATTGAAACTTACCAAAGGCTAGGAAATGAGTAATATCCGTTTGCCAGAGGATGTTAGGTTTAAGGCCTCTGGGATTTACCCCTGGTGGTTGTAATGGGGATACTTTTACGAAGAGCTGGCATGTTTTACAGGTATGTACAATTCTTTTGAGGTCCTTTACAGGAATCTTAGGAAATCTATGTTGACGACCTCTCCAATTAATGTGGGTTAAATCATGCAAACAGGTAGCCTCTTGTAACATTAATGCTTGTGGACCAGTAGCTAACTGGTCTACCCAATTATTGCCTAGGGATAAAAAACCAGGAAGTTTTGAATGCCCTCTCGAATGTTGAATATGAATAGGGGCTCCACATCCTTCTAATAGCCCCTTAAGAGTAAACATAAGAGGAGAAATAAGGTTTTCATCCAGCTTAATATACGTTGGGGAAAATGAGGGAGCAAGTTAATCATATATAGGTCATCAGAAGAAAAATTAAAGGGTATTATATTTGAATGTCCTGAAGTGCCATAATTACAGCGAGCATTTTTATATTGTGCTGTCCCTTTGCAAAGTTTAAATCTTTGTTGGCTTCGGGTGTTTTGTTATTACTCAAAGGCTGCATACACAGAGCCTGCTTTACTTCCATCAGTAAAAGCATGGAGAGTGCCAGGAATAGGCGTATGAGAAAATAGAGATGGCATTTTAGAGGAAGTTGCCATAACATTACAGTCCATTTGGATGGCCCATCATGGCGGTCAATTTGGCCTAGAAATCCCTCCAATGAGAGAGCAAGATGAGCATTGGCTCGAGTGAACAACTCAATGTCTGCCATCTGAAAAGAAAAAACAATGGAGTGATGGTCAAGGCAATAATGCCTTTGGGCTTGGGTCCTTCCCTTGACAATAGCATCTGCAAGTTGGTCTGCCTGAGAGTACACCTGAGGTGTGCCCCCCAGGGGAGTGTGAACCCACTCTAATGGCTCCCCCCTTTGAGTTAAAACTGCAGAAATTAATGTGACACCTGCAAACAACCAAAAGGAAATGGGTTCAAAAATAGAATACCTCCTCAGGGAAACTTCATCCAGGGCTTTTTGGAACTACAAAAGTATTGCCCGATGACTGTCTATAATTGTAATAACTTCTTGGGGTGTCCTGTCTTTTAGTAGGGCAAATAAGGGCACAAGACTATCTGTAGGGACGGGAACCCATGGCAACAGACAATTAATTCCCCCTAAAAGACTCTGAAGTTGGGTTAAGGTTAGCGAGACTGGAAAATCCAGCAAATGCTTAAGGGGGCTGGCCTGAGTCAAGATATGGTGGGTTCTGAGCACCTTAAAAGGAGATACCTTTTGAATTTTATTGAGGGCTATGGTAAAACCCCCATTTTCAACATGGTGAGAAACTGGGCCAGAAGGCCCTCCAGGCTTCCCAGGTCTTGGTGCCCCAAAATTATACTATCCATGTAGGCATAAGCAAGGGAGGTATCTGAACCCAGCACAGGCCCTAAAAGTGTGGACAAGTATTGTTGGCAAAAAGTCGGGCTATTGGCCATTCCCTGTGGCAGCACTATCCATTGAAACCTCCGATCAGGCTGGGAAAAATTAAGAAAAAGGATGGAGAAAGCAAACTTCTTGCAGTCATCTGGATGTAGGGGTATAGAAAAAAACTATATTTAATATCATTGATAACCAAGGTATATTCTGAAAATATAGCAGTATTCCAGTGCATGGCTCTTAGGGGCTTTCCTACTAGCTCCATTCTTTCATTTACCTTACATAGATCTTGGAGCATATGCCAAGCCCCAAAGTCTTTTTGAATAATAAATACAGGAGTGTTCTAAGGACTCACAGAAGGGCGTATGTGCCCAACATTTATCTGTTCCACCACCAAAAGGTGGAGGGCTACAAGTTTAGGTTTGGTCAATGGCCACTGCTCCCCCTAGATAAGGCTGGCCATCTAAATCAAACTTGCATTGACAATACTTTTTTCGAATGGAATCCCTTCCTGCCCCTGGGGCAGTGTGTAGGGAGCGATTTGCCCCCCTCCATGCCGGTTGGCAGGGGATTGTTTTAAACAGTCCCTCTTAAAGTGCCCCTCCTGCCTGCATTTAAAACAAGTTCTCTCCCCAATGGTATTAGGGTTTCTTGGTCCAGGCTGCCAATGCCTGGGTAATAGCCTCATTGCAGATGTCTAAGCCAGTAAGCTAAAGCTAGTGATTGGGAATGGTGCTGTTGCATTCCCACATCATCAGAGGCCACCACCCATCTGCTCAGGGTACTCTTTCTCAATCTTGCTCAGTCCATGCGGTGGTCTGCATTCATTCTTTCCCAGACCAGCAGCTTTACAAACTGATCTCATAGGTTCCCTGTGGGCAGCTTGCGGTTTATACTCTCTTGGAATCAGTCTACAAACTCAGCTAGAGGCGCACCAGGTTTTTGTCTCACTCCTGCTATGGGGGTCTCAGTGGGCCATCATCCAGTTTATACCAAACAGCAAGTCCAGCCTGCCTCACCTGGTCATGGTACAGGCCAGGTATTTTGGCCTTTTGGAGGCCAGTGGAGTATCCTTCCCCTGTACCTGTTAACATGGCAAAAGTAATAGGTATCATGGGTTAAGCCTGCCGGTTATTCTCTGCTCGCACTCTGCATTCCTCCTTAAAGAAAGCACACCATTTAATAAACTGAGAAATATTGAGGACGGCTTTGGCAACATCTAGCCAGTCCTTAGGGACACACAGGTGATAATCAACGTCCTATAATAGGGTAAGGGCCCAAGGAGAGTTTGGGCCATCCTCCACCACCGCCTTGCAGAACTCTTTAAGGTCCTTAGCTTGCCCTGGATACCATTCTAATGGCCTGTTAGCTCCAGGTGCCAGATTGACTGGATGTGTTTGGGGAAGTGAATCCTGTGGCCTAGGGTCCAGGCTCCCAAGTGGCACTTCATTAAAGGGCAGACCTCCGAGTAGGTTACTTCCCCAGCCCTCGGTCTCTCCATGGGAGGTTGTTAGGGGTCCGAGTCTTACAGGTCTCTCTTGCAGGTCACGGAGGGCGCCATACCTCCCCCCTCTGAATCAGAGGAATAGGGAGGGGCCTAGGAGAGTCAGGGACACCCGAGTCAGAGGGGGTAACCTTCACCTTCGTTTTGATTTCCACTGTCCCCTCAACTCCCTCTCAGGGCCATCTTTGCTGCCCATGTACTCCACATGAATATAAATAATATTTTTTTCTCTGCATATCTTAAAAAACCATGCTGACAACATGAAATAAAAAATCCCAAAGTTTAAAACCTTCTTCTAGAAAAGTTAAAGAATTACTGAGAACAAGTATTTTAAGAATAATTTCAGAAAGCTTGAACTCAGGGCCTGGGTTCTATCTCTGAGATTAATAGCAAGGCTATTGCTGCCACATTGAACCATAGTGCCATTTCTAATTTTCTTGTGGTTAATTGAAGAGAAGAATCCCACTGACTTTCCTGTCCAACCTGACTTTGAGCTAGGATCTGGAAATCTCAGCCCTCTGAATAGCTAGAATTATAAGCATGAGCTACTGGCACATGGCTACACTAATTGCTTAACTGAAGGAGTTAAAATTGAATGTTAATCATGTTTAACTTTGTAAAATAAAGTTAACTGAAATGTCTTTTACTAGTAATAAGGGATCAAATGTGTCTACTGTGTAGGTGGGTTACAAAGTTCTTACCAAAAGCTAAATACTTTCCTTGTTTTCTATTCTTCCAAAATTGTTTGCTCTCCAGAATCATGCCTTATCTTTCCTTGCTGGTTTCTGTAGCTTATTTCATACATGCTCACAGCTTCTTCAATTATCAATTCCTTATGTGAAGAGCTTGCAAATATCTATTTTCAATCCAAACTACTTTTATGCACCTCTCATCCATATATTCAACTGCCATAAATACTTGTGAAACAGTAATCTTGTCTTTCCATTACTGGATATAAATGTGTAAGTAAAATTTAGGAAAATAAAGAATAACATCAATAAATATACCTGATGATTGTAATAGTAACGCTAAATATTACTACAATGGTGTTTTTCTGAGCAATTTAATATAAAGCTCAAGGAAAACAACGTTTTTGAGTGCTGATATTGGGGTTTAAAGTCAGGACCTTGCCTTCTCACTTATGCATTTTCCTTCAAGGGCGGTGTTTTACCCTTGAGCAGACATAGCTTTTATTTTCATTGATGTTCTCTGCTGTGTTCAAAAGCAGGATTTTTAAACCTCTTAATTAGGTGATTCTTAAATATTCATAGGGGAGCAAAAGAAGAATAGAAGACAATAGAAGAATAAAAGAGTATAAGTTCAGGCTTGAAATCGTAGCTATGCAGGAGGCAAAGAGATGAAGATTTTGTTTCAGAGCCAACCAGGGGAGAAAAATCTGTGAGACTCCTATCTCCAATTAACACCCAAAATGCTGGAAATTTTTGGGGAGGATTATTTAGAGATAAACTCTTTGTCTTTTCTTCTTGGGCTGGATTGAAACCGGGATTCTCAGATATCAGCTCTCTGAGTATCTAGAATTACCGGTGTGTGCTAACAATGTCCAGTTTCAAGGAGAGGGCAAGGTACTGATTTCAAGCTCAAGGAACAGCACAAAAACAAAAACAAACCTTATGACATACAAATATACTGATAGAATACAAACCAAAACAAACAAAATATGGGTATCTAGATGGGTGAAGGTCTTAATAGCATTATTATCACTATTATCTTTTCTGGCATATTAAGTAACCCGAAATTATGCATTAAAGGCATAGCTTAGTGGGTAGAGTACTAGCTAAAATGAAATGTATCAAACCTACTTACGGAAGAAAGAGAAAAACAAACAGAATCTACACATATTTTGTTAATGTACTTTTAAATGCATTCCAATCAAGAAAACTCTAGGCATTGATGAATTTATTATTGACTTTTCCTAAAACTTTGAAGAGATCATTTTGATTCTACAAAAATACTTCTTTAGGAACGTAAGAAATAGTCGCTGCCCTCTTAAAAGTTTCTTTTTTTTTTTTTTTTGGTCCAGTCGTAGGCCTGAACTCTGGGCCTGCGCGCTGTCCCTCAGCTCTTAAGCTCAAGGCTAGCGCCCACTTGAGCCACAGCGCCACTTCCGGATTTTTTCCCCTGCTTATGTGGTGCTGAGAAATCGAACCCAGGGCCTCATGTATGCAAGGCAAGCACTCTACCACTGAGCCACCTTGCCAGCCCTTAAAAGTTTCTTTAAAAAAATACCGAGCTGAATTTTGTCTGGAATTGTATTCCATGTACTCAGCAATTAAGGCGAATCTTTTCAGGACATTGAGTCTTCTAACCATTAAGTACTTTATTCATCATTTACTTAGTCCTTATTTTTTGTATAACATTTGAAAGGTTCTATAAAATCCATTTGGAGGGTCTTTACTCAAAGCAGAATGGCATAATGTAAGCATCTCAGGATTTAGAGCAGTGAGTATGAAAGCCATGAACAGTTTATCTTGTCTTTGAAGAAATTTTTAATGCATAGACCATAAATAAGAAAGAACATTTTAGGTGATAGAGTAAATAATGGAGGCCAGGAGGTGGCCTAGCACCACCATAGGAAGACGAAAGCTTGGGTGCACCCTAAGGGAGAACTGTCCTGTCCTGTTCTGTCCTGTTGAGATACTTGTCATGCATCAGGTGCCTGAACAGGGAGGGCTGGCACTACTAATACAGCACCATGAATACAGTCAGCTTGGCGCCATCCATGACTCACAGCAGAAACCAGATGAAGTGGAGCAGGGATTGGACAGAGGGTGGCCCGTGTTTGTTGGATGGTACTTCTATGCATACATGATGAAGACCACAGACCTGCTTTTGTTTTTCCAATAGAGAAACTGCAGCACTGCCTGGGGTACGAGCATGTCCACTTGCCTGGGAAGCTTTGGGCCATGGAGTCCTCCACCAGTATGTTGGCAGAGCCAACACTGTCTGTGGAGTGTAGAAAGTAGTATCAAGGTTCCCAGTAGTTCTCGCTTTCCACAGAGTCAATGCCCAAAACAAATGGAACCATGGGTGGCCCTGTTTCCAGGAACCCCAACTGAAACACTTCAAGGCTCTGGATCAGTGGGGTCCATCAAACTGAACATCCTAGCCAGACACTATATCCACTTCTGCCTTCTTTGGGGACTCCAACACCAACATGGACAGTGCTGCTGTGCTCTTTTGCTGGCCATGAGGGAAGAACAGGAGTGTGCTCCCGAGCACATGAACTCCTGAGCCCCAGAGGGCTTACTTTGGGTCATGTACCTGAAGAAGAGGGTCCAGTACTTCTGGCGTGCCCTTCACGCAGTTTACCTTGCATGTGATTGTTGTCTTCATTCTGGGAGCCTTCCTGCTCCACCATCGCTGCTGCCAATGTGGCCCAAATACTATAACCTTTAGAAAGACTAGGTCAAAGCCTGCAAATATCAATACCAAGAATTGGGTGCATTAAAGAGGAGGGTATGGAAAGGGTAGACAAATGAAGGGAGGAAGGGACAGAATGTAAATTAGCTCATTGGATGAGAGTGAGGGAACAGAAGATGCTGTATGAAAGGAAATGTATTTATCTGCCTCATGAAATTGAAATCCCTCTACACAACCTCTTTATAATAATTATAAACTAAATTACTTTTATAAAAAGGAATTCATTGCATATACCACAAAACTAAGAAAAGTAAAGGAAGGGATGTGTCGGGGGGGTTGAATGTTGTAAGGATGGCATGGATCAATATGCACTGTCTTCATAAACTGCTTTGTTACATGGCACTTCTTTTGTACAACTGCTTAAAGATAATTGACAAATAAAAATAAATGAATAGATGTAAGGTAAGGTGAGTACAGGAGAAAGAAATGGTTGATATATACTTCTGATATGGAACAGGGCTTCCCTTTAGGTTGGAATCCTGTAGAAGAACTCTACTGTTTTTATAATATTTCAGAATAAGATGAGATTCATAAAGCATGATTCATTATAATTTGTCAAAAATAATTTAAATAGTTGTTAATTACCCAACAAAATTAAATTCCTATAGTATCTTTGTGAATCAATTTAATTTATGATCATGTTTTGACAGAAAAATCTATGAAAATATTTTATTTACTTATTTTTTGGTCAGTCATGGGTCTTGAACCCTGGACTTGGGCACTACAAATCAGCTCTTCAGCTCAAGGAAAGCACTCTACCACTTGAGCCACAAAGCCATTTCTGGTTTTCTGGTGATTAATTAGAAATAAGAGTCTCATGGACTTGCCTGCCTGGGCTGGCTTTGAAGCCAGAACCTCAGATCTCAGCATATTGTGTAGCTAGTATTACAGGTGAGGGCCACCGGTGCCTGGCTAAAAATCTTAATTCCAATTCACCTGCATAAAGCCAGAACTTGAGGCTTTGCTTAAAAGGTGGAATGCAGGCAAAAAGTGAAAAGCAAATACTAGCAGAGAGGCAGGCAGAGAATGAGAGAGAAAAAGAGAGAGGGAGAAAAAAGAGAGAGAGGGCAAGAGAGAGGGAAGGAGACAGGGAAAAACGTTAAAACGGGGAAACAATGGGAGGAGACAGGCAAAAGTGGATGATGAAAGTGAATATTATCAAAATATATGAAAATATAATGGAGTCCATTATTTTGTGCAATAATAAGGCAATATGTTTAATAGAAATTCAATTTTGAAAGCAAATTTCTCAATTTATAAGTTTTATTTAGACAGTAATGAGGATGGAGATTAGCTGCTGGGGAAGGTATTACTTGCATTCTATTCTAAAGCCCCGACCACAATCCCTGAAGATGCTCCTATCCAGGCCAATGAAGTAGCCACTGCCAGTTTTTGGAGCAAAAAAAGAGAAGTGTCATTCTGAGAACCAGAGGATTATAATGGCTAGCCATCTGTGGCTCAGGCTTGTAATCCTAATTACTCAGGAGCCTGAGATGTGATTATCCAAGTCAGGACAAGCAGGAAAGTCCCTGAGAAACTAATCTCAAGTTAAACACCACAAATAGGAAATGGAGGTGTGGTTCAAGTACAAAGGCTCCAGGACAGCACTCAGGCACTGAATTCACCCTCAGGTTCGGTACATACACACACACACACACACACACACACACACACACACACACACACACACACACACAACGTTAATTATATATTAGAAAACACAGTCATATGTCAATATTTAATGCTCACAAATGTTAACTCCTACTGAATTTCACATTCTCTTAAAAGAGAGTAGCTTCTTGGCAGAATGTCCTTAATTTTTAAAAAGAATTTATAGCCATACTTCTTTGGCAGTCTCTATCACAAATTAGAATTGCGGGGGAAGGGAGGGCATGGGAAACTAGCCACTTCCTTTATGCTTCAATGATATTCTTGTACTTCACTAGTGGAAAAACATTAGGAGGAATGAGATGTGTCTAAAATAATATAAAACCATTGAAATTGCCTCTGATCATGTACAGGCTGATTAATTCAGTACAATATGACATATACATTGAACACCACAGGATGCTCTATCAAGTGAGAAGCAAACTATATATGATATAATCGGTAATGTGTGTATTTTATACTCATGGACATAGATATTTGTATATGCATGGGAAAGGTTCTGGCAATATATATCTAACAATGGAATTCTTTGGGGAATGGGGTATATGGTTGTGCAGATGCATTGGGGAGAAAAATTTAAACCCTAGATTTGAATTATGACATTTATATACAACCAAAAATCTGTTACTTTCAAAATTAAATAAAACACCTACTAGCATATGAGCTAAGAAAATACCATATAAAGCTGTAGTAATTTTTTTTCTCACTTTTTGATTAGCACACATTCTTCCAAGGGATTTGATTATGAAATTTTCGTATATTCAAACAATGTATCTTTATGAGACTCATCTCCTCCATCACTCCACACATCCTGATACACAGGATGAACCACTTTTAGGCGCAGTACTTCCAATAAAAAAGGGGAAAAATGAAATATATAAAAATTTAAAAATTACTATTAGTGTAGTCCTCACCCCTATAAAATACTTACTTGGAAAGCAGAGTCCAAGATTGCATAGGAAACAATTATCAAGATCCCCTTCTCAGCTGGAAATGCAGTTTAGTGGTAGAATGCTTGCCTAGTATGCATGAAGCCCTGGGTTTGATTCCTCAGTACCAAATATACAGAAAAGGCGGCTCAAGTGGAAGAGCACTAACCTTGAGCAAAAGAAAGTAAGGGACAGTGCTCAATTCTGAGTTCAAGCACTACAACTGGAAAAAAAAAAAAACAATCCCATTCTCAATCAATAAGTAAGCAGTTGTGCTTCCAGGTATGTAGGTATGTAATGAGAGGCATTCTAACCCTGCGTTCTAACACAACCTATGGAACTCATGATATTCATTCAAAAGTAACTGCTAAAAACAGGGCTAGCTAACACTTCTCTAACATGTGCAAGGAAACGAATTTAATCTATGTACACAATGTGCATGTGTACACATATAGATTATACAGCAAGAAAGATATTCTGATAATTATGTGCTACAAATCCTGCCTTTTTCTACCACTTGCTCGTTCTAGAATAATACCATATGCACAACAGTGGGTGCTAGATGAACTCAACACCTTCTAGGAGATGTGTGGCCTGATCATAGAAACAAAAACATGCATTTCTTTTAATGTACATATTATGAAAATATATACATACTCATATGTGTCTATAAGTTGAGTGTATTACACAGCTATATGACTCTGTATGTTACATAAGCACTTGAAAAAGGAAGGAAAGGTCCACGGTTACCTCAGAAAAATTACTGAGCCATGACTCTGGTCTCATTATTTTTTCTGGTTAATTGGAGATAGAATCTTACAACTTTTCTGCTTTAGGGAGCTTCAAACTACCGTCTTCTAGGTTTCAGTCTCCTAAGTAGCTAGAGTTACAGGCAAGCCAGACTGGAGATATAGCTTAAGTGAGGAATAATCAACCTTGAGAGAAAAAGCTAAGAAGAGAATAAGGGCTTGAATTCAAGTGTTAGTACTAAGGTATGTGAGCACACACATGCACACACACACACACACACACACACACACACACACACACACACACACACACACACAGAGAGAGATTAACAAGAATGAAACTCTGGTGACCCAGCTACTTTAAATCACCTGTAGATTGTGGTTTAATAATCTAATAATACAGAAATTAATCCTCAAGTTGCCTCCTCTTTATTACATTAGGAGTCTTAATTAACTTATCAGGGTTTTTTCCTTTTCTTTTTTCTCTTGTGTGTGTGTGTGTGTGTGTGTATAACAATATGGAGACTTGAACTAAGTGAATTGGCACGATGCTTTTGCTTCTTCCCTCAAGGCTGTTGCTCTACCACTTGAGACACAGAACCACTTCCATCTCTTTTGGGGAAAGAAGTGTCCGATGTATTTTCAAGGCCATCCGGGGCCCAATAATAAGTCTTTGTATCTCAGCCACATGCGCATATTTTTTCTTATGTGCTAAAATCATCAGGTAATAGTCTTAGTTACAATAAAAAAAAATTCTAGGACACTACTCAGGCCTTGATTAATACCTAGGACCAACACAAAAATAAATGCAGTTTCTTGTAATTATTGCAGTTGACCTATTGCTACTCCTAGGATTATCATCTATGTCAAGGGTCTCTGGATTGTGACTCCCTCCATAGGTAAAGGATCACTAAATCTATCAGTCAAATGTAACTAAATCCTCCATATATTGCCTTTGTAATAGAAATTAAAATTGTTAATAACAAATAAATTATAATAAGTGTAGACAAAAAATCCATAAACACCAAAGATTTAATTCATGCTATGACATTTTTAGACCTCAAACATCAATAAGGATTTTTTTAGAAAACACACTTTTATCTCTACTAGTATTCTACCCACTGTGAAACGGAAGAACTGAAATCATACACTACCCAACTTAGAGGCCTACACCAAGAAATAATTAGATGGCAGACATTGGTACAAGCAAGCTTTACACTGCATATTCTCCTAAGTGAATTAATACTAAAAACAATTGACATGGTCCAGCCTGAGTTGAAGTTGAATATCTTGTCTCAAGAACAAAAAGTGAGGGCTGAGAATATGGCTTAGTGGGAGAGTGCTTGCCTAGCAGCCATGAAGCTCTGGGTTTGATTCCTCAGTAAGATATAAACAGAAAAAGCTAGAAGTACATTGTGGCTCAAGTGGTAGAGTGCTAGACTTAAGCATACAAAGCTCAGGAAAATGCCCAGACTCTGAGTTCAAGCCCCAGGACTGGTTTAAAAATGGTGAAGACAGGAAGCAGGGAGAAGAACAGAGTTATTTGTCGAGCCTACATTTTCCCAGCCTTCATGAACTTTCATCTTGTGATTGGTTTTCATTCTATTCAGTGGTCAACAAACTAGTTTCCTCTGAGTCTCTGAATCCTGTGTTATTTATATTTAGGAATCCTAATTTTAGTGTTGGGGATTTTGCTAAATGGTAGAGTACTTGCTGGCAAGTGTCAGGACCTTAGTTTGCTTCTCAGGTCTGAAAAAAAGGACCCTTAAGTCTTCTTTAGTTTGTGAAACTTCACAGAAGAAATAAATGCACTCACTCATTCATAGAAGCACAAATTGATACATTTTCTAGGCTCATTTGAGAAAATATACTATGAAATAGCAAAACAAAAGTCACACACTGATGGTTCACACTTGTAATCCAAGCACTCAGGAGGCTGAGATTTGAGGATTATGGTTTGAAGCCATTTGGTGCAAAAATGTCCATGAGTCTCTTATCTCAACCAGTGAAAAACAAACCTGAAAAAATAAAACTGTAGCTGTAGCTCAAGCAGTAGAATGTTAGCCAAGAGTTATAAAGCTACAGGGCAGCACCCAGTCACTGAGTTCATGTCCCAGAAGAACTGGCAGAAAAAAAATGAACTCAAATTCAAAACAGCTTTATTAGGTTCAAAATATTTCATGAGCATTGAGAATAACTTGCCATTTTGGGCCAAACAAAACAATTATTTTTCTTTAATGAAATAGAATAAGACACTTTACTCCTTAATTAGTGCAAAATCATGTAGGATTTCACAGTGTGGAAAGGTACCTTTTCTAATGATAGCAGAAAACTTCAGTATCACTGTATGTATTATATCCCAGGACTGTAAAACATATAAAGTTAGATTTGTGCTCCATGGACCAAATTTCATGATTCATAAAAGAGTATCTTCACAGTACTTTATTTATACTGAACCTTTTTTCATTCTTTATTATTGACCACAACATAAATGTTAGTAAGGCTTGCCTTTTCATTGGAAAATTCTCTAAATTTTTTTTAAACTTTCCTTTCTTTTATACAGCAAATAAAGCTATGTATGGCATGTGAATATCACCAGTAGGGAAGTAAGTATGTCACCTCTACAATGCTCTGGACCTGCTTGATCATCTCACGTAGCTGCAGCTCTGTCTTCTTTCAGGCATCCTTTCAGGCCAATTGATCTTCTCCTTAGTGCCCAGGTTAGGTTGCTCAGCAACTTCCCTCCAGTCTCCAAGGATAGCTCATGGCTGTTTCTTCATTGCAGAAAATAGATTTCTCTATTCTACAAAAAAATAAATGTGATTGGGTTAAGCCTCTACTGTCATAAAGATTTTATTTTACATTAGTCCATGTTTCCTTTAAAGAATTCCCTAAATGTTTAATTAATGGGAGGAAGGGGCTGGGAAAGAGTGAGGGAACAGAAGACACTGTACAAATGGAAATGTATTCATTACCTGACTCATTTAATTGTAATCCCTCTTTACATGCTCTTTATAATGCCAATAAAGTAAATCAATAAAAATGTTCAATTAGATGAATCTGGTCAGAATGTAGACATGTACACCTATTCACCTAACAAAACTAATGCTTTACACACATCAAGAAAACAATGTACTAGCAAATAAATCGTACTTAAATGGTTTGCTAGGCCGATCTAGCCCAGCCACCACTGCCACGCCTTGTTCTTTTGTCCAAGATGGGGAGCCACGGGCACTGCCTTCTGGGCTTCAATGCAGCCACTGAGAGGGTCTGTGGGCTGCTGTTCCACCTCTTCATCCCTGAAGCTGCACAGTGGAGCCGAGTCAGCACGTGTTGTAGTCTTCAATGTGGCTGCAGTTGAAAGGGAGGCAGGCTGCACATGAGGCTTTTGGCACCCAGCATCCATCTCAGGCTTGAGTCCTTGAGAAGCCCCACGGCTGAGGGGGGGTTGCCACTGGGCAGAGAACCTCTAAGCTAGCAGTGTGCGCTCCTCGGGCTTGGGCGCCAGCAGCAGCAGGGACTAGGACAGCAAGTCCTCAGGGACTCAGGAGCCTTGGCCCATCGCACCATGCCTGATCCTGCTGCCACCTCCTGATGACTGGCCTGTGGGCCCTGTCCAGCGCCTGCGAGCACCAGATGCTGGTAATCAGCAGCCTGAGTCCCATGCTGTCAGTTGAGCCCCCGAGGACCGGCTTCTCCACCAGGTCAAGGGCCTCAGCACGACAGCTAGTGCCTGGGAATATGCCCGACCTCCTCGGAGTGGCCTATCTGAATTTCAGGCAGCTGCAGGATGAGCCAGAGGCCGGGAAGCAAGTCCTGGCCAGCCAGCAGCTGCCCCTCATCCTCAGGCTCTAGGCAAAGCCAACGCGCACCTTCCCTGCAGAGGCAATAGCAGCAATGCAGCCATGGATGCAGCAGAAGCACCATTGCCTCCAGGCTGGCCCCACCTGCCTCCAGGTGTGCCCACATCATCAACCCAATGGGCTGCCCGCTCCTGCACTGATGCTGCACATACCTGCAGTGCTCACTTTCTTCTGTATCCGCCCTCCCCCTGCCCAATCCCTGCGGGCGTCTCTGACTCCTCTACCACCTTTGCCCTGAACATCTAGCATATGGGCCCCTCATAGAGTTCATAGTGGTCGAGGGAACTTTTGGAGAACAGCCTCCAGAAAAGAGTCAAGGGTCAGGGTGATAGAGAGCCTTGAGTGTGTGGAAAAGGTATTGCACACATATTTTGATAGAATAAGAAATCAAAAGAAAGCAAAAATTATCAAATTTAAAAGAAGAGACTAAGTAGGCATCAATGACTCAGGGCTTTTATCCTAGCTCCTCAGAAGACTGGGAGCTGAGGATCAAGATGGGAAGCCAGCTTGGGAAAGAAAGTCCCTGAGATTCTTATCTCCAATTATCTACAAACAACAACATCAACAACAACAGCAACAAAACCCACAACTGAAGCTGTGGCTCAAAATGAAAAAGTGTTAGCTTTGAGTATGAAGCAATGACAGGGCTCCAGCAGCATCTGCAAAACTTGAGAAGCTCACCACCCCCAGGATAGCTCACAGCCACTGAGGAGGCTGTGAGGAGGAATCGATCCCTGGGGTACACTTGAACCACCAAAACGCACCCCGCTTAATAGCACCAAAGTACCACTTAAAACTCAACAACCTCAGATTTCTCAGCAGAGACAATCAAAGCAAGAAGAGCCTGGAATGATGTATGCCATGCCCTAAAAACAAACAACTATCAACCAAGAATACTGTACCCAGCTAAACTCTCCTTCATAACTGAAGGCCAAATAACAACCTTCCATAGCAAAGAAAAATTGAAACAATACATCTCCACCAAACCAGCCCTACAAATGATTCTTAAAGATGTCCTACAGAGAGAAAACCAACAAGACCACAATAAGGGCCAAGAAACTGCACCCAAACTGAGAATCCAAGAACCATAGGAAGAACCCAGTTTTCGCAGCCCCCAAGAAGGTGGATAACATGGCAGGAACTCCCAAATACCTCTCAGTCCTTTCTCTTAACCTTAACGGACTGAACTCACCAATTAAGCGACATAGACTGTCTAGTTGGATTAAAAAACAAGACCCTTCTATCTGCTGCCTGCAGGAGTCACATCTTGCCCATAAAAACAAACACATTTTCAATGTTAAAGGCTGGAACAAAATCTACCAAGCAAACGGCCCTCATAAACAGGCGGGAGTTGCAATCCTAATATCAGATAAAATAAATTTCAAAATAATATTCGTGAGAAGAGATAATGAAGTTCGCTCCATACTAATTAAGGGATTTCTCCTTCAGGAGCATATCACAATTCTAAATATCAATTTGCCAAACAATGGAGCACCCAAATTTATCAAAGAAACACTACTTTCCCTCATATCCCACATAGATCCAAAGACATTAATTGTTGAGGATTTTAACACAAAATTCACCCCACTAGATAGATCAACTCGGCAAAAACTCAACAGAGAGGAAGCAGATCTAAACAGCTGCATAGATCAACTAGACTAAACAGACATATACCGAACATTTCACCAAGCAGCATCAGCATACACGTTTTTCTCAGCAGCACATGGAACTTTTTCTAAAAAAGACCACATTTTAGGCCACAAAGCAAACTTGTCTAAATTCAGAAACATTGAAGTTATACCTTGCATTCTCTCTGACCACAAAGGAATAAAATTAGAACTCAACACCAAAAGCCACCAAAGAAAGTCCGGTATCACATGGAGGCTGAACAACACACTGCTGAATCATGAGTGGGTCATGGAAGAGATTAGAAAGGAAATTCAAATGTTCATGCTATTCAACAAAATTGAACACACAAGGTACCAGCTCCTCTGGGACAAAGCAAAGGCAGTACTCAGAGGCAAGTTTATAGCTCTGAGCTCCTACATCAACAAATTGGAGAGATCTGAAACTAACAATTTAATGACACATCTAAACCTCCTTGAAAACGTGCAGCAAGATAAACCCCAATCCAGTAGACGGAAAGGCATAATTAAAATTAAATCAGAATTAAATGAATTAGAATCCAAAAAAACTATAGAAAGAATCAACAAAACAAAGAGTTGGTTCTTCGAAAAACTTAACAAAATTGACAGACCCTTAGCAAATCTTATCAGAAAAAGAAGAGAACACACCCAAATTAATAAACTCAGAGATGAAAATGGAAACATCACCACGGAAACAACCAAGATTCCGAACATTATAAGGGAATACTTCTCAAAACTTTATGCCAATAAGTTTGAGAACTTGACAGAAATGGACCTTTTCTTAGCAAATATTGACATGCCAAAACTAAACCAAGATGAGTTAAACCATGTTAACAGGCCCATATCAAACATTGAAATAGAAACAGCAATAGGAGACCTCCCAGCTAAGAAAAGTCCAGGACTAGGTGGTTTTACAGCGGAATTTTACAAGGCCTTCAAAGCAAAGCTCACACCAATACTCCTCCAACTCTTCAATGAAATTGAAAGAGAAAGTTCACTACCGAACACATTCTATGAATCCATCATAACCCTCATCCCAAAACCAGGCAGGGACTCATCAAAAAAGAGAACTATAGACCCATTTCTTTGATGAACGTTGATGCAAAACTTCTCAGCAAAATTCTGGCCAATCGACTTCAACAATTCATCCAAAAAATCATACACCACGATCAAACAGGATTCATTTCAGGGATGCAAAGCTGGTTCAATATACGCAAATCAATTAATATTATTGATCACATCAAGAGCAGCAAGAATAAGAACCACATGGTTATCTCAATAGATGCAGAAAAAGCATTCGACAAGATCCAATACCCCTTCATGATGAAAGTTTGGGAAAAATTAGGAATCCATGGACCATTCTGCAATACAATAAAGGCTGTATATGACAAATCTACAGCCAGCATTATACTTAATGGTGAAAAACTAAAGCCATTTCCTCTTAACTCAGGAACAAGTAAAAGATGTCCACTCTCTCCACTTCTCTTCAATCTAGTATTAGAATGCCTAGCTACAGCAATAAGACAAGATGCAGACATAAAGGGGATCCAAATAGGGAATGAAGAAATAAAACTCTCCCTCTTTGCAGATGACATGATCTTGTATTTAAAGAATCCCATAGACTCCACTCCCAAATTACTCAAGCTGATTCAAAACTATGGCAAAGTAGCAGGTTAAAAAATGAACCCCCCCAAATCAATGGCTTTTCTGTATGCCAACAATGAGAAAAGTGGGGATGAAATTAGGAAAGTAACTCCATTTGTAATAGCCCAACAAAAAATAAAATACCTAGGAATAAACTTAACCAAAGAAGTGAAGGACCTCTATGATGAAAACTTTAAAATCTTGAAAAAGGAAATCAACACAGAACTTAAAAAATGGCAAAAGCTCCCATGCTCTTGGATTGGAAAGATTAACATCGTGAAAATGGCAATACTTCGCAAGGCTATCTACAAATTCAATGCAATACCTATCAAAATTCCAACCTCATTCTTCATGGAAATAGAAGAGGCAATCCAAAAATTCATATGGAACAACAGAAGATCCCCAATATCAAAAACGCTCCTCAACGGAAAGAACACTGCTGGAGGAATATCAATACCAAATTTCAAACTCTACTATAAAGCCATAGTAATCAAAACAACTTGGTATTGGTATAAGAACAGACCTCAGGACCAATGGAATGGAATTGAAAACCCAAAAATCAACCCACAGACCTATAGCCATCTAATCTTTTATAAGGGAGCTAAAATAATAGAATGGAAGAAAGACAGCCTCTTCAGTAAATGGTGCTGGCAAAATAGGTTAACTACTTGTAGAAAACTAAAGCTAGATCCTTATATTTCACCCTGCACCAGAATCAACTCCAAATGAATCAGACCTTGAACTCAAAGCAGACACTCTGAAAACATTACAGGATGGAATAGGAGAAACCCTAGGTCTCGTTGGCTCAGGCCGAAATTTTCTGAATAGAGACCCGGAAACACAACAAATCAAGGAAAGGTTGGACAAATGGGATTGCATAAAGTTGCAGAGCTTCTGCAGGGCAAATGACATAGCTAGCAAGATCAATATAGAGCCCACGGATTGAGAGAAGATTTTACGAGCCATACAACGGACAAGGGTCTCATATCTAAAATATACTTGGAACTCAAAAAATTAAATCCCCTAACAACAAATCCTCAAAGAAACAACTGCCCAATAAATAAGTGGGCTAAAGACTTAAAGAGAAACTTCTCTGAAGAAGAAAGAAGGATGGCCAATAGACACATGAAGAAATGCTCAACATCCCTAGCCATAAAAGAAATGCAAATCAAAGCAACATTGAGATACCACCTCACTCCAGTTAGAATGGCAAAAATCAAGACCTCTAACAACAACAGATGCTGGAGTGGATGTGGACAGAAGGGAACCTTACTTCATTGTTGGTGGGAATGTAAACTTGTTCAACCACTTTGGAAAGCAGTATGGAGGTTCCTCAAAAGACTTCACATAGAACTCCCCTATGACCCAGCAATCCCACTTTTGGGCATTTACCCAAATGTTTACAAACAAGACCACACTAAAGCTACCAGCACAACTATGTTTATTGCAGCATTATTTACCATAGCTAAGATATGGAATCAACCCATATGCCCCTCAGTAGATGAATGTATCAAGAAAATGTGGTATATATACACAATGGAATTCTATGCCTCCATCAGAAAGAATGACATTGCCCCATTTGTTAGGAAATGGAAAAACTTGGAAAAAATTATATTAAGTGAAGTAAGCCAGGTACAAAGAAACACAGGTCCCATGGTTTCCCTTATTTGCAATATCTAGTATATGTATGAGTCAAGCGGAAAAAGTCAGATAATGTGATGTTAGGAAAATGAACCCTTAGATAGGTATTTTAATGTTCTTTTTCTTTCATGCATGTGTTTCTAACGCATTTATAAGATTATTTCTTTGTTGCTTTGTATGTCCCTCCACCACAGTATAACCCCCGCTTTCAATATATTTGATGTCATTATAACTTGTGGAGGAGATGGGAAAAACAAGTCGTTTAAGGATTCAGGTGGACCTGTTGCAACAATGAGAAGTACAAATTGTCATGTCAAAAATGAGCTTTACAATATCGGTGGGAGGGGGAAGGATTGGGTGGGGGGTGGGGAAGGCTGGGAAGGGATTTGAAGGGTAAAAAAAGGAGGAGGCTGCAATGCTTGGTAAGAAATGTATGAATTATTCTGCCCATGTAATTGTAAGCCCTCTGTAGTATGTTCACAAATTAAATTAAATTAAATTAAATTAAAAAAAATTTTTTTAAAGAAAGAAAAACGCACACATGCATGTATCCCTAAAATGAAGATTATAAGGAGAAAAAAAGTTACTAGAAAACAATTTTTTTTCAAAAAAGGTAAAAATTAAAAATTAAAAAAGTTTTAGTAAGGAAAAAAATTTTTTGTAAAAGGTATTTAAAAAAGAAGAAGAAAAAAAAAATCTTTATTTTTTTGGGAGGGTTGGGAAAAATCCTGTATCTCCCTTGTGTCTGTAATAAGACTCTGGTGGAATCTCTGCTCTGCTTCTGGTCCTGTGGCTCGGTTGGTTTCTTAAGTCAGTTTGTTTGGATAGGCAGAAAAATGCTCTGCTTTACCCAGATTTTGCGATCCTCCTCCCAAGTTAGTTCAATGGGAGGGGGTTCTGGTTTGAGTATCACAAAAGAGGGAGATGGCTTTTTCCTCAAGTTTGGAGATGCTGTGATGAGGCTTGGTTCTGGGTTGAGTTGAGGCCTTTCAGCAAACAGTAGCTTTTCCCGGGGGCTAGTTTGTGAGGAACTCACAGAGCCCAGCCTGGAGCCACTCTCAGGGTTTCTGTTTACTGATGTCAAGACTGCTAAAGGGAGGGATAGCCTCTGGCTCTGATTAGCCAGTGAAGAAAGCCACTCCTAGGGCTGGTGCCCGAACTGGGTGATTTTTCTCTGGATGGAGCTGAGTCTGGCAGGTGACCCCATTAAGTTCTTATGACCTGCTAAATGACTCTTATTATTCCAAGGCCTGAGTTGGAGCTAGCAGCTCTGCCGAGCTTTGTCGGTATCCAAGATGAAGTTCTCCAGTACTGGGGGGAAAGGGGTGACCTTCCCTCCTCTGCTCCCTGAGGAGTGAGGATATCAGCCTTCTATTCACGCCGAGTCTTGGTTCCTGGGTCGTTTCTTGTCTGCGAACTGCAGGATGAAGATATCTGCTCCTTGTCAGTTGTTGCTGGTGTTGAGTAGAATCCGCCCGCCCGCCGCGTCTGGCTCTTTAGTCCCGCACTCTCTGTGTTTCAGGTATGGCGATATGACTGCCGCCCCTGCCAGTACCGCCACAGCAGCAGATCTGTCTGGCAAGAGATCAGATCTGTCTCCTTGCCTGGATTTTCCCTCTCTGGCCCAACTCTCTGTCCTGTGATGGCACACTTGGTGTGATTCTCTGGCTTAGGACTGTTCCCTGGAACTCTAAAACTGCTTGCTATGTGAGAGCTTGTTTAGCCTCCAGCTTCTCCTCTTCCATCTTCCTGGAACTCTCTGGTCTAGGAATTTTGTTTAACAGGATCCTATCAGAGAACTTGCCAAACATGCAAAAAGATAGGTCTATTCAGATACAAGAAGCTTTTAGAATTCCAAATAGACCAGACCAGAACAGGACATTCCACAGTTAAATTATAATCCACACAGGATCAATTTAGAACAAGGAAAAAATCCTTAATCTGTCAAGGAGAAAAAGAATAAACACCTATAAATGGAAACCAATTAGAAACACCTCAGATTTCTCAGCAGAGACAATTGAAGCAAGAAGAGCCTGGAATGATGTATGCCATGCCCTAAAGTCAAACAACTATCAAACAAGAATACTGTACCCAGCTAAACCCTCCTTCATAACTGAAGGTCAAATAAAAACCTTCCATTGCAAAGAAAAGTTGAAACGATATATCTCCACCAAACCAGCCCTTCAAAAGATTCTTAAAGATGTCCTACACATAGAAAACCAACAAGACCACAATAAAGGCCAAGAAACTGCACCCAAAATGAGAATCCCAGAACCATAGACAGAATCCACTAGGTGCAGCCCCCAAGAACGTGGATTAAATGGCAGGAAATTCCAAATACATTTCCCTGCTATCTCTCAACATTAACAGATTTAACCCTCCAATTAAGTGGCATAGACTGTCTAGTTGGATTAAAAAACAAAATCCTTTATTTGTTGCCTTGAGGAGTCACAACTTGCCCATAAAAAACAAACACATTTTCAATGTTAAAGGCTGGAGCAAAATCTACCAAGCAAAAGGCCCCCAAAGACAGGCAGGAGTTGCAATCCTAATATCAGATAAAATAGACTTCAAATTAAAATCCATGAGAAGAGGTAAAGAAGGTCACTACATACTAATTAAGGGATCGCTCATTCAGGAGCATATTACAATTCTAAATATCTATTCGCCAAACAATGGAGCATGCAAATTTATCCAAGAAACACTACTTTCCCTCAAATCCCACATAGATCCAAAGACATTAATTGTTGGGGATTTTAACACACCACTCTCCCCATTAGGTAGATCAACTCGGCAAAAACAAAACAGAGAAACCGCAGATCTAAACAGCTGCATAGATCAAATAGATTTAACAGACATCTACCAAATATTTCACCCAGCAGCATCAGAATACACGATTTTCTCAGCAGAACATGGAACATTTTCCAAAATAGGCCAAATTTTAGGCCACAAAGCAAACTTGTCCAAATTCAGAAACGTTGAAGTAATACCTTGCATTCTCTCAGACCAAAAGGGAATAAAATTTGAATTCAACCAAAAGCCACCAAAGAAATCCGGTAACACATGGAGACTGAACAACACACTCCTGAATCATGAATGGTCATGGAAGAGATTAGAAAGGAAATTCTAATGTTCATGATATTGAACAAAAATGAGTACACAAATTACCAATTCCTCTGGGACACAGCAAAGGCAGTACTCAGGGGCAAGTTTATAGCTCTGAGCTCCTATATCAACAAATTGGAGAGATCTGAAACCAACAGTTTAATGAGATTTCTGAACCTCCTTGAAAAAGAGCAGGAAGATAAACCCCAATCCAGCAGACAGAAAGAAATAATAAAAATTAAATCAGAATTAACCAAATTACAATCCAAAAAAACTATAGAATGAATCAACAAAACAAAGAGTTGTTTCTACGAAAAAATTAACAAAATTGACAGATCCTTAGCAAATCTTATCAGAAAAAGAAGAGAACACACCTAAATAATTAAACTAAGAGATTAGAAGGGAAACATCACCACAGAAACAACCAAGATTCAGAACATTATAAGGGAATACTTCTCAAAACTTTATGCTAATAGGTTTGAGAACTTGGCAGAAATGGACATTTTCTAAGCAAATATTGACATGAGGTAAACCTCTGAACAAGCCCATACCAAGCATTGATATAGAAACATCAATAAGAGATCTCCCATCTAAGAAAAGTCCAGGACAGGATGGTTTTATAGCAGAGTTCTACAAGGCCTTCAAAGCAGAGCTCTCACCAATACTCTTCGAACTCCTCAATGAAATTGGAAAGGAAAGATCACTACCGAATATATTCTATGAAGCTATCAGAACTCTCAACCCCAAACCAGGCAGCGACTCATCCAAGAAAGAGAACTATAGACGCATTTCTTTGATGAACATTGATGCAAATCTTCTCAACAAAAATTTTGGCCAATCGACTTCAACAATTCATCCAAAAAATCATACACCACGATCAAACAGGATTCATTTCAGGGATGCAAAGCTGGTTCAATATACGCAAATCAATTAATATAATTCATCACATCAACAGGAGCAAGGATAAGAACCACGTGGTTATCTCAATGGATGCAGAAAAAGCATTTGACAAGATACAAGACCCCTTTATGATGAAGGATTTGGAAAAATTAGGAATCCATGGAACATTCCTCAATACAATAAAGGCTGTATATGACCAACCTACAGCCAGCATTATACTCAATGGTGAAAAACTAAAGCCATTTCTTCTTAACTCAGGACCAAGACAAGGATGTCCACTCTCTTCACTTCTCTTCAATCTAGTATTAGAATGCCTAGGTATAGCAATAAGACAAGATGCAAACATAAAGGGGATCCAAATAGGGAAAGAAGAAATAAAACTCTCCCTCTTTGCAGATGACATGATCTTGTATTCAAAGAAACCCACAGATTCCACTCCCAAATTACTCGAGGTGATTCAAACTTTGGCAAAGTAGCAGGGTATAAAATAACCCTCAAAAATCAATGGCTTTTCTGTATGCCAACAATGAGAAAGCTGTGGTTGAAATTAGAAAAGCAAGTCCATTCTTAATAGCCCCACAAAAAATAACATACCTAGGAATTTACTTAACCAGAGAAATGAAGGAAGTCTATGATGAAAACTTAAAAAACTTGAATATGGAAATCAAAACAGAACTTAGAGAGTGGCAAAAATTCCTATGATCTTGGTTTGGAAAGATCAACATCATGAAAATGGCACTACTTCCCAAGGCTATCTACAAATTCAATGCGATACCTATCAAAATTCCAACCTCATTCTTCAAGGAAATAGAAGCGGCAATCCAAAAATTTATATGGAACAATAAAAGACTCCGAATAGCAAAAACAACCCTCAACAGAAAGAACGCTGCTGGAGGAATATCAATACCAAATTTCAAACTCTATTATCAAGCCATAGTAATCAAAACAGCTTGGTATTGGCACAAGATCAGACCTCAGGTCCAATGGAATAGAATTGGAAACCCAGAAATGAACCTCCAGACCTATAGCCATCTAATCTTCGATAAGGGAGCTAAAAAATATAATGGAAGAAAGACAGCCTCTTCAGTAAATGGTACAGGCAAAATTGGTTAACTACTTCTAGAAAACGAAAGCTACATCCTTATGTATCACCGTCCAACAGAATCAACTTCAAATGGATGAAAGACCTCGGAGTCAAAGAAGACACTCTGAAAACATTACAGGATGGAATTGGAGAAACCCTAGGTATCCTTGGCACAGGCCGAAATTTTCTTACTAGAGACCCAGAAACACAACAAATCCAAAAAATTTGGACAAATGCGATTGCATGAAGTTGCAGAGCTTCTGCATGGCACAGGACATAGCTAGCAAGATCAATAGAAAGCTTTCGGATTGGAAGAAGATCTTCACTAGCCCTACAATGGACAAGGGTCTCATATCGAAAATATACTTTGAACTCAAAAAATTAAATCCCCCAATAACAAATCCTTAAAGAAACAACTGCCCAATAAATAAGTGAGCTAAATACATAAAGAGAAAGTTCTCTGAAGAGGAAAGAAGGGTGGGCAATAGACACATGAAGAAATGCTCAAACTCCCTACCCATAAAAGAAATGCAAATCAAAACAACATTGAGATACCACCTCACCCCACTTAGAATGGCTATAATCAAGAACTCTAACAACAACAGATGCTGGAGGGGATGTGGACAGAAGGGAACCTTCCTTCATTGTTGATGGGATTGTAAATTTGTTCAACCACTTTGGAAAGTAGTATGGAGATTCCTCAAAAGACTCCACATTGAGCTCCCCTATGATTCAGCACTCCCACTTTTGGGCATTTACCCGAATGATCACAAACAAGACCACACTAAAGCTACCAGCACGACTGGTATGTTTATTGCAGCATTATTTACTATAGCTAAGATATGGAACCAATCCAGATGCCCTTCAGTAGATGAATGGATCAAGAAAATGTGGTATATATACACAATGGAATTCTATGCCTCCATCAGAAATAAGGACATTGACCCATTTGTTAGGAAATGGAAAGACTTGGAAAAAAAATGTATTAAGTGAAGTAAGCCTGGCCCAAAATAACCTACGTCACATGGTTTCCCTTATTTGCAATATCTAGTATATGTCTGAGTGAAGCAGAAATCTTCACATAATTTGATATTAGGGAAATGATCTCTAAGATATGTATTCAAATGTTTTTCTTCTCTTTCTTTCATGGGATTGTTTCTAACACATTTATAAGATTATTTCTTTGTTGCTTTGTATGTCCCTTCCCCACAGTATAACCTCTGCTTTCACTGTATTTGATGACGGTGTAATTTGTGGAAGGCAAGTGGGAAAACAAATCGTCTAAATAGGGATACAGGTGGACCCTGCAACAGTGAGATGTACAAGTCGTTAAGTCAAAAACGAACTTTAAAACTTTGGTGCGGGGGGTGGGGTGGTTGGGAAGAGCTGGGAGTATTGGGTGGGGGGGGGGCGGGGAGAAGGATAGGAAGGGATGGGAAAGGGAAACAAAGGAGGAGGCTACAATGCTTGATAAGAAATGTACTCATTAACTTGACCATGTAATTGTAACCTCTCTGTACAGTATTTTCACAGTGAAAAAAAAAAAATAAAATATTAAAAATTATTTACTTGAAAATTATATATCTATAAAGATATAATACTGCTGTTTAAGAATTTAAGCCTAAGAAGTTGTGAATTGAGTAATAAATTTCTGGATTAAGTATGTACACAATGGAGGAAAATGTTGAATAATTGATGATGATTATATAGCTGGGGATGAGCAAAACAGCAATTAAGTCACACAAAAAAGAAAGAGAAAAAAATTGAAAAGTATAAATAAAGGCCCAAAAGGTCAAAAGAGGGAAAAAAGTACACACACATACACCTAAAATTAAAATTAGAGAAGAAAATAAAGATTCATAAAAAGCAATTATAAAAATTAAAAAAAAATTTAAAAAGGTACAAACAGAGTTCTTTGATTTTTTTTGGCGAGGGGAGGCGGGGAGAATGGGAAGATCCTGTATCTCCCCTGTGTCCATATCATCTTTTGGTGTAGTCTCTGGCCAGCTTGTGGTGTTTGGTTTTCCTATGGCTTGATTGGGTTCTTAAGTCAGTTTGTTTGAGCAGGCAGAAAAATGCTCTGCTTTAACCAAGAATTTGTGATCCTCATTCCAGGCTAGTTCAGTGGGAGAGAGATCTGCTTTGAGTATCACAAAAGAGGGAGATTGCTGTTTCCTCTAATTTGGAGACCCCGTGATGAGGCTAGGTTTTGGATAGAGTTGTGGCCTTTCAACAGACAGTTGCTTTTCCCTGAGGGGCTAGCTCCCATAGATACTCACAGAGCCCAGCCTGGATCCATTCTTAGGGTTTTATTTACTGAATTTCAATTTATTGTCTAGGCTGCTGGAGGGCGGGGGAGCCTCTGGCTCTGTTTACCTAGTGAAGAATGTGACTCCTCCTGGGGCGGAGCTGCTTCTGCCTGGGCTGTAAGACTTTCCCCTCGGTGGAGCTGGTCTGGCAGGTCAGGTCAGGTGCTTTTGACCTGCTAAATTACGCTTTTGTTTTCTTCCAAGGCCTGAGTTGGAGCTAGTTGTACAGCTGGGCCTTTGCTAGTATGGAAGATGGAGACCTCCGGTGGTGAGGGAGGGGTGGCCTATACCTCCTCTGCTACTTGAGAAGGAATGAGGATGTCAGGTTTTTACTCACGCCACAGTCTTGTTTTCTGGGCTGTCTCTGGTCTGCAATCTGCAGGATGAAGATATCTGCTCCTTGCCATTTCTTGCTGGTGCTGTGTATAATCTGCTCTCCCTCAGTGTCTGGCACATTTGTCCTGGACTCTCTTAGTTTTAGGTATGGCAGCTACGGCTACTACCATTGATGCCGCATTTGCTGCAGCTGCGGCTACTGGCAAGTGCTCAGTTCTGTCTCCTTGCCTGGATTTTCCCTCTCTGGCCAAACTTTCTGTAATGTGATGGAACACTTGGGGATGATTCTCTAGCCTTCACTGGAACATTAAAGCTGCTTTCTTTGCGCGAGTTTATTTAGCTTCCAACTTCTCCTCAGCCATTTTCCTCTGAACCTCTATCATGAGATTCTTATCTCCAATTAACAACCAGAAAACCAGAATTGGGCTTTGGCTCAAGTGGTAGAGTGCTTCACTTGAGCAGAATAGCTCAGGGACAGCACCCAGAGTTCAAGTCCCATGATTGACAAAAAGTAATAAGGAAAAAACAAATGAGTACCCAGAGCCAGGGGCTTGTACCTGTAAGTCTAGCTCATCAGAAGGCTGAGATCTAAGGATCAAGGTTCAACATCAGCTTGGTCAGGAAACTCTATGAGATTCTTATTTCCAATTAACTACTGAAAACTGTAAGTGACAATATAATTCAAAGTGGTGGAACACTAGTTTTGAGCCCAAAAGGTCAGGAACAGGATCCAGGACGAGAAGACACCTTAATGAAATGACTAGGCAAGTACAAGATACAGAATAAGTCCTCCCTTCCTTCTTTTCTTCCTTCCATTTGTTCACAACCTTCCCCCGTTTCTATCTTAGAACTTAAACTCAGGGCCTCATGCATTTTAGGTAGGCGCTCTACCAGTTGAGCCATACACCTGCTCTTTTTGCTTTAGTCATTTTTTTTGTTCGTCATGTGGCTTGAACTCTGTGACTGGGCACTGTCCCTGAGCTCTACAGCTCAAGGAGAGTGCTCTACTCTTTGATCCACAGCACCACTTCTGGTTTTCTAATGGTTTATTTGAGATAAGAGTCTCACGTACTTTTCTGCCTGGGCTGGCTTTGAACTGTGATCTTCAGATCTCAGCCTCCTGAGTAGCTAAGACTACTGGCATGAGCCACCTGTGCCCAGTCTCCTTTGAACTCAGGATCTGGGTGCAGTCCCTGATCCACTTTCTAGCACTCTACCACTTGAGCCACAGCCCCACTTCTGTGTTTTTTGTTGTTGTTGGTCATGGGGCCTAAACACTGGGCCTCAGCACTGTCTCTTTGCTCTTCAGCTTATGGCAAGAGCTCTACCATTTGAGCCACAGCCCCACTTTCAGCTTTTTCTGCTTATGTGGTGCTAAGGAATCAAACCCAGAGCCTCATGCTTGCAAGGCAAGAACTCTACCATTGAGCCACCTTCTCAGCCCCCCACCTCCAGTTTGTGAGTGATTAACTGGACCTAAGAATCTCATAGGCCCTTTTATGTCCGGGCTGGGTTTGAAACACAATCCTTCCATCTCAGCCTCCTGAGTAAGATTATAGGCATGAGCCACCTGTCCCTGACTCCATCCACATTTCTATACAAGTGAATAAACCTCAGTGATATAGTGTCTTCCTCTTTAACCCAAAGCAGGTAAATAACCAAAATTGAAGTTGAAATTCAGTTGAATCTGAGTCTATATACTTAAGAAATGAGTTGTAAGTTATTTGATCTTTGCACAAGTTTGTTAGTAGATACAGCACACATGTCATGATTTTTCTGTTACAAATGGACCATGAGAGTTAGCTGTGCATGGTATGGTAAGCCTGTAATTCCATCACTTGGGAGGTTAAAGCAGAAACATGGTAAGTTCAAGGCCGTCCTGGCTATGTAGTGAGATGCCATCTCAGAAGGGCAGAAAGTAAATGGCTCCTGACTATATAACACTTGGCAATTACTTTACCATATTCTGTGTCTCCAAAGAGAAGCGTAAGACTCTTCAAGGCCAAACAGAAAGTATGACCCAAAAGACTTATCCAAAGTAACTGGATACCTTCTGTGTCGACTCATTCTTCGGCCAATTTAGTGTCACGCAAAGGCACTCATAAACAGTTGGGTCCATATCCCCTCACCTTCTCTTCAGAAAGGGCCATTTCAAAATCATCATTCCTAGAAATTAAAAGACATCAGTGACATTAGGATTTCCATTCCAGCATATTTACAAGTCAGTGAGCACTTAAACATTGGCAACTATAATATTAAGTGACTAGCAAGTGGCACACAGTACCTGAAGACACTAATAGTTCATAGCATATGTTCTGTGAATTAAAACTTATTAAGTTTGCTACCGTAGCAGCAACAGGTGCTATACCAGTTGGGGGAGGGCAGCAGTATCCTTGGCTCCAGCCCCTTGACCACCAGAGTGCATCATGGAACCCAGTAGCCCTTCATAAAGGATGGGAGAGAAGGGGGCCCCATTGAATGCTAGGCTCCTCTGATGTGGCATGAGAACATCACCTCACTTCTGCTTCCTGGCTGGATAAGTCAGAGCTACATGCCTATGTCACTGTTTCCAGGCTGGGTGGATAGGGCCTGTGTTCCTGTACCGACTCACTCTTGCTTCCATTCTGGGTGAGTGAGGGCTGCATGCCCAGGTCACCTCACTCCTGCTTCCAATCTAGGTGAGTGGGGGATGTGTGCCTCTGTCAGCTCACGCCTGTTTCCAGTGTGGGTGAGTTAGGGCCGATTGCCTGTGTCACCTCACTCTTGCTTCTGGTCTACATGAGTAGGGGAGTAGGGGCCATGGTGCCTGTGTCACCTCACCGCTGAATCTGGTCTGGGTGGGTAGGGGCCATGTGCCTGCACAACCTCACTACTGCTTCCTGGCTAGATAAGTCGGGCCGGTGCCCTTGTCACCTCAGTCCCACTTCTGGTCTGTGTGAGTGGGGGCCAAGTGCCTACATTTCCTCACTCTTGCTTCAGGTCTGGGTGAGTAGGGGAGTAGGGGCCATGTGTCGTACCACCTCACTCCTGCTTCTGGTCTGGGTCGGTCCGACAGGCTCTGAGCTAATTACTCTCTCCAGATGCTGTTTACCGTCATGGACTGCAGCCCATGCCAGAGGATAGACTTTTCTAGTTCTCTAGGAAAGCATGACATTAAGGGATTAGGATGGCACCTTGCTAGGTTTGAGAATTATGTTATAAAATTGTGTGTTTGTGTGCATGTGCACTGGGCTTGGGCATTGAACTCAGGGCCTGAGGTGTATCCCTGAGTTATTTGATCAAGTTAGAGCTCTACTGCTTGAGCCAAAGCTCAACATATGGCATATTTTGTGGGTAATTGGGGATAAAAGTCTTGCACATGTAATTGTAACCCCTTCATTCACTATTTTCACAATAATAAAAAAAGTCTTCCAGATTCTCCTGTCTGGGCTGGCTCTGAACACTATTCTCAGATCTCAGACTTTTCAGTCGATAGGATTTATAGGTGTGAGCTAATGGTGCCTATTTTCTTGATTGCCATCCAGAAAGAACTGTGCTTGGCAAGTATTCGGGAGTAAAAAGAATTGAACTCTTCCATTGAGCAGTGGTGAAAATACTCAGATTCTACCCCAGCATTGGTGGATCAGGCATTTAATTATACCAATTTAGGAAGGTGAAATCAGAGAATTGCAAATAGAAATCAGTGTGTGGAGGACAGAGTCCTTGAGATTCTTTATCTTTAACAAACTACCACAAACCCAGAAGTGGCACAATAGCTAAGTGGTAGAGCAGCAACCTTGAGAGAAAATGCTCAGGGACAGCACTCAAGCCATGAGTTCAAGTCCGATGACCACAAAAACAAAACAAAACAAGAAAAAAAAAACCTGCGTTCTTGAGTAGAAGTTTATCATTATAAATATCGCTTTCCCTTTATATCTAGCTCTGTCACAGGTACATGAATCTTAGGGAATTAATAAACTTGGCTAAAAATACAGGAAGCATTGGTTTTGTGTGTGTGTGTGTGTGTGTGTGTGTGTGTGTGTGTGTGTGTACGTGTGTTTGCCAATTCTGAGGTTTGAAACTGGGGCCTTAATCTCGATTGGATTTTTCCCATCCAGGCTGGTATTCTGCCACTTGGTCCACAGCCCTACTCCAGATTTTTTAATTGTTAATTGGAGATAACAGTTTTACACACTTTTCTGCATATGGAGGCCAATTCTGGAATGTGATTATTTTGAATCCTGCTATAAAACATGTGTATTCAGATAGCTCTACTATAAGGCTGACTTAGATTTCTTTAGGTGTATATGTAGGATTTCTTGGGTGGAACTTCCACACTGGTTTCTGTTGGGGCAGCACTGATTCACTTGCAAACATTGTGTAGGGTATCTTTTCCTACCTCCTTGCACTATTTGTTTTTTTATTTAATAGGCATTCTGATTATGCAGACATGGAACTTCAAGATAGATTTGATTTGCATTTCCTTGATTATTAAAATGTATTTCAATCAATACCAAATTTCAAACTCTACTATAAAACCATAGTAATCAAAACAGCTTGATACTGGCACAAGAACAGACCTCAGGACTAATGGAATAGAATTGAAAATCCAGAAATGAACCTGTAGACCTTCAGCCATCTAATCTTCAATAAGGGAGCTAAAAAAATAGAATGGAAGAAAGACAGCCTCTTCAGTAAATGGTGCTGGCAAAATTGGTTAACTACTTCTAGAAAACGAAAGCTAGATCCATATATATTACCGTGCACCAGAATCAACTCCAAATGGATCAAAGACCTCAGAGTCAAAGAAGACACTCTGAAAACATTACAGGATGGAATAGAAGAAACCCTAGGTCTCTTTGGCACAGGCCAAAATTTTCTTACTAGAGACCCAGAAACACAACAAATCAAAAAAGGTTGGACAAATGGGATTGCATGAAGCTGCAGAACCTCTGCATGACAAAGGACATAGCTAGCAAGATCAAGAGAAAGCATTCGGATTGGAAGATCTACACTAGCCATACAACGGACAAGGGTCTCATATCGAAAATATACCTGGAACTCAAAAAATTAAATCCCCCAACAACAAATCTTCAAAGAAACAACTGCCCAATAAATAAGTGAGCTAAAGACTTAAAGAGAAACTTCTCTGAAGAGGAAAGAAGGATGGCCAATAGACACATGAAGAAATGCTCAAACTCCCTACCCATAAAAGAAATGCAAATTAAAACAACATTAAGATACCCCCTCACCCCAGTAAGAATGGCAAAAATCAAGAACTCTAATAACAACAGATGCTGGAGGGGATGTGGACAGAAGGGTACCTTACTTCATTGTTGGTGGGAGTGTAAACATGTTCAACTACATTGGAAAGCAGTATGGAGATTCCTCAAATGACTTTTGGGCATTTACCCAAATGTTTACAAACAAGACCACACTAAAGCTACCAGAAAGACTATGCTTATTGCAACATTATTTACTATAGCTAAGATATGGAACCAATCCTGATGCCCCTCAGTAGATGAGTGGATCTAGAAAATGTGGTATATATACACAATGGAATTCTATGCATCCACCAGAAAGAATGACATTGCCCCATTTGTTAGGAAATGGAAAGACTTGGAAAAAATTATATTAAGTGAAGTAAGCCAAGCCCAAAGAAACATAAGTCCCATGGTTTCCCTTATTTGCAATATCTAGTGTATGTCTGAATCAAGCAGAAAAGGTCTGATAAGGTGATGTTAGGGAAATGAACCCTAAGATATGTATTCACATGTTTTCTTTCTTTCATGTGATAGTTTCTAACGCATTTATAAGATTATTCCTTTGTTGCTTTATATGTCCCTCTCCCACAGTATAACCCCTGCTTTCAGTATATTTGATGTCGGTATAATTTGTGGAGGGGATGGAGAAAAACAAGTCGTTTAAATAAGGATACAGGTGGACCCGTTGCAACAATGAGAAGTACAATTCGAAACGATCTTTACAACATTGGTGGGGGGGAGCGGGGAGGATGGGTGGGATTGGAAGGGAAAACAAAGGAGGAGGCTACAATGCTTAATAAGAAAGGTACTCATTATCTTGCCCATGTAATTGTAACCCCTCTGTACAGTATTTTCACAACAAAAATAAATAAAAATTTAAAAAAAGTTATAATAAAAAAGTAAAATGTATTCCACAGACACCTGTATCTGTTTTTGGGAACAATCTAGTGAATTCACTTGCCTATTTATTGATAAGATTATTAATCTTAGGGTATTTCATTTTTTTATAGTCTGTACATTCCAGATATTAGGATTTCTTCTGTTACTCAAAAGGCAGGAGTTCAGACATATTTTATTTAATCTTAACAGAAGATGACTTGTGAGCTTCAAATTATTTAATAAATGATTGATTAATAAATGATCAGAAGGATGTGGCTCACACAGGAGAGTGCCTGCCAACAAATGTAAGTTCTGAACTCAGACTTCAGTGTCTACAAAAAAAGAGATATATTTTATTATTTTAAAACATAAAAGCTAATCAGCTATACTATCTCAAAATATGTAATGCTAAATATTTCTCTATTGTGCGTGATAAAACTATTGCAAATTTTAGCACACAATAACAATTTTTTATTTTTTCCTTGGTAAGCATTCAAGGCAGCAAAACTGAAAAAAATACAATTTGGCCAGGTGCTGGTGGCTCACGTCTATTTCTAGCTACTCAGGAGGCTGAGATCTGAGGACTGCAATTTAAAGTCTGCCTGGACAGGAAATTCTGTGCGGCTTATCTCTAAATAGGCACCAGAAAAATAGAAGTAGTGCTGTGGCTCAAGTGGTAGAGTGTTTCCTTGACCTGAATAGCTGAGGGATTGTCCCCAGGCCGAGTTCAAGCCCCACGACCAACAAAAATCAAAACAAAACAAAACAAGAAATCCAACTTTGTATAAAGAAGAAGAATCTCCAAGTTTTTATTCAAGTTTTTGCAGTTTGTGGCAAATGTTTTCATTGGGTAGAAAGCAGAGAGCTTATATCTGTCATTGTGATAAACTTGCTACTATGTAGTTGCTTTTGTCCCATTTAAAATTTCATTCATCTAACCTTGTTGAGGATGAAAAAGCCATCAAGGACAAGACATACTATTTGGCAAAACTGGTAAGTTGAAATGACTATTAATTTCTAGTTTGGCTAAGAAGCTGTGATTTTCCTTCCCTCCCCAGGATTTGAACAATTAGAACAATTGTCTTGATTTTTCCCAAATGTGAAGAAGAGAGCTCATATTCAGATAATTAGAAGATAATGAGAAGAATGTTTAGGACACAAAATATATTTAATTTTGAAACTTCTGCTCAAAAAAATCTTCGAAGAAACTTAGAAAATTTTGGTTATAGAGATTTATATCAAAGAGCCCACTGCAGGTGCCTTATACATATAATTTCCTACTCAGAAGGATGAGATCTGGGATTGAGATTGAAGACAGAGTGGAAAAGCAATAAATGCATGGATGTTCCCTGCTTTTAGATCATATGTCTCTTCCTCCCATCCTCAATGTGAAGCTGTCTCCCCACATCACCATCCTTCTGATTCACTGACTTTATCATTGATATTTCTGGTTTTCTCCTTCAGCATGAAATTTGCATGGAACAGGCCATTTGCAGCTGTATTCACACCTGTTTCTCCAGTTGCCTGCAACAGTGTCTGGTCCTTAGTGCTTGTGTGGAGATGAATCTGCTCTGCTCATGTAATCTCAGAATTCATTCAAGAATGCTCATCAAGTTGTGGTCTTATGGTTAGTAGTCATTTCTTCTAATTATTTTTTTCCTCCTTGTGTATCTAAGTCCACATAAGGGTGAGATAAGTGGTTGACACCTATCCGTTGTGATGGCAAAGTTGGTTGTAATAACATCGAAGTTTATTGTGAAGCTGTAGGAAGACCCATCTACCAAAGCACCCAAAATGGCATGTTCCCACGTCCTGGAATACATTTAACAGCTCTGCAATCAAACCATCATTCACTCTCTGCTGGGTTCAGACTCAGCATTTCCCTTTCCTATTTAAAATAAAGAAAAATTCAAGACATGGCTTTTTTCATATGTCTTTGAATTATTGAATTGTATCTCCAAACAAAAATATAAGAATGCCACTAGTGGAATGTAAATATAAGGCAAGGGGAAAAAAAAAATAAAAGTTCCTAAGGAAAACATCAAAAGTGGCAGCTGTACAAAATCTGGTTCTGAAAACCAGGATGGTCTTCTCACACCAGTAATCCTAGTATAATATAAGCTAATGAAAGTTTTCTTTTTGTGCCAATCCAAGGGCTTGAACTTGCAGCCAGAGCTCTGAGTTCTTTTGCTCAAGGCAAGCAATTTACTACTTGAGTCATACCTCCACTTCTAGTATATTTGGTAGTGTAGTGGAAATAAGAATTTCCTAGACTTTTCTGCCTGTGCTGGCTTCAAACTGTGATCCTGGATGTCAGCCTCCTGAGTCGGATTAAAGGTATGAGCCACCAGTACCAAGCTAAAAGTTATTTTTGTGAGATATAAAAATTTACTTATACAAGATATATAAAGGAACATAAACAAATGAAACATTAGAACAACAGAACTGAAACAACTTATATAAAAGACATAAAAGGATGAATACCAAGGCCCCAAGTTCAAGCCTCAGGACCAGCACAAAAGAAATAAAGAAGTATAGAAGAAGAGAAGCAATAGCCAGTGACAGAGTTTTAAATTAATCAATCACTGATGGCTTACACATGTTGTATTAACTACATAGGAGGCTAAAGTCAGAAAATACCATTTAAAGGCAAGCCCAAGCAGGAAAATCCATTGGCCATTTTTCTGTGTGTGCCAGTCATGGGGATTGAATTTGTTTTACTTTACTCAAGGCTGGATTTCTATTAATCTCAGCTTATTGGTGAAATCACTACCAGATAATTGGATATAAAGAGTATCATGGAATTTCCTATGCAGGCTGGCTTCGAACTGTGATCCTCAGATTTCAGCTTCCTCAGACATTCTATGCTTTGTATGAGACTCTTACTTCCAATGAACCACCATAAAGAAGAAAAAAACCTGGAGTTTGAGCTGTGGCTACAATGGCAGAAATGAGACAATGACTTCTGGGACAGAGCACACACCTTGAGATCAAGCTGCAGAACCAGCACATACAAGAATAAAATAAATAAATGAAAAGAAAGGTGGAAGAAGAAAAGGGAGAGAAAATTTCAGATGTTAAAATGAGCAAAACTGAGGTAGCTTACACTTGTTATTGTACTTACTCAAGGGTCTCACATCTGAGGATCAGTGTTCAAGGCCAGCCAAGGCAGGGAAGTCCATGGACTCAACTCTAACTGGTCAACTACAGATTTTTTTTTTTTAAAAAACAACCCAAATAGTGCTGTGGCTCATGTATTAGAGGGCTAGTATTAATAATGTACTGGGACAGGCCTGGGAAGGTGACTCAGTGGGGCAGTGCTTGCCTTTCATGCATGAGGCCCTGGGTTCAATTCCTCAGCCCCTGAGTTCAATTCCCCAGCAACACATAAGCAGAAAAAGATGGAATTAACGCTGTAGCACAAGTGGTAGGGCTCTAGCCGTAAGCTGGAGAGCTGAGGGACAGCGCCCAGGCCCAGAGTTCAGGCCCCACGACCGGCAAAAAGAAAATAAGGATACAGGTGGAACCATTGCAACAATGACATGTATAAGACATTATGTTGAAAAACAAATTTACTACTTTGGTTCAGGGGTGTCAGGAGGACGGCTGGGGTGAGGGATGGAAGGGGATAGTAAGAAGAAACAAAGGAGGAGGCAACGATGCTTGATAAGAAATGTACTCATTACCTTGCTCATGTAATTAATTGTAAGCCCTCTGTATGGTATTTTCACAATAAAAATAAAAAATAAAAAAAAATTAGAGGAGAAAAAAATAACTGGGACAATACCTAGGCTCTGATTTATTGCCCCATGCCCAGCATACCTACAAAAATAAAAAATAGAAATTAAAAAATGTTTCGGAAAAATCCAATTAAATTTTCAAAATGAGCCATGAATTTTTGTTTCCTGTCTGTTATCCTAGATACAAAGATAGATGAAATCTGAGGGTTATGGTGTCTCATCATCAAATCACCATCAAAACAAACAATAAAACAGAAGTGAAGCACCAGCCTTGAGTGAGACAGCTATGAAACAGTGCTCTGGCTCAGAGATTCAGCCTCAGGATCACAAAAATGGTAATAAGAAGAGAACCTGGGCCTGGTGACTCAGGCCTGTAATTCTAGAACCTCAGGAGGCAGAAATATGGGGATCCAGTGTAAAGGCCAACCCAAGCAGGAAATTCCAGAAGTCAGTTGTTTGTGGGCCATCTTGGGGCTGGAACTGTATTAGTCCCAGGTTTTTAGCACTTAATTGGAGGTAAGGATCTTAGACTTTCCTGCTCAGGATGGCTTTGAACAATGATGGTCAGACTTCAGCCTCATGAAACATGCCAAGCCTTGCATGAGTTCTAGCTCCAGGACCAGCACACACAAAACAATGAAATGATTAAATGTAAAGAAGGGTAGAAGAGAAGAAACAATAACTGAGGCTTCAATGAGCCAATCAGCCAATCATTGGTGGCTCATAACTGCAATTCTAGTTACTCAGGAAGCTAAAATCTGGGGATAATATTTAAAGACCCGACCAAGTAGGAAAGTTCATAAGACTTGTGTGTGAGTGTGTGTGTGTGTGTGTGTGTGTGTGTGTGTGTGTATGTCTGTGTGTGAGTCCTGTTGCTTGAACTTGTACTGTTTTTCTCAAGGTTCTACTAATCTCAGCTTTTTAGTGGCTATAATTGGATATATCATGGACTTTCATCCCCAGACTGGCATAAACTTTGATCCTCAGTTTGCAACCTCATGAATCTGGTTTGGCTCTACATGATACTCATTTCTAATTAAACACCAAAACAGAAAAAATAAAACCCTGGAATTTAGTTGTAGTTCAACTGGCAAAACTGGGAAAAAGCACCCAGACCCTGAGTTCTAGCCGCAGGACAAACAGAGAAGAAGTAAAATAAAAGGAGGATAGAAATACAAAAGGAAGAGTCACTGACGGTGGTTGAAATGAATCTAAAATTTTTTTCTCACACATGTTATAAGAGGTACTGAGGAGGATGAAATCTAAGGATCACGGTTCATGACCAGTCCATGCAGGAGAGTCCATGAGACTCATATATCTAATTTGCACCAAAAATAAGCTACAAGGCTGGAAGAGGCACTGTCGTTCAAGTAGTACAGCTCTCACCTGGAGTAACAGAAGTTCAGGGACAGTGCCCAAGGCCTGAGTTCAAGCCCCAGGACTAGGAAAAAAAGAAAAACGGTGTGAGAAAATCCAATTAAAGTTTCAAAATGAGCCATGCATGAGTTTTTGCTCAATATGTGTAATCTTACTGACTCACAAACCTGAAATCTGAAGGTTGTTGTTCACAGCCAGCCTGGACAGGGAAATGCATAAGTCTCCAAATAACCAGCAAAAAAACGCCAGAAAATGAAGCTATGGTTGTAGTTATAAAGCACCATCCTTGAGAGAAAAACCCATGAAACAGTGCCCTGGCTCAGAGATCCAGCCTCAGGATCACAATAAGAAAATTAAATGGTTGGAGGTAGAGAACTTAGCACTGTTGCTCATGTCTGTAATTCTAGAAATGCAAGAGGCTGAAATATAAGATCTTGTGTAAAGGCAAACCTAATCAAGAAATTCCAGGAGACTGTTTTGTGTGTAGCACCACACTGGGGATAGGTTTTTGTTGGTTGATTGGAGATGAGAGTTTCATGGACTTTCCTGCTCAGGCCACTTTCAAACCATGATGGCCAGATTTCAGCCTCCTGAATCAGGACAGGCCTTGCATGAGCTCAGAGTTCCAAGACGAACACACAAAAAAAGAATGAAATAAATGAAACGAAGGGTGGAAGAAGAGAAGAAAGAGAAAAAACAGAGGTTTCAATGAGCCAATCATTGGTGGCTCATATCTTTCATTCTACATACTCAGGCTGAAATTTGAGGATACCGTTTAAAGCTCAGCTCAGGTATAGGTGCTCATAAGACGAGTGTGTGTGTGTGCGTGCATGCGCACGTGTGTGTGTGTGTGTGTTTGTGTGTTTGTGCCAGTCCTGGTGCTTGAACTTGCAATATTTTGCTCAATGATCGACTACTCTCAGATTGTAGTGGTTAATTGGAGAAAAGAGTGTCATGGACTCTCCTCAATTTTCAGCCTCCTGAATCTGGCCTAGCTCTACATGATTCTCTTCTCTCCATTTAACCTCCCCCAAAAGCCTAATGTTATGGTTGGTCCCATGTATGTCCTGAACATCTGAGCTTCAATTTCTACTCCCAGGAGAAGCAAAAATGAAAAAAGAAACGAAGGAGGAAGCAAGCACATATTAAAGTTTTAAAATGACCCAAGTGTTCCGGGTCATGTGTGTAATCTTCACTACACAAGAGGCTGATAACTGAGGACTGCAGTGTCAAGTCAGCCTGGTAAGGAACATGCTTGAGATTCTTATCTCCAGCTACACTGCACAAAGCCTTGATCTTTTGCTGAGGTGGTAAAGCCTTGAGTGTAAAACCTAAGATATAGGCCCCAGAGTCAGAGGTCAAGCCACAGGACCAATAAAATTTTCAGAAAGAGGATGAAGAGATATTGAAATCTGAGAATCATTGTCCAAAGCTAGCCCATGCAAGAAAGTCCATGCAAGAAACATGTGGAGGAGATGGGGACAAACAAGTCGTTTAAGGATTCAGGTGGACCTGTTGCAACAATGAGAAGTACAAAATGTCATGTCAAAACCAGCTTTACAATGTCGGTGGGGGGGGGTATGATTGGGTGGGAGGGAGGGGGGAGGCTGGGAAGGGAGGTGAAGGGTAAACAAAGGAGGAGGCTGCAATGCTTGGTAAGAAATGTATGCATTATCCTGCCCATGTAATTGTAACCCCTCTGTACAGTATGTTCTCAAATAAAATAAAATTAAATTAAAAAAAAAAAAAAAGAAAGTCTCTGTGTTTGCATCTGTATGCCATCTTGAGGCTTGAACTTATGTTGTTTTGTTTGAGGATAGAGCTCTACTACTCCCAGCGTTTCAGTGATCGATTGGAGCTAGGAGTCTCATGGGCTTTTCTGCCCTAGTTCGCTTTGAACCATGATCCTCAGATTTCAGCCAAATGATTCATGCTGGGCTTTGCATAAGACTCATCTCCTATTAACTATCAAGAATTGAAAAACAAAATCTGGAAGTGAGCTGTGACCCGAAGACAATCTGGGCAATCACTTTCTAGAACAGCACCCAGAGCTTTAGTTGAAGCATTAAGACAAAACAAGTATAACCACAAGCTATACTTTGGCTCATGTGGTAAGCCACTAGTCTTGAAGAGAAAGCTCTGGCATTGTATCCAGGCCCTGATTTGTAGCCCCAGGACTAGTACATATACAAAAAATTTTTTAAAAGAAAAATTTTAAAAGATGAAAGGGGAAAATATTAATATTTTCAAATGACCAATGGATTTGTGATTCATGTGTATAATTGGAGCACCTCAAAAGCTGAAATCTGAGGATCATGGTTTGAAGCCAGTCTATCCAGAAAAGTACATTAGAAGTTTATGTCCAATAAGCAAAAAAAGCTAGAAGTGGAGCTGTGGTTGAAGTTGTATAACATCATCTTTGTGTCAAAAATCACAGAAACATAAGGGCACTGGTGGATCTAGCCTGTAATCCAAGCTACTCAGGAAGCTGAGATATGAAGATCATGGTTCAAAGCCAGCCTGGGTAGGAAAGTCCATGAGACTCTTATCTCCAATAAACCACCAGAAAACTGGGAGTTGTTCTATGGCTTAAGCGGTAGAGTGCTTGCCTTGAGCTGAAGAGCACAAGGACAGTACCCAAGCCCTGAGTTTAAGCCCCATGAACTACAAAAAGAAAAAAAAATTAAAATAAGTCAGTGGTTGGTTGCTCATGCCTGTAAATCCTAACTACCCAGGAAGGTAAAATCTAAGGTCTGCATTGCAAAGCCAGCCCAAGGAAGAAAGACACTTGTTTGTGTAATTACCAGTACTAGGGCATGAACTTGCCCTGTTTTACTCAAGGCTAGAGTTCCACTACCACAGTTTTTTGGTGATTAATTGGAGATAAAAATCTCAGACTTTGCTGCTCAGACTGGCTTCAAACCAAGATTCTCAGATTTCAGCCTCCTTATTTGTGCTGGGCTTTGCATGAGACTTTTCAAATGAATGAAGCTGGAACTTGAGCTGTGGCTCAATTGGCAGAACTGGGAAAAACCTCTGAGACAGTGGCCAGTCACTACATTATAGTAGTTGTAATATAAAAAAAATGTTAATGTTATACAAAGGAAAACTATGCTTCTTTTTAAATGTGGCAAATGAGAACATAGTACAAAGTTTCAAAATGACATACTGAGAGTATAGGAAAAGGAAAAAAAATTAAAATTCATGTAAATATTAAATACAAGCTGACATGGCCAAATTAAATGTGATCAGAAACATCTCTCACTTATCTCTCACTTGTAAGTGCTTACAATAATTGTCCCTTCAGTTTCAGCATCTACCATGGGGATGACCTCTCTATGCATCCTTGATTGTGTAAAGATCTTCCTGCTTTAGCCTCTTGAGATAGAACTGCAGCCATTGCCCTCATTTTAATATACGATGTTTCCTTTAGAACTCAAAATTAATGTTTAAATAATGGATTATCTGTAAAGCATGACTAAACATCAGAGATCCACCAGAGATCCTCTGAAGACTACAATCAAAACAGTAGAAAAGCACCTACCACTCAAGGTAGGTAACAGAAGAAAGATTTAGCATTTTTTGGATGTGCAGGGGGTTGAACACAGGGCCTCATGCTTGATAGGTAGGTATAAAATTCAGTGAGATTAATTATATCCACACTGCTTTGTAACAATTACCTCTATTTGTGAACTATCTTTTTGATACTGATGGAATCCACACAATCATAGAGTAATAATCACCCCAATGACCTGCCCCAGAAATTTTAATCTTCCATTTTCTCTTTTGAAATGGATTAGTCAATATGTTTCACATAAATAGTAGAATATTTTTTGTGTCCATACAAGACAGACATATATTAATTTCAGCCTTTTTGTGGATAAGTCATAATCCATTTATGTATACCTCATATTTTATAAACCTGTTCATCTGGTAGACACGCCAGGTATTTCCAACTTCTGACTACTGTGAACTTTGCTGTTATCATTGGCATATGAGCTATTGGTTTTTTTCGTTTCAGTTATTTTAGTTATGCAATGAGAAATGGAATTGCTGCGTAATGTGGTAATGCTATGTTAGGTTAGAAGAATGTGTAAAATTCTACCATAATTGATATATCACTTTTCATCAGCACAGAAATGTACAAATGGTCAATAACATGTACAAGAGTGTTTCAAGTCTTTCACAGCTGTGCCCTAAAGGATCATTTTGTTGTTTTTTTTTTTTACTTTGTACTTTTTTATATTTATGCCATGCAGGCCTGGAACTATGTAGCATCGTCTAGAGTTGAAGTTATAACAATACCAAATGCCATTGACCCAGCCTCCAAAAACATTTATTCTGGTAGTCACTTTTTTCTAGAGATAAATTTTAGTTATCATATGCATTTTTACTCTTTTAAAATAAGGTTTTCAATTTTAAAAAGACATATAAATGTAACATCTCTGTGTAGCTTCATTTTTAATAAAATAAAAAGTTAATTTTTATTTTATTTTATTTTTTGTCGGTCGTGGGTCTTGAACTCTGAGCTTGTGCACTGTCCCTGTGCTCTTCATCTCAAGGCGAGTGCTCTACTGCTTGAACTAGAGTGCCATTTCCGGTTCTAGTGGTTTATTGGAGATAAGAGTCTCATGGTTGTTTCTGCCCGGGCTGTCTTTGAACTCTGATCCTCAGATCTCAGCCTCCTGAGTAGCTAGGACTACAGATGTGAGCCACAGGCCCTTGGTTGAAAAATTATACTTACAGAAAATATAAAAGGACAAAAAAGCTACCCAGCAGGAAAAACCTTACAATCACAGTCTGATAATGACCCAAGCAAAATAATACAATAAGAGCTCATCTGAAGTAAAATGAAGAGCAGGGATGGGGGCAGGGGTCAAGGGGTAGAGCACTTGCTTGCCCAACACCAGCCTCTGAATCAAAACCGCAGTACTGCCAAGGGATAACATAAAGTATTAAAACTTAAGGAAAGGTGCAGATAATAGTATTATGGATGACATAGATGTACACACCGGTTATCCCAACACTTGGAGACTAGGCAGTAGAATTATGAAGTTAAGATCAGACTTGGCTACATAATGAGACTGCATCTTAAAGAATAACATAGAATAAAATTAAACAAACTATATTTTTAAAGACTAGGATGTAGTTCAAGTGTAATTCAAGTAGTTTTATATGCGCAAGGAACTGATACAACGCACAAAAATTACATGCTTTGATAACTACGATATTCGATTTACACTGCAGTACAAGGTACCCCTTTGCTGGAATCCCTCCTGAGGAAAACTAAGGCAGTTGATGCACCTGTATTCTTGGCTGGATTAAGGGTGTTGCTGGGCAATCAGTGTTTGATCTCCATTCTTGGATCACACTTACAACTCTTTTTTTAGTAGACCACCTACAAATCTCTCCTATCTCAATAGCAGGGTCTTCTGAGTTTCAAGTGAAGTTATCTTTGATATCTCTTAGGCCTTTCCTCCCCTTTGTCTGAACTGCTCTGTTCCTGGGCCCACATTCAGCAGCTTGTTCTGAGAAGAGTGGTAGCTATTTTGCTAGCCACCTGTATCCACTGCCATCTCCTCCTCAAATTAGTCTTTGGTATCAGTATGAGTCAGCTCAGTGGGTAGAGCCAGGCTGGGCGGGTTTTGAACTGTCATCCTCATAACTCAGCCTCCTGAATAGTTAGAATTACAGGTGTGAGCCACCAGCATCCAGCTATCATTTCTTTCATCCAGGAAAATTTAGGGGGTGGAATAGCACAGCAGCACATACATTCAATAGCAATTGCACCAGGGAGAACCAGATGCTCAGAACAAATGACTGACCTTGATATTGTCTTTGGTATCCAACAGGATGTTGTTGGACTTAAGCTCTTGGTGTGTGATTCTGTTCTGGTGTGGGCAGTTAACAGCACTTACAATTTATTTGTAGAGCCTCTTGGTTTCATCCTAGTATACGCTGCAGGATTTTCAGATCCATGCCAGGAGGTATCTCCTACTGGCCAGTTCCATGATGAGATACAAATACTCTTCCTTCTTCATCACCTGGTACAACTTGATGTGTTTGTGTCATACCATCTTTAAAATGTCCACCTCATTCTTTAACTGATGACTGGGGGAATTCTCCCTTCAGGAGTATTTTAACTGCCACTTCCATGTGTGTGAGGTGAGTATGGGCCAGCCTCACTTGTCCATTGGTACCATGGTCGATGAGCTCTTTCATCTGGTTTTGTTTGATGATCTCCTCCTTCAAGGATCTGGAGTATGATTCTTTGTATTCTTCCATCCTTATGCTATGATGGCAGGTAGCAAGCCTACCTAAAATTAACTAAATAAAATAATGGAAAACCCAGGAAAAAAAATAAAAAGAAATACCAAAATCCAAAAGACAACTCACCTTCCCAACCAAAAAGTCACGAATTTAGGTTTGAATCAGTCCAGCGGGTCACCAATCAAGAGCTCCTGAGGTGGTATCTAACATAAGTTGGAGCACAGTGGCTTCCTCTATATCCTGCATGATCTCTCAAAATGGAGCTATATCAGCCCGGCATAGTGACATCATAGAGGAAATGGACCAATCAGAGTCTGGGCCAGTGAGGTCAGAGAAAAAGTGGACCAATCACAGTTTGCCAGCATTGATACTTTAGCTCATAGGCTTCAAAGACTGTTGCTAAGGAATCCATGTGAGCTTGAAGTTGCTCTTGTCATTATTATGCCATTCCTGAAACCACTACGACAGTGGTCAAAGTCCTCTGACCTTCTAGAAAACTCCTGAGTCTCATAAATTGCTTCTGTGGAGACACTAGCCAATAGCCTCCATTCTTCATGGACACCTTATCCTACATCTTGTTCCAGCAATGACATGGCAAAAAGGCCTCTGTCCTTTTCAAGGACAGCTGTCCTACAACTTGCTTCTGAGGTGACAAGGTCCAGGCTGGCTTTGAGCCACAATCTTCACAATTCACCTCCCTGAGTAGTTAGGATTATATGCCTGAGCCATCGTTAGGTACTTAGCTCATCTCTCACATTTGGAGAAAGTATATATATTTGTTAGAAAGGTTGGTATTAGATATGTCCTCTTAGCACCTTAAATTTTTTGCCCTTGCTGTCTAATAGTTAATCTAGTATCTAATGAGAAATTTGTCATAATATCATTGAAGATCACTTGTGTGTGTGATGAGTTGTATGTGTGTGTCTGTGCTTTGGGAGGTTTTCTGTCTTTGTTTAATTAGAATGTGTCTTAGTGTGGACCTGTGCACTTATGTTAATTGACTTCTTTAAGCTGCTAGAACCCTGCATAGAAGGGTTCATGCTTTCAATCAAATTTGGGAAGGTTTTGGTCATTATTCTTTCAAATACTATGTATTTCTTTTTTCTCCCTGTACATTATACATATATACATTATACATTATACATACATTACATATTCACATTGTATATGTGAATATACATATATATCTCTACATTTTTATATTATATATACATTTATATACATATATTTATTTTTCATATAACTTCTATTTCTTTGATTGTTTATGGTAGGAACTGTAGTTTGATCTCAGTTACTCCATCAGAGTTAGAGTTAGAAGTTTTCCTTTTTATTTCTTGATGAAAATATGCATTTTTCATCAAGGATATTGAAACCAGTACAGAATCAGAGCTAGCTTAGAGTTCTCTCTCTCTCTATCTGTCTCTCTCTGTCTCTGTCTCTCTCTCTCTCTCTGATTTCCTGCCTCTGTCAAGTGTGTGAGCACAGGACCATTGCTTACCAAGTTCTTCTACTGTGCGCTGTGATGAACTAGTGTGTGCACTGTCAAGCTCTGCTTCAAAGGCAACCACACCTGCACCTGGAAAAAGATCTGCTCCAAATCAGCCTGCATGGGTGTGTCTGCCTCTGTCTTGATGTCAGAGCTCCCATAGCTACTGGTGAGGCCTTAGTAGATGCCATTGTGCCAGGACTGTGACTTCTGACTTTGGGAGACTTAAACACAGCCTCGTTTTTTACCCAAGTTAGAAGTATGCGTTGGATCCTGTGGGCACTACCCTATTGGTGACTGTGCTAGGAGCAAGGCTAGGGGCTGCAGAAGCCTCACTGTGGCCTGACTTCTGGGGCACAATAAATGCCAAAGGCTTCTCTGGGCTCTTTTCAGAATATGTGGGCAAGTTCAGTGAGCAGAAACTGAGCTCAGGGGCCCCTTAAACACAGGGTAGGCAATGGAGCTGGGAGGAGCAGGGCTTTCCAGGTTGACCCTGAGTTCAAACCTCAGTACCATAAAAAAGAAGAGAACCAGTTATGTCTGGAAAACTTATCAAAAGTAGTCTTTTAAAAAAATGTGTATAGTTATTTGGGCTTGAACTCTGGGCATTAACATTTTTCTTTAGCGAAAAATTTCACATAAGACTAAACATTGTTTTTTGGAGGAATACAGGTTGACCCAGTGTAACAATAAGATATACAAAACACTAAGTTGAAAATGAACTTTAGAGCTTTGGTGGGGTTTGGAGTTGGGGAGGGTAGTTGTGGAGGTGGGAGGGAAGGGATGGTAGGGGGAAACAAAGGAGAAGGCAACAATGCTCAATAGGAAATGTACTCAGTACCTTGTTCATGTAACTGTAACCCTTCTGGCCTGCATTTTTACAAAAAAAACGTACAGAAAAGGGACTAAACTTATACTATTGAGCCTCATCTCCACTTCTAGCTTTTCTTGTGTGTGTGTGTGTGTGTGTGTGTGTGTGTGTGTGTGTGTGTGTGTGTGTCTGTCTGTCTGTCTGTCTGTCTGTCTGTCTGGGTCTGGGTCTGGGTCTGGGTCTGGGTCTGTGTCTCTGTGTGTTTGTGTGTGCATGCCAGTATTAGACTTGAACTCCAGGACTGGGCACTGTCCTTGAGCTCTTTTATTTAAGGGTAGCCCTGTACCGCTTGGCCCAAATCTCTCCTACTGGGTTTTTGTGGTGAATGAGATAAAAGTTTCATGGACTGTTCTTGCCCCAACAAGCTTTGAACCAAGATCCCATCCTCTCAGACTCCTGAATGGCTAGGGTTATGGGTGTGAATCATCAGTATATTGTAGGAGAATTGTTCTTAAGCAGCAATAATGTGGATTGCTAGCATTCTGCAATTTGTTGGCATGCTTTTTATTCTTAGAAAGGAATTCCTTTACTGAGAGGCCATTGGTTACCCTGGAAGCTAGGATGGCAGAGGAAATGGAATCTCCTATCTCCAGAGGCAGGACCTTTTTTGTGATGGTTGTAAGACCCTCGTCTTCCTTTATCAGAGCAGATATTTATGCTAGCCTGAAGGTAACACTGTTTTCTTCATCAGCTTCGTCTTGGTTGCATTAAATAAGAAAATTACTTGATAACTCTCACCAAACTTCACCAGAGAAAGGGGGGAATGAAGCTATAAAGTGAGGCAATAGACATGACAGGAATATACCAGAAGGGGCAAGGAGAAATGAGAGATCATAAATATTGATTTTTATTTAAACAAATTAGGGAGAATTCATGAATATATGTTAGTACTGGCCAACTGTTCTCAAAGATTTCTAATAAACTCGCACTTAAAGGAAGTATTTTCCTGATGCAGGACTCCTCACATTACCTGTGTAGATTCTAATCCCTTCACTGTCCTCTCAAGACAAGACACTTTCCCTTCAGCTCAGAGCAGTGCATCTAAGATAACATCCATCTACTACTGGGCAGTGGAAGACCAGTCTAACAGCTGGTGAAGTGTAGACAAGCTGCTCTGATCCTGTTTCTACCCAATTCTAGACTTTGCTCTATAGAGTTCATAGATCAGAGGAGATGCTTGAGAATATTTCTGGACCTACAAGTGTGTGGTGTGTGTGTGTGGGGGGGTGTGTATGTGTATGTATATATGATAGTACTCATATGCCACCATGGGGCTTCTTTCTTCTTTTGGGCTTCACAGGTGGAGTTAACTCCTTCTTCCCCAAGTCTGTTCAAAAGATTTGACTTTGAATGCCTGAGATTCAGCAGAGGAGGAAATGATTCCTGAATTCTCAACTGTTAGATCTGATGGGTCCTTCTACATAATCTGACTTATACTAACGCTAGTGTTAATACTAACCCATGAATGGTAGAAATATCAGCTGGCACTTTTTGTGTATTTTGGTACTAGTTAGTTTTTTTCATGTAGGTTAAGCAAACAATTCTCATAAGAATATTATGACATAGTGTTAAGTATAACGTGCTGTACACACACACACACACACACACACACACACACACACACACACCTATTTGGCAGCAGTCTTCATTATGTAAATTGGACCATGAACTGTAGAGAAGTTCAATGGAAGTCTATCAGGGAACAGATCCTACAGCCAGCACCTTGGATGAGGGACTCACAGGGGTTTGGCTAACAAGTTGGAGACAAGATGATGTAGATTCCGTGCCAGGGTTGGCTACCTTCCTGATCTGGAGGGAGCCAGTGTTTGCTATCCAACACTGTCCCTCACGGCCTTGCCTGTCCCCAACCCAACCCCACCTAATCTTTGGCACAGGAAGAACAGTTTTTCCTTTTGGCCACACGTTGTTCTGACACATAAGATAGGCTCAATAGAATTTCCAGAGGATAGCAGGAGGATATATAGAAGATACATTAACTGAGGCCAGAAAGTGCAAGGAATTACTGTAGGTCTCACAATTGGTTAATAGTGGGGATTATTGACTCCCTGATCTTTCCCCAAGGAAGTGGAGCCTCTGATCTAGGATTCTCACAATCCTCTCTTAGATAAATAATCTAGTAGAGTCAGAAACAAAGAGGTAATTAAAAATCTATATTTAATATTAATTTTTATTCTTGAATTAGTAAAATACATGTGTAACCTGTCAATTCAAGAATCATAAAAAGGCAGATGGTGTGAGCTTGACCTCTGTCCCTCTACTGTGGCTCTCTTGCTCCACCCTGGGGTGACCACTGCTACTAGTTAGTTATGAATTCCTGCATCTAAACTAAATATGCACAAAGGACAGGCTATTAAAAGGAGACATTTTATCCACAGCTACCAGAGATTCCCCAAACTGCTAGCTTAGAACAAGGCCAAATTTCTATTCACACTATGAAGATTCAATCTTCTACACTCACGTTCACAGCCCTGAGCCAAGTCTGTGCTGGTACCACATAACTGAAGGTGATAGCTCATAATTCACAAAGGAAGAAGTCTTCAATAGTTGGAAGTTTGCCCTCTGCCTTTCCCAATAGGTCCCAGTATCAGGTACGAGGACTAAAGTGTTACAAAGGCCTGTTAGGAATTACTAGTTATGCATATGTAAAGTTGGCCTAGCAACACCTCATTAACCTCAAGGTGATAGTGAAGGGAGAGTTCAACAATTGTCAGATCAAAATTGAGATGGATATTATTAAGACTTTCCATCACACACACACATGATCAGGTAGTACCAGGTGAGGGAGAAGGATGAGCACCAATACTTGGTAATTGAACTGGCCACCCAGAGACCTCTTGAGATTAATGTGAAAATCATTCCATCTATTCAAGAATGAAGTTAGGAGATTGTTCAAACAGAATGTGAATAATCTGCATTACTTTAATGAAAACAGAAGTGCACACTGAGACCTTAAACCCAATAACATCATGTTGGATGACAAATGCAATGTGAAGGTCAATGACTTTGGCGTGAGCATAAGCATTACCCAAGGGTGGTTGCTGAAGGACATATTTGGTACCTTGATTTTGTCTGTATAAAATATTCCTGCATGAAAATTACAATGACTATATGGTAGACATCCGATGCTTGGGAATCATCTTTTGTATTTTATACAGACGGCAAATTTCCCACTTGAATATATGAATTTTAGCCGGATACAGGTAATTGTCATGGAGGTCACCTACATTGCTCCATTCACCTGTCGCCAATAGCAAAAATTATCACCTTGAAACTGTAAACTGAAGACCCAAAGCAGAGGCACACTATAGAACAAACAATGGAGATTGGCTCAAGCAAGTTGAGGAATATTTCCTATTTCCTGATGAGCAACTATGTAATGAGTTGAACCCAATTTCCTGCCTGTCATCTGAATTTCAATTGTGCTATGTTGACAAACCATCAATACTGAAGAGAAGTGCTACTCTTCCTTCCATTCTCCTCTGCTTCCTGCAGAAGAACCCCTGTTACAGCATGATCACACACCATGAATCTATGGTTTCCTTTAGTTCTTCTTTCTTCATGAGGAGCAATGAGAGATGCTGGTAAGAGGAAAAAGTCCTTCCCTCTGGGTAGCTGAACAATAAGATCATAAATTCTATCTCAATTAAGAGACAGGATTGGAGGAGTATAGCTATCAGGATAGCTACCAGTATTTGAAGAATACGATGCTGTGTGCAGACCTAAAAATAACCTTCACAGATTAAAAAGAAAGTTGTTCTGGAGAAAGGGTTCAGAGCCCTTCTATAACAAAACAACAGTACCCAGGTTTTCAATTCATTTTCAAGCTAGGGAATTCCAGCTTGAATCCTTGTCTACAGACTTGGACACTTCACATAAAAATCATTCATTATTTTGGATGACATAGAAAATACCCCTTGTCCAGGTAGGTGTTTTAGTACTCTAAATTGTGGAGACAAAAGGTCTAGAATAGGTAAAAAAATTTAGGATTTTCCTTTTTGGTCAAGGATTTACATTTTCAGATTAAAACTTACTTAATATTTAAAGAAAGGATGGCTATGGGAGTAAATTGTGGTTTTCAAGTTTACTTATTGAATCTTTCAGTAATTGAATCTGGCTTAATTTGTGAGATACACACACACACAAACACACACATGCGCACACACACACACACACTCACATATATATATATATAATATGCAGTATGTATATATATCACAACGATATTACATATTAAATACAATATATACAATTATATTTGTAAAAATATACAAAATTTTGGGGAAGATGTTTCATGAAATTCTCTGCCTTTGCTTTAAGACAGCATTCTCCTCATCTCAGCTTCCTTAGAAGCTAGGATTATAGACTGGGGCTAGTGAAAAGATTTCCTTTTAAATGCTACAGAAGGCCTGTCTTTAACTTCCAAGGAGCACTAGAAATTTGAAGATAATAGAATGACCAAGGTAATTAAAACATTTCAGTCAGTGGAAAACTTTCAAAATTTATTTTAGACAAAAATTAGGGAACAATGTTTTTAGATCTATCCTTGAAAAAAAAAGATTAACAAAAAATTAAAGACAGATATAGATCCCAGTTGGAAATGTGGAAGAAGAAGGCTTATAATTTCAAGGCCTAGTATTGGTCCATAACCATTCATTAAATAAAAATTAATTTTGTAGGCAGGAACTTGTTTGTTTATCTTTTGTGTTCAGAGGAATGTCTGCATTATGTGTAAACAGACTGCTCTACAAGGTATCTTTCTGGGTCATACAGTAGTTATTACATAGCTGTGTGTAGACATACAGCTTTCTAATGACTTTCCTACATACACCAACTAATGTTAATTAAGTGTCATGTAGAATAACAAACCTCTATTTTGTGACCATATCCATTCTTATTCTCCCTATTGTCCAGTAGTTTGTATCACAGTCAGCATAACTGAAGCTGGCACATGGAACAGACATGGACTCGATGGATCCTGGCTGTGATATGGCCCCAAATATAGCAAATACCAGAATCAATGAGATCCAAGCAGCTGTCCAAGTTGCCTAGTTGTATGAATGTCCTCGGCTTCCAATGGTCTCACCTATCTCTGCCAGAGGCCTGTTAATGGCCTGACATCAAAACTCACACTGAAGTTTAACTTCTCAATGTAGCAGTGTCAAGAGGTAGTACCTTTAATAGAGGATTCCATCATAAATGGATTAATGCCATCTTGTTAACTCTCAAGGGACTAACAGGATCACTGTTAACAGTTAGAAAAAACACCCTAGGTCCCTTACTCACTCTCATTCTAGCACATGCCATGATTCCGAGATCCTACATGATGTGATGCACTTAGGGTCCTTGTCCCATGTACTACCATGCTATTTAGGGTTTCCAGCCACCACTATTTTGAGTGAAATATTTTTATTCCTTATGAAGTATACAACTTCAAAGTTTTTGTTAAATCATGACAAAATGGACTGAGATGCTATACTTTTTGCTTTTTCCATAGAACTGAGGATTAAACTGAGGGCCTTTCATTTACTGGGCCGATATTTACTGCTTGAGCGTTGCATGACTCCAACCCTTTTTTTCTTTTACAGTTTGCTTTTCATATAAGGCCTTGGGCTAACATCACTGAAGCCAGCCTCACAACCCAGTCCTCCTAAACCTTTGCTTCTCAGTAGTTGGGATTACAGGCCTGTGACACCACACTTTGCCACTTAGAAGGCACTACTCTTTTGGGGAAAAATAATACAGACCACTGAGATGTATGTGTGTGTGTTCATAGAAATTGGTCATGGTGATTTATTCAGGACTGAGGGTGAATCTCCTGAATAATCCGTATTCTTAATTCCTTTCACTCAAAAAAAATTGCTTCTCTGGGTGCTAGTGATTCACAGCTGTAGTTCTAGCTCTTCGGATTGCTGAGGTTTGAGAATCATATTTTGAAGCCAGGTGAGCCAGGAAAAGTCCATGACAATCTTATCTTCATTTAACTACCAAAAATCAGAAGTGGAACTGTGGCTTAACTAATAGAGTACTAGCCTTGAGGAAAAAATTAGGAATAGCAACTAGGCTCTGATCAAGTTTCAGGACGAGCACCCATACAAAATCTCCAGATAGCACTTGTGCTAATACAATGAAATCTTGTGCTATTGCAAGACACAATTATACTTAATGGATTATCTCTACAGGACAGTTGCACTAAAAATTTCTAGTTATTACTTCATAAGCTGTATTCTTTCTGAATCATCTTTTTGGCCCATTGTTTCTCTGAGAATGATGTCTTGATTTTGGAATAGAGGAGGAAAAATTCAGTGATGAATTTGGCTTCTGAATTCCTCCCTCGTCCATTATTGACCTGTTCTCTCTTTTTATTTTATTGGCAGTCCTGGTGCATGAAATCAGGGCGTGGGCACTTCCACTGAGCTTCTTTTTTGCTCAAGGCTAGCACCCTCCTACTTGAGCCACAGCACCAATTTCTCATTATGTGGTACTGAATAATTGAACCCTGGGCTTCACGCATGTTATGCAAGCACTCTACAATTAAGTCATAATCCCAGCCACATGTTTTCTTTTAAAAATACGTTTAACCGGTTTATTTCCGTCCATCTCTGAAGCCACTGCCAGTGCTATTGATTCATTTGTTTAACTTCTAACTGCCTTTCGTTCACTGTAACTGGCAAATTATTTTCTACTCAATTCAAAGATTTATCTTTCGTTTTCTTAAACTGCACACTTCATCAGCTAAACTCAAACAATGCTACCAGTGACTGAAATTGAGGACACTTATAATAATAAATAGCTAATAATAAATAGCTAATAATCTACCTTAGTCAATGCACAACAATCCAGATGCTGGGGAAGTCTTCTATTTTCTACTCTGAGTAGTATCTAACCCCACAATATGCTCTAATAGATAACAAAATTAAAGTTTACAGATGTAATTATTTTGCCCAAGAGTTGGTTATGCACTCACTTCTAAGGAGTGAGTGCAAATTAAGGCCTTTATAGGAGGCAGTAACACAAACTGAGTGAATGAAACATTAAGGAGGGTATGATTGTCAAGGAAGTATTGGGGTATCTAGGAGCTGACAACAGTGGATGTATGATAGGTGACCAGACAGCAGAAACCACAATCTTACAGCTAGAGGACCTAACCCTACCAGACATCCTTTAAACTTGGACGAGGTCCCCATATTTCATGAGAGACTATATCCTGGTGCCCCCCTGCTAGAAACTGAGCAACTAATATAGACAAGCAACACCCAAACTATTAGCCCAAACGTGAAGCCTACAATAGTTTGTATTCAGTGAGCAAACATTAAATTTCTAGTAATTTACCACACAACATGACAAAAGCATCTCTCAATGCTGATGGTTCACACCTGTAATCCCAGCACATAGGAGTCTGAGATCTGAGGATGTAGGTTCAAAGGGATCTCAAGCAGTAATGTCTGTGATACTCATATTGCAAATAAATAGAAAAAATGGAAATGGTGGTATGCCACACTAGCCTAAGTGGATGCCCAAGTACCAGCACACACACACACACACACACACACACACACACACACACACACACACACACACACAAATTGAAAAATGAAAACATTGAAAACGACCTGGTATTTTCTTTGTTGTGTGTGAAACTCTAACATGACTTAAACATTTTCCTTGTGCTTGAAGAAATTTATTAAAATTCTATAACACTACCATAAAGCTAAGTACACAACTACACAAATGTGTTGATCACACACTTTTTTGGGGGGGAGGGGGTCTGGTTGTGGGGCTTGAACTCTGGGCCTGAGCACTGTCCCTCAGCTCTTCAGCTCAAGGCTAACACGCTACCACTTGAGCCACAGTGCCACTTCCTGCTTTTTTCTTTTTGCTTATGTAGTGCTGAGGAATCGAACCCAGGGCCTTATTCATACAAGGCAAGTGCTCTACCACTGAGCTAACTTCCCAGACCCTGACCACACACTTTTTATAAATAATATTGCAATTGTTACTGCAAACAGAGGACCTTTCCTACCAATTTAATCTAATTATTGGCAGAAACTGGATCTCATATCTTGGTATTTCTCACAATACCTTACCTTAGTTGATATTAAACACAAAGTTCTTAATTAATCAAAAGGAAAAACTTATACTATATCTTCAGGCACAATCCTTTCTGTCATTTGTCCTACAAATGAAATTAATTTATTGCAGCACTTAAAATATTTTATGAAAATTAGTATAAGGTTCTGATTAAAACTGAAAAATTTGAAGTGCTCTCAATTTCTGCTTCATTTAGACAAAGTACTTAAAGATGTCTCTGGTTTTCCATACGGATATCATATCCAAAAATCCATCTATACCATAGAAATTAGTTCACTATAGGCTATCTATAAATTCACATAGATATTTCTCAATTCTCTGGAGCAAAAGAACCATAAATTCTGCCCTACATCTATACATATTCTATGACAACTTCTAGAACATTCCATTTTTCTCAGAAAAATGAAGGCTGCCAACAAACTCACTAATAGTGAGAGAAGAAAAAAGAGCAAGCTTGTGATGGCTGACATTTCACAAAAGCCTTATTCGCCTGTGGGTACACTCTCAAAGTCATACATTGTTCAGGTTTACCTGGTAAGAAAAGTAACTCAGCCCACAGAGAGAGAAAGACCCTTGGCAGGAGGAAGATAGACTGAAGAATTACCTGAATGCATATCTTCTCATGTTTCTATCTATTTGCTTTGTGGAGTTTTCCTGGAATCTCATTGCTCACTAAGTCAGACCTGTCATCCCAGCAGAATCACTGAACCCCCAGGAGTCAGGTAACACCATTGAGCTGTCTCCCTGGGGAAAACTCACCAACTGAATGAAAAAGAAAACAGTGGATTTCACGACCACAACACACACACACACACAATGTGTGTGTGTGTGTGTGTGTGTGTGTGTGTGTGTGTGTTCGTAGTGGTACTTAACCCCAGTACTTGGGCACTATCCTTTAGGTACTACCCTTTAACTTATTTGCTCAAGGCCGGTCTCTACTACTTGAACCACACTCCACTTTTAGCTTTTTAGTCATGAATTGAAGACAAGAGTATCATCATGTTTCCTGCCCAGGCAGGATTTGAACCTTGATCCTTAGATCTCAGCGACCTGAGTAGCCAGAATTACAGGCATGATCCATTAATGCCTGGCATTTGTGACAGACCAAGGTATTGACTTCAAGCCCCAATACGAGCACAAAAACCAAAAGTAAAACCAAATTTTATAGCATATAAATATATTAATAGCATATTAAAACAATATAATTAATTGTGGAGACCTTGGTGAAGGATATCAGAGAATAATTATCATTATTAGTTTTTCTGCTTTAAAAAACTTAAAATTATTTTTGTAAAATGTAAAATAACTACAGAAAACCCTGGTACCAAGGTGTATGTTTCAAATGAGACAGCTGTTCAGAACAAAGTTAAAATGCAGAGGAAAACTAAGAATTTTAGGATTCAGTGTCTACTACATTAGAAAATATACCTGATAATGTGTACCTTCTAACTATTTCAAGTAGGCTACACTAATGACACAAAACTATTCTTCTTCTAATTAGTACTACAGATTTAAAAAAACAGGTTTACGTTATTCTCCTTATCGAGGGATGCTCTGAATATTTGATTCACTTTTCCCAAAATGACACTAAAGAAATTCAGTCTTTCAATAACTCCAATTAAAAAAATAACTACAATTTTTTATCTTAGCACTTAAATAATTATATCATGTATCTTCTTTGGGTGAGGAGTATCAGAACAACTTTTAACTTGTTCTTTTACCTTTGCTGTTTGGAAGGTGTATTTTCACAAAAGAGGACAGGGAAACACTCAGTAGATCAACTGATTTAAATGTAAGTGGCTAAAGCTACCAGTACAACTATGTTTATTGCAGTATTGTTTACCATAGCTAAGATATGGAACCAACCCAGTTGTCCCTCAGTAGATGAATCTATCAAGATAATGTGATATATAGATACAGATATATAGATACATCTATATAGATATATATAGATGTATCTATATATCTGTATCTATATATAATGGAATTCTATGAATCCATCATGATATTGCCCCATTCGTTAGGAAATGGAAAGACATGGAAAATTATTATATTAAGTGAAGTAACCCTGGCACTAAGGAATATAATCCCATGTTATCCCTTATTTGCAATAGCTAATATTTGTCTAGGACAATTAGGAGAGGTCAAAAGCTATGTACATAAGACTAGATAAGATGATGTTAAGAAAATGAGTTCCAAGATAGGGGCACACATGGTTTTTACTTTCTTGCTATGTTTTTATTTCCAATTTTTTATTGTGATTAAGTGGTTACGTAATTTCCCTAATTTCACAGTATTGTGGGATAGTGAAGCTTAGTTAAAGTCACAAACACATTCTAACTTTCATAGGACAAATTGTCTACCATGGCATATAACATTTATGAGTTCTATGAGCTTTGCAATACAGTTATTTCTTCCACATTGGGGTTGGGGGATACGTATATTTCTTTTGTTTTGCATAATATCAGCTTTTTACTCTTTCCCACTTGCTCCCTCCCTCCCATCTCTGCCATTGAGTTGCTTAGTTCATTTTGGTCAATGTCCAGTGCCGTTGATGGGTCCTGCTATTGTGTTTTTCCATGATTCCCTCTAGTTCTGTCATCCTCCTAGTTTCCCATTGTTGTGCACATATATACCATACATGTAATCAGCAGCATGGGGGTTATTTAGTAGTGATTCGACCAGATGAGTGGAAGTCCTTTGTTTCTGAAGTCCTGTTAATTTTGTCATATCACCTAACATTTTGGATTTAATATCCACTTATCAGGGACACCATGTGCCGTTTTTTTCTTTGCACTTGGGTTACGTCGCTCCACATGATTAATTCTAACTCCATCCATTTCCCTGCAAATGCCATTATTTTGTCATTTCTAATGGCTGCATAATATTCCATTGTGTATAGATACCACAATTTTTGGATCCATTCATCTGTGGTGGGACATCTAGGTTGTTTCCATATCCTGGCTATTGTGAACAGTGCTGCAATAAACATGGAGGTGCTTGTGTCCTTGTTGTTCAGGATAGATACCTAGGTCAATATTCAGTTTTCTGAGGCCCCTCCAGATTGCTTTCCAATGTGGTTGTATTAGTGTACATTCCCACCAGCATTGTAATAGGGTTCATCTTTCTCTGCATCCCCTCCAGCATTTGTCGTTGGCTGACTTGAGGATGTGGGCCATTCTGACTGGGGTAAAGTGGTATCTCAGGGTTGTCTTTATTCGCATTTCCTTCACCACCAGGGATGATGAACATTTCCTCATGTGTTTCTTTGCCATTTTTATCTCTTCTTCTGAGAAGTCTGTCTTTAATTCCTTTGCCCATGTAGTAATTGGTTTGTTGGGTGTGGGAAGGATTAGTTTCTTGAGTTCCATGTATATACTTGATATTAACCCCTTGTTTGATATACTGCTGTAAATATTTTTCTCAATTAGTTGGTTGTCTTTCTAGCTTGGTTACTATAGCTTTAGCTGTGCAAAAACTTTTTATTTTAAGGTAATCCCATTTGTCGAGTCTCTCTCCAAATTATTGTGACCCTAGGACTCTGTTCAGGAAGTTCCTTCCTGTGCCTATAAGTTCAAGTGTCTCTCCTACTCTGTCCTGCAATACTTTCAGAGATTCAGGTTTGATGTTAAGGTCTTTAACCCATTTTGAGTTGATGTTGGTGCATGGTGATAGGTGGGGTCCAGTTTTAGTCTTCTGCATGTGGTCACCCAGTTTTCGCAGCACCAGTGGTTGAAGAGGCTGTGTTTCTTCCACTGTATGTCTATGGCTCCTTTGTCAAATATCACCTGACTGGAGGTATGTAGTTTTATTTCTGGCTCTACTATTCTATTCCATTGGCCTTTGGGTCTGGTTTTGTCCCAGTACCATGCTGTCTTTGTTATTGGCTCTACAGTAGAGTATGAAGTTTGGCATTGAGATCCCTCCCATGTTGTTTATTTTCCCTAGAATTGTTATGGATATTCTAGTCTTTTGTTGTTCCATATGAATTTTTGGACTGTTTTCCGTATTTCGGAAATGTACGTCATTGGGATTTTAATAGGAATTGCATTGGGTTTGTATATTAATTTTGGCAGTATTGCCATTTTCAGTAAATTAAGTCTGCCTATCCAAGAGCATGGAAGGTCTTTCTATTTTCTAGTGTCTTCTGTAATTTCTTTCTTTAACTTTTTATAGTTTTCATTAAATAGTTCTTTTACATCTTTGCTTAGGTTAATCCCAAAATAATTTATTTTGGGGGAGGTTACAGTGAATGGGGTTACTTCCTTTGTTTCCCTCTCTGCTTGTACTTTGACAGTGCACAGGAAGGAGACTGATTTTAGTGGGTTGATTTTGTACCCTGCTACCTTGCCGAAGTGATTTATAATTTCTAAGAGTTTGGGGAAGGAGTTTTTGGAATTCTGAAGCTATACTATCATGTCATCTGCAAAAAGGGATAGTTGAACTTCTTCTTTGCCTGTACAGATCCCTTTAATGTCTTTTTCTTGCCTTATTGCCCTGGCTAAGGGGTTTCAGGAATATATTGAAGAGGAGTGGAGACAGTGGGCATCCTTGCCTTGTTCCTGATTTTAGGAGAATTGGTTGTAGTTTTTCCCCATTAAGTATAATATTGGATATTGGTCTGTCGTATAGTTTTTATTGTTTTAAGAAATGTTCCTTCTATTCCTATTTTCTCCAGAGCTTTTAACAGGAATGAATGTCATATTTTATCAAAAGCCTTTTCTGCATCTGTGGATATAATCATGTGATTCTTGACCTTGGCTCTGTTGATGTGCTGGATAACACTTATTGATTTACGTATGTTAAAATTTCCCTGCATCTCTGGAATGAAGCCTACCTGGTCGTAGTGTATGATTATTTTTATGTGTTTTTGGATTCTGTTAGCTAGAATTTTGTTAAGAATCTTTGCGTCTGTGTTCATCAAGGTAATTGGTCTGTAATTCTCTTTTTTGGTTGGGTCTTTGCCTGGTTTGGGGATGAGCGTGATATCGGCATCATCGAATGAGTTTGGGATAGCTCCCTCCTTCTCTGTTTCTCTGAAGAGCTTGAGGAGTATGGGTATTAGGTCTTTTTTAAAGGTCTTATAGAATTCTGTTGTGAATCCATCTGGTCCTGGGCTTTTCCTTGTTGGAAGACACCTTATTGCTTCCTGTATCTCCTTGTAAGATATTGGCTTACTTATTTCCTTCTTTGTTCAGTTGGGCAACTTGTATTTCTCTAGAAATGCATCCATTTCTGCCAGGTTTTCTTTCTTTTTTGAGTATAACTTTTGAAAATAGTTCTTTATAATTGTTTGGATATCTTGGGTTCTTGTTGTGATTTTTCCTGTGGCATTCCTAATCCTATTAATTTGGGTTTCCTTCCTTCTTTTCTTAATTAATCTTGCCAATGGTCTGTCTATGTGATTTTTTCAAAGAACCAGATTTTTGTTTTATTAGTTTTACCTATGATTTTCCTATTTTCTATTTCATTAACTTCCGCTCTTAGTTTGACTATCGGGCTCCGTCTAGTAACTTTAGGTTCCATTTTTTTTCATGTTTTTCTAGCTGTTTTAATTGCAACATGAGATTATTTACTTTGTCTGTCTCTATTTTCTTGATGTGGACACTGAGGGCAATAAATTTGCGCCCTCAGGACTACTTTTGTTGTGTTCCACAAGTTTCTTTGTGATGTGTCTTCATTTTCATTGAATTGTAGGAACTTTTTAAGTTATTCTTTTATTTCTTCTGTTATCCAGGTGTTGTTTAGAAGTGTGCTGTTCAATTTCCATGTATTTGAGTAATTTCTGTGGTTTGCTTTGTTAATGAGATCTAGCTTGATTCCACTGTGGTCAGACAGGATACAGGGGATTATGTCAATCCCTTGTATTTGTTTAAGTTCCTTGCATGAACTATGTTATGGTCTATCTTGGAGAAAGTTCCATGAGCTGCTGAGAAGAATGTTTACTGTGTTGTTTTAGGGTGAAAAACTCGGTAGATGTCAGTTAGTTCCTCTAGAAGTATGGCCTCACTTAATTCGGTAGCTTCTTTGACAATCCTCTGGTTGGTAGACCTACCCTTTGCTGAGAGTGTGGTGCTGAAGTCTCCTAGTATTATCGTATTGGGATCTATTTTAGTCTGTAAGTTTGAGAGCATTAGCTTAACATATTTGGGTGCTCCAATGTTTAGGTAATATACTTGGTAATGGTAATATCCTCCTCTTGGATTGTTCCCTGTATTAATATGTTGTCCGTCCTTGTCTTTTTGTATTGATTTTAATGAAAAGTTTATTTGTCAGGTATCAGGATTGCTACCTCTGCTTTCTTACTGGGGGCATTTCATAAGTAGATCCTTTCCCAGCACTTCACTCTGAGTTTGTTTGTATGTTTGGCTGACAAGTGGGTCTCCTGAAGGCAACAGATGGATAGGGCATGTTTTCTGATCCAATCTGCAGTTCTTTATCTTTTGATTGGTGAATTAAGACCGTTAATATTAAGAGATAGTATAGAGAGATCCATTGTGGTCCCTATCATCCCCTGTTTTCCTAAGTTTTTCTTCTTTCCTATCCTCCTGTGCTTGCTCAGTTAGACTTCTATTAATGCCTGTCTTGTTCAGGTCCCCATTCCTGGTTGCTTTCTTCAGATTGTGTTCCCCCTCTTAGCATTTCTTGTAATGCTGGCTTAATATTTATATATTCATTTAGTTTTTCTTTAGTATTAAAAATTTCAGTTCTTCATCAAATGTGAATGCTAGCTTTGCCGGGTATATCAGTCTGAGTTGGCAGTTATTGGTTCTAAGGGCCCGTATGGTACTTTCCCAGGCTTTTCTTGCATTCAATGTCTGTGTGGAAATATTTTTTCCTGTTGTAGTATAACTCCTTCATTTTTGCTGCATGCAAGATTGTTTCCTTATTATTCTGATTTATCATTTTTACCAAAATGTGCCTAGAAGTGTTTCTCCTGGAATCTTGCTTGTTAGGTGTTCTATATGCTTCTGTTATGTAAGTAAGAGGATCTTTTTTAAGATGGGGGAAATTTTCACTGATAACCTTGTTGAATATGTGCTGCATTCCCTTGCCTTGATATTCTTCACCTTCCTCCACTCCAATTATATGATGGTTAAGTTTCTTGGCAGTTTCTGATTTCTCTTGGATTTCCCTTTGGCATAATTTAAGTGATTTTTCCATATCTGTGATTTCTAGGTCCAGTTGGTGCATTCTGTATTTGACATTCCATTTCGTTCACTGTGTTAACTATGGCTTCCATTGTGGTTTGCATGGAAGAAATGGACTCATTTATGGATTCAATGTTGGTTCTCAAAGTACTAATTTCATCTCTTAGTGAGGTGTGTGCTGCCTCTATTTTTGTACTAATTTCACCTCTTAGTGAGGTGTGTACTGCCTCTATTTTTGCATGCACATCCTGTTTGATATCCTGCCTCTCTTTTGATATTTCATCCCTGTGTTCTTTGAATTTCTGGTCTATTTCTCACTTTAATTCTTGAGTCATTGCCTCCAGCATCTCTTGGATGTAGCTTTTGTCTTCCATTCCTGCTTTGCTCCTACTCGGGCTCTTCCCTGGGTGGCTGCTAGCTTTTGGGTGTGGCTTGCTATCCTGGGTGTTGATAAACCTTGTAATTTTTCACTGCAATTTTCGCATAGGGATTCAGGGATTATTGGAGACTAATCTGAAATTTTATTTTGGTCAATAGGTGTCTGTCTTTGCTTGGCTGCTGTTTCTGTGCTGGTAGAGAGAGTCTGTACCTGGTCTTGATTCTGTTGGGGGCTGAGCTGGTGGTCTGACGCACATCGGGTTCTCAGCTCTCTGCTGTAGATCACTGTCAGTTCCCACCTTTAGACGGGTTGAGTAGGCTGGATTACTCCTGTTTACTCCTACAGGTGCTCTTGGTGAGATCTAATGTGCTGGATGTACTATCTCAGTTGCTGGAGTCTGTTATGGGCTCCTGATGTTTGTTTGTTTTTTGACAATTGTGGGTCTGAACTCTGGTCCTGGGCACTGTTACTTAGCTCTTCAGCTCAAGGCTGGAGCCCTACCTTTGAGCCACAGCCCCACTTCTATCTCTTTCGGCTTATGTCGTGCTGAGGAATCAGATCCAGGGCCTCATACACACAAGAAAATCTCTCTATCGCTAAGCCACTTTACCAGCCTGAGCTCTTGCTGGCAACCTGAGTTGTCAAATTCCTGGCCCAGGATATATGGGTGGGGTTCTGATCGGGTATGGGCTTCTTGTTCTGTTGCCCTGGACACCCAGAACTTTTGCTGTCACAAGCATGTTTCCTAGGGGGTGCAGTTCCCTGTTTTTCCCCCTCTGCTGAGGCATATGCTCAGCTTCTGACTTCAGTTGGGAGGAGTTGGCTGTGTTTCTCAAGCAGTAGGTCCCAAGGCCTGGTCCTGGTCCCCTGGTTGGGGCACACCAGTTAGACCTCTGCTGCTGTGTATCCCACCTGGGTTACACAGCCTGGAGTATACAGTTCAAGTTTCTTCCACTGTTGGTTGTTGTGACCCAGTGGCACTGTTCTTAGCTTGGGTGTTTAAGCTCCCTTCCAGGAGCACTCTTGCTCCAGCCTGGAGGTCTGGGTGGACCCAACAGGCTGATGGAGCTCTCGAACAGTTCCCAGTTGTAGTGGGTCTGGTAGTCCGGGTGTTGGGGTGGTGGTTTGGGTCAGGGTCTGGGGGTTTCCACCAGCTTTGACCTCTCTTGAGGGCTATACTGTCCCCTGCAGGATATTCACCATGGCGCTAGTTGTTGTTTTTGTGTGATGTAGGTTGTGGGTTGCTGCTGCAATCAGAGTTCAGTTGAGGTGGTTGTAGGCTAGTCTGGGCGGTGGTGGCTCTGCGTTTTTTCTCCTCTGTCCCTGCCTTTGTTGATGTTCAGGCCAGTGCTGCAGGATGAGCCTCCAACTTCTAGCCGAGGGGTGGCAGAGGGATCTCCAAGCAGGTTCTGAGCACTTGGCTTTGTCTCTGTGCTCTCCTAATCAGCACCAGTACCTTGCAAGTCTTCTGCTTTAGTGTTCTGTGGGCAACCCGTGTAGAGCTGGGCTTCCCACCGAGTGGCTTTGGTGGCATGGAGCCACGCTGCCAGGAGAGTGAGAGGAGGGGGTGGGATCTTTGTGCAGGCTCCCAGCTCGGAGGTTTCTCTGTACATCGCGATCAGCGTGTCCTACACTGGTACCTCAGGCTTCTTCTGAGCAGGAGATCTGAAGATGACTCCCTGTGTCTAAAGGGACTCCGGCAGCCCCCGCCGGGCTGGGGTGGCCATGGCTTGGTGTATTGCCCTGTAGATAGTAAAGGTTGGGGGAGGGCTCTTCGTGCTTCTGTGTCCTGAAATTCTTCCTTTTCATTCTTTCTTTTTTGTTTTTTATTCCCGTCTCCTGTTTTTCTCTGGGTATTTGTCTTTTTGCTATTGTCGGTCTCTTGGGGAAATTAAGCATTGGAACTCAAACTCTCTTTTTGGTTGGAGAGAGCTGTGGCATTTTCTTACTGCCCTGTTGCCATCTGGGTCCCCCTTCTTGCTATGGTTTTAAAAGTATTTATAATGTACTATGTGATTTTGTGTTTCTTTGGTATGTTCTTCCTCCATGGTATAACCCCTATTTTCACTTCATTGATTCTGGTGCCCTGCACCTTGTATATAGATTTTTCTAATTTGGGGAGGGGAAGGGAAAAAAACAAAATGTTTAAATAAGGATACAGGTTGGCTCATTGTAACAATGAGATGTACAAGACAGTATGTTGAGAAAGAACTTTACAACTTTGTGCATGGGGGAGGGGAGGCAAGAGTTAGATAGGTGGAGAGGGAAGTGTTGATGGGGAGAAAACAAAGGAGGGGGTAACCATACTTGATAGGAAATGTAGCTATTGCCATACTCATGTTACTGTAACCCCCTATACAGTATCTTTACAATAAAAATATATTAATAAGAGGAAAACAATAAATGTAAGTGGCTAACTTACTCAGATGGCTGAGATCTGAGGATCATAGTTTAAAACCAGCTCAGGCAGGAAAGAGAGAGACTCTTATCTCCAACAGAAAACCAAAAATCTGGAAGATGTGACTCAAGTGGGAAGGTGCTAAACTTGAGTCAGCCAAAAAAGGGGATGGGGTCAGAGGACAGCATTCAGGGCCTAACTTCAAACCCAACGACCACCACCCATATACACAAGCAAATCTAACTAACAACAATTCATGTATAAATCATGTGAACTGCCTAATTGGAAATGTGCATAAGAATTTAAAAAACATTTCTATTTTGAAGACATATATAATTTGTGGAAGGAAAAACAAATTATTTAAAGAGGGATAGGAGCAGGGGAGGAAGATGAGGGAGATGGGAAGGGATGGTAAGGGGAAACAAAAGAGGAGGCAAGAATGCTTGATAAGAAATTTACTCATTAGCTTACCTATGTAATTTTAAACACGTTGTACGGCATTTTCACAACAAAAATTCATTTTAATAGGATTTTTATTGTAAAAATACTGTACAGAGGGGTTATAGTTACATGAGCAAGGTATTGAATACATTTATTATCAAGTATTGTTGCCTCCTCCCTTGTTTGTCCCCTACCATCACTTTCCACACAACTCCAAACTATACTCCCACTCCCCCCCCCCCACTTAAATTGTCAAGTTCATTTTTCAACATAATGTCTTGTACATCTCATTGTTACATGGGTCAAACTGTATCCCTACTTAAGGATTTTGTTTATTCCCTTCCTCTCCCCAAATTAGAGAAGTGTATATACAAGATGCAGGTCACTGACATCAAATAGTGAAAATAGGGGTTATACCATAGGGGAAGTACATACAAAGAAGCAAAACAAAAATCACATGGTACATTATAAATACATTAGAAACAATAGCAAAAACACACACACACACACACACACACCCGTGTCCCTATCTTGAGGATCATTTCACTTAATACGTCTTATGTGGCTATAAGAAATACATTTAAAAAAAAGAAAGAAATTAACACTTTATTTTATATTTGCAAAATCCATTATTATTTGGGAACATGTCATAGTGTTTGAAAACTAAGCAAATAAAGGTTGGTCACAATATACATATACCTCCTTCAACTGCACACTTGTAATTTTCTCTGGGATTTTAAGAAACAGATAATGTGGTTTTCATCCTAATACAAACCAAATGACCTTACTAGTCACAAACACATCAAGATAACAAACAAGTAATGTGTAAGAACGGTTTATTTTTAAATCCTTGCAGAATGGTCTAATTTTCGATTTCATTGTAATTTCCCCTTCAGTACAATATGTAATTGGGAATTACAGAATTCCAACTTGTAAATCTCTCTCTCTCTCTCTCTCTCTCTCTCTCTCTCTCTCTCTCTCTCTTTCTCTCTCTTTCTCTCTCTCTCTTTCTCCCTCTTTCTCTGTCTCTCTCATCTTCTCTCTCTCATTCTCTCTCTCACTCTCTCTCTATCTGTATTTATGATTGTTCCCATTAATATTAAGGCATTAATTATTTATATAGTTTTGTTTTGTAAGGTAAACTTGGTTCTATAAGAGATCCAAATGAATTTTGTTATGTTTTTGATTAACAAGGAATTCAATTTTGGAAAAAATATTTGGTACATTACATATATTTATACCCAGGTAACTACTGCTGCTTACAAGTATTCTGTAGTTTTTCCCAACATTTTCAATCATGGTTAGAAATTGTACATAGTTGCCTTATACCAGTGGGTCACGCCTATAATCCTAGCTACTAATGAGGCTGAGATATAAACATTCTGGTCCAAAACGAGCCCATGCAGGAAAGTCCATGAGACTCTTATCTGCAATTAACCACCTGAAATCCAGAAGTAGCACTGTGACTCAAGTGGTAGTGCACCAGGCTTCAGCTGAATTGCTGAGGGACAGCACCTAGGCCCAGAGTTCAAGCCCCATGACCAAAAAAACCAAGCACAAAAACAAAAACTTTTTTAACATGGTCAAAACACAGATAAAAATTCTGGGAATATATTGGCTGGCATACTTCATTCTTCCTTAAGCAAAAGTTCTTTGTGGTTGGATTTAGAAACTCTATTAGAAGATCATTTTTGCCATAGCCTCAGTCTGGTTCAAGTTAAAGTGTGTGGCCTAAAAAAGGAGGTTTTGTGGTCAAGTTATGAAAATTTGTCTTAAATCATCACTGCAACTGAACACTGGTCTCTGTTGTTGTGAAGTTCTTCACATCACTCGATAAAGTCATCTAAGATGACACAGACATTCACTTACAGCCTTTCAACAAATCTAAGCAGTCAGACTGAGCATGGTGGATATTGCTAATATGGGATGTAGAATGCGAGATGCAAAAGGAGGAACCTGAAGGGAGGCTTCAGACCACAGCAACTCAATTGCGTTGAACTCATGGCCCTGATGAATTCATGTTGAAGACCTTACCACTAAGTTTCCAAGGTTATGCTGTAGGACAATCCCTCTTATCATGTTCTACCAATATATTTGTTTCTAGACTATAATTGTATCTAACTAGATTAATCAAAACCTAAAAATCTGAAACATTCCAATATACTGGAATAAACATTTCTTTCCATCCTACACTCAGATATAGGGAGAATTCAAAAAGATGTTCTGGGGCTGGGTTATAGGTCAATGAGTGTACTTGCCTAGCTAATGAAATATCCTGGGTTCAATCCTCATTAACACAAAAGAAGAATAAAAATCAGATAGGAGGAAAAGCCCAGAAAGTGGAAAGTAATTCAAGTAAAACTCCTGAAACAAGGACAGACTCTCCTGGTATCTGTCAGGAAAAAGTAGAAGAAGAAAGGCCACCTCCTCCACCTGCCATAGCTACCAAGTGTGTTAGAACTGGACCAATCAAACCTCAGGCAATCACAACTGAAGAAACAAAACCATAAAGGCTGTGGTTTACTGCAGGATATTGAAGCGAGAATTGGGAGAAGGAAGATTGGTAATGCCACCAGCCACATAGGTAAAATGGTCAGTGACATGTGTAGAACTTGGAGAGATGCACATGGGAAACAGGAGCAATTACATTGACATACAGTTGCTGTACCAGTTAAAACGATCCTTTGCAAGCTAACACCTCAGTTGATGGACATATATGTTCAGCCAGTATGTATATAGAAATATGCACATAGTTCTCAAGTGCACACAACTCAGATCCAAAAGAAGGAAGAAAGTAATACTACAGAGGATAAAAAGTTCAAACTGAACCATGTGTTGGTCCCAGCTAATACATAAGAATGCTAATACTTTACCTCCCTTCCTTTCATTCGTTTTTTTATATATTTATGATGAATATGGCTTAGAAGTGACCTAAATATAACTGGTGCTGGGTAGAAGAGCCTTAGTTTTTATTTTGGAAGCTTGCTATTTTTATAACATGCTAATTGGATTGAACACAATCAAAATACCATAGTAACTGATCTCCCCTTCCTGGATCAATAAGCAAATGATTAAATATTAATGACAGCATCCTTGAACATATCCAAATATACACTGCCTGGTTGCATTGGCATCTCCTTCTATGGAGCTCTCACCATTCAAACATAATAGATTTGGTAAAATATTGTTAGGTTGAGTCTTACTTGCCTTCATTCAGTCATCTTTGTATGTATCCAGTAGTTGTGGGATAAGTTTTTTGCTTTGTTGTTTGTTTGTTTTTCCCTTCCTGCTCCTGCACTTCCATTTTCAGATGATTTATTGATGACGTTCAGTAAGAGACAGAGTATTAAAACTGTCCCACTGATGGAAGGAAATATTCGTGTGAATGCACATACACAAGCACAAAACCCTTAATCCTCCTTTTGGTTCTTCCAGGGGAGGAACCAAAGGTCCCCTTCCCTTTTGGTGGGCTCCCACTTGTCTTGAAAGGAGGCATCTGGCCATGATACCTGCGCTTGGGCGGACAGGAACCAAGAAGATGGAGGTCTAGGAGGTGAAGAACAATAGGCCCTTGGACAGGGAATTTTTATAGCACTTAGAAGCTGTGTTCAAGCCCCAGTACTGAAAGAAGAAAGAAAAGGAAGGGAAAAATGAGGAAAAAAAGAAGGAACTATTGTTTGAGTGCATTTATATATTAACTATACCTCATGGATAACCGTGATATGAATCTGTTACCCTAGATGCGGCCCATTCTAACCACCCATCTTCACAATAAACCTCTTCTCCAGTGCCAGAGGGTTTTGCCACTGCCAGGTGAATAGTTAGATGGAGTTCCTTTCCTGTAATCAGGTTGTGGGGAATGGTTACTCTAACCGACTGGGATTACCCATGACATAGCAGAGATGAGCATAGCACACAGCACATGGAGAGAGCCATAATGGACAGTCCTGTTTCCAGTTTAGGGGGCCCAAACCCTCTTCTTGCTCCTCTTTCCATTCTGCTAGGTTCCTGTCTCATACCTCTCCCCATCATCCCACCTCCCGCCTCCATCCACTGGCCCATGGTCACCCCATGTTTCCCCCAACCCACCACCATTCTATGAGCCCTACTCCCCCTTTGTTGACCAGACAACTTATTGAAGCCAGATATCCCCTCAGGGCTGCATCCAGTCTCCTGATCCACCCTTCTCACTGCCACAACTTTTACCTCCACTCCCACCTTCCTGGCCCCACCCCTTCCTGCCACCACCCCTTCTGGCCTCACTGCTTTCCCCTAACTGCCTGGTCCAGCCCCTCCCTTGGGAACATATGCTTAGGATGGGGAATGTGCACATTCCCAGCACTCACTACCCAATGCCAGGTGCCACAATATTCTGAACATGAACTATGGCTGCCACAGAGAAGGAAGGCCCAGGTCATAATCTGCCCATCCTCCCTTCCTGGCTAAGGCCTGTACAGCCTCAGGGCTCTCTGGTTTACCTGAGTTTGCTGGCAGTTGCAGGACTGGAGATGAAGATCTTGCCTCCATCTCCTCAACCGGTGTTGCATCTTCCTGAGGGATCTTCAGCTTCAACACCTGGATCTCCATCTTTCTACTCAGTGTGGGCCCAGCTACAGACAATATCCCATGATGACCTCGATTTGAGGTAAGGGAACCCCCTCTCCTAAACCCCTCTCTTTCCAGTTTCTTCTATGCTACCCTGTGGGAGCTTCCCATCTCAGGCCATTTTCAACTGAAGTGCTCCATCTCCTCTTCCCGGAACCCAAGCTCCCCTTTCCCACCAACACCTGGCCCACCACAATCCCTTGCTCCTCATCACACGGGCCACCCATACCCCATTCCCTGGCCCTCTAGTGACCCTCAAACTTTCACTGGGTTAGGGATGTGTGGACCCAGCTGCCAGAGACAACCCTAGAGGACCCAGTTCCAATGTAATAGGGCCCCACTCCCACCAGTCTCCTCCTCCCCACACCTGTAGGTCTGAACCTCACCCTAAACTCGGCCCCACCCCTCTCAGTGTAGGAAAATTCATGGGTGAGAGGATGTAGCTCCTCCATAGAAGGAAGATAGGAGCTTAGAGTTCAACCCCATCCCCTTCTGGTTAGCCCCCAGTAGTCACGGTTGCTATGAAGCAACTGCTGCGCCTCCAGCAGTTGGAGTGAGGAAGATGCCACCTCTCCCAACTGGTGCTGCATCTGTTAGAGGGACGTGGTTCCCCAGGCCCTCTTTGGCTTCACCAGCCAGCTGATCTCCACTTTCAAGGTCACTGTGGAGTCAACTGCTGGAGCAATCAGCAAAGACCCAGAGTCAATGTAAGTGAGTGCCACCTTTCAGCCCCCTCCATTACCCTTTTCTCCATTCTCTCCTCTGCTCCTCAGCAGGAGCCATCCCTAGGACACGGCTCTTAAATGTTAAGTGGGCTGAACCTGTCTTCTTCTCCTCCTTTCTATTGCCAGGTTGTCCACCTGTGTCCTTCTTCCTCACTACACCTCTGCTATCCCCACCCCCACCCCATATTTCCCCTTCCCACAATCAATTGTTTCACCTGCCCACCCCAAACTATGCTTCCTCACTCCAGTTGCTTCCCTAACCTTTGCTTTCCTCACTCCATCCTCCATCCCTTGCTTCCTCTGCCACCCATTCCAATCCTTCCCCCATTCCTTCCCCTTCTGAGTGAGAGGATGTGCATAGCATGCACATATGAATGTGATGCAATTGGACTGAACCAAGGCAAAATAATCATTGGAGAAAGAAAGCAGGGGTTCAGAGTCTTTCCTGTCCACCATTCCACTTTGTAACATGCTTGTTTGCTCAGTTCCACTGCATCTGCTGGTACTGGAGCTAATATTGCTGACTCTTCAATGTCAACATGGAGGACCTCCACTTTCCTCGTGAGTGTGGGCCCAACTCCAGGAGCCATCCCTGGACAGCCATGAATTTAGGTAAGTGGGGCATAACTCCTCCCAGCTGATCCCCTCTCCCTGACCACCCTCAACCCCATTCACCTTAGACCCCAGTGTCCCACTCTCTCTTCTCTTCCCTGTCCACTTCCTGGTTCAACCCCTCCTGTGGGAACATGTTCAGGTGAGGGAATGTGTGTGTGTGTGTGTGTTTGTGTCCACACACAACACACAGAAGTGGTGCCAAACTGGTCTGAACCCAGTTGTGGTGGTTGCAGACTCAGAGATATATTCATATTAATATTACTGAGATTTGCATTACAATATAAGCAATATAGGTATTTTAAGGAATTGCCCTAGATACCTAATGGATGAAGAATGGAGTTTTCCCTGCCTCCCCTCCCAGCAAGGGTTGTAGAGCTTCAGAATTACTTGTTTACTCTATGTTCACTGGCATTTATGGGGTTTGAGGTGTAGCCCTTGCCTCCTTCTCTCAACAGGTTTTATGCCTGCCACAGCAGCTGGGGAAGCCTGAGTGATCTTCAGCTATACCACATGACCTTCCTGCTAAGTGTGGGCCCAGCTGTTGGAGCCATCCTCAGAGGACATCACGAGGTAAGTGAGAACCCTGTTCTTCATTCCTTGATTTTCCATTTTCAACTCTGACCCCTGTGGCAGCCATTCCAGGACAGCCCTATTTTGAGATAATTTGGTCCCACCCCCTTTTCCAGGTTCCATACCATCTGCCAGTCCTCCCTTCCCTTCCACCAAGTTGAGCTGAACATATGCTATAGCACGTGCCAGAGAAAGAAGGTTGAGGACGGGAACTGCCCCATCTCCTCTCTTGGCTATGGCCTGTTTAGCTGGGGGTCCCGGGGATTATGTGTATTCAGAATATGTTCCTGGCTGCTTCAGGCCAATTCACAGTACCCTGAATACATTATCCTCAAACTTGACATTCAAGTCAAACTCTATGAATTTATGATACTATTCCAAATTACTAAAATTTATTGGATCTAGAAACCAAAAAAAATCCAACTTGTTATTTTAGTAGCAATTGATATCATGAAAGTAGAATATTGATCAGGAATAGAGGTAAGAAAACGAGACAATGAGGGAAAATGTAGAATACTGGATGTGCGTTAGAGATACAAAAATCATATCCTATAGGCTCATTTATTGAAAACTTGTCATCCTATATTGAAAGCTCAATTTACATATATAGTTACAGTTACTTTTCTTACCTATCACTTCTGATCACAAATCCTTTTATAAATTTTTATAGTACTTTTGAATAAATCACATTTTATTGTTAAAATACCTTACAGAGGGGTTACAATTACATGGGCAGGATAATGCGTACATTTCTTATCAAGTATTTAAGCCTCCTCCTTTGTTTACACTTCACATCCCTTCCCAGCCTCCCCACCCACACCCACACCCAATCCTCCCCCCTCTCCCCACCCACACCAACGTTGTAAAGCTCATTTTTGACATGACAACTTGTACTTCTCATTGTTGCAACAGGTCCACCTGTATCCTTAAACGACGTGTTTTCCCCCATCTCCTCCACAAGTTATACTGACATCAAATATAGTGAAAGCAGGGGTTATACTGTGGGGGAGGGACATACAATGCAACAAAGTGATAATCTTATAAATGCGTTAGAAACAAATGCAAGAAAGAAAAAAAGCATTCAAATACATATCTAAGCGTTCATTTTCCTAACATCACATTATCTGACCTTTTCTGCTTGACTCATACATGTACTAGATATTGCAAATAAGGGAAACCATGGGACCTATGTTTCTTTGGGCCTGGCTTACTTCACTTAATGTAATTTTTTCCAAGTCTTTCCATTTCCTAACAAATGGAGCAATGTCATTCTTTCTGATGGAGGTATAGAATTCCATTGTGTATATATACCACATTTTCTTGATCCATTCATCTACTGGGGGTCATCTAGGTTGGTTCCATATCTTAGCTATGGTAAATAATGCTGCAATAAACATAGTAGTGCTGGTAGCTTTAGTGTGGTCTTGTTTGTAAACATTTGGGTAAATGCCCAAAAGTGGGATTGCTGGGTCATAGGGGAGCTCTATGTGAAGTCTTTTGGGGAATCTCCATACTACTTTTCAAAGTGGTTGAACAAGTTTACATTCCCACCAACAATGAAGTAAGGTTCCCTTCTGTCCACGTCCCTTCCAGCATCTGTTGTTGTTAGAGTTCTTGATTTTTGCCATTCTAACTGGAGTGAGGTGGTATCTCAATGTTGTTTTGATTTGCATTTCGTTTATAGCTAGGGATGTTGAGCATTTCTTCATGTGTCTATTGGCCATCCTTCTTTCTTCTTCAGAGAAGTTTCTCTTTAAGTCTTTAGCCCACTTATTTATTGGGCAGTTGTTTCTTTGAGGATTTGTTTTAGGGGGATTTAATTTTTTGAGTTACAGGTATATTTTAGATATGAGACCCTTGTCTGTTCTATGGCTAGTGAAGATCTTCTCCCAATCTGTGGGATTTCTATTGATCTTGCTAGCTATGTCCTTTGCCATGCAGAAGCTCTGCCACTTTATGCAATCCCATTTGTCCAAACTTTCTTTGATTTGTTGTGAAAATTTCGGCCTGCGCCAAGGAGACCTAGGGTTTCTCCTATTCCATCCTGTAATGTTTTCAGAGTGTCTGCTTTGAATTCGAGGTCTTTGATCCATTTTGAGTTGATTCTGGTGCAGGGTGATATGTAAGGATCTAGCTTTAGTTTTCTACAAGTAGTTAACCAATTTTGCCAGCACCATTTACTGAAGAGGCTATCTTTGTTCCATTCTATTGTTTTAGCTCCCTTATCGAATATTAGATGGCTATAGGTCTGTGGGTTCATTTCTGGGTTTTCAATTGTATTCCATTGGTCCTGAGGTCTGTTCTTTGCCAGTACCAAGCTGTTTTGATTACTATGGCTTTATAGTATAGTTTGAAATTTGGTATTGATATTCCTCCAGCAGTATTGTTTCCGTTGAGGAGCGTTTTTGGTATTCGGGGATTTTATTGTTCCATATGAATTTTTGGATTGCATCTTCTATTTCCTTCCCATCTCCTCCCCTCCCCACTACCCCAACCTTCCCCATGTCAAAGTTGTAACGTACATTTTTCAACATAATGTCTTGTACATCTCATTGTTGCGATGGATCCACCCGAATCTTTATTTAAACAATTTGTTTTTTCCCTTCCTCTCCACAAATTATATCAACATCAAATACAGTGAAAACAGGGAATATACCGTGGGGGACGGACATACATAGCAACAAAGAAATCATCTCATAAATATATTAGAAAGAATAGCAAGATAGGGAAACCATTTGAGTCCTTATCTTGGGGATCATTTCACCTAACATCAATTTATCTGACCGTTTCTGGTTGTCTCAGACATATAGTAGTTATTGCAAATAAGGGAAACCAAGGGACCTATGTTTCTTTAGGCCTGTAGTACTTCAATTAATATAATTTTTTCCAAGTGTTTGCATTTCCTAACAAATGGGGCAATGTCATTCTCTCTGATGGAGGCATAGAATTCCATTGTGTATAAATAAGAAGTGGGCTAAAGACTGACAGAGAAACTTCTCTGAATTGGAAAGAAGGATTGCCAATAGACATATGAAGAAATGCTCAAACTCCCTAGCCATAAAAGAAGTGCAAATCAAAACAATATTGAGATATCACCTCACTACAGTTAGAATGGCTATAACCAAGAACTCTAATAACAACAGATGCTGGAGGGGATGTCGACAGAAGGGAACCCTAGTGCATTGTTGGTGGGAGTGTAAATGTGTTCAACCACTTTGGCAAGCAGTATGGAAGATTCTCAAAAGATTCCACATAGAGCTCCCCTATGACCCAGCAATCCCACTTTTGGGCATTCACCCAAAAGATCACAAACAAGACTGTACTAAATCAACCAGCACGTCTATGTTTATTGCAGCATTATTTACCATAGCAAACCCAGATATCCCTCAATAGATAAATGGATAAATCACACTTTTTGAATGTTATCATCTTAACGACAGTATGCTTCTACATCTTTCATTCTATGTTTCAAACTTTTATATTTTTTCTTTCTCTGTTTGCTGAATAAATGTATTCCTGGAAACGATATTCACAGCAAATCTGGGTGTAATTTTCAATTTTAAAATTTCAAATATAATACAAACTTTGTTTTGACTAGTCATTTTCTAAAAATGAGTGATATTCATGAACACTAATATTTTTGTGCCTTTAAGTAAATTGAGACTTGGGTTGTTCTTATGTCTAAGTGACTTAATCATTAGATTAATCATGTATAAACATGTGCATTACACTTTTTTATTTTAATATATAAAATAGTCTCCAAGGATTTACTTTAAAGTGATAATGGGAGGGTTTGTCTTCCTGTTACAAACTTCATATTTATTGCAGTAAAAGTACTTGAAATACATGATGTTTACTGGAGCAATATAAAAGATGAGAACATATTTCTAAAAAGAATGGATTTATTGATTAAAACATAGAAAAGACTAAAATAGGTTTCTTCCTTGAGACTGCATAAATTTCTTATGAATGTAGCTCAAGATGAGACTCAGAGATTTTTTCATATTAATATTACTGAGATTTACATCACAATATAAGCAGTAGTGATACTTTAAGGAATTGGTCATTCAAAGCCTTAGATACCTAATGAAGAATGGGATTGAAAATAGTAGAGGAAAACAATCAACATACAGCTATTGTGATTTTATAATACTAATATAAAAAAATGGCACTTTCCCCTTTCTGAATAAGAAAGTTTAGCCAGTAATTTCAAAGTAAGGCATCAGTTGTAATGAGTCTAAAGTCTTTTCCTCCAAGATATCCAAGAGTACTATACTCATCCTCTGAAGAGTAAATAAGTAATTATTTTAATTAGCTTTCTTAATATTAATTTACTTGTAGCAAATAGTTTTAAATGTTTACTCCCTTTCCTTCAATGTAATAAGATACATTTCATATTCTTTCACTTTATACAAGGCTGAAATCATTATTTCAAAGTAACAGAAACAGAAAAACAAAATAACTTGATACAATATCACCAATCCTAAATTATATGAAAAAATCGACAATATAAAAAATAAACCTGAGGAAGAGGAAAATCAATGGCAGGATAACAACAGAAAATTACTCTAGCTCTCTCTAATCAATCAGAGATTTAGAGTCCTAGCAGGTACTACATTTCTAGAGGTTCACACCACGGCAGCTACAATTATATATAGATACACAATTCAAAAGAATATTTTATACTGTCTTCAAAAGGAAATGGAAATGTATGAAAAGATATTTAGTCAGGCAGGTGACTGTTTTGACTGTGTTGGCCAACATATTCAAAACACAACTAAAGTGTGGAATAAAAGGACCACATGGGACAAAAGAAGGAACAAAAGTTGACAAGACAGAGTTACATCCAAACACAGAGACAATTCACCATACCACTGGACAGTCCAAACTCTCACTGGAACCACAAATATTAACATCACAACATCTCACCACAACTGACCTCTACTCCTCCACTTAATGATCTAAACAAAAACCTAATTCCAGAACAACAAATAACAACAGAAGATCAAACTAACACCTGGCAAATCAACCAAGAACATAGAGTCACATATTAAGATCATAGATACTCCAAATGAGAACGAAGAAATCCTCCAAATGGACAGAACAAATCAGAAAAATACAAGAAAAATGATGTCAAGGTAGTACAATTCACACAGTTAATAAACAGGCATTAGAACAGACAATCAAGGACCTGGAAGATAGTTTTCAAAAAACATTACAAATACTGCTGAAAAATGTGATTAATGAAAACATGCAAAACCTCTACAAGGAAATTTGTAAATAAGATGATACCAACCAAAGATTAACAAAATAACTCATGGAGACTGCAAACAAAGATAAATAAATTCTGTGAAGACAAGGTAGTTCATGGAAAAAACAGTTGGTATCGATGGTATGATCAAACAAGATTCATTCTAGGATAAAATTGGATTCACTATACTTGTCAATAAACATAATACAAACCATCAGCAGAAGCAGGAAGAAGAAGCACATGATTGCCTATACGGATATAGAAATTGTTTTTAACAAACTCCAATACCCCTTTATGATTAAAAGGTCTGAGAAACTAGTAATGCATGGAACTTTCCTCGATATAATACAGAGATGTATATGACAAAGATAATTAGCATGTGCCTAACGGTGGAAGCATGAAGACATTAAAATCAGGAATGAGACAAGGATGTCTACTCTCTCCACTACTCTTCAATATAGTAGTGGACTGTCAGGCAAGAGCTATAGGCAAGAGAAAAACATAAAGGGGCTCTAAATAGGGAAAAAATAAAACTATCCCTTTTTTCAAATTAAATGCTCCTGTATTTAAATGACCCTATAGCTTCCTCCCCCAAGTTAGTAAAGGTGATACGAACCTTCAGCAATGTAGCAGGGTATAAAACCCACAAGAATCAGTAGGTTTTCTGTGTTACCAACAATGGGAAGATCCGCGCTGAAATCCAAAATAAAACCTCAAATGTTTTAGCCTCAAAATCAAATCATATTAAACGAAACAAAACAACAACAACAAAGCTAGGAATTAATTAAAATAAAAATGAGAAGGACCTCTACTGTGAAAACTTTAAAGCATTTCAATGCTCTTGGTTGGAAGAAATAACATTGTGAAAACTGCAATACTGCCCCCAAACAATTGACAATGTAATACCCATCAAAATCCCAACAATATTCCTCAATGCCGTAGAGAAAGCAATCCAAGATCAAGAAAATGTCGCATACATACACAATGGAATTCTATGCCTCCATCAGAAAGAATGACACTGCCCCATTTGTTAGGAAATGGAAAGACCTGGAAAAAATTATATTAAGTGAAGTAAGCCAGGCTCAGATAAACATAGGTCCCATGTTTTCCCTTATTTGCAATATCTAGTATATGTCTGAGTTAAGCAGAAAAGGTCAGATAAGTTGATGTTAGGGGAATGAACCCTAAGATATGTACTCAAATGTTTTTTTTTCTTTCTTGCGATTGTTTCTAACACAGTTATAAAATTATTTCGTTGTTGTTTCATATATCCTTCCCCCACAGTATAACCCCTGCTTTCACTGTATTTAATGTTGTTATAACTTATGGAGGGGAAGGGGAAAAACAAATCCTTTAAATAGGGATACGGGTGGATCCATTGCAACAATGAAATGTACAAGTCATTATGTGGAAAACAAACTTTACACCTTTGGTTCGGGAGGGGGGTGACGGAGGGGTCGTGGAGGGGGCAGGGGAGGATGGGAAGGGATGGAAAGGGTAAACAAAGGAGGAGGCTACAATGCTTGATAAGAAATGTACTCATTATCTTGCCTATGTAATTGTAACCCCTCCGTACAGTATTTTCACAATAAAAAACCATTTAAAAATAAATAAAAAAGAAAGCAATCCAAATTTAATATAGAATTACAAAATTACATATGATACATGAACTCCTGGGCCTATAGTCATCTTACACCCACACACAACACACACACACACACACGCACACACATACACACAATGGAATTCTATTCACCTCTCAAAAAGGAAGATTTTTCACCGGTCATCAAGAAAATGAAAGTTTGGGAAAATTACATTAAGAGAAAGGAATGCAGACTTAAAGAAATTTAGTTTTCATGGATTCATTAATTTATGGTAGCTAGAAGATGCATACAAAACTTTAAGCCAGATTCTACCTCACCCCAGTTAGAATGGCCATTATCAAGAAAACTAACAATAGCAAATACTGGCATGGATGTAGCCAATTGGAACTTTATTATATTGTTGATGGGAAATTAAAATTTTTCTTTTTTTATTGTGAAAATACTGTACAGAGGAGTCGCAATTACATGGGAAAGATAATGAGTATATTTCTTATCAAGCATTGTAGCCTTCTCCTTTGTTTCCCCTTCCCATCCCGTCCCCTCTTCCCCCCGCCCACCCTTCTCCTCCTCCCACCCCGCACAAAAGTTGTAAATTTCCTTTCTGACATAACGATTTGTACATCTCATTGTTGCAATGGACCAACTGTATCACTATTTAAACGATTTGTTTTTCCCCTTTCCCTCCACAAATTATAACAAAAGCAAATACAGTGAAAGCAGGAGTTATACTGTGGGGGAGGGACATACAAAGCAACAAAGAAATATTTTTATAAATGTGTTAAAACAATCGCATGAAAGAAAAAAACATTTGAATACATATCTTAGGGTTCATTTTCCTAACATCACATTATCTGACCTTTTCTGCTTGATTCAGACATATACTAGATATTGCAAATAAGGGAAACCATGGGACCTGTGTTTCTTTGGGCCTGGCTTACTTCACTTAATATAATTTTTTCCAAGTCCTTCTATTTCCTAACAAATGAGGCAATGCCATTCTTTCTGATGGAGGCAGAAAATTCCATTGTGTGTATATACCACATTTTCTTGATCCATTCATCTACTGAGGGGCATCTAGGTTGGTTCTAAATCTTAGCTATAGTAAATAATGCTGCAATAAACATAGTTGTGCTGGTAGCTTTAGTGTGGTCTTGTTTGTAAACATTTGGGTAAATACCCAATAGTGGGATTGCTGGGTCATAGGGGAGCTCTATGTGGAGTCTTTTGAGGAACCTCCATACTACTTTCCAAAGTGGTTGAACAATTTTACACTCCCACCAACAATGCAGTAAGGTTCACTTCTGTCCACATTCCCTCCAGCATCTGTTGTTATTAGAGTACTTGATTATAGCCATTCTAAGTGGGATGAGGTATCTCAATGTCGTTTTGATTTGCATTTCTTTTATGGGTAGGGAGGTTGAGCATTTCTCCATGTGTCTATTGGCAACCTTCTTTCCTCTTCAGAGAAGTTTCTCTTTTAGTCTTTAGCCCACTTATTTATTGGGCAGCTGTTTCTTTGAGACTTTGTTGTTGGGGGATTTAATTTTTTGAGTTCCATGTAAATTTTAGATATGAGACCCTTGTCCATTGTATGGTTAGTGAAGATCTTCTCCCAATACATGGGGTTTATATTGATCTTGCTAGCTATGTCCTTTGCCATGCAGAAGCTCTTCAATTACATGTGATCCCATTTGTCCAACCTTTCTTTGATTTGTTGTGTTTCTGAGTCTCCAATTAGAAAATTTCAGCCTGCGTCAAGGAGACCTAGGGTTTCTCCTATTCCATCCTGTAATCTTTTCAGAGTGTCTGCTTTGACTCCAAGGTCTTTGATCCATTTGGAGTTGTTTCTGGTGCAGGGTGATATGTAAGGATCTAGTTTTAGTTTTCTACAAGTAGTTAACCAATTTTGCCAGCACCATTTACTGAAGAGGCTGTCTTTCTTCCATTCTTGTTTTTTTTTAGCTCCCTGTTCAAAAATTAGATGGCTATATGTTTGTAGGTTCTTTTCTGGTTTTTCAATTCTATTACATTTGTCCTGAGGACTGTTCTTGTGCAAATACCAAGCTGTTTTGATTACTATGGCTTTTTAGTAGAGTTTGAAATTTGGTATAGATCTTCCTCCAGCAGTATTTTTTCTATTGAGGATCGCTTTTGCTCTCCGGGGTCTTTTATTGTTCCATATGAATTTTTGGATTGCCTCTTCTATTTCTTTGAAGAATGAAGTTGGAATTTTTATTGGTATCGCATTGAATTTGTAGATAGCCTTGTGAAGTATTGCCATTTTCACAATGTTCATCTTTCCGATCCAAGACCATGGGAGTTTTTGCCCCTTTCTAAGTTCTGTATTGATTTCTTTTTCAAGTTTTTAAAGTTTTCATCATAGAAGTCCCTCACTTCTTTGCTTAAGTTAATTACTAGGTATTTTATTTTTTGTGAGGCTATTATGAATGGAGTTGCTTTCCTAATTTCAGCCACACTTTTCTCATTGTTGGCATACAGAAACGCAATTGATTTTTGAGGGTTAATTTTACACCCTGCTAATTTGCCAAAATTTTGAATCAGCTTGAGTAATTTGGGAGTGGAATCTATGGGATTCGTTAAATACAAGATCATGTCATCTGCAAAGAGGGATTGTTTTACATCTTCTTTCCCTATTTGGATCCCCTTTATGTTTGCATCTTGTCTTATTGCTGTAGCTAGGCTTCTAATACTGGATTGAAGAGAAGTGGAGAAAGAGGACATCCTTGTCTTGTTCCTGAGTTAAGAGGAAATGGCTTTAGTTTTTCACCATTAAGTATTCTGCTGGCTGTATATTTGTCATATACAGCCTTTATTGTATTGAGGAATGTTCCATGGATTCTTAGTTTTTCCCAAACCTTCATCTGCATCTATTGAGATAACCATGTGGTTTTTATCCTTGCTCCTGTTGATGTGATGAATTATATTGATTGATTTGCGTATATTGAACCACCTTTGCATCTCAGAAATGAATTCTCTTTGATTGTGGTGCATGATTTTTTGGAGCAAATGTTGAAGTTGATTGGCCAAAATTTTGTTGAGAAGTTTTTCATCAATGTTCATCAAAGAAATGGGTCTATAGTTCTCTTTCTTTGATGAGTTTTTGCCTGGTTTTGGGATGAGGGTTATGATGGTTTCATAGAATTTGTTCGGTAGTGAACTTTCTCTTTCAATTTCATTGAAGAGTTGGAGGAATATTGGTGTGAGCTCTGCTTTGAAGGCCTTGTGGAATTCCGTTGTAAAACCATCTGGTCCTGGACTTTTATTAGATGGGAGGTCTCTTATTGCTGTTTCTATTTCAATGCTTGACATGGGCCTGTTAAGCTGGTTATCTGATCTTGGTTTTGTTTTGACATATCAATATTTGCTAGGAAAAGGTCCATTTCTGCCATGTTCTAAAACTTATTAGCATAAAGTTTTGAGAAGTATTCCCTTATAATGTTCTGAAACTTGGTTGTTTTCGTGGTGATGTTTCCATTTTCATCTCTGAGTTTATTTATTTGGGTGTGTTCTCTTCTATTTCTGATAAGATTTACTAAGGGTCTGTCAATTTTGTTAATTTTTCGAAGAAGCAATTCTTTGGTTTGTTGGTTCTTTCTATAGTTTTTTTGGATGCTAATTCATTTAATTTTGATTTAATTTTAATTATTTCTTTCCATCTACTGGATTGGGGTTTATCTTGCTGCTCTTTTTCCAGGAGGTTCAGATGTCTCATTGAATTGTTAGTTTCAGATCTGTCCAATTTTGTTGATGTAGGAACTCAGAGCTATAAACTTGCCCCTGAGTATTGCCTTTGCTGTGTCCTAGAGGAGCTGGTAATTTGTGTGCTCATTTTTGTTGTATAGCATGAACATTTGAATTTCTTTTCTAATCTCCTCCATGACCCACTCATGATTCTGCAGTGTGTTGTTCAGCCTCCATGTGTTACCGGACTTTCTTTGGTGGCTTTTGGTGTTGAGTTTTAATTTTATTCCCTTGTGATCTGAGAGAATCTATCTTGTGGGGAAAGTGGTGTGTTAAAATCCCCAACAATTAATATCTTTCGATCTATGTGGGATTTGAGGGAAACTAGTGTTTCTTGGATAAATTTTTGTGCTCCGTTGTTGGGCGAATAGATATGTAGAATTGTAATATCCTCCTGAAGGAGAGATCCTTTAATTAGTATGTAGCGACCTTCTTTATCTCTTCTCACAAATTTTAATTTGAAGTATATTTTATCTGATATTAGGATTGCATCTCCTGCCTGTTTATGGGGACCGTTTGCTTGATAGAGTTTGTTCCTGCGTTTAACATTGAAAATGTGTTGGTTTCTATGGGCAAGATGTGACTCCTGAAGGCAGCAGATAGAAGGATCTTGATTTCTAATCCAACTAGACAGTATATGTCTCTTAATTGGATAAAGTCCGTTAATATTGAGAGATAGGACTGAGAAGTATTTGGGAGATCCTGCCATTTAATTCACCTTTGTGGGGGCTGGAGTTACTGGGTTCTTGCTATGGTTCTTAGATTCTCAGTTTGGGTGCAGTTTCTTGGCCTTTATTGTGGTCTTGTTGGTTTCTATGTGTGGGACATCTTTATGAATATTTTGTAGGGATGGTTTGGTGGAGATATATTGTTTCAATTTTTCTTTGCTATGAAAGGTTTTTATTTGGCCTTCAGTTATGAAGGAGAGTTTAGCTGGGTACAGTACTCTTGTTTGACAGTTTTTGTCTTTAGGGCATGGCATACATCATTCCAGGCTCTCATTGCTTCTTGCTGATATTGAGTAGAATCTGCTCGCCTGCCGCGTCTGACTCCTTTGTCCTGGACTCTCTGTGTTGCAGGTATGGCAGCTATGGCCGTTTTCACCACCACTGCAGCCGCAGTAGCAGCTGCTAGCTAGTGCTCAAATCTATCTCCTTGCCTGGATTTTCCCTCTGTGGCCTAACTCTCTGTCCTGTGATGGCACACTTGGTGTGATTCTCTGGCTTAGGACTGTTCACTGGAACACTAAAACTGCTTTCTATACGAGAGCTTGTTTAGCCTCCAGCTTCTCCTCTGCCATCTTCCCGGAACTCCCTTCCAAATTAAACTTTTTCAATCACTCTGTAATGCAGTATGGAGAGTACTCAAAAGACTAAACATAAATCTCCCCTATGACCCATTAATTCCCCTCATGGGCAGTAACCCAATAAATAACAAACAAGCTCACATTAAAGCTACCACATAACCATGTTCAGGGCCCAGGGCAAGAGTTCAAGGAATGGAAAAAAACGTTAACCCTGTTGCTATTTGTTTCCGCAAATATGAAACTTTTGACATCAGATACCAAATCATTCTATTGGCAGTAGCTAGTTTAGGACTTAAATGTAGCGGGTGATGAAAGGGCTTTTTGTTGAATGTTAGGAAAAGATGTAGGCAGTCCAAGAGAAGGGGGATTTTTTGTTGTTGTTGGTCAAGTGTCTTTAACTATGGGAGTGGGACCTGTTCCTAAAATCTTCAACTGAAGGTGAGTTCTCCACCTCTTGAGCCACAGTGCCACTTCTGGTTTTCTGGTGGTTCAATGGAGATAACAGTCTCAGGGACTTTGTTGCCCCAGCTGTCTTTGAACAGCAATCCTCAGATCTCAGCTTCCGGAGTAGCTAGGATTACAGCTGTGAGGGTCTGGCACCCGGCTAAAAAATGGGGGATTTTTATATAAAAAGAGAATCCACCTCTTCTCCTGTGTCTAAACGTCAGATATCAGTATTAGAACACTTCACCCTCAATTCATGTCATCATACATTTGTAAATTTTCTCTTTTCCTTCATGTGGGAATACTTCAGTAAATATCAACTCAGATGTGGGACTGGATCAATTGTATGGGAATTGCTAGCAAATAAATCAAGAACTACTAAATCAAATTAAATGAGCCCCTCATTTGGAAAAATTACAAGTCTGTGCTTGATTACTTCGTAACGTGATTGAACATCCTAACAGAGTGATGACATTTTCTTTCTCTTCAGTAATTGGCCTTCTCCCACATGTGGTCAAATATTTAAGAATCCAAAGATTTCCATTGATAATTCATTAAGCTGTCCTCTAAGAAAATGTGCATTTCTGGAATTTGGTCTGCTGTCCTATTCTTACATGCACAGGCTTTCTATGATTTATTTGTTCTACAAGGAATTCTATTTTCCAATCTTTGTGTGACAAATTTAATCTCTCTAATCAGTATTTCTGACCCTCTCTCTAGAGTCTCATTTCAGTCTGACTCATAAAAATATGTTTTTATCAGTTAAATGGCTCTCATCTTCTGTTTTTTGCCTGACTTCATGTAGGCTGTGATAGCAGCTCTGACTGGCTGTGCTTACTGGAGTATTTTTTTTAGAGGTCTAGGATTACTATTCAAGGTAGTAGCTTCACTGGGTCCCAATGATCCCCTGGCCTACACTCAATAGGTTTTTCTCCTAAAGAAATAAAAACAGCTGACTAAATTCCTGTTTTCATTGTTTCAAAATGAGGCAATCTGGCATCCTTGCAAAGCCATGAATAATCCTCTCTAACAATGGTCTATCAAGATGGCTTTTCAAAGTTGACTGTGAAAAATGTTCATTTTCAAGTCACTACCATAAAACAGATCACATCTCTGGGAGCAGAATTTTGGAAGGAAGGATTACCTTCCTTTTTTCTCTTAGGATAGATTAAATCATAATATTCTTCAGTTGTGGTCAGCGTGGAGCACATTTTCCCAAGAATATACTGTAGTGTAAAGGAGGACCAACTATCAAAATAAAGGTGGAAATACTTGTCTAGAGTCTGATTTATCTTGCTTATATTTGTTGTCATTTTCATTATTTCAAACACATGGATAATTTGTACTTGGGATTAGACAGATTTATCTTGCTTATATCTGTTGTTTTTTTCATTACTTCAAACACATGGATAATTTATACTTGGGATTAGACAAGTGACAATGGATTAATGTAATAAACATTCATTACTTTCATATATCCAATATAATACACTTAACACCTTATGGAAAATTAAATCCAACTATAGGAGCAATGTCAGAAATATAAAATAAGCCTCAATATGTATAATCTGGCACACATGCACCATCATCTACTCAGAAATTCAGTCTCTCTACAAATATTTATTTGGCACAAAATAAAAATTTAATGAATATGTTCTGTAAGCATCATCAGAAATACTGTATATAATTTTATGGATGTATATAATTTTATGGATGTCTCCTAGACAGGAATTTAACATGCATGTAGTAATCAAATTTCCACAATTTAAGCTAGACAAGAGGAGTCATACCCTCATACACTGCCTGGAGAATGTGTGGTGTGAATTTTACTACAGTGCTGAGCCTTTTCACCTAATACCAAGAGTCATATGCAATAATTTATTATCTGATGTTATGATGAGTGCTAAGTGTAGAATAAACTTTGAATTATTAAATTAATTCACAAAAATGAAATTATGATTTATTATTGAAATAATGATATGTTTGTTTAAATTCTAATGCTTCTCAATTTTACAATTCATGAAATATATTATTAAAATTAGTTTCACTTTCTTCTTTTCTATATCTATTAAAATTAAAATTATATGTTAAACATTCAATATTAAATCAGTAATAATAACATTATTAAAATAATATATTATTAAACTGTGATTTGAATTATAGTTCTAACAAATTGTGATGTAAAAAAATACTATTATGGGTAATATTTTTTAAACTTACCAGCTTATTTGCTTCCTGTGTCATTTGTTATTCTTGGTCCAAATCATCTCTTCACCTTAATTGTTTATTTTTCTATTTTATCTCTATTGTTTTACTCTGTTTGCATTTTGTTTTCCCTGTTTAGTGACTGACATGAGGGTGAAAAGGTGTATGCTAGTTTATCAGTTCCTATGTTACAGTGAAATTACTGTACTCCACAGCTGTTCTACTTTTCTCTGTATAGTACAATATTTTCCCCACTCTCAACTCCTGTATTGCTGCTCTCATGTATTTTATTTTTTATTTAAATTTTATTATCAAGTTAATGTACAGAGGGGTTAGATTTACATAAGTAAGTTAGTGAATTCATTTTTTTCTAACTTGTTACCACTTCCCCCATGTTACTCCCTCTTCCTTCCTAACATCCCCCAAGATTATTTCCAAAATATTGTGAGTATCTCGTTTGCATAGGTTCCCCCTTTGTCCTTTGTCTCACTATTTTGTTTATTTACCTCTCCCTTTCCTATTTCAGATCAACATATTTACAATAACCAGGGTATCAAAATCAAATACAGTGACTACAGGGGATAAACATTGGTGGGGAAAACACAAAAGATAAAAAGAAATCACAAACTACATTAAGAACTACAACAACAAAAACATGTCTTTGAGTTCATTTCACTTGGAATCACCTTGTAAGATCATATGTAAATAGATAGTGAGCTATTCTGCTCATCTACTAAGATTATCCTTGATGTACACAATAATGCTTCCCTATTACCCACTAATCCCACTTCTGGGCATTTACCCACGTGACAACAAACAAGGCCACACTAAAGCTACCAGCACAATTGTGTTTATCACAGTATTATTTACCATAGCTAAGATATGATATCAACCCAGATGCCCCTCAGTAGATGAATGAAGAAAATGTCACTCTCTCATACACACACACTTACACATGCACGTGGAATACTATGCTTCCATCAGAAAGAATGATACCACCTCATTTGTAAGGAAATGGAAGATCTTGGAAAAAATCATATTAAGTGAAGTAAGCCAGACTTAAAGAAACATAGGTCTCAGGTTTTCCCTTATTTTTAATAATTAGTTTTTATCAAGAATAATCTCATGTACTTTAATTTGACATTTTGTTCTATGTTGAGCATAGAACATTACTGCTATATTGTTTGATATTATTTCTGCAAACAGGCAAGTATATTTAAAGAATTACATTAATCTCATCCATTACTGAAGGAAGAACAACTTAAAGAGCAAACCCTACTCGGAAGAACAACTCCTACTTATTTAGCTTCATTCGGAAGAACAACTCCTACTTATTTAGCTTCATTCCTTTGTAAGGCCGGTGTAGTCCCCTGTAACCTCATCTTGTACATTACAACTCTGTACTTGGTCATCCTGCATATCTACTATCTTCTACATTGTGACCTAAATGCCCTAGTGATTCCAGTTTGCTTTACTTTAAAAAAAATTCTCTCTTAATGTTTGAGGTTGGTGTGTTTGCGTGTGTGTAGTATTACAAAGATTGGAAGACAACATTTTTGTTCATTTAGATTACATCTTTCTGGTCATTGTAAGTTGTGGCTCATGGGAGAAGTATCTTGCTATTTTAAGGATGAAACAGAACATGTATTTGTGCATGTACCAGAGTTGCTTTAATTGTGTGGATTTGAACTTAACTTCGAAGTATATCTTGGCTGCTGTTGTGCATAATGTGAATAACAATGAACTACAAATATATTTATGAGTTACCCGGAGAGAAGCAATCACATGATTGGTGAGTCAAGATGATATTTCAACTTTGCATTTTTTTAGAAAATGCATACTACTTTCTACAACGAGAATACGAGCCTGTATTTTGACCAAGAGTGTAGAGAATTTTCTTTTCTCCATACTCTCACCCACATTATTACCTTTTGAGTTTTATGAAAGTGCATGTTTCTAATAGGTGAAGTAACCCAGACTGGCTTTAGACTCAAATCCTCTTAGTCCAACCTCCTAAATGCTTGGAATTACAAACCTTTACCACCACACCTGGTTCTTTTGAGTTTTTTTGATAAGAGTTATAATAGTTATGAAATAGTATCATAGTAATTTTGAATTGCATTTCTCTAATGACTTCTGTTCACTAAGCCAGCATCGAAATGGCATTACATACAACTTTGTAAACCCACTGTGATTTTCAGGGCTTTTTGGAAAACAGGCCTATTCAGAACTTTTGTCCATTTTTATTCATGTTACTTGTTAATCTCATCTTTAAGCTCTCTATACAAAATCAATAATTAATTCAAGATAGTAGTAAAAGAAAAAATTAAGCATCTCCTCACATTTTAAAAATTTCAATACATGATATTGCTTAGATCATTTTCTGTTTACACTTGAGACTATAAAACTCAATTTAGTTTGACCTTTTACAAGGCTATATTTATTTTATTTTATGTTTATTGCTCTTTCCAAAGCCTGCATGTCTGATTTCCCTTGGTTTCCTTCAGTTTCAAGTAGTTCAGATTTCAAACTGAAGAATAAATGGAAGGAAGCAAACACAAAAAACACTGTTCCTCTCATCCGATGATGCTTCTCCAAGAATGAGATAAGTTCATCCTTCTAAGTCCCTATGATAGGGTATCAAAAGGAGAATTCATTCTTCTAGGTCTCTCTATCTTTGCAATTTAACTTAAATGATGTAAAACACAATATACTGCTCAGATAAGTTTACGTTTTATCAGTTTTGCACATTTTCATATGGGCTTCAGCTCAGTGCACAACATTTCTTCATTATTCTGTCCCTGATATTTTTACACTATCAAGACAAGATAACCAGTTTGAATTACAGCATGAGAAGTTATCCACCTGTCTTCCTTGAAAGCAGATCACAGTCAATTGATAACATTAGTTCTGGGTTCTCTCTACATGTAATGGTTTCTGTAATACATATGGAATTATATTTAGTATTAAAAAATTGCTGACCAAACTCAAAGCTTATTCATAGAAACTTAAGTATTTCACCAGTGTCATGCCTCTTAATTCTTAAGATGATATTTGCTGTAATGCTAATGTTATTACCATTATAATGTTGGGAAAAATTGTAATTAAAGGCACTAAGTGCATGGTCCAAAGACACACAATGAGGAAGGAAATCAGTCAAAGTTTCCACAAGTCTTTCAGCAATACAAAAAAGGTAGGTAAAATCTCTCCATTCTCTTACACACTCAATTCAATATACATATTGTCCAAGAAATAATACCATAGCAATTGTTGCCAAGGGTGTTTGTTTTCTGCCACATTTTGTCTTCAACACAGACTGTGTTGGTGACAATGGGTTATCATGCACAGAGATGAGCTTATAAATTGAGGTCCAAAGAGAGCCAAATTTCTTCTATTCCACATTTCCAGTTTCCTTTTTAAAAAGTACTAAAATTTTTAAATTTCATCACTTACTGTCTTTTAAGAATCCAAAAACGAAATAAATTCACATATAATCACTCCAAAATGCTTTAAATGTAGATGATAAAACAGGCACTCATGATGTAAATTTTCTTCTACATTTAATATGTTTCTGAAAGCTTTGTGCTGGTTGGTCACCCTTGTAATCCTGACTACTCAGGATATGTACTCAGAAGGCTGAGGTCTGTGGATAACATTTGGAAACCAATCAGAGCAAAAAATCATGAGATTATTTTTCAAAAATTTTAATGAACTAGAAAAGAGCATGAACTGAGATGTAGCTAATATACTAGCTCACCAAACTAGAGGGGAAAGGCCTAGCAAGACCTTAAAGCCCTAAGTTCAAACTCTGAGCACGCCAACATTCAGGCACACACATATACACACACACTCACACACTTATTCACGTCAGTGTTTTGCATTAATTTCTTAGTTAATGATATTATATGGGTATAATAGGGGAAATAAACTCTTCCATCTCAGAACATTTTTATATGTATTTTATTGTTAAAATACCGTACAGAGGGGTTTCAGTTACATGAGCAAGTTAATGAGTCCATTTCCTCTCAAGCATTGTTACTACCTCCTTTGTGTTTTTTTCCCCCACCATCCCTTCCCTCGCACCTCTACAAGTACACTCCCCTTCATCCCCCCCAACCCCACCTAAATTGTAAAGTTCAACTTTCAACATAGTGTCTTGTGCATCTCATTGTCACAATGGGTCGACCAGTATTCCTAGTTAACCATTTTGTTTCTTCTTTCCCCTCCCCAATTAGCTAAGTGTATATACAAGATTCAGGTGCACCAAAATCAAATACAGTGAAAACAGAGGTTATACTGTGGGCGAGGAACATATAAAGAAACAATAAAACACATCGTACATTATAAATACGTTTGAAATAACAGCATGCAAGAAAAAACCCCACTTGCGTACTTACTTTGGGGGTCATTTCATTTAACATCATCTTATCTGGTCATATGCACATAGCTTTTGCCCTTTTCTGCTTATCCCAGACATATATTATTTATTGCAAATAAGGGAAACCATGGGACCTATGTTTCTTTGGACTTGGCTTACTTCACTAATATAATTTTTCCAAGCCTTTCCATTTCCTAACAAATTGGGCAATGACATTCTTTCAGATGGAGGTATAGAATTCCTATTCACACACACACACACACACACACACACACACACACACACACACAATGGAAATCAATCAATCTATCTATCTATTTATCTATCTATAACATTTTCTTGATCCATTCATGTACTGAGAGGTATCGATGTTGGTTCCATATTTTAGCTATGGTAAATAATGCTGCAATAAATATAGTAGTGCTGGTAGTTTTAGTATGGTCTTGTTTGTGATCATTTGGGTAAATGCCCAGAAGAAGTATTGTTGGGTCATAGGGGAGCGCTATGTGGAATCTTGTGAGGAACCTTCATACTGCTGTCCAAAGTGGCTGAACAAGTTTACACTCCCATCCACGAATGCAGTAGGGTTCGAATGCAGTAGGGTTCCCTTCTGGCCACATCCACTCCAGCGTCTGTTGTACAAATATGGAACACCTCATGAGTTTGCTTGTCATCCTTGCACAGGGGCCATGGTAATCTTCTCTGTATCATTTCAATTTTAGTGTATGTGTTGGCGAATTGAGCACAGAACATTTTTTATATATAAAGTGTAATTGATTTTCTTAAACTAAACAATTCAACAGAAAGTAAGTTCTAAAGAATTGTTGTGAAGTTTTAGAACCATGTATTTCTTATATAAGCACACATTTATGAATAAATCAAGATTGACATGTCACAAACAACATAATTCCAGATATTTGTTGTTCAAGGGATGTGTAAGAGGAGGAATTCAATTATTCTATACAAGGCACCTCTCATAATGAACATTGAAGCAAGTGTTAAGGTTTGTTAAAAGTTTTAATGTTTTGGGAATTTGCTTATATATATGCCAAAATTAAGACTGTATGACAGGTCATAAAACTTTTCCATAAAGTATTTAAGATTTATTGTAGCAGCATATACTACTAAGTGTGTACATTTCAGAGTTTATAGAAATTTTACTAATGAGAATTTGCAAAGTCTTTGTGTAAAGAAGCAGAGTGAAGAGTTAAGACTTTGTTAATTCCACAGTTTCTGTTAAAACTTTAGGGCTTCCTTACTTTATAGGTTAGCGAGGAACAAATGATGATATAAGCCATATACAGATGATATGAGCCATAAATAATAATCTTAATGGGAAACTTTAAAGACTACTCATAGCCTATAAAACTCTGAAACTATGAAAAAATAGTAAAACCTAATATGTAGTATACTTCAAATACTGGAAACACTGGTAATTGTTTCATTTTTCATTTATTAATCATTAATATTTAATGATTGGTTTTGTTTATTGTAGCATTGTTTTCCTTGTTGTAATATAATACAAGTTTTTGTAAGTCGTCATTAGGAGGTACTTTGAGAATGTTACTGGGATGGCCACACCATGTTTTATAGGTGCATATGAATTTACAAAGAGCAAAATTAAGAACAAAATATTCATTAAAATTTTTCTCAAGTAGAGTCTGAATGAGGAGTGTTAAGTGTCCACAGCTAAAATCTTAGCCCTAGGCTGAAGCAGCCGTATTACAGAGTTGAGGACACAAAAGTGAGAGATAGTGTTTTTTTGTTTTTTGATTTTGTTTTTGTTGGTCGTGGGGCTTGAACTGTTGGGCCTGGGTGCTTTCCCTTAGCTCTTCAGCTCAAGGCTAGTGCTACCACTTGAGCCACAGGACCACCTTTGTCTTTTTCTACTGATGTGGTACTGAGGAATCAAACCCAGGGCCTCATTCATTCTAGGCAAGCACTCTACCACTGAACCCCCTTCCCAGTTCCTGAGAAAGTATATTTTAAAAAGTCATCTAAACAACATTTGCTTTCTGCTTTGGCTTATATAATGATATACATGAATATCTTTTTATATTTTTGTGAATTGTCATACTTCTAAATTTATATTAATTTCAGCCACTTTATCCTTTTCAAAGTCATGAAATATCTCTAAGAATTTGTTTCTGTAAAGACTGTTTGTGCATTTATAATTTCTTCTGAGTCACCTTTATTTTTTATCAAAATTACTTTATATTTTATATTGATGGGTTTTCACACATCAAATGCCTTCAAATGTATATATGTATTAAGGTTTGTATCCTGTCAATAAATGTGTAGAACACAATTATACCACTGACAAAAGATGATTTGCACTTCATTTATGTGCTTTTGGACTTGGAGAGTGACCTTAGGTGTGTCAACACAAGTAGAATCAGCATGAAACAAGCCAGCATTTCTTCATTTAAGGAAAGGATACAGGTTGATCCATTGTAACAATAGGATGTACAAGACACTCTGTCAGAGGGGGGTGGAAGGAGGAGTTGAGGAGGTGTAAAGGGAAGGGATGGTAGAGGAAAAACAGGAGGGGTTAACAATGCTCAATAAAAAATGTACTCATTTCCTTACTTGTGTAACTGTAACCCCTCTGTACAGTATCTTTACAATAAAAGTATATATTAAAAAGATACAAGGAAAATTTCTGTACTTATGAGAAGTTATATTTGTCACTCAATATCACTAAGGTATTTTGTTTAGGATGACAGGCATATTAAAATTTTGGATACTCAAATTCTCTACAAAAATAAATATATTATTTACATTAGAAACTGCCCACAATCTAGTGCAGTATAATTGCTATGAGAAATTTTACCGCATTCTAGGTTTATAACGGAAAGTAAATGTATATGCAATATCAACAGATATGAATTTTTTCAGATAATTTTTGTCTGCATTTTGTGGATGGAATTGGGAGAGCAATTTTAAAAAGCACAAATTTCATCACCAAGAGCTGTCCGCAAAACGTAACAAGTTTCTAATACAGCAAAATTGAATGAATGGTTTGGAACTCCAAGAAGTACTTGAATTGACACATTATCAGAAAGTGTAACCAGGCAAGCACTTTTATTTTTAAATTTTTTGGGGGGGTCCGGTGGTGGGCCTGAACTTTGGGCCTGGGAGCTGTCCCTCAGTTCTTCAGCTCAAGGTTAGCACTCTACCACTTGAGCCACAGAGCCACTTCCGGCTTTTGTTTCCTGCTTATGTGGTGTTGAGGCATCGAACCCAGGGCCCCATGCATGCAAGACAAGCGCTCTACCACTGAGCCACCTTCCCAGCCCCTAGGCAAGCACTTTTAAGAAATGCAGCTACTAGATTTCTCATTGAGGGCTTTCATAACACTTTGTGAAATACAAGTCAGAACCTCATTGAAGACTAGACAGTTTTCCCTCACCTTTCTGTCAAGCTCAGTTATTATCAATCAACATAGAGCTAATCTTGAATAATCCTCTAATAAGAAAATGTTGATGGAGTGTTTATATGCAGAAAAGCTCGGAAGGCTAACTTTTTCCAATTGGCCTGAATGGTTGAGCCCCACCCTATTATCCCAAGTCCATACGGACTCCAGGCATAATTTCAGGTATGTGTGAACACCTTTGATGTGCAGGGAGGGCAATCCACCTAGGCCCAGTTGTAACCACCCCATCTCAGACCCAACTGAAAGTCCTCCATCTTTCTTGACCTAAGGGCTTTTCATTAACCTCTACCTCCTTGATCAGATCTCCTATAAAACACTGATCCTGTGCCAGCTACCTCACACAACCTCAATCCTGCTGGAAGGACTGTGCCCCTGGCTGTCTCTCAATAAAGAGTCCTTTCTGTTGGTGATCAAGTCAGGCCTATTCTTTTTCCGTTCTCCTCCATTTTCCTAACATATGGTGCTGACACCCAGGAGATAAAAAGCACCAGGAGTAACTAGGTGCCCTCTGCCAAGGGGCCACCCACCTCCTTGCCACCTCTCACGGAGCCTTTCTGCTACCTTCCTCCTCCTTCCAAGGCTTTTCTTCATCAGAAGCACAGAGCCCTATGAGCTTACTTTGGGCTAAACAGACACCTGAAAAACCTCCCAGCCTTTGCTTTTGTAAGCAGTGCAAACAGTGGATGGCCACGCTGCTGTGGCTTGAGGTATTATTGCCCCTCTGCGTAAGCTCAGAAAAGGCCTTATCTCTCCCCCTATTCTCTATCCTTTACCCTGTCTCTGGACTCTGATCTCCAGGCAGGAGGCTCTTCGCTGTTTGACTGGCTTCACCCTATACCTAAAAGCCTTCAGGACAAGGTAACTGACATGGACACCAGGAGGGCAGGACTTCCTCCCTTCTTTCTTGTCTGTGGGGTCCAGAGACTCCAGAAGTCTCTTCTTTCCTTATACCCTATACCCTTTAATAAGGACCTTTGGGGATGCCCTCTCTTAATTATTGGGATCCATCCGTCTGGCTTCCCAAAGCGCCAGCGTTGCCTGTAGCATCAGGACAGGCTCCATAGTCCTACCAAAATTTCCAAATTGTCTCCCAGAGACACCCCATTGGCATGCCTGCTGTCTACACTTAAGACTCTGGGCTGACTGATTTACATTCATAAAAAAACAAAACTGACTTGTTTTTATTCCAAAATCTGGTCTCATTACCATGGCACTGCTGACCTAAATTCAGAACCTTAGGTTTTACTCTTGCTGATTTAAACAATTCTCCAATGAAACTGGGAGGAGTCTGAGGTCCCCTAAACCTAAGCCCTCCTCAAGCTCTGCTCCAGAAAATCCTCCCTTTGCTTGTTCTGTTCGGTCCACCAAGTCCTTCTCTGACCTCCACTCCAGAGGGCTCCCTCTCCACTCTCCTGCCTTGCTCACCAAGCCCTTCTCTGCCAGGAGCCACCCAACGTTTCCTCTAAAAAAGTAACTCCTTATCTTGTAGCAACTCAATCTGTCTCTCTCCCCCTCTCCATTTCCCTCTATCTCTCTTTTCTTTGATGACCTCCATCACAAAAGAACCTTTTCTCCTTCCTTGCTCTTCTAACTACACTCTTGGTATTTGCAGTTGGTCCATATTCTCTAGGCTAAAACTGTGTCTGTTTCAAGCAAACTCCTTTTGCTGACCCAGGTCTCTGTGCCTGCCTGTCTGCATGCTTGTGTAGCTGACACAAGGTGGGGGTGGGCATAGGCCTCCAAAGGTAAAACAACAAGCTATGAGTCCTGTTAAAAATCCCTCTAAACAAACCCCTCCATACTTATATATTTCTCAACCCTCTTCTATTGCTAATACACCTTCTTTCCTTCCAGACCATAATTAAATGGTCCTCTGGTCTGGACATTTCATTAATCTGTTACTGACAGAGGCTGGCTGACAAACACACTGAGGACATCCTCTGTCTTTTGCTGCTCTCTCCCTTTACCACCCTGAAATCCCATAGTAGAAACAAGCCAATCCTTCTTCTCTTAGGGACTTAGACAATAATACAGTCCTTTCCTCTTTCCTGAGTCCACTCACTTCAAAATCTAGATTCTTAATTTCTCCTCTAAATGGCTACCGAAGAAAAATCCCTCCCTCTCACCTCTTCCAATAACTTTATCCAATTATTCAAACACTAGCTTTTCAGTAACTTCATTATGCCACATCCTCCCTTTAAATGTCTTCATGGTTAAAAGTGCTATCTTTTCCCCCTTACAAACCTGTTCAACCACCTCCTCCCCCAATTCTCTCTACATGCCTTGGAAGCTGATCCTAGCAAGAGACAAAGACCACATGATGGGTTTTTCTTCAACTCCCACGCTTCCACCAACCTATCTCCTCTCTACTCTTCACTCTTCTAGTGGTTAAAATGTTCAATTTAAAATTCTAAACCACCTCATAACCAAAATTGATTTAAAGGGTTCCTTATCTTGTTGTCAATGTTTGTTTAAAGGTGGAAATTCTGTTTGTCAAAATTTGCCTTGCATTTTGTTTGTTATTGCCTTGAACACATGGTTTTTATCATATTGGTCAAAACAATATCACTTTGCCATTGGAATTCCAAAAAATCTTATGGCCGATTTTCATTTCTTTAAAAACCTACGCGCCTTAAAACGTTTAAGTGTGTGTGTGTGTGTGTGTGTGAGAGAGAGAGAGAGACAGAGACAGAGACAGAGACAGACAGAGAGAGAGACAGAAAGCACGTTCAACATAATCTCATTATAATACATAAAAACTGTGTAAAAATTATCTTCTTATAATTCTTTGTAGTGATATTTCTCAACAAATGTGCTGTTTGTTATAAGAAAACATCTTCTTCAAGGGTAGTAGTAAAAGTAGTGAGACCCAGCTCAGCTCCTAGCCAGCTGTGAGGATAAACACCGGTAAGGAGGTAAAAATTTTCTAAAAATGTTTGTTCCACATATTTGTTTCTGTCAGAAAATTTGAGTATGTAGAAGATGGTATGAATATGCCTTAAAAGACAGTTTATAAGTAAAAGTTTGTATGTAATTGTTGGCTGTGATTTACATTAAAACTATCATGTCATTCTCTATGTCCATCTAAAGTCAAGTGTCTTAACCAATTTTTGTATAAATTTGTAAGCAACAAAGCAGGAGATTTGACAATTCATCCGAGGGACAGATTCTGGCCAAGATCTTGCTTGGACTATCCTACCTCCACCATGGTAGATTGGACTTCTGCCTGACTCCATCACACAGCTGATTCTTGGTAAAAGACTGCTTTAGATTTACAAAAACTAAGACTCCTGGAAAACTCTCTGAAAACATTTCCAAGCCTGACCTGAGAAAGCCAGCTGCATTGTTATGGTGTTAAAACATGTGTAGGCCAGGACAGCCTCTTGTAAAATTGGTTATCAGGTTTTCCAGGCATCCAAGCTATGCTCAAACTCTCATCTCATCAATTGAGTTTTGTCATTGTAGAGTTCTGGCAAGTATTTGTTGATCAATTCTTGACAGGATGCATGTAAGCTCTACTTGTTCCCATTAATCTCTGGTTGCTTTAATTGGAAATAATAAAAGATTTTTGTGGCAAATATTGCAGTTCAAAGCCAGCCTGGGCAGAAAAATCCCTCTGAGACTCTATAATCAGCAAAGAGCCAGGCTGGAAGCAGGCTCAAAAATTAACGAGCCAAAGGCTAAAAGTGGCCCTGTGACTCAAAGTGGTAGGGTGCTAGCTTTGAGCTGAAGTGCTCAGGGAATGCCCTCAGGCCTTGAGTTCAAAGCCTATATCTAAGCCACAAGCACCTACACGTCCAGGACAAGGTGGAAAAGAATAAGAGGATATGATGTCACATCAGCCACTTCGTGCCTACCTTTTCAAAATTAACCAGAGCCAAGCGGTCAATAGACACAAGTTGAGAAGCTTGTCCATCTACTGTCTGTATCTGTCTAACTTCTAACTGGACAGGAATTTACATTCTTGCCTTTGTTACCTGCTATTGATAGGAAATGATCAAGGTCTCACACCAGGCCCTTAACTTCTCCAATCCAGGCCTAACTTCTGACTGGCTATGGGCTCATGATACAAATGGAACATTTATGGCTTGTGCCCAGGGTGTGTTTTCCTGTGTCACTCATATGAACTAGTCCTGCCACCTTGTCAGCCTTTTGACTGATCTCATCATTTTCAAGTTTCTCTCTAACAGGATAACAGCCCTCACTCAGGATCTGGGACCAAGTCAAGGCCATCCTATTACTGCAGGCAACCAGAGGCTTTGCTGACACTGCCCTGGATCCAACACAGACCTGAAAGATCCCAGCCCCAGTGACTCCTTTAAACCCTCATGCCAGCAGGAAATAGCCAGAAAAGACCATGATGCCCCTCCACCTTTTATACTCCTTCAGGGTTACAAATGATGGGAATCTGCTTTGTTCTCATAACTCCATGATACTCCCACTCATCACAATTCTTTTTATGTCTCAAAGACCCTATATGAAGAACTTGCCTCTCACCTCTTGGCCCTAACATTCTATCAAGATGGAATATGATGGATTGACCCTGACCCTAAATCCCGGGTATTTGTGAACTCCTTTGAATTACAGGAAGGGCAATCCACCTAAGCCCAGCTGTACACATCCCATTGTGGTCCCAACTGAAAGGCCCCCCACCTTTCTTGACCTAGGAGCTTTTCATTAACCTCTACCTCCTTGCTCAGACCTTTTATAAAAACCCTGATCCTGTCCCAACTCCCTCGCACAACCTCCAAACCCACTGGAAAGGCCCCTCACTGTTCATCAATAAACAGTCCTTGTTTGTTGATGATCAAGTCCACCCTATTCCTTTTCCACTCGCCTCCATTTTCCTAACAAGGACCATCTGTATTCTATGGTCCAGAAGTGAGAAAATTAGGTAAGCATATATGTAATTTTGATTCTACCCACATCAGTTATCTATCCAGACCTGTATCAAAGTGAGAGGATTTTAAAAGAATTTAGTGATTTAAAATTTAAACTTAAATGTAGAATGAAATTAGTTCCAACGCATTACTTTAAGATATTTAGAAACAACTGAGCAACCTAAAGGTCAATAAGACTTTTTATTGGAAGGGAAGGAATAGTGTTATTTGGTTCTGTATATTCTAAGTAATTTGCAAAAAGAATTTACAAAATAAAATTTACATTTGCAGCAGATTTGACACTTATTAATTTTTGTATATTGAAAGGAGCACAAGCGTCAAGAATATGTCGATGCAATCCTCTAATTTATCTCTAAATGCTTATGCTTCTGGTCTCAATATTAAAACTTCAAAAACTTAATTTTTAGCTAGTTGTGCAAAGGGATTTCGTTTCATCATGTCAGTGTTGAAGAGAGTGTCTATGTGCATTTCAATGTACAATGCATCTGGATTATTGTCAAACTTTCCATTTTTCTTCCTTCACTTACCCCAATCCCATCTTTCCTTTCAGGTTTTCTATTTATATTCTCACATATGTACATTGAGGGTTATGACTGTATTAGTCAACCATTTCCATCTCCATTCTTCTGCCCTATTCCCATTAAGCCCAGCTCTCCCTTTTAAGACTTGTTTCAACTTCAGGGTATTTTGTTAAATTATTCTCCCTTTGGCATTTGGCTTTGGGCTTGCCACATTCTCTTCCATGTTTGACCTACATAACTGAATATATTTCTCCACATTTCTAATCTCTGAATGGCTGAGATAGGTCTCTTTTACTATAACCATTCTGTCCTAAATTCAGAATTGTATTCTTTCTTTGGTAGTCTGCTCATCACAGGGAAAGCTGTAGAACTCAAGGCAAATAGGGTGGAAAAGTGTAGTAGTGGAGGTCATTAGACATTGATGAAGTAAACTATATAACTCATGAGTATAGATGCAAGGAACTGGGAGAGAATGAGGGAATGGAAGACAGTGTATGAAAGGAAATATACTCATTAACTGACTCACATAATTGGAATCTCTCTGTATATCACCTCTGTTATAACAATTAAAGTCATTTGAATAAAATTCTTCCATGCAATGTACTAGCCTAAACTAATTCCTTTGAAGAAAATCTACAGCAGTTAGAACAACAGTTAAATTTATTAGAAAGAAAATACAATATTTAATTTGAAACATGAAATATTTGAGTTTAGGTTTAATATTAATACTACATAAGCCAGTAAAAATATGTTCAGGTAAAAACAAAAAAATCAGAACAAGTGCTTCAAACACAACAAGTTATCCTTCCCTAGCTGCGAAAGAGGCTGAGGTCTGGAAGCCTCCAGACTAATCATAATAATAAACATGTTTGAGGCATGACTAAAAGGAAAATGCCAACAGTGACTGATGAAATTTACTGAATGTGAGGCTTGTGAGTTCAAGGTCAAGTACTAGCACAAGAAAGGCATGGTGGAGGATCTGTAAGGTGTATCACAATAGTTTCTAAGTTAAACACCAACTGTGGCAACACAGTAATTCCTCATCTGAGACAAAAAGAGAAAAAAATTATTAGGGGTCAGACAAGGAGAGGAAATGGGCAAGGAAAAGAATGAAGTAAAGTGAACATAAAAGGAGGGAAAAAGAGGAAAAGGGAAAAGAAGGAAAAAAGAGAGGAGAGGAAGAAAGCTTAATGACATTAGACTGAAAATTGCCTGATACAAAATCAAACAATATTAAGCGCAACAATTAAAACTTTGTGCGTCAAAATGAATGATCAACATGGAGAAAAATCATGGTATGAGAGAAAACATTTCCATATATTTTTGAGTTGATTACTAACTGCAATGAATTAGAAAATATATAACAAAATCCTACAACTAACACACACACACAACATTTGATATTAAAATGATAAAAAGGATTGAAGAAACTTATCTATAAAGAATATATAAAGATAATTGATTAAAGTATATAGATGTTCAATATCAATATAAATGAGAAAAATCTAAATCAAACTTACAATGAAATAACTACTTTATACACGAAGTATGGAAACAGTTTTAAAAACTAAATAACAACAAGAAGACTAACACATGCTGGGAAGCACGTGAAAACATTGTGAATCCTAGTTTATTTCTGTCAGGAATGTAAAACAATCAAAGATTGTATTGAGAGTCCTAAAAAGAAATAAATATAGTTTTACATAGGAATTTGCTTCAGTACTTCTATTTCAACAAAAGAGAAAGCAGGGAGTAAAAGAAATATTTGGAGAATCACTTCATGACAATTACCACTAAGAGATAAAATAATGTAAAATCACAGATAAATGCATTGCAAAGGAGGAAAATTTTACTACTTTTTACATCAGGCATGAACTTTTAATACAATAAGCTAAATAAAATGCACTAGTCATAAAGGCACAGCCATGATATGACTTGCCTTACTGAGCTTCCAAGAAACAAGAACTCATAGAGGCAAAAGGTATTATGGTTCCAGAGGCTAGGGGTGAGAGGAAGAGGAACTGCATACTTAATGACCAAACAGGTTCATATATGAAAGATGAATAATGATGTGAATGAATGGAAGGGATGACTGCCCAACAAGTTGGCCATATGTAATTTCAGTGAATTGTACATTTAAGAATGGTTAGTATCACAACACACGATAGAAAAGACTTATACTCCTTAAACTCAAAAAGGATTTGCAGCCAGGCACCTATGGCTCATGCCTGTAATCCTAGCTACTCAGCAGGCTGTGATCTGAGGATCACGGTTCAAAGCCAGCAAAGGCAAGAAAGTCTGAGAAACTCTTATCTCCAATAAACCACGTAAAACCGGAAATGGCTGTACCTCAATTGATAGATCGCTAGCGAGGCTTGAGCTGAAGAGCTGAGGGACAGTGCTCTAGCCCAGAGTTCAAGCTCCACGACCAACAACAACAACAAAAAGATTTGCAGCTACCCTGGGCTACATAACAAGTTCAAAGTTCAAAAGCATTCTGAGCTACATAGTAAGCACACCTGTCTTCAAAAGGAATATGGAAAAATCAAATTTTGGATTCTGTGAATTTTACAGAAATATAACTACATGCATATCTATTTTTTGTGTTGAAATAACAAACAAATTGTGTTTTAAAACATGTTAAAACAGGTTTTATCTGGAAATAGGCACTGTACATAGCATTAATAGCATACACAGGTGGACAAACGAAACAAATTATTATAATGTGCATCTTACTTTTAGTTTTCTATATATTTTCACTGAATATTGCTCAAATATGCCACATATTACAGAAACACTTCCCCCAGTGGATTCCTTAGGATATATTGCCACACATGTTAGCTAGTAGTAAAGTTCCTCAGAGATCAATGTCTATTACTGAGCAAATGTCTTTCAGGTTTTGCCATTACTGATATTTCAAATGTTAAAACTCTAGTCACTGCAATATTTATTTTCAAAACAAAATTCTATCTTATACTGGCAGTAAATAAAAATATTCAATTGGAGAGACAAGGAAAAACAAACCGTATCACATCAAATGAGGTTAGGCCAAAAAAAGAAAATAGAGTCAGGAAAATCTTTTTGTTGCTATTAACTGTCTGCAGAGAACTCTGAAGTTGAGCTAAAAGTGGAAATGCTATGAGGTGGCAAGTCCACCCTGACATCTCAGAATGCTGAAAGCTGGCCACAGAAGGGTTAAAACAGACAATTCTTGAGAGGGTTAAGAGACTGGAGTGTCACACTCCTTCCTTAGTGCTGGAAATGCTGAATTTTCAGTGCTGTTGACCTTGAAGGCAAAGGTGATGTGTATATCACGTCTAGACATTGTCTGGTTGCAGTCTCCTCTATCAAAACAAGGGAAAAAAGTTTCTTTCACAAACTCTGTTTCGGCTCTGATGGTAATATTAAGATAGATGCTTTCTTTATTTTCTTGGTCATGGGGTTTGAACTCTAGTTCTCGGTACTGTTCCTGAGGTCTTCAACTCAAGGCTAGTGTTTTTCCAATTGAGCCACAGCACCACTTCGGTTTTCTGGTGATTAATTTGAGATGAGTGTCTCAATGACTTTCCTGACCCTGCTGGCTTTGAACTGCAATCCTCATATCTTTTCCTTCTGATTAGCTAGGATTATGGGTGTGAGTAACTCGTATCTACCTAGCTAGATGCTCTATTTTTTTTTCATGTATCCATGGTTACTTGCTGTATGTAAATTCAAGAAAAATGTTGATTGTAGAGACTCAAGGCCCAAGTGCTACTTAGCCTTGGGAACCCTGGTTTCACTATATCTCTCTTTTATATTTTTTTTTTGCTTTTTTCTGCTTTTTTATTGTGAAAATGCTGTACAGAGGGGTTATAATTATATGGGCAAGATAATGAGTACACTCTTATAAAGCATTGTAGCCTCTTCATTTGTTTTCCCTTCCCATCCTCCCTCCACCCCCCCCCCCCACCCAACCAAACCTCCTCCCAGCCCAAAAAAGTTGTAAAATTCATTTTCGACATAATGACTTGTGCATCTCATTGTTGCAATGGGTCCACTTGTATCCCTATTTAAACGATTTGCTTTTTCCCTTCCCCTACACAAATTATACCAACATCAAATACAGTGAAAGTAGGGGTTATATCGTGGGGGAGGGACATACAAAGCAACAAAGAAATAGTCTAATAAATGTGTTAGAAACAATTGCATGAAAGATGGAGGCATAGAATTCCATTCTGTATATATACCACATTTTCTTGATCCATTCATCTACTGAGGGGCATCTGGGTTGTTTCCCTATCTTAGCTATGGTAAATAATGCTGCAATAAACATAGTCGTGCTGGTACCTTTAGTGTGGTTTTGTTTGTGAACATTTTGGTAAATACCCAAAAGTAGGATTGGTGCTCAAAAGACTCCACATAGAGCTCCCCTATGACCCAGCAATCTCTTTTTCTTTATATATGTGTTTGTCTGATTTTCTTTGGCTCTGGATTAATATATAACTATGTCGGATTATGGTTAACAACAATTTTCCTCTACAATGGTAAGAGAAATGTCAATTTTAAGAGACATATCAGCAAAGGAAAATTGATCAATAAGAAAAACTGGCTCCCAAAAAGAGCATTTGAAGAAAAAAGGAAGAGATAATTGGAGAGAAGAGGAAATGAGAGAAAGAGACAGAGCGAAAAAGAGACAGATTAGAAAGAAGGACGTAAAGAAATCTAATAAGGAGGAAACAGAATGAACAGAGAAAACCATAGAAAAATAGTCTTGTAAAGATACCTTAGAATCAGACAGACAGATTTCTAGAAAGGCCACAGATTATATTATCAAACATAAGGTAAGTATCAGGTAAGCTAAGGACCATGGAACAATCCAAAAACTATGTAAGGACAGTAATTTAAGTATACACACGTTTCTCAGTCCCCTACAACATCCAAAATTGTATGGGATCACATTATTTCAGCAACTCTTGTAAAACTTCATTAAGATAGTTCAGTGTTGCTCATGAGGATGTGATCTCTGACAAGTTGCTAGTGAATCTTCACCTTCCAGAAGTCACCTACTTGGTGTCATTGAATCACATAACAAATGTTACCACCTTTTCTCATATCAGAATAACAAGACACAAATGGAAACAGATCTGCACTCAACTTAGAATATAAGATTTTATAATTACTTAATCTACAAGTCATCTTTATCTGATTTAGAAACATGTTCCTAAAGCTGAAATTGTTTTTGTCCTTTTCAAGCCTGGACACCCTTAGGGACATAAAATGCAATGTAAAAACGTGAGAAATTAAAAAAAAAACACCTCACCAGAGATCCTTTCATTCTTTCTTGATGTTGACAATGATCAGAAGATTCTGGAAGCATGGCTGGGAGATTGGCAAATGAGGTAGTCAGGAAAGAACCTCTGTGATTTAGCCCCAGATTTTCCTGTTGAAAATATTCTAAACGAGCTGGAAAATCATAAAGCCTTCTTGGGAAAAGAATTTTTTCTGTGTCAAGTAGAGCATTAAACTCTTCACTAAAGGTGAATCCACAATCTATTAGTTGGTAGATAGGATAAAAGCAATTAATTTCTAGGTTAATATACATATAGGATTTTTTAAAATAATGTTCCCACAAAAATAAATGAATAATTGAAAGAAAAAACACATCCCAACTTTAGTACAATTAGTTATTACTGAAATACACTTAGGGATGTATGAAGTATTTTTTATTAATGCAAAACTATTCTAAGGACTCAATTTAGAATTTGTGCTCTACCTCATTCATCAACAAAATTAATTACCATAGAACAATGTATGTGAATATTCCATATCTGTTCACCAAACTCATACAGGAAAAATGCATCCAATAGATATTTCTTGTGTTATAATTTCAATTATGGTTGTCAAGTATACAAATTTTTTTCTGTATACAAATACTCAGAACAACTTTGCACAATGCTGTGCAATTTGCCATTTAACCTGCTTTGTCCAAATGGACATCAGTAAAAAAGATATAAACACCAGTTTGAGAAGTCCCTCACTTTCCTAAACATCGATATGAAAAACTATGGCGATCTTGCTGGATATACACGATTTAATAAAGACACACCATAAAATACTAGTAATCGGAGTGACACAATGCCAATTAGCCACCCACATCCAAGGAAGGAGAACACTAAAGTCTTATATGTTACTTAAACAATATTAGCACAAAATACTAAGGTGAGGACACCCCAGAATCTAGATACATAAAAATTAAAACAAATAAATAGCTTTGTCATTTTATATTTTCAGTTGTTTTATTACACAGGAAAAGCTATTATCCACAATTCTGTATATTTTAAAATACAATATTATGGAATGGAAACTCATAATATAAAATTAAATGAACTTTACACTGACATTTACCAAAACTGATAATCTACTCTGTACACATCAGTTAGGTTGTTTGTGTTAGGAAAGACAATATGAATCATTTAAAAGCAATGTTTGCACATTAATATTGGGTTTTTCTACATCACCACGATGTTTCTTCAAAAAATTTAGAAAGAGGGCTGGGAAGGTGGCTCAATTTTAGAGTGCTGGCCTCGCATGCATGAGGCCTTGGGTTTGATTCCTTAGCGCCACATGAGCAGAAAAAGCCAGAAGTGGTTCTGTGTCTCAAGTGGTAGAGCACTAGCCTAGAACTGAAGAGCTGAGAGATAGCCCCTTGACCCACAATTCCAGCCCAAGACTGGCAAAAAAGAAAATAAAAACAGAAAAATAACTTAAAAGAATTTATTGTAGGCTGTGTCTATATTCATAATGCTTGAGGTCAGGAGTATTATAGACTTCAAGGTGGGATATTTTATTTTTGCTTTGTGATTTGGACTATTTTCATATATACTAGTGATTGAACATACCTCCTTAAAATTTCAAAATTTTCTATTTCAGATTATTTTATTAAAATATAATCTTTATTTAAAAGACGGCATTGTAACTGGGCTCTGGTTGCTTAATCTAAGTTACCCAAATGTCTGAGACCTTAGGATCATAGATTGAAGACAGCTGTGGGAGGAAAGTCTGGGAGACTCTGATCTCCAATAAACTACCAAAAATAGTTGCCAGTAGAGATGTGACTTAACTGGTAGAGCATTAGCATTTGGCAAAAGAAGCTCATGGTCAGTGCCCAGGCATTAAATTTAAGAAGGAGGACTAGCACAGAAAAAATGGTATTGGATTGTATTAAAATATATTTTACCAATTGTTTTAGAATACGTGTTTAGGAAGTCTCATTTTAAATGATGTAAAACAGGCTCATTATTATACTGGAGAAATTGGCATTTGTCCATAACAAATAAACCAAGTGGAGTGTAACCCTGTTAGTAACAATTTAAAAGTTGCAAACGCAAAAGGAAGTGCAGAAGATAACAATTGGTTGAACATGTTTCTATAAGATATTTGAAAGGAGTGCTTATGCTTCACTGACTTCAATTCCCAAAAGGAATTTCCAAAGTGAAATACTTCTTTGAGCAGATTGTGACAAGAAGGATAACATTAGGTAAAACTTCAGAATATGTAAAAACCATACAAACTTGAGCAAAATACATTACTTCAAATTTTCTTCAGTAACTTTTCATAAGGCTAAAGATCCCTGACCAACACCTCCAGAACAGGCAGGAAAAACCAACATAATAGATCTAGCATTAATTCTCGGGTCTTCATCTGGCCCACAAAAGATGGACGGAGTCCAAGGAAAGGTAACTGTGGCCGCTAGCCTGTTCCCCAGCCTCCCTTTGCAACGGGGAGTCAACTCAAGCGGGAAAACTCATTTATTAACACAGTACAAGTAGTTTTTAAAGCAAAAATGAGCAGTTGGCATTGGAGGGGAGGAAGAGGAGCCAATCACTGTCAAGGTCATACCCTATCATGCACCTAAGCTTCCATGGGCTGGTTACACACAGAACATAAAGCAAATTGGGCTCTGCCCACTCAATTCCTTCTCAGCACCATCTTTGCTACCCATGTGCTCTACAGATTCTGCCTTTTTTGTTTTAATGGCAGACCCACCTCCCAGTTAGTTATCTTTTTCCCTCCTTTGTAAAGGTTATTTTAACAGGATTACATTGATAAGGATAGCATTGGCCACTGAGGAGGTTCAAGGCAAGTCTGGGGGTCGAGGTTTGCCAGACAAGGATAGGGAGGGCCCTTGTTCATGATCGAAGAGCCTGTCCTAGTTATCTCACATCCCTACCTAGAACAATAATAAACATCAGTCTCACCACCGTTAGAAATGTCTGAAGCAGTTCAATTAATTCCTGGGCACATATAAAAGTCAGTATCTTGTAAGGTTGTCCTCTTCAGAACATAGGAGCAGCCTGTGTATTGGGAGTTCCAGACATGCAGCATGGTGAATCCTCGTGGGCTCCCACACTCAGGCCATTCTACTATAGTCCAGAAAACAAGGAACATTTAAAACAAACTGCAGACATAGCAAAGCAATCCTTGGCACATGGTGTCTTTAAAATGAGCCAGTTCCTTGTACATGCCTTTAAACGAGCACAGGGTCAAGATGACCTTTGAGCTTTACTGTCAGCTCCCAATGGCTCCCAACATCTCCCCTGTCTTTGTTTAAAGAAGCGAACCCCCCTGTATTAGGTTGGGTGGATCACCTTGTCTGTCTTACCCGTCATCGGGAACTTCTTCAGAGTGAAGCGGAAGGCCCTGTCTTACGTTGGTCAGACTGATACCCCCTCTTACCCATCTCTGGCTGCGATTCCTCTCGGGGGAAATTCATTCACTTGGAGCTTGATCTTATGTAAATGTCTGGCTAAGCTCATAAGAGTTTTGCACTGCACGTATAATGCAAGGAAAGTATAGGAAAACCATCAGCAAATGCATTACCAGGCCAAGCAATGTCATTAGCACTCCTTTAACATTAGTCACGGATGGAATAGCAGTCTGCCTCTTCAGAATCCAGAGGTGGGGCTTGTTCTAATCTGGCTATTTGCCTGTGGGGTTGAAAAAGATCTAAAGACAAGATATTTGATGATTTCTGCATTGCCACCACTAATCACTGCCCAGGTCACCCATTGAGGTTGATGCAGATTCCGTAGGGCCATATCCCAGACTGGGAGGGTCAGGAGAGCCAACAGCTGGAGTATCACCATCTGCAATTGTTAGAGAACACAAGAGATTCTCAAGGTCTGGTTGCCCTTGGGGATAGTTAGTAATTATCTTTCTGACTTTCCTCTTTTAAATACAAGCCTTGACCACCATAGCCGTTTTTCTTTCCTTGTTAATTAGTTTATCCTTGGGCATCATCTTGTACAGAGGAAATGGGTAAAAACTTAAGGTTCCTGGCAGGGATCCAAATGGGGACTGTCTCCCCTTTGGGAAAAACACATCCAAATCTCCTGCCCATGAGGGGGTCAGGACCTCTCCATTGTTGTGTCAGGGGGTCCTTCCACCTGACTTTCAGTTGGGGCTTAGGGTTTAGTTGTTCCCAGTGCTTCTGAAATCTTGATTCAGTTACCCCTTTTGAAAAATTGAAAATATTAATGGTAAACAAATCTATCTGTATCTGTATATGGGGGCTAACTCCCCTTATTTGTTTTAATAATAACTCCTTAAGACACTGGTGATTTCTTTCTATAATTGCTTGGCCTTGGGGAATACAGGAAATTCCTGTAGTATGATTAATATGCCATTTGTCAAAAAATCTGACATTGCTTTACTAACAAAACAGTGTCCATTATCGGTTTTAACTTGTGCTGGTAGACCCAAGGTGGCAAAGCATTGAAGAAAATGTGCTTATGAATATTTAGTTCTTTCTCCTGTATGTGCTGTGGCCCAGCATGCTCCTAAGTAGGTATCTATAGAGACAAACGTATATTTAAACTTACCAAAGGCTAGGAAATGAGTAACATCCATTTGCCAGAGGACATTAGGTTTAAGGCCTCTGGGATTTAACCCTGGTTGTTGTAATGGGGATACTTTTAAGAAGGGCTGGCATGTTGTACAGGTATGTACTATCCTTTTTATGTCCTTTACAGGAATCTGAGGAAATCTATGCTGAAAAAATCTCCAATTAATGTGGATTAAATCATGCAAACAGGTAGCCTCTTGTAATTTTAATGGTTGTGGGCCAGTAGCTAACTGGTCTACAAAATTATTGCCTAGGGATAAAAACCCAGGAAATTTTGAATGCTCTCTCAAATGTTGAATATGAATAGGAGCTCCCCGCTCTTCTAATAGGCTCATAAGGGTAACCATAAGAGGGGAAATAGGGTTTTCATCCAGCTTAATGTGTGCCTGGGGAATACAAGGGAGCAAGTTAATCATATATAGGCTATCAGAATACAAATTAAAGGGCTTTTGAATGTCCTGAAGGGCCATAATTATGGCTAACATTTCTTTATATTGTGCTGACCCTTAAGAAGGCTGAAATCTTTGTTGGCTTGGGGTCTTTTGTTGTTCCTCAAAGTCTGCATACACAGAGCCTGCTTTTCCTCCATCAGTAAAAACATGGAGGGTGCCACGAATAGACGTAGGAGAAAATAGAGATGGTATTTTGAGGGGAAGTCGCCATAACATGACAGTCCATTTGGATGGCCCATAATGGCAGTCAATTTGGCCTAGAAACCCCTCCAAGGAGAGAGCAAGACGAGCATTGGCTCGAGCGACCCACTCAACATCTGCCATCTGAAAAGGAAAAACAATGGAGTGAGGGTCAAGGCCATAATGCCTTTCGGCTTGGGTCCTTCCCTTGACAATAGCATCTGCAAGTTGGTCTGCCTGAGAGTACACCTGAAGTGTGCCCCCAAGGGGAGTGTGAACCCACTCTAATGGCTCCCCTGTTTGAGTTAAAACTGCAGAAATCAATGTAACACCTGCAAACAACCAAAGGGAAAATGGGCTCAAAAATAAAGTCCCTCATTAGGGAACATTTATCCAGGGCTTTTTGGAACTGCAAAAATATTGCCCAATGGCTATCTGTAATTGTAATAACTTCTTGGGGCGTCCTGTCTTTTAGTAGAGCAAATAAGGGCTCAAGAGTGTCTTTAGGGACAGGAACCCATGGTAACAGACAATTGACTTCCCCTAAAAGATTCTGAAGTTGGGTTAAGGTTAGAGAGGCTAGAATATCCAGCAAAGGCTTAAGGGGTCTGGCCTGAGTCAAGGTAAAGTGGGTTCCAAACACCTTAACAGGAGGTACCTTTTGAATTTCAGTGAGGGCTATGGTAAACTCCCTTCCCTTTTTAATATGGCAAGAACCTGGGCCAGAAGGCCCTCCAGGCGGCTCAGGTCTTGGTGTCCAAGAATTATATCATCCATGTAGGCATAGGCAAGGGAGGTATCTGAACCCAGAACAGGCCCTAAAAGTGTGGCCAAGTATTGTTGGCAAAAGGCTGGGCTATTGGACATTCCCTGTGGCAGCACCATCTATTCGAACCTCCGATCAGGCCGGAAAAATTTAAGAGAAGGGATGGAAAAAGAAAACTTCTTGCAGTCATCTGGATGCACGGGGACAGAAAAAAAAAAAAAAACAATCTTTAATATCAATCACAACCAAGGTCTATTCTGAAGGTATAGCAGGAGTCCAGGGCATGCCTCTTGGGGGCGTTCCTCCTAGCTCCATCCTTTCATTTACCTTAAATAGATCTTGGAGTATATGGCAAGCCCCAGAGGCTTTTTGAATAACAAATACAGGTGTGTTCCAAGGACTCATAGAAGGGGCGATATGCCCAAGGTTTACTTGTTCCTCCACCAAAAGGTGGAGGGCTACAAGTTTAGGTTTGGTCAATGGCCACTGTTCCACCCAGACAGGGCTTCCAGGCTTCCAACTGATGGGAGGTACTCAGGGAACAGTGGCCTTTAGGATTGGGGGTGCACCCGAGCGGTTCCCCTATGTTCTTCTCTGTAATTATGGAATTTAAAAAAAATCCTTTTTCTTAACTCCCTCTAGATCCTGTTTAAGCCTTTGTGCTTCTTCCCCATCCAGGATATCATCATAGGAAGCTTGATGGTCCATAATGACCACAGCATCCATTTGTCTTAGCATGTCTTGCCCTAGTAAATTGGCAGTGAGGCTGTTTGCTACTAAAGGGCATATCTTTCCCTGTTCTCCATCTGGGTTAGTCCATTTCATAATGGCAAACATCTCTTTGGACTGGGAGTTGTCCCCTACCCCCAAAATAGGGGGCCCAGGTACAAGCTTCCATTCCAAGGGCACTTCCTCCTCCCTGAGTATGGTTTGATCTTCCCCCGTGTCAATTAAGCAGTGAAACCTCTTTCTTCCTATGAGAATACTCATTTTAGGGCTTAGTCCTTCCACTAGGGGGACGGTCCAATGGGCTTGGTTCATCCTGCTGCGAGGCTGCCTGTGCCTCGCAGCAGAGGGGGTTACTCCTTGAGTAAACAGGGCTGGAGGATGCCCCTCCCCTAGTTTAAAGGCTTCTCATCTAAATCAAACTTGGATCGACAATCCTTTTTCAAAAGGTATCCCTTCCTGCACCTGGGGCAGGGTGTAGGGGGCGGTTTGGTCCCCCCCCCCCGGGCCAGTTGGAGGGGGATTGTTGTCCCTCTTAAAAAGCCCCTCCTGCCCACAAGAGACCCCTCCCAGATGGTCTTTGGGTCCCTTGGCCCTGGGTTGCCAGCGCCTGGGGAATAGCCTCAGTCATTTCAGATGTCTGAGCATGTAAAGCTAAAGCTAATGATTGGGACTGGTGCTGTTGCTGTCCCACATTCTGGGAAGCCACCACCCATCTGCTCAGGGAACTCTTTCTCAATCCTGCGCAGGACATGTGGTGGTCTGCATTCATCCCTTCCCAGACCAGCAGCTTTACAAACTGATCTCAGAGGTTCCCTGCTGGTAGCTTGCAGTGAATGCTCTGTTGGACTCATTCTATAAACTCAGCTAGAGACTCGCCAGGTTTTTGCCTCACTCCTGCTATGGGGGACTCAGTAGGCCCATCATCCAGTTTGTACCATCTGGCAAGTCCTGCCTGCCTCACCTGGTCACAGTATGGGCCAGGTATTGTGGCCTGTTGGACACCAGTGGAGTACCCTTCTCCTGTCCCTGTTAACATGGCATAAGTAAAAGGTATTGCGGGTTGAGGCTGCCGGTTATTCTCCGCTCGCACTCTACATTCCTCCTTAAAGAAAGCACACTATTTAATCAACTGAGAACTGGTGAGAACAGCTTTGGCCACATCCAGCCAGTCCTTATGGACACATGGGTGATAAGCAATGTCCTGTAATAGGGTTTGGGCCCAAGGAGAGTTCGGGTCATCCTCCACCACCACCTTGTAGAGCTCTTTAAGATCCTTAGCTTCCCATGGATATCATTCCAAGGGCCTGTTAGCTCCTGGTGCCAGATTGACCAGATACACTTGGGGACGTGAATCCTGTGGCCTAGGCTGCAGGCCCCCAGGTGGCCCTTCCTTTCCAGGGTAGGCCTCCGAGTAGGTTACTTCCCCAGCTCTCAGCTCCTCCATGGATCGTTGGTAGGAGTCCAAGTCTTGCAGGTCCCTCTCGCATGTCCTGTAGGGTGCCCTACCCTATTCCCCCCCCAATCGGGGGAATAGGGAGGGAGCCTACGACTATCAGGGGCACCTGAGTCAGAGGGGGTAACTTTCACCCTCGTTTTGACTTCCACTGTGCATGTCTCAGAGCATTCTCCCTCCAATTTGACCCATTCCTTTTCCTTCTCACTTCCCAAGTCCTCCTTTATTCCTTCTAGGCCTAATGTTGCCTCCTCCTCCTTCTTCTGTGAGATAGCATTAACCATAGTAAGGGTTTCACTTACCCTGAGAGACTGTTTAGCCTTGACCGGTGTCTTTTCCTTTTGTGCCCTACTTTTGGCACCAGATGTCAGGTATTCTTCTGTCCCACAAAAGACGGACGGGGTCCAAGGACTGGTAAGTCCCCCGCTAGCTGGTTCTCCAGCCTCCCTTAGCTCGGGAGACAACAGACACAGCAAGGAGTCAACTCAAGTGAGGAAACCTCATTTATTAACACAGAGCAAGCAGTTTTTAAAGCAAAAAAGACCAGGTGGCATGGGAGGGGAGGAAGAGGAACCAATCACTGTCAAGGTCATACCCTATCATGCACCTAAGCTTCCACAGGCTGGTTACGTACAGAACATAAAGCAAATTGGGCTCTTCCCACTCAATTCCTTCTCAGCACCATCTTTGCTGCCCATGTGCTCTACAGTAAATCGGGCTCTGCCCACTCAACTCCCTCTCAGTGCCATCTTTGCTGCCCATGTGCTCTACAATTAGTAATTCTATATATGGCACGATCAGGATTAGTTTGAGAGATCACGTGCCAGAAATGATAGTGAGAATAGGATTAAGGATTAGTAAATAGGCAGATACTATCATTTGTGACAGTTACTCCTGTACACCAAACCACAGCCTCATGTTCCCGCTGATAGTCTCTGGCTTATTCTTAAACCCAGTTCTCCTCCACTCCTAAAAGTTGGTCTAAACCTTCCAGCAACACGAAATGATTGAGAATGTTAGAGGAATCTTGTGTTTGGGAAGTAGAACCAATTTTTGCTTAAGGTAAGAAAAGCTAAAAATATCTTCCCCTTCCTGTGACTTTCTGCATCTTCTCATTAGGACTTGTCAGAGTTGACGAGGTCTGTCCTTTGAGGAGGTTAATTCCTTTTCATGGGATGCCCACCTTCCAACACTGGTAGGCTTCATTGCTACAAATACAGAAAAAGCACACACTACCATAATATGTACACCTGTCTGTAGTCACAAGGTCGTGTACAAACATGTATGTACTCAATCAAGGAGCACTAAGAAGGCTAACAAGGCAGGAGCAGAAAAGACACACCTGTAGGAGAAACAACACAGAATACCAAAATAAAATTGCAATATAAGAAGACTCCAGGCAGACACACAATTCACAACGTCACTAGAATTGTTACCATGCTCATGTTACAGCTGGGCAAAGTGAATAAATTCACATGTGTTAACAACAGAATCTCTTGGTCATGGAGTTGAAACAAAGCTCTTGGCTCTCCTCATCTGGAGAACCATTCAACTTACTTCAAGAGTCATTTTCAGTTGTCTGCATGCACATAGTCTACTGGAAATGCAAACTCATGAACTGCAAATCATTAACCCCAGAAAGGAGTAACACATGGAGTGTAGACTCAGGTCCTACACCCATCTTAGGGTTCTCACCTCACATTATTTCCAGAGCCTGAGATTCCTTCAAGTTACAGTTGTCAAGGTCCACTGAAGACTGGCTGGGCACCTGCCTTGCTACTCCAACTATGAAGTGCAAAACTGTACTTCATAGCATTTCCAGCAGCAACGAGGGAAAGAAACGAATTTACAGAGTTAAAACAATGGTGGGTGAAGAGGCACACATTAAGTAGGTTCTGCCACCCCACACTTCCAAAAAAAATCCCAACCCTTTCAAAGCATCTGTGCTTCAATGGACACTACAATTCCCACAATGTGGTAGGCTACCCTAGAGGAAGTTGGTCTTACATAGGTTGGACCAGTGTCAGACTCTAAGTCTGAGGAGTTCCTTGATGCATAGGGAAATTTATCTCCTAACTGTGTCAGCTAACATGAGTTTCTACTTTAAAATCACCATTTGCCTCTTGAAACATTGTGAGACCAATCAGATAATGGAAATATATTGGGGAGAATTACATAATTTCACATTTTAATTCTTAGTTATGATAATGTAATTGTGGTTATGAGATTACATGGCTTTTGCTTCTGTTTTTGCTTACCAGGTATGATTTGCTGACTGTAAATTGCTATGTTTTTTCCTTAAAATTTAGAATATCTTCCATTGAACCTTCAAAAGGTTTACTGACACTAAACTGATTCCTTGACCAATTTCACCTGTTCTAATATATACATATATATATATATATATATACATATATATATATATATATATGTATGAATAAAACACCAAAATCCTGTATCAGTTGAGATTTTTCAAAATGTAACAATTGCCTAGAAAGTTCCAAATTCCTTCTATGAACTCTTATAGAATTTTTGGTTGTTTCTGAATTTTGTCTATCCTTTAAAGTTTTTTGGTTTTGTTTTCTTATATTTTTTCCTGTTGGTTGTGTGGCTTGAACTCACAGCTAGGGCACTCACTGTCTGTGAACATTTGTTGTGCTCTACTTGCCTTTCATTTCAGAATTTCTTCAGCTAACTAGTGACATATTCCCTTACAATAGTTTCTTAGAGCATAGTGCATTGCCTCCATTACTGTTCAAAGAGATGTTGGCTTGTGGTGATCAGAATGAATATGGTAGAGGAGTGAAGTTTAGGATAGGTGTATGTTGATGTGAAGCTTGCTTCTTTGCCCCAAATCAGCCTTTTTTTGTCTTTCTGTTTTGCAGGTCTTAGTCCTTATTTGAATTCTTACCTCCTTGTTCCTGAAAGTTTCTCTCAGTAACTCTAAGCTATATAACATGGGGACCTAAGATTTGTCTTCCCATTAGACTAAGGAATAAATATTTTCACTCCCTCCATCATATGTGAGATCCTATGCTTCTCTCTTCAAGATTTATTGTGATTTTGGAGGATCCTTTACACACAACGTGATTGGGGAGGATTGGAGAGGAAACTTTCATGCCTGAAATTCATTCCTCAAGTGTATGGGTTCTCCATGCCTCTTTTGTGGACCTGATCTATTCCTCATGAAAATGGAGATCACAGGTCATATTTGGATGTATGTATTTCCACTTGAGAGTCCTTATAATAATATAAAGAAAAAATATTAGTTTTTTTCTGTAAAAGTAAATTCCTGATAGGTAAGCAGAATAGGATATCAAGTGAAAACTGGAGTGCTTTCAAGATTTACTGTGTAATTTAGTTTTCATTGTTCAAGGTTACATTTTTGATACATTTATTTCTAAGTACTTTATTTTTATATTTGTATAAAGAGAACTTACTCCCTATATTATTCTTAATTTTTTATTGCTCACAAATGTAAATCCAATTATTTTTAAACACACATTATTCCCTAGTACTTCACTGAACTGTTATTGAACATAATAATTTTTAGCGAATTATTGTAATTTTCTAAATAAAAAATAAGGTGAGATTTGGGAGCCAGTTGCTGCTGCCTGTAATCTTCGCTGCTCAGGAGGCTGATTTCTGAGGATTGCAGTTGGAAGCGAGTCCCTGCAAAGAAGTATATGAGAATCCTGAGACTCTTACTCCCGTTAACTATAAAAAAAAAACAGGGGTGGAGCTGCAGTTCAAGGGATAGAAGTCTAGCTTTGAGTAGAAAGCTCAGGAACAGAACAAAATCCCTGGGTTCTAGGCCCAGGATGACATAAATAAAAGATAATGTTATCTTCACAAAAGATAATTACACTCCTTCCTATCGACACAGAAATGGACATTTCTATTGTCAAATTGATTTTCCTTGCAACTCCATTTCCTTCAACTTACAAGTGGTAACAGTAGATAAGGATATCTTGTTGCTGATTTTAGGAGATTAGTATAGGAAGTTTCACCATTAGGTAGGATATTGGTTATCAACTGTTCTTTTTGAAAAACAGATATTTTTATTAACGTATTTTCAGTACACAGGGTAGTCTCGTGGTCACAGTTTAATGCAAGAATATAATTTATTTCATTGACCTCACTCAATCATACTTCCTCATCCACTCTCCTTCCTAATATAATTTTAACCTACTTCATTATATTGTTTTTGTAAATGCTTTTAAAGAATTTTGATAGAAGAGAATAAACATGGTCAACATTGTTTACTTGTATGAGAATAAAACAATGAAACATGTCCAAACTATTTTACATCATGATGAAGGGAGGGAGATGTACCAAAAAAATACATTATAAGCATATATGAAAATGTCATATACGAAATCCTACATATATAACTGTTAACACTTTCTTTTGTTCCTGTTTGAAGTTTCCTTTACCTTTTGTTTTTCCCCTCTGGAGTTGCTCTCTACCACTTAAATCTATTATTTTGATCAACTTATTAGAGATTATTTTGGATTTTACTATCCAGGTTGATTTTAACCCCTGGTCTTCAGATCCTATCCTACTGACAAGCTAGTATTACAAGCATGAGCCACCAGCATATGAGTCTATATGAACTTTATAAATGTACATTTTAAACCATTTTCTCTCCCTCTGCCACTGGGGTTATCTTCCAATAGCTCTATTTCCTGCTTATTATTATTATTATTATTATTAGTAGTAGTAGTAGTAGTAGTAGTAGTATAGTCCTTAAAATCTGTCAATTAAATCTGAAATCGGGCTTCTCTTCCAATAGATATGCTTTTCCATTGTGGTCACACTTACTGACTATTTGCATATCTGATCATTGTTAATAAAATAGAACGTGTAAAGTAACAAAGAATAAAAACTGTGGACAGAACTCATTTATTTCTCTGGTTCCGCTAAGTTAGACTATTATAGAAAAGTTTACTTTTCTACAGAGCTGTTCCAAGGACCAAACATGAGTATGTCCACAGGCTTTTCAGGGTTTGCCTAGCAAGGTGCTGCTTCTTTGGCCTTCAGCACACTGAGAAGTTCCACTAATATTAGCTTATTGTTGTCTTGTTTATGAGCGGAATATGGGAGCCTAAGATGAGCGATACTTGTTCCCAACCTTGGAAGGCAGAAATCTGTACAATTACAACTAAACGGACGAGAGGCCTCTGTGCCTCACTCCAACTGCTCTGTGGAATTTCTGTCCTTTGAAGAGGGAGGATATAAGTGTTGTGTTTAAAAAAATGTTCTTTAAACATAAACATAAAAGCTCTCTAAAAAGTCAGATATCTTACTAACCTTTAGTATTTTCTTCATTTGCTGTCTATCCTTAGGTTACTTCCAGACTATAAATGGTAGTTGTTATATTTTTTAAACATTGGGGTATGCTGCATGCATTTTATCACAATCACCACTACTAAACCACTGCTGCACTTTTCTCTTTCTTTCTACCCTAACTCAGATGTGCAGGTCTCAGTCACTCCAGGGACAACAAGTCTGAGTAGAACATGTCTGATTTTGAAATTTCATATTCCAGAGAATGTATAATGGTCCCTTAACTTTTGCCATTGTGAGATAAGCTCCATGGCCTATTTCTTAAATGTGTTTTTCTGTCCTCTAATCCTACATGACACCGAATGGAAGATTTCTTCATATTGGATGAGAAAATATTTGAAATGATATTGCTTAAGTGGAAACTTAGAGGGTCTAGTGGAAATGGAGATAGGACTGATACAATGGTTTTCTAAGGTCCCAATGGAATAATCTGTTTTATATTCAATTTTTTCCAATTAAAGCACACACACACACACACACACACACACACACACACACACACACACTAGTCTAAAAGTGAAAAAAAAACAAGAATGATAAATGATACGTGGGTTGTGAGAGAACAAGGAAGGTAAATTTGGAGGTAAATGAAGTTGGCAACTGTGATGGTTAATCTTGAGGATAAACTTAATTGAGATTGATTTGATTGTGTTTAGATGCACCCACCTAACTCTGGGTGTGTTTGGGGGGTTTCCATAGCAGACTAACTGAAGCAGATACGCCTCCTAAACATGGGTGGCATAGTCCCATAAACTGGCTTTCCATATGGAATTAAAGAGGAGAAAAGAGAATCCTCCCATGGAAGCACTCCCTCTCCCTCTCTTACTCCTCCCCCTTCTCCATGTCCACCATATTCTGCTCTGCCATGACTGCCTGAAATCTATGACACTGAGCAAAATAAATTCCTAAGATATTTCTGTCAAGTATTTTGTCATAGCAAAAAAAATTCATGATTACCACACAACCGAATTTTCCACTTCTACTTCTTGATTGATTGATTGATTGATTGAGCCCTGCCTAGAACTGGAACTCAGTTCTAAGCACTGTCCCTGAGCCTAATTTGCTCAGTCAAGGGTAGTACTCTACCCCTTGAGGAACAATGCCGTTTCTAGCTTTTTCTAAGTACTTTATTAGACTTAAGAGTCTCATACATTTTCCTGGCCAGACTGGGTTAATCCACCATCCACAGATCTTAGCCTCCTAAGTAGCTAGGATTACAGGCTTGAGCTGCTTGTGCCTGACCACATTCCACCCCTTCTTCCTTCTTCTTGGTTCTTCCTCCTCTCCCCTCACAACCTTCCTCCTGCACACCATGCTAAATAAGTATAGGCTTTACCACTGAACTGGACAACCAGCCATAGACTGCCATCTTTATTCAATGTAATAAAGAGATGACATCAATGGGTTGCTGACTGTATGCTAGGCACCAACCCACCTTTTTCTTTGTGAACTTGGTAATAAACCTATGAGATAGGTAATCATTATCTTAGTCTTACAAACCAGGACACTGGAACAGAACCAATGATTTGCCAGGGCCAGTATCACAAAACTTAAATCCTGGTCAAACAAACATCTCAATCCAATTTCAGTAGTGAAGATCAGACTCAGACCCAGGCACTCTCCTCACTAGACAGCCATGTACTTAGTCACACCTCTGGGCATTCTTGATTCCTTGTTACAGGAATGTGAGGGTAGGGGATAACAAAAGCCACACACTAATGGAGTATTATTTGAAGGTGAGTTTTGCAATAGGAAAGTCCAGGAGAAAAGTCCCAGCTCCAGCATTTACTAACGTTTGACATCACATACAAGTAATTTCAAATTGTTTCCTGTGTTTCTGTATCTGGAAAATGGAGATAATCAGAACCCCTTCATTCATGAAGGAGCAAGTTCCCAGCAATGTGTAATTGGCTCAGCTGCAATCCTAACTACTAAAGAGGCTGAGATCAGAGTATCAAGGTTCAAGGCCAGTGTGAGCAGTAAAGTCTGTGAAACTTATTTCCAATTAATCACCAGAAAACCAAAAGTAGTGTAGTAATTCAAACTGGTAGAATGCTAGCCTTAAGCAGAAGAACTGAGGTACAGTGCTTGGGCCCCAAGTTCTAGCCTGACAACCAAAACCAACAACAACAAAGAGCAAGTTCCAATCATTTGTTTAACATAGTACATTGAGGCTGAAATCTGAGGATTGAAGTTCAAAGCCAGCCTAGGCAGCTAAATCTGAGAGTTTTATCTCCAATTAACGTACAAAAGCCAGAAGTACAGATGTGGCTGAAATGATAGAGCGCCAGTGACAGACAGCCACTCACTGCTTTTTCTTCAACCTGGCATAAGCCCAGCACAAATGGCCCAACAGCAGATGTTTGTTGGTGAGAAACTGAATGAGTGAACACTAAAAGGGGCCTCGCCTCCTCCCATCTTTTCATGTCCAGGCCCCCTCTGGCTGCACTGTTATCTGTTCTCTCATCCTGGGAAAATAACCAGAGCATAAAATGTGTCATATGAACCAGTTATAATTGTACACTTCAGTAGCTTTAAGTTTATTCACATTTTCATGCAGCCTCACTGATACCAACCTCTAGAACTTTCTCAGAATCCAACCTGAAATCAAGCACTTATTAAACAGCACCATCCATCCATCCATTTCTCCAGTCTCAGGAAACCTACCATTCTACTTCCTTTCTCACAATTTGACTGTTGCAGATCTCCTGTGAGTGGAGTCATGATATTCTAATGATAGTGATGTATGTCTATGTGTGTGTGTGTGTGTGTGTGTGTGTGTGTGTGTGTGTGTGTGTTCATGCTCATGCACACCCCAGTGTTATTGCTTGTACTCAGGTTCTGGGCAATATCCCTGGGATCTTTTGCCATTTCTACCATAAATTCACATTAGTTTTCTAAGGTAGTTAATTGGAAATGAGTCTCATAAAACTTCAATCCTCAGCTCTAAACTTCTTGAATAGCTAGAATTACAGCCTTGAGCCAACAACACATGGCTAGAGATGGTCTATTTTAACACATTATTTCTGCTAGCATGTAGTGCTTCATTTTTTAGTCAACATCAGTGTAAATATTGCCATGAAAATATTTTTGAAGGTGATTACCATTTTAATCACATGGGTAAATATAAACAGATAGATTTAAATAATTTTTAACATTGAGTAAAGAAGATTTATTACGGGCTGGGAATGTGGCTTAGTGTTAGAGTGCTTGCCTAGCATGCATGAAGCCCTGGGTTTGATTCTTCACTACCACATGAACAAAAAGCTAGAAGTGACGCTGTGGCTCAAGTGGTAGAGCACTGTCCTCGAGCCAAAGAAGCTCATGGACAGTGACCAGGCCTTGAGTTCAAGCCCCAGGACAGGCAAAAACCAAAAACAAAACAAAGCAAAAAAAGATGATTACCCTTCCTAAATAGAATGGACTTTATCCAATGATTTGATGAATTTCAGAATTTGAGCATACTCAAATTTTGCCACTTAGCTGCAGTATAGAAATTCTGAGTCTCTATCTATAGGCTGAATGATGCAAAATTTTTCTCTTGCTTGAGCTATCAGGCCTGATATCCCCCAATCAGCATATACACATGTATGTATACTTTCATACATGTGTATATATGTGTGACACATTATATATACATATACATATACGTATATATATACACACAAGTTTATAGTGGGGAGGGGTTGAAATTAACGTGTAGACACTTTCCCCTAGCTTATTCTGCTTGAGACTAGTACTGTACCTCTTGAGCCACACCTTCGGGTCTGGGTTTTTGTTGGTGTGTGGGAGATAGCCTTGGGTGATGGTTATGAGCCATTTTTATTGTTGTTGTTTGGTGCCAGTACCAGAGCATGAACTCAAGATCTGGGCACTATCCCTTAGCTCTTTCACTCAAAAGTAGCACTCTACAACTTGTCCTAGAGCTCCATTGCAGGCATTTTAGTGGTTAATCGGAGATCATGGCTGTAAACCTTGATCCTCAGACCTCAGCCTACTAAGTAACTAAGATTACAAGCAAGAGGTACCAGCACCTGCCTCAGATAGTATTCTTATCGTCATACTATTTTGATTTTGAGCTGTGTGGCTCTAGTCAGTGGCTTAATCTCTCTGAATACCATTTTCTGATATGTGAAATGAAGATTAAGTAAGGACATTAATAATAATAAATACTCTATGGGGAGGTATGGACATTTGATGGGGTAAAAATAAAATAAATGTAACCTTCATCTCTCAATACAACAGTTGTTAGTAATCAATATTTATTATTTGTCATTATTATTTGGCCCGACTTTGATTTGAGAATCCTTATAAGGTACAGGACACAGAGAGAAGTCCCACGGCAGCCTCATCCCTGCCCCTATCTCACTGGCTCCCTTTGAGGTGAACAGAGGCCCCCAGCAATGATAAATGTCCTAGCTCTACATGTTAAGACTTGCTCCCAGATTTGATTTTGACTTTAATCATTGGTGCTCTGGCTGTGATTTTGATGAAAATGGCTAAATACTATTGGTGCCAATGGGGACATAGCAGCCTATTCTATCTATACTCGGTCTTTGAAGATTCCCCCAGAAAATAGAATGGGGGGGGGGGGTTGGTCCACAAAGCTGTTTAGTCTACTAATCACGGTTCTGGCAGAGTCTGTGCTGGACTAGGACTGGCAAATGGGGTAGAGAGACCCACCTATAGCCATTGAGGGGGCTTCCTTTCTTTTCCTGGTGATGTAGGTGATTTTTACATCTTTCCAGGCTACCAGAAGATAATAGGATAGGAGAAGGAACAGAGTGGGCATGTCACAGAAAGGATCAGATTCCAGGGAATGGATACCCATGTCTTCCTCTTCTTGCTATGAGAGGTCATTGATGTCCTTGGTTTCCTAGTCTTTACAAGTGAAGCAAAGGCTAGCTCATCCTTTCCAAGGCCGAGGAAGCATTAAATAGGCCTGAAATAAAGCGCAGCATGGGCTCTGTAGGGGGAATCTCATCTTTAGCACCAGCCAAGGATGTGTGGTTAAAAACCTGTGCTTCCTTGTTCTCTGTAGGTTCCCAGATCCCTAGCAGATTTTATTTCACTCAACTCTTGAACTAGTTCATTCCTTCCCTCCCTTTTCACCTCCCTTTCCCCTTCTATCCTCTCCCTCTCTTTTTTGTCAGTCTTTGTTCTTGAATACAGGGCCTGTCCCTGAGCTTTTTGCTCAAAGCTAGCTCTCTACTACTTTGAGATACAGTTCCACTACTGGTTTTCTTGCCAGGATTACATAACTGAGCCACTAATTCCATAATTCTTCCCTCCCTCCTTCTTTCTCCTCCTGCCCCCACTCCTTTTCTTTTTTCTTTCATTTTGTGTTTGTCCTAGGGACTGCACTGAGTACCTGGGCACTGTTTATGAGCTCTTCATTCAAGGCTAAAATTCTACAACTTGGGCCAGCGCCACTTCTAGAGTCTTACAGTCTTTCCTGCCCATGCTGACTTTGAACCACAGTCCTCAGATCTCAGCCTCTTCACCAGCTAGGATTAAAGGTGTGAGTCACCAACACCTAGCTTAGTTGTCCTTCTCAAGAACTTTCATCTCAGGCAGAGCAGGAATTGCTGTACTGAAACACCAGCCAGACACTGTAATAAGGACATATATGTCTCAACTGGCCTAGGATCAAACATTATTGAAACTAATTCATACTGAGGAAAACTAGGTAAGACAGGTTTACCCATAAGGGTGAAGAATTCATGCCTAATGCCTATGATTCACATGTAGACTCCTAGTTACTGAGAAGGCTGTGATCTAAGGACCATGATTCAAAGCCAGCCTGGGCATAAAAGTCTGTGAGACTCTTATCTCCAATGGAAAACTAACGACCAAGAAATGGAGCTGTGGCTCAAGTGGTATAGTGTGCCAAACTTGAGAATAAAAGCTAAGGGACAGCACACAGACTCAAAGTTCAAACCCTAGGATTGGTGTGTGCATGAACGCACGCACGTGCACACACACACACAAGCAAACAAACAAACAAACACACACACACACCACAAAATGCCTGTAGCCTGTCTTTTGGGCCACAGGTTTTTTCCCAAGAAAAGGTACTGAGGCAGGGGATTGTATTTGGGGTCTGGTGTCACTGATTCTCCAGGAATTTTCTTCCTCTGTAATATGGAAACAAGGATAACTGAGGGATATGGTTGTTCGGAGCATTAGACGAGCTAATAATAAGTGGTATATGTGTGTTTGTGTGTGTGTGTGTGTGTGTGTGTGTGTGTGTGTGTACCATTCCTAGGGCTGTCCCTGTGCTTTTTTGCTCAAGGCAGGCACACTACCACTTGGGACACTGGTCCACTTCCAGATTTTCTGATGTTTAATTGGAGTGCTGGCATTGAACCACAACCATAAGGTTGCTAGCCTCCTGAGTAGCTAGGATTACACATATGAACCACTGGCTTCATGAAGGGGAGTTGGTGATATTCTTCAGTTACTGTTTCATGGTGACCTCCTCTGAGGCCCCCAACATGCAACCAGACGGGGCTCTGCCTTCAAGGAACCAGGATGAGTCAAAACCAGCCAAGTAACGCTGCATTGACAAACAGCCCAGCAGTATTTCTACTCACAACATGAGTTTAAGTTGAGTCAGTAGGAGCTTCTTTTCTTCCTGTGAAGGACACTCTGCTCTGACAAACTTCTAAGATCACTGGCAAAGGAAATCAACTTGGGCTTCACTCTGATGTAGTTTCTACATATGTTGTAATCATGTGATTGTACCTAACCTTGAAATGAACAGAAATGTTTAAGTCTATCATGTTGCATGTGTCCCATGGTGTAGGAAGGCAGGCGTGTATGTCAGCAACTACTCACAAGTGTTTTAGTCCCATAGAAGATAAGTTCCTTTATCATTTTTTAAAATTTTTAACCTGGTAGTGCGGAGTGGGACTTGAACTCAGGGGCTGGGCCCTGTCCCTTCTCTATTTTTACTCAAGGCTAGGATTTTACCACTTGAGCCACAGCTCCATTTCTGGTATTTTTGGTGGTTAATTGGTTAACATTCTCACATATTTACCTGCTCAGGCTGGCTTGAACCATAATCCCCAGCTTCTAGCCTCCTGAGTAGCTAGTATTACAAATATCAGCCAACAGTGCCCAGCTGACACTTATAAGTCTTTTGTTTATTGGCCTAGGAATGTGGCTCCATTATAGAGTGCTTGCTTCTCATGCATGAGAAGCATATCCATATCGTGGAGTTCCTTTCAATGTGTATACTATTTTAGATAAATATGAAGAGGCACTTAAACACCATATCTTTTATGTAGATTAGAGTTGTGTTTTTCTGGGAAGAAAGTCTTATGTAATTGGTGCCTGGTTAATCTCTTTTGTTAAATTTGATAATTTTTGCTTTCTTCTGATTTCATAGTCTATCAAAATATGTGTGGAATACCTTTTTCTGCATACTATCACCCTGATCCTTGATTCTTTACTGGGGGCTGTCCACAGAAGTGCCGTCAACCCTTATGAACTCCATGAGGGGACTCTATGGCAGCTGAATGTCCAGGGCAAAGTTGGCAGAGGAGGCAGTGTCACCCGCGGGGATTCGGCAGGGTAAGGGAGGATAAAGAAGAAAATGAGCACTGCTTATATGGGCAGCGTCAGTGCAGGAGTGGGCAGCCCCGGGGGTTGACGGTGTGGGTGCCCTAGGCAGCTGGGGATGGCCTGGAGGCAGCGGTGCTTCTGCTGCAGCTCCGTGGCTTCCATCACTGCCATTGCCTCTGCAGAGCAGGTGCATTGGCTGTGCCTTGAGCCTGGGGTTATAGGGCAGCTGCTGGCCGGCCAGGACTTGCTTCCGGGCCTCTGGCTCATCCTGCGGCTGCCTGAAATTCATGTAGGCCTGGTGGAGGAGGTAGGGCATGTGCACAGTCACTGGCTGTCTCCCTGAGGCCCTTGACCTGGTAGAGAAACCAGTCCTGGGGTACTCAGCTGCTGGTGCTCAGCTGGCAGTGTGGGACTCAGACTGCTGATGAGCAGCATCTGGTACTCACAGATGCTGAACAGGGTCCATGGGCCAGTCCATAGGAGGCGTCAGCAGGGGCAAGGCATGGTACAATGGGCCAAGGCTCCTGGATCCCTGAGGGTTCGCCGTCCAAGTCCCTGCTGCTGCTGGCGCCTGAGCCCAAGGAGCACCCACTGCTAATTGGAAGTTCACAGCATGTTAGCTGCCCCTGCCGCCGCGGGGCTTCCCAATGACTCAAGCCTGAGATGGGTGCTGGGCACCAGAGGCCTCATGTGCAGCCTGCCACCCTTTCAACTGCAGCAGCATTGTGTACCACAACAAGCTGCGCTGACTAGGCTCCACTCTGCAGCTTCGGTGCTGGAAAGGCTGCGCCCCACAGACCCTCATAGCAGCTGCATTGAAGCCCAGGAGGCAGTGTTCCTGGTGCCCCATCTTGGAAAAAGGACCCAGCGTGGTGATCGCGGCTGGGCTGGAGTGGCCTTGCAAATGATTTAAGTACACTTTATTTGGGAGTTTACTGTCTTCTTAGTGTGTGTAAAGCATTAGTTTTGTTAGGTGACTAGTTGGACATGTCTACATTCTGACCAGGTTGGTCTAATTGAACATTTTTTATTAATTTACTTTATTGGTATTATAAAGAACATGTACAGAGGGATTACAATTAAATGAGTCAGGTAATAAATACATTTCTGTTTGTACAGTGTCTTCTGTTCCCTCACTCTTTCCCAGCCCCTTCCTTCCATTAATTAAACATTTAGGGAATTCTCTGAAGGAAATATGGACTAATGTAAAATAAAATCTTATGTCAGTAGAGACTTAACCCAATTACATTTATTTTTTGGTAGAATAGAGAAATCTATTTTCTGCAATGACGAAACAGCCATGAGGTATCCTTGGAGACTGGAGGGAAGTTGCTGAGCTCCCTAACCTGGGCACTAAGGGGAAGATCAATTGGCCTGAAAGGATGCCTGAAAGAAGACAGAGCTGCAGCTACGTGAGATGATCAAGAAGGTCCAGAGCATTATAGAGGTGACATTAACTTACTTCTCTGCACACCATACTTAGTTTTATTTGCTGTATAAAAGAAAGGAAAGTTTAGAAAATTCATCATTGTGAATTTTCCAATGAAAAGACAAGCCTTACTAACATTTATGTTGTGCTCATTAATAATACAGAATGGAAAAAGGTTCAGTGTTGAGTATATAAATACTTTAAGTACTGTGAAGATACTATTTGATGAGTTATGAAATTTGGTCCATGGAGCACAAATCTAACTTTATTTTTTTTTTAATTTTAATTTTAATTTTTTGTGAACATACTATACAGAGGGGTTACAATTACATGGGCAAGAAAATGAGTACATTTCTTATCAAGCATTACAGCCTCCTCCTTTGTTTACCCTTCACATCCCTTCCCAGCCTCTCCCTGCTCCCCCACCCAATCCCCCCCTGCTGCTCCACACCAAAGTTGTAAAGTTCGTTTTTGACATGACAACTTGTACTTCTCATAGTTGCATCGGGTCCAACTGTATCCTTTAACGACTCATTTTCCCCCATCTCCTACACAAATTATACCGATATCAAATATAGTGAAAGCAGGGGTTATACTGTGGGGGAGAGACATACAAAGCTACAAAGAAATAATCTTATAAATGCATTAGAAACAAATGCATTAAAGAAAAAACATTTAAATACATATCTAAGGGTTCATTTTCCTAACATCACATTATCTGACCTTTTCTGCTTGAAATACATATACTAGATATTGCAAATAAGGGAAACCATGGGACATATGTTTCTTTGGGCTTGGCTTACTTCACTTAATATAATTTTTTCCTAGCCTTTCCATTTCCTAACAAATGGGGACATGTCATTCTTTCTGATGGAGGCATAGACTTGCATTGTGTATATATACCACATTTTCTTGATCCATTCATCTACTGGTGGTCATCTGGGTTGGTTCCATATCTTAGCTATGGTAAATAATGCTGCAATAAACATAGTTGTGCTGGTAGCTTTAGTGTGGTCTTGTTTATAAACATTTGGGTGAAGGCTCAAAAGTGGGATTGCTGGGTCATAGGGGAGTTCTATGTGAAGTCTTTTGAGGAACCTCCATACCACTTTCCAAAGTGGTTGAACAAGTTTACACTCCCACCAACAATGAAGTAAGGTTCCCTTCTGTCCACATCCCCTCCAGCAACTGTTGTTATTAGAGTTCTTGATTTTTGCCATTCTAACTGATGTGAGGTGGTATCTCAATGTTGTTTTGATTCGCATTTATTTTATGGCTAGGGACGTTGAGCATTTCTTCATGTGTCTATTGGCCATCCTTATATCTTCTTCAGAGAAGTTTCTCTTCAAGTCTTTAGCCCAGTTATTTAATGGGCAGTTGTTTCTTTAAGGATTTGTTGTTGGGGGATTTAAATTTTTGAGTTTCAAGTATATTTTAATTATGAGACCCTTGTCTGTTGTATGGCTAGTGAAGATCTTCTCTCAATCTGTGGGCTTTCTATTGATCTTGCTAGCTATATCCTTTGCTATGCAGAAGCTCTGCAACTTCATGCAATACCATTTATCCAACCTTTCTTTGATTTGTTGTGTTTCCGAGTCTCTATTAAGAAAGTTTCGTCCTGAGCAAGGAGGCCTAGGGTTTCTCCTATTCCATCCTGTTACGTTTTCACAGTGTCTGCTTATTCCATCTTGTTATGTTTTCACAGTCTCTGCTTTGACTCCGAGGTCTTTGATCCATTTGGAGTTGATTCTGGTGCAGGGTGATATATAAGGATCTAGTTTTAGTTTTCTAGAAGTAGTTAACCAATTTTGCCAGCACCATTTACTGAAGAGGTTGTCTTGCTTCCATTCTATTATTTTAGCTCCCTTATCGAAGATTAGTTGGCTATAGGACTGTAGGTTCATTTCTGGGTTTTCAATTCTATTCCATTTGTCCTGAGGTCTGTTCTCATGCCAGTACCAAGCTGTTTTGATTACTATGGCTATTTAGTAGAGTTTGAAATTTGGTATTGATATTCCACCAGCAGTGTTCTTTCCTTTAAGGAGAGTTTTTGCTATTCGGGGGCTTTTATTGTTCGTTATGAATTTATGTATTGCCTCTTCTATTTCCTTGAAGAATGAGGTTGGAATTTTGATAGGTATCGCATTGAATTTGTAGATAGCCTTGGGAAATATTGCCATTTTCACGATGTTAATCTTTCCAATCCAGGAGCATGGAAGTTGTGCCATTTTCTAAGTTCTGAAGTTCTGTTTTGATTTCCTTTTCCAAGATTCTAAAGTGTTCATCATAGAGGTCCTTCACTTCTTTGGTTAAGTAAATTCCAAGGTATTTTATTTTTTGAGGGGTATTTCAGATGGAGTTACTTTCCTAGTTTCAGCAACACTTTTCTCATTGTTGGCATACAGGAAATTCATTGATTTTGGAGGGTTAATTTTATACCCTGCTACTTTGCCAAAGTTTTGAATCAGCTTGAATAATTTGGGAGTGGAGTCTATGGGATTCTTTAAATACAAGATCATGTAATCTGCAAAGAGGGAGTGTTTTATTTCTTCTTTCCCTATTTGGATCCCCTTTATGTTTGCATCTTGTCTTATTAATGTAGCTAGGCATTCTATTACTAGATTGAAGAGAAGTGGAGAGAGTGGACATCCTTTACTTGTTCCTGAGTTAAGAGGAAATGGCTTTAGTTTTTCACCATTAAGTATAATGCTGGCTGTAGGTTTGTCATACACAGCCTTTATTGTATTGAGGAATGTTCCATGGATTCCTAATTTTTCCAAAACCTTCATCATGAAGGGGTGTTGGATCTTGTCGAATGCTTTTTCTGCATCTATTGAGATAACCATGTGGTTCTTATTCTTGCTCCTGTTGATGTGATGAATAATATTAATTGATTTGCGTATATTGAACCAGCTTTGCATCCCTGAAATGAATCCTGTCTGATCGTGGTGTATGATTTTTTTGATGAATTGTTTATGTCGATTGGCCAAAATTTAGTTGAGAAGTTTTGCATCAATGTTCATCAAAGAAATGGGTCTATAGTTCTGTTCCTTTGATGAGTCCCTGCCTGGTTTTTGGATGAGGGTTATGATGGCTTCATAGAATGTGTTCGGTAGTGACCTTTCTCTTTCAATTTCATTGAAGAGTTGGAAGAGTATTGGTGTGAGCTCTGCTTTGAAGGCTTTGTAGAATTCCGCTGTAAAACCATCTGGTCCTGGACTTTTATTAGATGGGAAGTCTCTTATTGCTGTTTCTATTTCAATGCTTGATATGGGCCTGTTAAGCTGGTTATCTGATCTTGGTTTAGTATTTGCATGTCAATATTTGCTAGGAAAAGGTCCATTTCTGTCAAGTTCTCAAACTTATTGGCATAAAGTTTTGAGAAGTATTCCCTTATAATGTTCTGAATCTTGGTTGTTTCCGTGGTCATGTTTCTATTCTCATCTCTGAGTTTATTTAGTTGGGTGTGTTCTCTTCTTTTTCTGATAAGATTTGTTAAGGGTTTGTCAATTTTGTTTATTTTTTCGAAGAACCAACTCTTTGTTTTGATGATTCTTTCTATAGTTTTTTTGGATTCTATTTTTTGTATTTAATTCTGATTTAATTTTAATTATTTCTTTCCATCTACTGGATTGTGGTTTATGTTGGTGCTCTTTTTCAAGGAGGTTCAGATGTCTCATTAAATTGTTGATTTCAGATCTCTCCAATTTGTTGATATAGGAACTCAGAGCTATAAACTTGCCTCTGAGTACTGCCTTTGTTGTGTCCCAGTGGAGCTGGTAATTTGTGTGTTCATTTTTGTTGAACAGCATGAACATTTGAATTTCCTTTCTAATCTGTTCCATGACCCACTCGTGATTTAGCAGCGTGTTGTTCAGCCAGCATATGTTACTGGACTTTCTTTGGTTGCTTTAGGTGTTGCGTTCCAATTTTATTCCCTTGTGGCCAGAGAGAATGCAAGGTATAACTTCATTGTTTCTGAATTTAGACAATTTGCTTTGTGGCCTAAAATGTGGTCTATTTGAGAAAATATTCCATGTGCTGCTGAGAAAAACGTATATTCTGATGCTGCTGGGTGAAATATTCGGTAGATGGCTGTTAAATCTAGTTGATCTATGCAGCAGTTTAGATCTGCGGTTTCTCTGTTGAGTTTTTGCCAAGTTGAACTATCTAGTGGAGAGAGTGGTGTGTTAAATTCCCCAACAATTAACGTCTTTGGATCTATGTGGGATATGAGGGAAAGTAGTGTTTCTTGGATAAATTTGAGTGCTCCATTGTTTGGAGAGTAGATATTTAGAATTGTAATATCCTCCTGAAGGAGAGATCCCTTAATTAGAATGTAGCGACCTTCTTTATCTCTTCTCACGAATTTTAATTTGAAGTCTATTTTATGTGATATTAGGATTGCAACTCCCGCCTGTTTATGGGGGCCGTTTGCTTGGTAGATTTTGCGCCAGCCTTTAACATTGAAAATGTGTTTGTTTTTAAGGACAAGATGTGACTCCTGAAGGCAGCAGATCGAAGGATCTTGTTTTTTAATCCAACTAGACAGTCTATGTCACTTAATTGGAGAGTTAAGTCCGTTAATGTTAAGATATAGGACTGAGAGGTATTTGGGAGTTCCTGCCATATTATCCACCTTCTTGGAGGTTGCAAACACTGGGTTCTTCCTATGGTTCTTGGATTCTCAGTTTGGGTGCAGTTTCTTGGCCTTTACTGTGGTCTTGTTGGTTTTCTACGTGTAGGACATCTTTAAGAATCTTTTGTAGGGCTGGTTTGGTGGAGATGTATTGTTTCAATTTTTCTTCTCCATGGAAGGTTTTTATTTGGCCTTCAGTTATGAAGGAGAGTTTAGCTGGGTACAGTATTCTTGGTTCATAGTTGTTTGTTTCTAGGGCTTGGCATACATCATTCCAGGCTCTTCTTGCATTGATTGTCTCTGCGGAGAAATCTGAAGTGATTCTAATTGGTTTCCCTTCATAGGTTAATAATCTTTTCTCCTTCACAGTTTAAGGATCTTTTCCTTGGTCTGAGTTGATCCTGTATGGATTATAATGTGATGGTGGGATGTCCTATTCTGATATGGTCTATTTGGAGTTCTATAAGATTCTTGTATCTGAATAGGCCTATCTTTTTGCATGTTTGGGAAGTTCTCTGCTAGGATCTGTTAAACAAATTTCCTAGACCATTAACTTCTGTTTCTAGGTACTCCTCTACACCCATTATCCTTAGATTAGGCTTTCTGATGGTGTCTTCCAAGTGTTGGATAGATCTATCATATTTCTTGGACTTGTCTTGGATGGTTGCATATTCTTTCTCTATAATGTCTAGGCTATCTTCAATCCCTGAGATTTGATCTTCTGCATGGACTAACCTGCTGTCAAGGTTTTCTACTTTGTTTTTTATTTCTTTTCCTTCTATTTGGTCAGCTTTGATCGCTTCAAATTCTTTGTTGAAGTTTGTTTTAGATCTTGTATGAACTTCTTTACATCCTTAATTTGGTGTTAAGTGTTTATTCTCAAATCAGTTGATTGGTTATGGTTTCCTTGGACTCCCATTCCTTCTGTTGGGTTCCATTCAGTATTTGCTTTGTGGTCTCCCTAATTTCCTTCAGCTCTTTGTTAATGGATCCCATGAATGCCTTTAGTGATCTTTGTGTGTTCTCATCCTGGTCTCTGAACTCTTATTTTTCTCTTTGGTTAGCTTCCTCCCGTTTATGCCATTCTTACAGTTCTCTTTGAGTGTTCTCAGCCTGTTCATGCCATTCCTCCCTTTCTCTTTGAGTATTCTCAAGCTGCTCACGCAAATCCTGTATCAGTTTTTGAGTAGCTTCCTCACTCTCATGATATTCCTGTATAAAACTTTGGATTGCCTCCTCTCTCTCCCTCTCACACTCATACTGTCCTTTGTAGGTTTTCAATCTTTTCTTGCATTGACCTATTGTTTGCCTCCTCTCTCTCCCTATCACACTCATACAGAGCCTTTTTTAGGTTTTCAATCTTTTCCTGCATTGACCTTTTGTTTGCCTCCTCTCTCTCCCTATCATGCTCATACAGAGTTCTTTGTATGTTCTCAATCTTTTCATTTATCATGTTTGCCAGCAGTTTTCGTAGAGCTATTTGGGAACACTCCTCTGGATTATTCATTATCTCTTCTGTCCCCTGATTATCATGAGTGGGAATGGAAATACCCGGACTTGCAATTTTTCTTGTGGTTTTCCGGCTTACTCTGCCCATTTGGGATGAAAGTAACACCAGTTTTGTGCTAGAACAGTAACTTAAGGCAAGCGTCAACCAAAGTCTGAATTTGCACAGTCAATAGTCTGCTGATACAATCTACTTCAACAGATACCTCTATTCAACATCAAACAACTATATATTAATGGGCTATGAACCGCAAAGAAGAATTTGGTAAACCAGAAATTGTTAGAGTTAGGGAGAGATGTTGTTACAAAATAGGAATAGAGTGATGTGGGAAGCTACAGGGAGAGTTAACTTAACTAAGTCCTAGTCTCAAAGCTGGATATAGGTTGGATAGGATGAAAGTAAAGAGAGAGAAAACAAGAAGAAAGAGAAAGAAAAAAAAAAGACCAGAAAAAATAGAAAAATAAAAATTAATAATATGCAGAATTGAGAACAAACTATTCAAAGAACGTGAATATAATGAGAGCAGGGGAGGGATATAAAGGAGATGTGAAATCTTAAAAAAAATACTTAAAATATTATATAGGTATAAAGAGGTAGTACTGCTATTAAGGAATTTAAGTGTCAGAAGTTTTGAATTGAGTAATAAATTTGTGGATTAAGTGTGTACACAATGAGGGATAGCATCTAATTATCAATTACGGGTTTATCTGAGGATGTGCAGAACAACAATTAAGTCCCATAAACAAGGACAAAAGAGAGGAAAAGGTGAGAAGGATGAGGAAGAAAGAAAGAAAAAGATCAGAAGTTCAGTGAAGCTAAGCAAAAACCAAAAAGAATTAAAAAAAAAATAAAAACGCACACACGCCTGTATCCCAAAAATAAAGATTATAAGGGGGAAAAAATTACTAGAAAACAATTTTTTTCATAAAAAGGTAAAAATTAAAAAGTTTTAGTAAAGAAAAAAAATGTTGTAAAAGTATTTAAAAGAAGAAGAAGAAGAGGAAAAGAAAAGTTATTTGATTTTTTTGGGAGGGTTGGGGAAAATCCTGTATCTCCCTTGTGTCTGTAATCAGCCTCTGGTTGGAATCTCCGGTCTGCTTGTGGTCCTGTGGCTTGGTTGGTTTCTTAAGTCAGTTTTTTTGGACAGGCAGAAAAATGCTCTGCTTTACCCAGGATTTTGCGATCCTCCTCCCAGGTTAGTTCAATGGTAGGGAGATCTGCTTTGATTATCACAAAAGAAGGACATGGCTTTTTCCTCAAGTTTAGAGATGCTGTGATGAGGCTAGGTTTTGGGTAGAATTGAGGCCTTTCAGCAAACAGTAGCTTTTCCTGGGGGCTAGCTTGTGAGAAACTCACAGAGCCCAGCCTGGAGCCACTCTCAGGGTTTCTGTTTACTGATGTTGAGCCTGCTAAAGGGAGGGGCAGCCTCTGGCTCTGATTACCCGGTGAAGAAAGCCACTACTAGGGCGGGTGCCTGAACTGGGTGACTTTTCCCTGGGTGGAGCTGAGTCTGGCAGGTCACACCGCCATTAAGTTCTTGTGACCTGCTAAATGAGGCTAGTTTTATTCCAAGGCCTGAGTTGGAGCTAGCAGCTACGCTGAGCTTTATCGGTATCCAAGATGGAGATCTCCGGTACTGGTGTGGGGGGGTGGCCTTCCCTCCTCTGCTCCCTGAGAAGGAGTGAGGATGTTAGGCTTCTACTCACGCCGAGTCTTGGTTCCTGGGTTGTCTCTGGTCTGCGAACTGCAGGATGAAGATGTCTGCTCCTTGTCAGTTCTGGCTGGTGTTGAGTAAAATCCGCTCGCCTGCCGCATCTGGCTCTTTCGTCCCAGACTCTCTCTGTTTCAGGTATGGAGGTACTGCCACTGCCGCCGCTGCCGCTGCCGCCGCAGTGGCAGCTGCTTTCAAGAGCTCCGATCTGTCTCCTTGCCTGGATTTTCCCTCTCTGGCCTAACTCTCTTTCCTGTGATGGCACACTTGGTGTGATTCTCTGGCTTAGGACTGTTCATTGGAACTCTAAAACTGCTTTCTATGTGAAAGCTTGTTTTGCCTCCAGCTTCTCCTCCACCATCTTCCCGAAACTCCCAAATCTAACTTTATATGTTTTACAGTCTTGGGATATAATACATAAAGTGATGCTGAAATTTTCTGCTATCATTAGAAAAGATATCTTTCCACACAGTGAAATCCTACATGATTTAGCACTAATTAAGAAGTAAAGTGTTTTATTCTGTGTCATTAGTAGAAAAATGATTGTTTGGCTCAAAATGGCAAATTTTTCTCAATGATTATGAACTATTTTGAACCTAATAAAGCGGTTTTGAATTTGATTTCTTTTTTTTTTCCTGCCAGTTCTTCTGGGACATGAACTAAGTGACTGGGTGCTGCCCTGTAGCTTTGGACCTCTTGGCTAGCATTCTACAGCTTGAGTCACAGCTACGGTTATTTTTTTTTGCCAATTGGTTTTTACTGGTTGAGATAAGAGACTCATGGAGTTTTTTGCACCAACTGGCTTCAAACCATAATTCTCCAATGTCAGCCTCCTGAGTGGCTTGGATTACAAATGTGAACCATAAGTGTGTAACTTATGTTATGCTTTTTCATAGTAAATTTTCTCAAATGAGCTCAGAAAATGTATCAATTTGTGATTCTATGAATGAGTGAATTCATTTATTTCTTCTGTGAAGTAAGTCACAAACTAAATAAGATTAAAGAATTTTTATTTTCAGACCTGAGAACAAATTCAGGGCCTGGCAGTTGTCAGGCAAGTGCTCTTCCATTTAGCAAAATCCCCAATACCAAAATTAAGATTCTTAACATTCAATAACACAAGATTCAGAGACTCAGTGGAAACTAGTTTGTTGACCACTGAATAGAATGAAAACAAATCACAAGATGAAAGGTCATGAAGGCTGGGAGATTGTAGGCTCCGATAAATAGCTCTGCACCTCTTCTCCCTGCTTCCTGTATTCACCTATTTTTAACCAGTCTTGGGGATTGAACTCAGGGTCTGGTCATTTTCCTGAGCTTCGTTTACTTAAGGCTAGCTCTCTTCCACTTGAGCCACAATGTACTTCTAGCTTTTTCTGTTTATATCTTACTGAGGAATCAAACTCAGGGCTTCATGGCTGCTAGGCAAGCAATCTCCCACTAAGCCACGTTTTCAGGCCTCACTTTTTGTTCTTGAGACAAGATATTCAACTACAACTCAGGCTGGCCTATGTCCATGTTTTTAGTATTAATTGACTTAGGAGAATATGCAGGGTACAACTTGCCTGTACCAATGTCTGCCACCTAATTGTTTCTTGGTGTAGGCCTTTAAGTTGGGTAGTGTATGATTTCACTTCTTCAGTGTCACAGTGGGTAGAATACTAATAGAGATAGAAATATGTTTTCTAAAAAAAGTCCTTAGTGATGTTTGAGGTCTAAAAATGTCATAGCATTAATTAAACATTAACAAATGTAATTGATATTACAAAGGTAATATATGGAGGATTTATGGTTACTTTTGACTGATTGATTTAGAATGATCCCTTACCTATGGAGGAAGTCACATTCCAGAGACCCTTGACATAGATGATAATCCTAGAAATAGCAATAAGTGAAGTCTAATAATCACAAGAAACTGCATTTATTTTTTGTGCTGGTCCTAGGACATTAATCAAGGCCTAAGTACTGTCCCAGATTTGTTTTTAATTTTAAATAAGACTATTACCTGATGATTTTAGCACATAAGAACAAATATACTCATGAGGGTGAGATATAAAGACCTCTGATTGAACCCTGCTTGGCCTAGAAAATGAATGGGACACTTCTCTCCCGCAAAGAGATGGAAGTGGTTCTGTGCTTCAAGGGGTAGATCAACAGGCTTGAGAGAAGAAGCAAAAGCATCATGCCAATTCACTGAGTTCAAGTCTAAGTATTGTTATACGTACACCAGAGTGTGTGTATAACACACATACACACACACAGAGACACACAGACACACAGACACACACACAAAAAAAAGAAAAAAAGAAAAGGAAAAAAACCTGATAAGGTAATTAAGACACCTAATGTGATAAAGAGGAGGGAGCTTGAGGATTAATTTTTGTATTATTAGATTATTAAACCACAATCTACAGGTGATTTAAAGTATACAGATATGGCTGGGACACCACAGTTTCATTCTTGTTAATGTGTGTGTGTATGCATGTGTGAGCTCATATACCCCAGTACTAGTGCTTGAATTCAAACCCTTATTCACTTCCTTAGTTTTTCTCTCAAGGATGATGCTTCCCCACTAAAGCTACATCTCCAATCTGGCATGCCTGTAACTCTAGCTACTTAGGAGTCTGAGACATGGAAGATTGTAGTTTGAAGCTCCATAAAGCAGAAAAGTCTGTAAGATTCTATCTCTAATTAAACAGAAAAAATAGTGAGTCCAGAGGCCTGTCTCAGTAATTTTTCTGAGGTAACCTTTAGTCAGTCCTTCCTTACATTTCTCAGTGCTTATGTAACATATGGAGTCATATAGCTACAAAATATACTCAACCTTTAGACACATATGAGAATGCATATATTTTTATAATATGTACATCAAGAGAAAATATACATGTTTTTGTTTCTATGATCAGTCCACACATCTCCTAGAAGGTGGTGAGTTCATCTTGCACCCATTGCTGTGCATATGGTATTTTTCTAGAAAGACCAAATAGTAGAAAGAGGCAGCATATGTACCACATAATTATCAGAATCTCTTTCTTGTTGTAGGACTCTAGTTGTGTACACATGCACTGTGTACATAGATTAAACTCATTTACTTGCACTGTTAGACAAGTGTTAGACACCTGGCCCTGTTTTTAGCAGTTACTTTGAACGAATATCATGGGTTCCCTAAATTGTGTTAGAATGCCTGTTAGACTGAAAACATTACAGGATGGAATAAAGAGAAACCCTAGGTCACCTTGGCATAAGCTGAAATTTTCTTTTCTTTTCTTTTTTTTTCAGTTTGACAGATTTATTTGTTTTAAAATCATTCACATTAATTCTTTGAATATAAGCTATTCAGTTTTATTTTTTTATTGTGAACATATTGTACAGAGGGGTTAAAATTATATAGGCAAGATAATGAGTACATTTCTTATCAAGCATTGCAACCTCCTCCTTTGTTTACCCTTCACATCCCTTCCCTGCCTCCCCCCGTCCCTCCCACGCAATCGATCCCCCCCCACCAAAGTTGTAAAGCTCGTTTTCGACATGACAACTTGTACTTATTGTTGCAACGGATCCACCTGTATCCTTAAAAGACTTGTTTTTCCCCTTCTCCTCCACAAATTATACTGACATCAAATATAGTGAAAGCAGGGGTTATACTGTGGGGGAGGGACATACAAAGCACCAAAGAAATAATCTTATAAATGCATTAGAAACAAATGCATGAAAGAAAAAAAAACATTTAATTTACATATCTAAGGGTTCATTTTCCTAACATCACATTATCTGAACCTTTTCTGCTTGACTCATACATATACTAAATATTGCAAATAAGGAAAACCATGGGACCTATGTTTCTTTGGGCTTGGCTTACTTCACTTAATATAATTTTTTCCAAGCCTTTCCATTTCCTAACAAACGGGGCAATGTTATTCTTTCTGATGGAGGCAGAGAATTCCATTGTGTATATATACCACATTTTCTTGATCCATTCATCTACTGAGGGGCATCTGGGTTGGTTCCATATCTTAGCTATGGTAAATAATGCTGCAATAAACATAGTTGTGCTGGTAGCTTTAGTGTGGTCTTGTTTGTAAACATTTGGGTAAAGGCCCAAAAGTGGGATTGTTGGGTCATAAGGGAGTTCTATGTGAAGTCTTTTGAGGAACCTCCATACTGCTTTCCAAAGTGGTTGAACAAGTTTACACTCACACCAACAATGAAGTAAGGTTCCCTTCTGTCCACATCCCCTCTAGCATCTCCGAAAGTTTCTTAATAAAGACCCAGAAACACAACAAAGCAAAGGAAGGTTGGTCAAATGAGATTGCATGAAATTGCAGAGCTTCTGCATGGCAAAGGACATAGCTAGAAAGAGAGATAGAAAGCCCACGGATTGGGAAAATATCTTCATTAGCCATACAACGGACAACGGTCTCATAGCTAAAATATATCTTGAACTAAAAAAATTAAATATCCCAACAACAAATCTTCAAAGAAACAACTGCCCAATAAACAAGTGGGCTAAAGACTTAAACAGAAACTTCTCTGAAGAGGAAAGAAGGATGGCCAATAGACACATGAAGAAATGCTCAACCTCCCTAGCCATAAAAGAAATGCAAATCCACACAACATTGAGATACCACTTCACTCCAGTTACAATGGCTAAAATCAAGAACTTTAATAACAACAGATCCTGGAGCAGATGTCGACAGAAGGGAACCTTATTGCATTGTTGGTGGGAGTGTAAACGTTTAACCACTTTGGAAAGCAGTATGGAGGTTCCGCCACATAGAGCTCCCCTATTTCCCAGCAATCACACTTTTGGGCATTTACCCAAATGCTGACACACAAGACCACACTAAAGCTACCAGCACGACTATGTTTTTTGCAGCATTATTTACTATGGGTAAGATATGGAACCAACCCAGATGCCCCTCAGTAGATGAGTGGATCAAGAAAATGTGGTATATATACACAGTGGAATTCTCTGCCTCCTTTAGAAAGAATGACATTGCCCCGTTTGTTAGGAAATGGAAAGGCTTGGAAAAATTATATTAAATGAAGTAAGGCAAGCCCAAAGAAACATAGGTCCCATGGTTTCCCTTATTTGCAATATCTAGTATATGTCTGAGTCAAGCAGAAAAGTTCAGATAAGGTGATGTTAGGGAAATGAACCCTAAGATATGTATTCAAATGTTTTTTTTTTTTCTCTTTCATGTGATTGTTTCTAATACATTTATAAGATTATTTCTTTGTTGCTTTGTATGTCCTTTCCCCACAGTATAAACCCTGCTTTCACTGTATTTCATGTCGGTATATTTTGTGGAGGGGAAGGGGAAAAACAAATCGTTTTAATAGGGATACAAGTGGACCCATTGCAACAATGAGATGTACAAGTCGTTATGTCGAAAACGAAACTTACAAATTTGGTGCGGGGGGGGGGGGGGCGGGGAGGATTGGGTGGGGGGCATGGGGAAGGATGGGAAAGGATGGGAAGGGGAAACAAAGGAGGAGGCTACAATGCTTGATAAGAAATGTACTCATTATCACACACACAAAAAAAAGAATACAGTGTTAGAATGTATCTCATACACACCTACATACCTGGAAGCACAAGTACTTACTTATTGATTGTGAATGGGACTTTTTTTGGCCAGTTGTGGGGATTGAACTCCGGGTTGAGCACTGTCCCTTAATTTCTTTTGCTCAAGTTTAATGTTCTACCACTTGTGCCGCCTTTTCTGTTTAGGTGGTACTGAGGAATCAAACCCAGGGCTTCATGCATGCTAGGTAAGCATTCTACCACTAAGCTAAAATTCCAGCTGAGAAGGGGATCTTGATAATTGTTCCCTATGCAACCTTGAACTCTGCTTGCCAAGTAACTATTTTATAGGGTTGAGACACTACACTAATTTTAATTTTTAAAATTTTATATATTTCATTTTCCCCTTTTTATTGGTAGTACTGTGCCTAAAAGTGGTTCATCCCATGTATAAGAACTGTGTTTAAGGGAAAATCGGTTTCAAGAATTATTCTGGGGTATTTTTGTTTCTGTTTTGTGCTGTAATGAAAGATTTATTCCTGGATGGTGGAAATCTCTCACGGTGGGTAGTGACTAAGCTGTGGAGCATTGATGGGGTGATGTGTGTTACCTTGTTTTGTCCTTTTAGATTTTCATTTAGATGTGTTATTCCTCAAAGTAATTCCTTTACTAAAGCAGGATTGTCCTTTTATTTTTGAGACATATTTTAGTCCAGGCTGATCTTGAACCCATGATGTTCTAGTTCAACTTCTTGAGTGGTAGGATTCCAAATGAGTAGCATCACACATAGCATGGATGCTCTGTAATTAGTACACACTTCTACTCAACTGCCAGTAGTTTGATGCCATGCACAGTGTTTACAAAGTATTGTTCTATATTGGAAGATATCTGTAGAAAGAATATCTTGCTCTAGATAAGTGAGGTATTTAGAAGCGCAGAGAGATGCATAGTAAAGTAATTACACCATTTTCCAGGGCAGGACAAGAAGACTGTTAGGAAGTACACAGGTAAAGAATAGTGTGAAATATTATCTTGGGCTTTGAGTACAGTGATACAGAAGAGGACTTATACAGGTAGAGTCCTGTGAGGATTCTGGAAGTGGAACAGGTGTTTTCTAGGTAGATCAAATGTGAGGATGTCCAAGAGGAGGGACCAGAATTTTCTGAACCTTGGAGGGGCATAGCAGCAGAGTACTGGATGGATAGAAGCAGAGTGGAAAACAGAATACTCTTTGGGTGTTTGTATGTGTACTAATTTGTTGATGGCACAAAGCCTTAACCCCTGCCAGCAGCAGAGGAAGCTGCCTAGCTCAATCCCATGTGTGTGCTGGAGTGTGTGAGGCTACTGAGGGAGGAAGATGTGGAAACTCAGTCCACACTTGAGCCTGGGTCATTCTATAAATTCACTGTGGAAGAGTGTACCTAGATTTGTCACATATGAAATTAAACTTGTTAGGGAAGAACTGAACTGACAGCCCTTTTAATAATACTTATGTTGTGCATAGGTTCTTGTAGGTTTTTCCTGGGCAACAGCCCAGAAAACTAGCTGTGATAGTTATGCCTCTCATATAAACTGGAGTGACAGATATATGCCATTACACCTAGCCAATACTGATTGAGATGGTTTCTTGGTTAAAAAGTATTTCCTTGAATGGTCTTGCACCATAATACTCTCATTGTGTCTTTAAAATACCACTAAAGAAAAGTTTAACGAATGTCTCCTTGTCCTCAAGTTAATCATGATTCTACCAAGGATTTGCCTTCTCAAAGCAGGATAACACCTCATAGAGAGAAGTGTTATGTCAGGACAAAAGTACCACCAATGACTAATCAGCAGGCAGTCAGAAAGAATATGAGCCTGGCTTCTCTTGGCTGGGAGATCTTGTTCTTTGTAACAGAATTAGGCTTTACTTTTCTTTTTTTAAGGTCAGTTAGCAAAAGATCAATACAAAAATAAATAATTTGCATTGAGCCTCTTATGTAGAAGATTCTAATGACAATATCTCCTCATGGGTTTTGAGAACCCAATCTTTGGTGTGACAAGCTTGGTGAGCTTGGAGAATTGTTTTCTGTACTCACAAAAGCAGAATCTGTTTCCCATGTTCCCTTGTAAGACTGTTACAATTGTATGGGATTTTAGAAGACAAAAATATTTTTGAAATCCTAACTTTCACAGCCAGTTGATTTACCAGTTCCTATTTTGGCTTCTTTTTTCAATGTTATGATAATTTCTTAGTAAGCAAGTGTATAACAATGGTACCCAAGGAACTTGAAATACAATAATAATTTTCCACTCCCTACTTTATAATTGTATTCTTTCACTATCTTATATTCAATCAACAATTATCTGATAGCCTTCAATGGCTTTGTCAAAGACCCCAGTACCTTAAACTTTGCCAAGTCTGTGTCAGCTCCATTCTTCATGTTACCTGACTTTGCTGTGGCACGTGACTCCCAGTTATCTCATCTCCTTTCCCTGCTCAAAGTTTTTGGCTATTTCTTCCCTTATCACCCCAGATTCTTCGTCCTGGTGAAGAGGTCTTCTGGCACATTTGGACATGTTGGAGGCTTCCTTGATTTCTCACTTCCCTCCATCTGCACTCACACCAGCAATCTTTCTGGCCACGTGGCATTAAATGATAATTGCAGGTTACCAGATTCCCATTGTGTATTCCCTGCCAGGTCTTTCCCTTCTAATTCACACCATACATTAAGATGGGTGAAATGTTTTCATTTGCAAGTAAATGGACAGAAATGGAGACTATCAGGCTAAGTGAAGTAAACACGTTAAGAAGGATAAAGGTCACATGTTTTCTATAATATGTAAATGCACAATCTAAAATATAAGCATGTGTAAACACATAGAGAATCATATATAAATACATGTATAGAATCTGTCTGTACGTTTAGGAATTTTTGAGAGGATTAGTAGGATTGGGGAAGGATAAATAAATTTATTTGTCATCTGTGCATGGCAATGTTGACAAAAGGAAACTCACCGAAATCTATTGAATATTGATGAGTAGGCTAGTTGGGGAAAGGGAGACTGAGGTCATCAATATCATTAAGATTACTCAATAAGAGTTTGTAAACGTTTATGGTGAAATCTCTTAAATACTATTTTCATGCAATTTAATTAAAATGAGAGATAGGAATGCAAAACAGCTACTATCATAGGTGCGTGTTTTAATGGAAGTGAGAAGGACAATCAGACTACAAAAGTAGGCAAACATGTTCAAAATATATAGTTTTTAAATAGGTGTGAAAAATAAACAACAAGGCATGTTGACATTGACTTGAGAAAGGCTGAAGATGTGTGAGAGTGATGGAAAGATGAGTCTTATAAAGATACATTGTTTGAATATACAAAAATGTCATAATCAAATCCCTTGGAAGAATGTGTGCTAATCAAAAAGTGAGAAAAAATTACTACAGATATATGTGTTATTTTTCTTATCTCATACGCTAGTAAGTCTTTTTTAATTTTTCATACGCTAATAAGTCTTTTTTAATTTTTAAAGTAACAGACTTTAGTTGTATATAACTGTCATAATTGAAATCTAGGGTTTAAATCATTCTCCCCACTCCATCTGCACAATCATATATGCCGTTCCCAAAAGAATACCATTGCCAGATATATATTGCCAGAACCTTTCCCATGCATATACAAACATCTGTGTCCATGAGTATAACATACTCACATAAGATTTTACCGATTATATCATATATAGGTTTCTTCTCACTTGACCAAGCAACCTGCGGTGTTCACTATTTATGACACATTGTACTTAATTAATCAGCCTGTACATGATCAGTGGAAATTTCAATGGTTTTAAATTATTTTAGACACATCTCATTACTGCTAATGTCTTTCCACTAGTGAAGTGTAAGAATATCATTGGAGCATAAGGAAAGTGGCTATAGTTTCCCATTCCCTACCCTTCCCCACCATTCTAATTTGTGATAGAGACTGCCAAAGAAGTATGGCTATAAATTCCTTTTAAAAATGTAGGACATTCTGCCAAGGAAATAGTCCCCTTTAAGAGAATGTGAAATTCAGTGGGACTTAACATTTGTGAACATTAAATGTTGACACATGACTGAGTTTTCTAATACATAATTAACTTTGTGTGTGTGTGTGTGTGTGTGTGTGTGTGTGTGTGTGTGTGTGTATTTTCTGAACCTGAGGGTGAATTCAGAGCCTGAGTGCTGTCCTGGAGACTTTGTACTTGAACCACAGCTCCATTTCCTATTTCTGGTGTTTCACTTGAGATTAGTGTCTCAGAGACTTTCCTGCTTGTTCTGACATGGATCCTCACAACTCAGGCTCCTGAGTAATTAGGATTACAAGCTTTAGCCACAGATGACTGGTCATTATAATCCTCTGGTTCTCAGAATGACACTTCCCTATTTTTTGCTGTTAAAACTGGCAGTGGGCACTTCATTGGCCTGGTTAGGATAGGAGCATCTTCAAGGATTGTGGTAGCGGCCTTAGAATGGAATGTAAGTAATACCTTCCCCAGTAGCTAACATCCGTCCTCATCACTGTCTAAATAAAATTTATAAATTGAGAAATTTGCTTTCAAACTTGAATTTCTATTAAACATATTGTCTTATTATTAGACAAATAATGGACTCCATTATATTTTCATGTTTTTATACTACATATTTTGATAATATTCACTTTCATTACAATCTTTTGCCTGTCTCTTCCCATTGTTCTTCCAGGTTTTTACATTTTTCCCTCTCTCTCCCTCCATCTCTTACCCTCCCTCTCTACGTCTCTCCCCTCCCTCTCTTTCTCTCTCATTCTCTGTCTGCCTCTCTGCTAGTATTTGCTTTTCACTTTTTGCCTTCATTTCACCTTTTAAACAAAGCCTCAAGTTCTAGCTTTCTCCTAGTTAATTGGAATTAAGATTTTTAGCCAGGGATCGGTGGCCCTCGCCTGTAATACTAGCTACTCAATTTGTTGAGATCTAAGGATCCGGCTTCAAAGCCAGCCCAGACAGGCAATTCCATGAGACTCTTATTTCTAATTAATCACCAGAAAAGCAGAAATGGCTTTGTGGCTCAAGTGGTAGAGTCCTTGCCTTGAGCTGAAGAGATGGTGGGTAGTGCCCAGGCCCAGAGTTCAAACCCCATGACCGACCAAAAAGATAAATAAAACATTTCCTTAGATTTTTCTGTCAAACCGTGGTCATAAATTAAATGTATTCATGTAGATAATATAGGAATTTAATGTTGTTGGCTTATTAACAACTATTTAAATTATTTTTGACAAATATAATGAACCATGCTTTATGAATCTCATCTTATTCTGAAATACTACAAAAATAGTAGAGTTTTCGGACCTTTCCTAACCTAATAGGAAGCCCTATTCTATATCAGAAGTATATATCAACCATTTCTTTCTCCTGTATTCACCTTAATTTACATCTATTCCTTTATTATTTTTATTTGTCAATTGTCTTTAAGTAGTTGTAGAAAAGAGGTGCCATGTGACAAAGCAGTTTATGAATACAGTGTCTATTGATCCTTGTCACCCCTACAACATTCCCACCCCCTCTGACACACCCCTTCCCTTATTTTTCGTAGTTTTGTATTATATGAAATGAATTCCTTTTTAGAAAATTAATTTAGTTTATAGTTATGATAAAGAGGTAGTTGCAGAGGGAATACAATTGCATGAGTCAGAAGAGAACATTTCCTTTCATGAAGCATCTTCTGTTCACTCACTCTCTCCCAATGAGCTTGACTACATTCTGCCCCTTCCTCCCTTCATTTATCTACCTTTTCCCTACTCTCTTCTTTGAGGTACCCAATTTCTGCTAATATTCTCAGGCTTTGACCTAGTCTTTCTAAAGGTTGTAGAATTTGGGCAACATTGGCAGCAGTGATGGTGGAGCAGGAAGGCTCCCACAATGAAGCCCACATTCACATGCAAGGTAAGGTGTATGGAGAAGGGCGGACAGGACACAGTACACCAGAAGTACTGGACGCTCTTCTTCAGATACATGTCCCAGAGCAAGCCTTCTGAGGCCCAGGAGCTCATGTGCTCATGAGCATACTGCTGTTATTCCCTCATGGCCAGCACAACAGCACAGCAGCACTGTACATGCTGGTGTTGGAGTCCCCAAAGAAGGCAGAAGTGGATGTGATGTCTGGCTAGGGTTTTGTTTGATGGACCCCACTTCTCCACAGCCCTGAAGTGTTCCCGTTTGGGTTCCTGGAAACAGTTACACTCCTGGCTCCATCCACTTTGGGCACTGACCCTATGGAAAGAGAAAACTCCTGGGAATCTTGATATTACTTCCTACCCTCCACAGACGGTGTGAGCTGCACCAATATCCTGGTGGAGGAAGCCCACAGCTTCCAAGGCAAATGGACATGATTATGGCCCAGGCAGCGCTGCAGTTTCTCTATTGGAAAAACAAAAGCTGGACTGTGGTCTTCATCATGTATGCACAGAAGCATCATCCATCAAGCACGGGTCGCCCTCTGTATAATCCCTGCTCCACTTCATCTGGTTTCTGCTGCTGACCATGGATGGTGGCAAGCTGACCATATTCATGTTCCTGTGCTAGCAGTGCCAGCCCTCCCTATGCAGGCACCCAATTCATGACAAGTACCTTGACAGGACAGGACAGGATAGGACAATTCTCCCTCAGGGTGTATCCCAAGCTTTTGTCTTCCTATGGAGGTGCTCAACCACCTCCTTGTCTCCCTTACTCGTCACCTAAAATGTTCATTCTTACTTATGCTCTATGTATTAAAAACTTATTCAAAGACAAGTTAACTGTTCATGGCTTTCATACTCACTGCTCTAAATCCTGAGATGCCTACATTATGTCATTCTGCTTTGAGTAAAAACCCTCCAAATAGATTTTATGGAAGCTTCCAAGTGTTATACGAAAAACAAGGACTGAGTAAATGAAGAATCAAGTACTTAATGATTAGACAACTCAATGTCCTGAAAAAAATTTCCCTTCATTGCCCAGGACATGGAATATAATTCCAGACAAAATTCAGCCAGGTATATTTTTAAAGAACCTTTTATAGGGCAACTACTCTTTCTTCACTTTCTAAGGAAGTATTTTGTAGAATCAAAATGATCTCTTCAAAGTTTTAGGAAAAATCAATAATAAATTCTTTAATTCCTAGAGTTTTCTTGATTGGAATGCATTTAAATGTAAAATAATGAAATATGCATAGATTCCATTTGTCTCTTTCTTCCTTAAGTAGGCTTGATAGGTTTCATCTTTGAATAAATCATCTGAAGTTATTTATTACTTCACTTTTTAATTTTACAACTGTAGGATTTCTGATAAAGTATTCATTTGTTTTGGTTATTGGCAACTGGTTTCTTCTCTGCTTTGTTATTATGTATTTTGATCAGTCTTTTTAAATATATGTCCATTTATTGATCTATTCTGACACAGCTTCTATTTTCATTGATTTGTCTCTGCTGTGTTCAAAAGCAAGGTTTTTAAGCCACTTAACAAAGTGATTCTTAAATATCCATAGAGGAGCAAAAGAAGAATAGAAGAGAATAGAGGAATTAAAGAGTATCAGTTTAAGCTTGAAATCCTAGCTACTCAGTAGTCAAAGAGCTGAGGATTTTGTTTCAAAGCCAGCCATGGGAGGAAAACCTGTGAGACTCCTATCTCCAAGTAAAAACCCAAAATGCTGGAAATGGTGTTTGTGGCTCAAGTAGCAGAGCCCTAGGCTAGAATTATTTATGTGAATTCCCAGTGTCCTGGTAAGTTGTACTTTTTTTAGCAGTATAAATGTGTACAGTTTTTAAGCCCTTAATATAACCCTCTTCATGTAGTATAAAGTTACACATGCTCTGATAAGTCTGTATGGTAATCACTGAAATTTAAATTTCGGTCTTCCCGAATTTTCCAGTTTTCATATGGTCATTTCTCATTTAGAAACAAATTATTTCAGATTTTATTTAAAATCTGAGACTGGGATTTGTATTTGGTGTTTGATGTTGTTGCTCTTCAGCTAGTACTATATCAACTAAGCTATGCGTGTAACCCATAATTTCAGATTTTTCAAAATGCCAGAGAAGGTAATAGTGATAATGCTATTAAGTCCTTCACCCATCTAGATACCCACATTTGGTTTGTTTGGGTTCCTAGTTTATCAGTATATTTATATGTCATAACTTTTGGTTTTGATTTTGTGCTGTTCCTGGAGCTTGAAATCAGTACCTTGCCCTCTCCTTGAAACTGGACATTGTTAGCACACATAATTATCCTAGCTACTCAGAGAGCTGATATCTGTGAATCCAGGTTTTAATCCAGCCCAAGAAGGAAAGATGATGAGTTTTTTTAATCTCTAAGTAATCTCCCAAATGAATTTGGAAGGGAATCTGTGGTTCAAGGGTAAAACACCGCCCTTGAGGGAAAACACGTGAGTGAGAAGGTAAGGTCCAGAGTTTAAACCCCAATATCAGCATTCAACAACGTTGTTTTCCTTGAGCTTGATATTAAATTGCTCAGAAAATAATCAGCATTGTAGTAATGTTTAGCACTACTATTACAAACATCAGTTATATTTATTGATGTTATTCCATTATTTTCCTAAATTTTACTTACACATTAATATCCAGTAATGGAAAGACAAGATTACTGTTTCACATGTATTTATGGTACTTTAATATATGGATGAGAGGGGCATACAAGGAGTTTGGATTGAAAATAGATATTTACAAGCTCTTCACATGAGTAAATGATAGCTGAAGAAGCTCTGAGCATGTATGAAATAAGTTAAAGAAACCAGAAAGGAAAGATAAGGCATGATTCTGGAAAGCAAACAATTTTGGAAGGATAGAAAACAAGGAAAGTATGTAGATTTTGGTAAGAACTTTGTAACCCACCTACACAGTGAGCACATTTGATTCCTTATTTCTAGTAGAAGGCATTTCCGTTAACTTTATTTTACAAAGTTAAACATGATTAATATTTAATTTTAACTGAGTTCTCAGTTAAGCAATTAGTCTAGCCAGGCGCCAGTAGCTCATGCCTATAATTCTACCTATTCAGAGGGCTGAGATCTCCAGATGCTAGTTCAAAGCCAGGTTGGACAGGAAAGTCAGTGAGGCACTTCTCTTCAATTAAACAGGAGAAAATTACAAGTGTCACTGTGACTCAACATGGCAGCACAATTTGAACCCAGGCCCTGAGTTCAAGATCTCTGAAATTATTCTTAAAATAACTTGTTCTTAGTAATTCTTTAACTTGTCTAGAAGAATGTTTTAAACTTTGGGATTTTTTATTTCATGTTGACAGCATGGTTTTTTAAGATATGCAGAGAAAAAATATTTATAGTCAGAATTGGTTTGGTTTCCTTTGTATTATAGATTGCCTCTACACCCAAAGATCAGGTGGAAAGCAGATGGCCAAATCCTGGCTCTTGGCAATGGAAATGGATTTGTGTTTCTATTATCAAAGAAACAAACTTATGAAATGATAGTCTTTATATATAACACCTTAATAGTAACTTTAAAATTATTATTACTATTATTATTAATATTATTAGTTTTTGTTAGTTGTGGGGCTTGAACTGTGGGTCTGCACGTTGTCCCTGAGCTCTTGAGCTCATGGCTAGTGCTCTACCACTTGAACAAGATTACACTTCACATTTTCTGAACGTTTAATTGGAGATAAGAGTCTCATGGACCCTTAGTTCTCAGCGTCCCTATTAGCTAGGATTACAAGTGTGAGCCACTGGCTCCTAGCAGTAAGATTATTTGGAAAAAGACAAAAACCCATGATTGTACCTTTACAATATCACAATCTGACAATTGTATCTGTAACGTTAGTTGTATGAAGTAACCATAGGCAGCAATCAATTGTAGATCTCACCATGTCCTGTCCAATGCTAGATATTATTTCATTAATTTATTTTACTTTTTCCTAACAAAGTTCATTATGAATGTCCAACAACACAATTTTCTATTGAGCACAAAGAACTCTTCAGCATATTTATTCCAACAAACAGAATTTTGAACTTGTTCTTTAAAAAAAAACTTTGCCAGTCCTAGGGCTTGAAATCAGGGCCTGGGCAATCTCTCTGAGCTTCTTTTGCTCAAGGCTAGCACACTACCAATTGAGCCACAGCACCACTTCCAGTTTTTCTGTTTATGTCATACTGAGGAATCAAATCAAGTGCTTCATGCAGGCTAGGCAACCATTCTAAAACTAACCACATTCCCAGTCATTGGGAATTATTTTGTTGTTGTTGTTTTAAGATAGGGTTTTTCTATGTGTCCTTCTGTTGACCTAAAACTTGGGGTGGTCTCAAGCTAACTTCTAAATTAGCCTCTCTATTTAAACGATTTATTGTTTCCCATCCCCTCCACAAACTATATCAACATCAAATACAGTGAAAACAGCGGTTATAACTTTGGCCGGGGGGTGGTGGCAGGAGGTGGGGAGCAATGGGAAGGATGGGAAATGGGAAGGGATGGGAAGGGGAAACAAAGGAGGAGGCAACAATGCTTGATAAGAAATATACACATGATCTTGCCCATTTAATTGTAACTCTTCTATATGGTATTTTCACAATAATAAAAGTCAGCCTCTCAATTTCAGAGATATCAGACATGGGCCAACATATTCAGCTCAGGATTCTTTGTAAGAGAATTCTTTCAGAAATAAAGTTATTCTGTCTTCCATGGACTGGATGTCTTTTTGCATTCAGCACTGGTAATCACATTTCTTGTACTGGTGTGTTTCTCCTGCTAGATCAATAGAAATATTTCAGGCTCCCAACTTGAAACGGAGCTGTGTGACCAGCAACATCACAATCTTGTGAAAAGTAGCAGCTGGCATCATGTGTATGGCAGCCAGCTGGACCTCAGCTATCTGATGTCTTTGTTCTCCAACAATGCAATCATTTCTATGCACAGTCTGAAAACAGTCATAAGTAATTTTTTATTTATTCCATCCTCTTCCCAGCTACTTGCCATTCTGAGCTATATATGTTTTAAATTCTGTTAAACATTAATTACTATTTCCTGCCATTTTCAAAAGTAACATATATGTCTTAATTTAAAATTCATTCAAACATGACAAAAACGTTAACATAGTTGCTGTCCACCATTGGTTCATGTTTTAACTCTTAGCTACTGTAGAGGCCAAAAATGGAGGATCCTGGTTTAAAACAGCCTATGCAAAATAATCTGCGATATTTCTCCAATTAAGAAACTAAAATCTGGGTTGGGAAGGTGGCTCAGTGGTAGAGCGCTTTCCTTGCATGCATGAGGCCCTGGGTTCGATTCCTCAGCACCACATAAGCAAAAAGAAAGAAGCCAGAAGTGGCGCTGTGGCACACGTTGTAGAGCACTAGTCTTGATCTGAAGAGGTGAGAGAGAGTGTCCAGGCCCAGAATTCAGGCCCCACTACCGGACCCCCCAAAAAAGAAAGAAAGAGAGAAAGAAAGAGAGAAAGAAAGACAGAAAGACAGACAGAAAGACAGACAGAAAGAAAGAAAGAAAGAAAGAAAGAAAGAAAGAAAGAAAGAAAGAAAGAAAGAAAGAAAGAAAGAAAGAAAGAAAGAAAGAAAGAAAGAAAGAAAGAAAGAAAGAAGGACACCAAAATCCAAGCTGGTGCCGGTGGCTCAATCCTGTAACCCTTGCTACTCAGGAGGCTGAGATCTGAGGATCACAATTAAAGCTAGCCTAAACAGGAAAGTCTGCGAGACTATCTCCAATAAACCACTACAAAACTGGAAGTGGCACTGTGGCTCAAGCAGTAGAGTGCTCGCCTTGAGCTGAAGAGTTGAGGGATAGCGCTCAAGACCAGAGTTTAAGCCCCATGACCCTCAAAAAAAAAAGAAAGATATCAAAATCCAGAAGTGGAAATGTGGCTTAAGTAGTAGAATGGCAGCTTTGAGCAAAAAGACTAAGTAAGAGTAATATATGTAATTCAGACTCCATTATTTACTCATGGAACACACACATACACACACACACAATCTACATTCTCTTAGACTTCCATTCTTGAGCAGTATTCCATGCCATTAACTTAATGCATATTTTCTCCAAATCCTTATGGTAGGGAATAAAGTACTTTTGTACATATGATAATGCAACTTTTGAATTTTTGGTTTTGAACTTTTTTTGTACTTATGTGAGAAAACAGCATTTTTTGAACACTAAATAGTAATCACTGTGTTGGTAAATAGGTGGGTGACAGATTGACAGATGCAGATAATACCACTTGAAAATTTTCTTCTTTAAATTTAAATATATAATATATATACACACATATGTATGTATTTAAAATTTCTGCCAAGATTTTATTTCCATTATAATGATCTATTTGTTCCATTATATAAATTTAACATATTGTATATTTCACAGGAGATTAATATTTATAAAATTTTCTTTCCTTGCGAGACTAAGTAGACCATACTTACCTCAAATCTTTATTATTCTCTGTTTCAGGTTCCTGAGTAATGGCTGGAATCACCATGTGGTAGCATAGTACCATATCCACCTATATTATTTATATTTTGTATACTTGAAAATTAGTGTGAACAGCTTTAAGCCATAGTATCATCATGAATTTGAATGAATTTAATTCTGAGTGAATTCAAGTATGTTAGACATACCTGTAATCCCAGTACCCAGGAGGATTTAAGTTTAAGAGCAGCCTGAGCTACCCAGCAAGTCCTTGTCCACAAAGCCAACAATTGTGTGTGTGTGTGTGTGTGTGTGTGTGTGTGTGTATGTGTGTGTGTGCTGGCCCTAGGGCTTGAGCTCAGGGCCTGGGCACTGTTCCTGAGGTTTATGCTCAAGTCTAGCACTCTACCACTTGAACCAAAGCTCCACCTCCAGCCTTTTTAGAAGGAGATTGAGTCTCATCCACTTTCTGTCCAGGCTGACTTAGAAACTAGATCCTCAGGTGTCAGCCTCTTTTTTAAGTAGGATTACAGGTATGAACCTGTAGTAGTTGTTGTATAACTGTTAAGTAATATGGTAAACATCATGCCATTTTATACTCCCCCCCAGCAGGGTTTGAGTGTTGCACACACACCTAACACACAACCTGCTCCATGTTTGATGACATCCAGGTCTCATAATCCTGTGAGATAAGTATTGTTATGCTCACTTTACCTATGAAGAATTTGAGGTCCAGAGACTTTAGTTAACTTTCCATCCCCAGCTAATATACAGTGCAGCCTGTATTCAAATTCAACTAGGTTTATTTTTTTTTTTAAATTTCAGAAAACATGGCGTCAGCATGTGTTCTAGTCAACATGTATTCTAGCATGTACTGCTCTTTACAGGTACTGTTCTCTGCCTGATAGATTAAATTTCTCCTGTATATATGACTTATTCCTCACTCTTTAAATGTTTACACCCCCTCTCATAAGCTAGGGAAATAAAAGTGATGAGAAGAACCATTTTTGAAGAGGAAATTGATAATGGGGTTTGAACTTGCTATTACATATTAGTCTGAACTTCTTCCATGTGAGTTATTCCTCCAGCACTATTTCTGTTTTTTTTCTTTTATATTGTTATTATAAAGATGATTTAAACAGAGGTTATAGTCATATAATTTAGGTATGAGTATATTTCTTTTTGGAAATATCAGCCCATCCCTTGCTCTCTCAGTTTCTCTCTCTCACTGGTTTGTTTTTTTAATTAACTTCCTTATTACTATTATTTGATTATTATTTTATTAATATTGTGATGTAGAGGGCTTTGTTACATAAGTGTGGTAATGACTACATTTCTTTTGTCTTTATTTTTGTTATAGTCAGTCATGAGGATTGAACCCAGGGCATGGGCACTGTCCCTGAGCCCTTTTGCTGAAGAATCTCACTCATCTTGAGCCACAGCTCTATTTCCATGAGTGCATTTCTTTGTGGACAATATCACCCTTTCCTTTCATCTCTTCCAGTTTTCCTCTACTTCCCTGTCAACGTCTAGTGCGTTGGGGTCCCTGGGTAAGGGTCGTGAAATCACCAGGACATAGGGGATGCAGAGTGCAAAGAGCAATTGCCACTGCATGCTGTGATTTATTATTAGTGGGTATTTAAAGACAAGCAAGCATGATCTTTGCCAAGATTTGGTCAGAAGACATTTACACAAAAAATTTCAACAGATACAATTTTACTTGACCTATGAGACAATATCTTGGTATATTATTGTCTAAACTATTTTAGAGCAAGCTCAAACCACTTCTCCAATCTCAGGAAAATGCTTGACCAACTATTCATCTATGCTTAAGCAGGCAGAAGTGCTACTTCCTCAGCTCCCAGGAGTCTGTGACATGTGTTTTGAGATAGGGAGAGAGAACATTTTCATTCTCTAGCCTGGCATACCAAGAGCTTTCCTAATCCCAAACACAGTCCTCAGATAATCCTGAGGCTGAAGCCTGCATCATTCTGCCCCCTCAACATAGACCCTGAGTCGTCACACTTCCCCACCAACAAGTTGCATAGTGCACTTTCAACATAGTCTCAACTGAGTACCACTGCTCCATATGTTCATCTTTTGTGCCTCCATTTCTATGCCCCCTTTACCTTCCCAAAGAGAAATAAATGAAAAAAATGACAAATATGTCTAAGACAAGCAAAAAGGTGAGATAAGTTGATGTTAGGTGAAATGAACCTGAAGATGAGGATTCAAATGTTTTTGCTTTCATGCAATTGATTCTAACATACTTATAAGATGATTTTTTGGTTGCTTTGTATGTGCCTTCCTCACGGTATAACCCCTGCTTTCACTGTATATGATGTAGGTATAATTTGTGGAGGGGAAGGGAAAAAACAATTGTTTAAATAGGTGTACAGGTGGGCCCATTCCAACAATGAGATATACAAATCGATATGTCGAAAAATGAACTTTACAACTTTGGCCAGTGGAGGGGGGGGCTTAGGGAGAGGGGGGGCTGGTGGGAAGGGATGGGAAGAGGAAACAAAGGAGGGGGCAAAAACGAAAGAAAATAAAGAAAAATATTATCTTGTTTCTGTTTCCTGGTCACTGGTTATTTTTGAGGTAGGATTTGTGTGTGTGTGTGTGTGTGTGTGTGTGTGTGTGTGTGTGTGTGTGTGTGTGTGTGTGTGTGTATACTGGGACTTGAACTCAAGGAACTGACCTTTAGCTTTTTTTTAGTCAAGGATGACACTGTAAAACTTGAACCAAACTTCCACTTCTGGAATTTGAACTGTTAATTGGAGATTAAAGTTTCACAGATTTTCCTACCTGGGGTAACTTAAATCCACTTTCCTCAGGTCAAATCCTTCTAAATAGCTAGATTTACAGCTAGATGTGAGCCACTGGTAGTGCTTGGCCTATCTTCTTTTTATTAAGGAGTTGAAATGTAAAAGAAATTTGCAATAGTAGAACAAAAGAAATCAATATAACTTACGCCGCTTCATTAAGTTTTAATAATTTGTCATATTTGATATGTACATAACAACATTTTTGTAAATGCCCCTGAAATTTTGTTTTTATCTGGGTTTTTTCCTCATCATCAACTTGATTTTATAACTTTTTAACTAATAAATATTGATGAGAATATGCCCAGAGGGCATTATATTTTGTTGGCTTTCATTAGGAAATGGTGCAAGCTAACACATGTCATGATACTTTTTGTACTGGAACCTCATGATATATTCACATTCTTAGTCAGAAGGCATCAGTGCCTGTTACGAATCATCTAAACCTGACAAAACCCAGACTGAGGCCTTGTGACCACTTTCCTCTATGTCATTGTCTTAGATAGCAATTCTGAATCTCCAGTGACCATGACAGAGCCCTCCTGGACCCTCTCAGAACACAGCCAAGATAATCATTCAAGCATGATGGGAGACTGGTGTCTGCTTCCTCTGAGGAACAGCACAGGAACTGTTAATTCCTTAAACTGTCCTCTGTACTGAGGGTTCCTCATTGAGCATGGAAACCTAAGAATTAAGGAGACATTAAACTCTCTCTTCCTTCTGCAGGTTGTGGACCGGTTTTCCTTCTGCTGCTGTCATCTTCTGTGGAAAGAAATGATCTAAGCTCTAGAAGACATTTTGCTTATTCTAGGCCCTTAGCTTAAGTCTGGGATTTATATTTAGACAAAAAGATATGTAGTGATAAAAATAGCGAATTAATATTTTTTTCTATTCTATTTATTACTCAAATATATTTTCAAATTCTACCAATAATTCTTTTTGTGTGTGTGAAAATACCGTACAGAGGGGTTACAATTACATGGGCAATGTAATGAGTATATTTCTTATCAAGCATGGTAGCCTCCTCCTTTAATTCCCCTTCCCATCCCTTCCCATCTCCCACTCACTGCCCCTCCTCCCAGCCAAAGTTGTAAAGTTCTTATTTCAACATAACGAATTCTACATCTCATTGTTGTAATATGTCCACCTGTATCCCTATTTAAATGATTTGTTTTTTTTTCCCTTCCCTTCCTCAAATTATACCAACATCAAAGAGAATGAAAGCAGGGGTTCAAACGTGAGGGAGGAACATACGAAACAACAAATAAATCATGTTATAAATATGGTAGAAACAATAGCAAGAAAGAAAAACCATTTGAACATTTATCTTGGGGTTCATTTCACCTAACATCAACTTATCTGAGCTTTTGTGCTTGTCTCAGAAATATACTAGTTATTGCAAATAAGGGAAACCATGGGATCTAGGTTTCTTTGGGCCTGGCTTATTTCACTTAATATAATTTTGTTCAAGTCGTTTCATTTCCTAACAAATGGGGCAACGCCTTTCTTTCTGAAGGAAGCATAGAATTCTATTGTGTATATTTACCATATTTTCTTGACCATTCATCTTCTGTGGGCATCTTGGTTGGTTCCATTTCTTAGCTATGGTAAATAATGTTGCAATAAACATAGTTGAGCTGGTAGCTTTAGTATGGTCTTGTTTGTGGTCATTTCGTTAAGTGACCAAAAGTGGGATTGCTGGGTCTTAGGGGAGCTCTATGTGGAGTCTTTTGAGGAACCTCCATACTACTTTCCAAGGTGGTTGAACAAGTTTACACTCCCACCAATAATGCAGTAAGGTTCCCTTCTGTCCACATCCCCTCCAGCATCTGTTGTTATTAGAGTTCTTGATTATAGCCATTCTATCTGGAGTGAGGTGGTATCTCAATGTTGTTTTGACTTGCATTTCTTTTATGGCTAGGGAGATTGAGCATTTCTTCATGTGTCTACTGGCCATCCTTCTTTCCTCTTCAGAGAAGTTTCTCTTTAAGAACTACACTGTAATTTTTTAGAAAAGCTAACTCACAGCCACAAAATAAGCACCCAGAATTGAGTATTCATATGTGGGAGTTGAATCAAGTGCTGAAAGGCACATTAATGAGCACATGAAGGGTGGAGAAATACAGTTATAAAATCAAATTCATAATTAAAATGAATGAATATGTCATTTTAAAAATGCATTTAATTTTACATGCATTTAGTTTTATAACTAATCTTTACGTGCCTCTTGCTTTTTGTACTTTTAGGTTATCTTTCAATCTGTCTTATGTAGGCAATGCATGGACCATGTCACTGTTACCTATCCCTCTTGTGTTGCTGAGATTAATGGTATGAGTATTCATGCTTCACTTGTTTTTGAGATTGGTATGCATACATTTTTGGGAGGCTATGTTCACATTGTGATGCTGTAGATCTCTGACTTCTAACAAATATTGATCATAGATGTGAGATAGCATATCAGGCAATTCAAAGTCTTTTATCCCATTTTCAAGAAATATTCAAGTTTGTTTTCAAAAATTACATTCAAAATGACAAACAGCAAAAGTAACTCCTTACATTATCTGATTAGTGAAACTATATTTTCACACTTACTTACCCTATATTTTAACAGGAACAAACCTATTTTAATATTTATGCCAGTGATTAAACTCAAATTGTAGGCATGCAACAGTGCCTGACATCTGTAACTCTCGTTATTTGGGATGCTGAGACCTGAGCATAGTGATTCAAACCCAGCCTGAGCAGGAAAGTCTGTGAGTCTCTTGTCACCAAATAATCACAGAAAAAACAAAAATGTCACTGTCGCTCAAGTGCCTTGAGCCAAAGCATCCTAGTTCAAGCCAAAGTTCAAGCCATAGGAATGTCAAAAAAGAGATTAAAATCAAATTGCCTTCAATCACTCATTTAGAGAATCTGTAGTGAGGGCAGGCTACTGGAGTTCACATCATTAACTGAAGAGATAGAATTTGAGATGATAACTGTTCAGCATCAGTCAGCAAGGAAAGTAATAAGATCTGCACATCGAAAAACAGGCATGTTGGAATGCACTTGTGATCCCTCAAATTGGCCGACAGAGGTCAGGAATTTAGACTCTGTTTGGCGTTCAGCAAAACTGATAACCTATGAGCAAAGTAAATAAAAAAAGGAATGTTGTTTAGCAAACAAAATAAATTCATAGTCATGTGCTAAAGAAGGAAAGGAAAAAGAATGAAGAAAGAGAAAAGAAAGGAGGGAGGGAGGAAAATAAGAGGGAGGGAAAAAAGAAAGGGAGAATGAGAGGTATAAATAAAAATCTCAGCATGAGTTAGATGTTAATAATGACACTAAATCATTTTAGCTATTATGCCATCATTTATTTATTTGGCAGAAACATTTTGTGTGAAGCCTACATAAACCCCAAACTGGACTTAGACATCTAATAGCTATCTCATTTTTATGTTTCCTGTTTGCAACACTGCTTTTTTATCCTATTGATTAGTGTGAATTCTATGACCAATATAAAATCACATTTGGAATAAAACAGTTACTAGGTGAGACCTTCCTGGATAAGGTTGTGTGGGGATCCTGGTGGGGCCCTGTCAGGTTCAAGGGAGAAGCTTGTACTTACAAAGGTTCTGTGGTGGAACTGGGCAGGGCTTTGAGGGTAGAGGTCAGTATGGATAGGGCTATGAGACAGTAGGGAGGGGACTGGAAAGACTAGACTTGTTCGGGGTGGGGTTTCCAGGGGAACAGGGCATGGCTTTAGGAAGAAGGCCGACAGGTGGCCTGTTTTTCAGTATAAGAAGGCAGGGCAAGAGAGGAGCTTGTTATTTGCAGACAGGACTTTGAAATGGAAGAACAAGGCTACAGGGGAAGAGGGTTTCTGGTGGAGCACTGAGAGCCTCCATGGGATAGGCAGGGTGGGGTTTCCCGTGGAGCAGGGAGGGGAATTGAGGGAAGAGGCTGACAGAAGGCGGTGTCTCTGGTGGAGGAAGGCAGGGCTATCAGTGAGAGGCTTTTTGGTGGTGTAGCTTTGAGAGGGAAGGGCGGTGCTCAGAAGGAGTGGGCTAGTAAGGGGTAGGGTTTCTAGTAGAGCATGGTAGGACTTTGAGGCATGTGGTAAGGTGGAAGTGCTGTTTCTATGAAGCAGGATGTGGTAGCAGTTGGCAAGCCTTATTAGGAGGGCTTTGTGTGAACAGGGAGAGAATACAATGGACTAGACTAGTGAGGACAAGGTTTTCAGTAAACCCAGCCACAACTTGCAGACAGGCAGTACAGTTGGGTGGGTATTTCAGTATTGCAAGGCAGTACGAAACCTATTGTGGCTGGGTTTCCAGTAGGGCAAGGCAACCTTAAAAGAAGGGACTAGGGAGGGACAGGGATTTCCAATTGAGCCTGACGAGGATTCTAGAGGGAAGCCAATTGGTGCAGTGGTTTCAGGTTGGAGCAATTTGGGTGTTGAGAGATGGGATAGAGTGATGGGTGTTTTCTGATGGAGCAGGGCAGGGCTTGAAGCATTGGGGCAAGCTGGAGGTGGAGCTTTGGGAAGAAGTGGAAGGGTTTCAAGGGTACAGGATAATTATAGGCCTGACATCTGATAGAGCAGAGTGTGGATCCGAGGGAGGAGCCCAGAAGGCAGGTTTATCTGGGGAGCAAGGCAGGGCATAGAGGGAGTGGATGTGGGAGGTGGAGAGGCATGTGGTGGAGCAGGAGGAATTTTCCAAGGAGGTGGTGAGCTGTGCGAGAAACTTCGGGTTTAGCAAGGCAGAGTTTTAAGAGCAGGTATAGGGAGGTGGAACGTTTTTGGAGTAGCATGGAAGGCTTTGTGGGAGGAGGTAGGTTCATTATTGGGCTTTGAGATGTAGGCTAGTAATAGAGGGGGTTTCTGATGAAACTGGGAGGAACTCCAGGGGGAAGGCTGGTTGGGGACAGGGTGTGAAAGGAAAAGAGGGGCTTGGAGGGACAATTATATGGGAGGGGCCTGACTGGGAGGGGCTAGGGTAGTTAGGGGGTTTTATCCAGTGGATAAGGGAGGGATTCTTGGTGAACTAAGGCAGTACATAAAGGGAGGAGATAGGGATGTGGACTGGTTTCTGGTAGTGCTGAACAGACTTCTAGGAAGGGGTGGAGTGGAAGAGGGATTTCACTGTAGCAGAGGAGGACTTTCAGGAAGGGGTCTGGTTGCAGTCAAGGCTTTGAGAATTCATAGAAGGACTACCAGAGAGGAGGTTAGTTAAGGGTGGGCTTTCTAAGGAAGAAGATGCCTGGAAGGGCGTTTCCAGTGGATCAAGTCAAATTTCCTGGGAGGGGACGCTAGGAAACCGGTAATGCATTGAAAGTGAAGAGAAGGGCTAGAAAAAAATAGTTACTACTAATAAATGCAACATAAGACTACCATTTTCTGTCAGTGTAGAATTAAATTACTTTTATGAATGAGAGAGATACTGGATAAACTAACCAAGTAATTCCTTCCTAGTGAACTTTTTCTAATAAAACCACAGATCACATCAGGCTCAGGGGAACAAAGTAGATTAAGACATATGAAGCACTGGACTTGATTCCCCACCACCACCTTTGGAACACAAAAACTATAAACTGTCTCATTTAGTCATAATGGGCACTCTATTGTCCTCAAATTATGAATTAATAGAATTTTTCCTCTGAATATTTTAGAAATACTAAAATCAAGTAAATAGTAATGATTTAACTTTATGCTTCTATATTGGAACCTAAACTAAAACTAAATACTTAGCAAAATATAAAATATACAGAATGTTCAATCTTCCAGCATTAATTTTAATCTAAAAGAATTTAAAACTAGAAAATTGTCATATGGTGAGCTTGCAGTATGGTTTGCTTTTCAATCATCCCAATGGTGACTTGAGCAATTATCATTGGATGCATCAATACTTAAAACGTATCCAAGAATATAAAGCACTACTATGCAGACCCTGAAGAAACTCAGAGGGCACCATAAAATGATTTTGGAATAAAATTAATGACTGCTTCCACTAGGAATTGATCTTCATGAGGCCCACAAATATTTTCCAGAAGAAAGGTCTATATTGAAAAATAATGTAAAGAAATCAGGCAAGCAGACCATAATGTAAACATTATCCAATGAACAACATCTACTGAGGCATGATTGAGACCCTTCATTTACCTAGGGTACAGTCACTGAGCTATGTTCTTCCCTGAAGGCAAATAACAGGCAAAGCAGCGAAAATACAATAATCATTATCAAGATATTAAAATGTGCAGAATGAGCTCAATGAATGTATTGCTAGAAAGTAAAGATATATTTATGAAATAAAGAATAAATTTAATATTCCCAATATCTGGCCCTCTGCTGTGAGAGGGGTACAGGCCAAGTCACAAGGAGAATGGAGTGAAGTAAAATAGTATATATCACTAGTTCCCAAAATACAGTCATGAAAGCAACAGGGGAGAAAATCAACATGACCATCATAGGACTTACAACAATGAAAATCCAAGGAGAATTACAAAGGATGCCCTTGCATATTTGGCAGAACAGTGAACTCATATTTGGTCAGAAAAGTGTCTGGCAGTGACTTCTAAAACATGTGGAGTGATTACAGGAAACTACCTGGTACCCACATGGTGCCACAAGAAGAGATGAACATATGAATTACAGGATATTGAATAATCATAAAGGTCTTGCTTCAGTAGTACAGAGATAACCTTTAATAAACTGCTGTGAAAAAACTAACACATTATAAACCAAGACAAGGAAAATTATATATATATATATATATATATATATATATATATATGACTCTACTGTGTGAAAAAATAGAATTCAAGAAATCAAATTAAGTAATGTACATACCAAGTAATAAAAGTCATGCAAAAGAATAACATAATTAAGGTAATCTTTCAACAATATGTATTTTATTTGAAGAGTGCTGTTTATGAATAATTTGCTTTCCTTACAGATTTTGAATGAACAAAAACAACAGCAAGAAACAAAACAAAACAAAAACACTTGATAATAAAGATGGATGCCAGTATCCCATCAATATTCCTATATAAACAGTAGGCTAAGATGGAAAGATCAAGGTTCGCAGCCTTTTGCAGTAGCAATCCATGAAACATTTATGTTCACTTGTGCAGACAAAGGCAGAGTGAAACCTTGGCTCAAGTAGTATAGCTTCAGTCATGAGTGATAAAACAAGCAAGAGTTTGAGGTTTGGAGTCTAATCTCATTACTGCACACACACACAGACACACACACACACACACACACACACACACAGATTTGAGGCTTGGAGTCTCTCGTTACTACAGAGAATAGAGGGAGGGGGAAGGAGAGAGAGAAGGAAAGGAAGAGGGAGAGGGAGAGAGAGGCAGAGGGAGAGAAAGGGAATATTAAGCTTATAAAGTGAATCTATTCTATAAAAATATCATTTTCAAAATAATACATCTGTAAGCTTGCATGTGAGGATTTCTACAGTTGAGTCATGAGACCTGGAAAGGGATAAGAGATCGAAAAGCCATCTCAAACAGCACTCAGAAGAATGAAAACTATGCCCTGGAAGGGTCAAACAGTCAAGTGAAGACAGACACATAATTTTTTGCCTTAAATTTATTTAAGTTAGAGCTGTTAGGACACTAAAAGGTTAAGGCCATGGAGATAATATTGTTGTCTGTGTTATGGTTGATATGATTATTGCTCCCTTCTGCACCCTAACAGTAAGGGAGTTACATACATAGTGACAACTATGTATACAAACAATACCTCATGTTAATGACTAGATTATGCCATAGTTTGTGCACATACCTGTAACCACTGACCAAAACCCTGTAATAAAATGAATATAAAGCATATTAAGAAGGATTTTGAGATCCAGAACAATGAGCCTTCTGATCCCCAGGTGTCTTCTTTCCTATCCCTCTCTGTGATTTCTCAGTTCTTTGTCCAGGTATCCCATCATCTGTGCTGTTCTATTGTTGCAGTTAGTGACAGTACTGATATTCGGAACACCTCAAAACAAACTGTGGAAACACACTTTCCCAACTTTTCTTTTTCCAAAGAAGATCCTCAACAGTACTGATATGAACACCTCTAAACAAACTGTTGATACGCTTTTTCCCAAAGAAGTTACATAAAATTATATGAGCATCTGGAAAGACACCAAAGCAGTCATCCTGTGATACACTAGCAAGGAAGTACATTTCTGGAGTATTGTTACTTCTGTTAATATAAGAGATGGATAGGTGTCCCTTTTATACATTTGGTGTGTGGTTTTGCATAAATTTTCACAAACATATATACATTGTGAAATAATATGATTTATTTCATAGGACACAAACTACATGACTGGAGTGAATGACCCTAAAGTCTTATCTCAGTTGCCTTAATCAGACTTAGATTAATCTGAATTGGTTAATTATTAATATTTCTCCATGAAACTCAACAACATAGAATGAAGTTTGAGGGTCGGGTCATCCCATACCTCTAAGGTTTTTATGTGTATTAGAGTAATACACACCTACACTGCTCACTGCTCACACTCATTGCACACAGATATGTTATAATTGTCTTCAGATCAGAAATATGCTAGAGCCTAAAGTAAAATGAGATGAGCTGTACATTCTCAACGCAAGAGGGAGGATCACCCCTGCAATTTTTCTCAGTGGAGAATACTTCCTATACCTTTTACTGACTTAGCTTCGACTCTGTACACTACCATTATTAGGGAGGGTCACACTGAATCTGCAGCAACAATACTGCAGCAACCTTAGCTGCCTTTGAATTGTACCTCCAATGTTGAGACCAAGGTCAATCCTGCAATTTAATCACATATTTAGTGACATCTGATCATTTCAAGCCCTGGTTTAAAATCCAGCTATCAATGCTCTTACTAGTGTGAAAGGTCTCACTCCTTTAGGTTTTTTGTTTATCTTCTTGTATTTCAGATACTGATTAGATGTTGGTTTTTGAGATCGAGCTTTTAGTTTGCATTTGATTTGTGGAGGGGTTAGTGATTCAAGTTGAACTGCATATATTGTAATGTAAATAATTTGATGTTTTGACATATGAATTTAATTTTGGCAATTGAGGAAGTGAATACACATCACTCACAAAAGTTTCTTTATATATGTTAGTATTGCTTTATTGTGAACTTCCTTAAAAGCAGTCATGGCAGCACATATCCTTAATCCCATCTCTTCTGTCACTGACACAAGGCTTGAAAGGTGTATATCATTTGTCACTTCATAGTGAGAACATTTCTACAAAAAAGGGGGAGAGAATAGCAAAAAGAGCAAATTAACTTACCATCAGTTTTGTTATATATTCCTTACACTTTGCCATTAAGACCACCATAATAGTACTTTTTATTATTCCTTACAATGCTCTTTCCCTGTTCTTAGCTATCCTTTATGGGTCTAAAAGAAATTAGAAATATATTTCAGGAAAGTATTAAGCATATAATATGCAATGTTTGCCTAAATTGTCTTGTTATTGGAAAGACACTTGTATTTGTTTATTCTGGTGACAAAGATTATAAACTAAGTTACAATTGTATTCCAGATGGAACACAGACTAGAAACATGAAGGGCAGCACTAAAGAATGCTACTGGTGCCACTAATATAGTAAATAAATTTAGGCAAAACTCCTTTAGAATAAAAGCCACAGGACAGCCCCAACATTACTTTCATTGTTTCATGTGAAGAATAGAACTTTTTTTTTTTAGTAAAGACAAATTTTCACAGATATTACCATCAATTGGGTAAATATTTCTGAAGGCCTTCAGAAAGGGTGCTGTGACCATGGTGAGAGAAGCAGATTTATCTGGGACCTATTCCAAGCACCATTGCAAGCACTGAACCTGCACTAGAGTAGTTTTAGTGCTCATGACAGTTCTGCAATTTAGGAAAGGAATTCAATATATCACTAAAAAAGACCTAGCCAACAAGGCCAAGCAAATTTCTCAAGTACCTAAGACTGACCAGATGTAGACCTATAATTCAAATCCAGTTTTCCACCAGGCATATCTGAGGATATTTTGTAAATGTCACATTCATTACCTTTTAAGAACTATGGAGTAGATGAATCCACAGTATCTTCTTCATTATGGTTATAATGGCAACAAAATTGCTACAGAATATAAATATTTTTAAATGAAAAGGGTATGGGTAATGACTTTGTATCAAATAATCTTTGTATCAAATAAAGATCGGTTTAATTTCTAACGATATAGCTGAATGAACATCATACAGCTTTCACTGTTTGTGGAAGTAATTGGTGTAATAGTTTAAGGAGTAACAAATCCATGTCAACGACACCTATGCTTATGAACACAGGCTTTTATCATTAAGTACCTTGAATGCACATAGAATAGTTTGTTAGTGATATATCGTCCAAAAGGAATATTTTTTTGTGAATAGGTACTTTGTTGTACTAAAAATATCTATTTACTGTTCTAAAACATGTATCAATTTAATGGATAGTATTGTTATTACTATAATGTATGTATAATATATGTAATGTTATTATAATATGTAAATGATATATATATAGTATAATTACTGATATTCTATTACTACTATAAATTATATATGTATAAAATTGGTTTTATTATTATACTGTGAAGGTTACAAGGAATGACTTTATTTAAATAAACATTTGTAGGTTTTAGGTGCATAAGTTATTTTTGTGCCAGTACTGAGGTTTGAACTATGGCCTGGTGTTTTCCTTGAGCCATTTTGCTCAGTGCTAGCAGTTTACAACTTGAACCCCAGGACAACTTCATACTTTTTCCTTGGCTAATTGTCTGTATGAGTCTCAGAGTTATTTTCTGTTTGGGCTAGCTTCAAACAGCTATCTTCAGATCTCTACCTCCTAAGTAGCTGTGATTATCCGTGGCATGTTCTTAAGTCATTATTATTGAGTGTTCAATAATATTTTGATATTTCATTTCTAAACCAATTCAGAATAAACAACTACTTATTGGGTAAAACTTTATTTTGCAACAGAAACTGTAAGGACCCTTACTTTACTATCAATTTTCAAAGGTATTGCTAGTATAATTCCTTGTCTTACAAGCAGAAAAATTACATAAACATCCCTATCTTAACCGTCTCATTTTCCACAGTATACAAACTACAATATAAACATTCATCTTGCAGAAATCACACCTCTCTAATTACATATTCACCTTTGATTATTCTCCACATGATTATGAACATCCTCTAAGATAGGCTAAACTTATCCATTAGAGTCAGCCTACCACAGCAAACACATTGTAATACTTATTGAATAAATTTGCTTGTCCTCATCCTTATCAGATTTGCAGCTACTTCAGTAAAGACCATTTTCTGCTGCTTTGCTTGTAGAAAACATCATCCTGTTCTATTTCCCAGCAAAGAAACTGTGGTTGGCAGGCTTGAGAATTGTTAGATTCAGAGGTTCTTTAGTTTTGAATTTTTCCTTTTCTTTCTTGGTAGGTGAGTTGGAATAAGAAAAAAAATTAAGCAGTGTAATTTAGTTTAAATGAAAAGACATTTATTTGAAAATGTATATGTCTGAGTCAAGCAGAAAAGTTCAGATAAGTTGATGTTAGGGAAATGAACCCTAAGATATGTATTCAAATGTTTTTTCTTTCAGGTGATTGTTTCTAACACATTTATAAGATTATTTCTTTCTTGCTTTGTATGTCCCTCCCTCATGGTATAACCCCTGCTTTCACTGTATTTGAGGTTGGTATAATTTGTGGAGGGGAAGGGAAAAAACAAATCGTTTAAATAGGTATACAGGTGGATTCATTGCAACAATGAGATGTACTAGTAGTTATGTGGAAAAACGAACTTTACAACTTTGGTGAGTGGGGAGACTAGGATTGGGGTGGGGTGAGGGGAGGATGGGAAGGGATGGGAAAGGGAAACAAAGGAGGAGGCTACAATGCATGATTAGAAATGTACTTATTATCTTGCCCATGTAATTGTAACACCCTCTGTACAGTATTTTCACAATAAAAATAAAAAAGAAAGAAAAGAAAGGAAATACTACAAGTTATTGTTATTTAAATTAATTTTTAATTCAAATAGAATAGGGTTGGTTTTAGTGGTGCTTGACTTACTATTTAGAAGGCTGAAAGTTGAGGATCATAGTTTCAAGACAGAGAAGCTAAAATGGACCATGGTACTCACAGACAAGGTGAAATGGACTATGGTACCCTTACCTTCAACTAAGAACCAAAAAGCTAAAGGTGGAGCTGTGGCTCAAATGGAAGAATGCCAACCTTGAGCAAAAAAGAAAAGCAAAAGGACGTAGGTCCTGAATTTAAGTCCTAGCACTAGCACATAGATAATATATATATATATATACATATATATATATATATACACATATATATATACACACTATACGTATATATACATATATGTATGTCAATATGTAAATTACATATGTATATGTATGTATAGATAATTATATAATAAATTATTTTCAAGTGTCAACTATATACAAGCAAGCATTTAGTCTTGCTCTTAAATACAGAATCATACACAATTATGAATCCCTGTGATTTATAGGAGCCGACATATATAGAAATGTAAATGACTAGATTAGGAAATTAATAGAATGATTTTTGTTATAGAATAGACTGTATGCACAAGATTAGGCAAATGATACTAAGTCTTTTCCCAAAACATTGAAAGAAAAAGCATTATAGTACAAGAAATCGCATTTAGATATGGACTATGCCACTCAGTAAACAGGTTGATCAGGAAAATATGATAGCTATATGCATATAAATATGCATATATGTGTATAAACATGCACAGTGGAATTTTATTTATCCATTAGAAAGAATGATAATGCATCATTTGCAAAGAAAGGAAAGAAATTGGGGGAAATCATGTTAAGTGAAATATGGGAAGGTAGACATGATCAGGATCCATACACTATGCACACTTTGGGGTGGAATCCAAGTATACACCTAGTTATGAACTGAAATATGGTTGGTTCAGAGAAGAATTTAAATAATGTAATTCCTTAGACTAGCTAACTAACCTTCCAACAAAATAAACACCAGGAATCAAGTACTCAGAGGTAGGGCTGGGATCAAGGTAGGGAGAAATAGATATATGAAGCAATAAAGTGGGGATAAATGCAATGATCTAACTTAATGCATATCCCACCAAATGAAGAAATTGAGGAAAAGGTGGTAGTGAGAGCACTGGGGAAAATTATGAAAGAGGTGACATTGATCAAGATCCAATATACTCATGTACTCATGTATTGAATGTCAACTCCTATGTACAAGTTGAAATCAAAATAAACTTTAAAAGCCCAATATTCAGTATGCTTATGGAAATATTACAGTGATGGTGGTTCTCTGACTAACTAACCAAGAATGAAGAGTTCAGCAAAGTAAGTAGCAGAAAGGAAATCATGTTCAGCTGGGGAAGAGGTATAAGATGGGGCAGATTAATGAAAACAGGAAGGGATAGCAAATACAATCATAATATTAATGATACATATGTAAAAATGGAAGCAGGTAACTTGGAGGATGGGTTGTGTTGGGAAAGATGGGGTGGATCAATGTAACACTAATCAAGATGCATTATATTAATAAACTAATTGAATTGAAACCTCTTTGCACAACAACTTTATGATAAATACAAATGAATGAAAACAAACACAAGAATTGAATTTGTATTCCATTTCTTATAGTACAAGTAATATATAGTAAGCTATAATTTGTACAAAATACAAAATTAATAAACTACATGACAAAATAGGAAACTGGAAATATGGGTAACATTGCCTTTGGAAATATACATGCCTTATACATTTCAAAAATATCAATATTCTGATTACTTCGATTTTCTTTTGAAAATAAAGTGATCTATAAACTTTGACACACTATTATCATAATGTTTAATGATACATATTTTAGCTAGATTTCCTAAGTAAACCATTGTTATTTATCTTATATTATAAAATATAAGGAACTGTTATGACACCACTATACTGTAACACAGACACTGAAGGTTCGCTCTTAAATCGCTCCACAGGAGACTGTTACATATAAGCTGCTACAAGTTGCAAAATCCCAAATATAAGTAAAATTACTTAGAAGGAAATGGCAGGAGGACAATTATTATCTTTCACAATCAATATCAGCCTTGGACATCCTGAAAGAGAGTAAGTCAGAGACAAAAGTGTTTGTTTCACCAGGCCTCTACTTCCAAACAAGAAGTGTTGGAAAGACCCATCATGGCAACCTACTACTAAAAGCCAGACCACTAGATAGTCAGATCCTCTAAGACTCATACATGGAAAACTATCTCTGACCCGCATGCTCTTCTTTTCACCAAAGAAACAGTGCCTTTAGTAATTTATGTTTTTTGAATTTAGATAATGAATGAACATTTTTCATACAAATCAAGTTTGAAATACTTTTGATCTATTTTCCCATGCTTAAAACTAGCAATACAATAAATAATAGTAGCCACAACTTGGAACTTTTCTGCATCAATGGAAAAACAATCTTGAAAAAATGGATTCTGGAAAGAACCGATTAAATCCAGGGATGCATCTATTTTCCACACAATTGTTCAAGTGGAAGGAAGGCCAACATAGTTTCATTAAACTAAGAATTAGTTAAAGGTCTGCACATCCACACTTAAAAAATATTATATTTGTTTTAAACTTGCTGATTGTACTCTAGGTAGACTTTGTAGACTTGGTTATTTTTGACAGACAAAATCTACTTGAGTGAGACATAGGAACCTTAAGCAAGACTTCCTGATAAAGCACATAGTGAGTTAGAAGAGGAAACCATAGTCAAAAAATGAAACTTACTTTTTGTTGGTCACAGCGCATGAACTCAGGGACTGAGTACTGTCCTTCAGCTCTTTGGTTCAAGGCTAGCCCTCTCCAACTTTGGTACAGAGTACCACTTCTGATTTTTTGTTGGGTAACTAGAGAGAAATCTCATAGACTTTCTTCTCAGGCTAGCTTAGAACCCCCATCCTCAGATCTCAGTCTCCTGCATATGTAGGATTGTAGTTATAAGCCACCAGTATCCATCACCCCCAAACGGAAACGTTTGAGATTCTAGTAAGTTCAACTTTCAGTGGAAACCTCAAAAAGTATGGCAAGGAAAGAACTCCTAGAATTGTTCTTGCTACTAAAGAATTGAAGCTACAGAGTGAGCAACCAGGAAATTGTCTGTTAGTATAGATGCAAGTATAGAAGGGTGCCATTAATTTCAGTTATTTTTTTCATTATAATGATCTTCAGTACAAACCTGAACTTGTTGTCACAATGCATCTACCTCTTGGCATGAGCTGAGCCTGGGCCTATTCTACCTCAAATGCAAGAGATGCAAAAGAATAGCTCACAGTTTAGGAATGAGTTTCATCAGTGTACACCAAATATGCATATACTTCAGTCGAGTTGACCATGCAGATGAATCTGTTTTTCTAACCTTCTTCCATCTTCTATCATTCAACAGCTTTTGATGAATCTCATTTTGTACCTCTTTATTCAATTTTTCAAGATAATTTCTTATTCAGCTTCTAAAATTGTCTTTTCCCCCAATTGTTGCCTTCTTAACATTGCCTCAAATTATAAACTATATATGATTGTCCTGTATGTGTTCACTGATATATTTAAATTTCGGTCTACCATCCACTTATTATAGGATATCTTTAACCTGCTGTAACTGCTCTGAAAATCATTATGGAGGTTCCTCACAAAAGCAAAAACACAATGCCATAAAACCAAGTGAAATTAGGATTGTGTATATCCAAAAGTATTTTTGAAATGAAATAGTAGAAGCATTCACTTCTCTTATATCCCAGTATATGTTTATAGCTATGAATATCACATTTTCTTTATTCCCTCTTTCTGGTACACCTAGGTTGACTGCAGAGATTGATTGTTATGAATACTCCTGCCATGAACATGGATATTCATGTTGAATCATATTCCTTCAATATGTATCCAAGTTATTGTAAAGGTCATTAAAATATGTGTCTTTTTTGGCATTGTGTAAACTTCCATTCTGAGCTCCTTATGGGTTGCACTAGTTTATAATGCCACACAACTGAATATTCCTGATTTATTTCAACCTCTCCAGCATTTGTTTTTATTTGTTTGAGTTGTGATAAGTATTCTGATGTGTAATATGGAATCTCAGTGACTTTTTGATACATATTTCCTTTGTGGATAAGAATTTCAAATATTTCATTTATTTATTAAACATTTACATTTGTAATACATTCCTAATCAGTGACTTTCTTTTTTTTTGTTATTTGATCAATTTTTAAGTTTTAGAATTTGTCATTTTTTTTCCATTCCAACTATGCACCTTAGTAAAAAAAATTATCACTACAGTGGTGCACAATTTACTAAAATCAACCGATTGTACATTTATAACACTGTTTTTGTTTTTGTTTTTTTTTACAACCAGGCAATTATTTCAATAAAGACGCCCAACTTCTTTCACTAGAAAGATAGATTGAAAGGATAGTATCTCATGTTAACCCTAAGCTAATCTCAGAATTACCAGTCACAGGGAAGGCCCCCAGAGTTGGGCTAAGTAAAATGCACTTACACAGTAAAACAGCATTTAAAGTGATCAAAGGGCTTCATAATTTTTTTAAAAGTCACCACCTTCAACAAGCAAATGGTGCAGTTCACAAGCAGACCATAGGAATCTGAACATCAAGAAGATCAAAGGATAAAAGTATACAGAAGGGGGCTGGGAAGGTGGCTCAGTGGTAGAGCGCTTGCCTTGCATTCCTGAGGCCCTGGGTTCGATTCCTCAGCACCACATAAGAAAAAAGAAAAAAGCCGGAAGTGGCGCTGTGGCTCAAGTGGTAGAGCGCTAGCCTTGAGCTGAAGAGCTGAGGGACAGTGCCCAGGCCCAGAGTTCAGGCCCCACAACCGGACCCCCAAAAAAAATTATACAGAAAGACAACTTTAGAACATTGACTCAGAATTGGGGGGCGGGGGGGGGGGGGGGGGGGGGGGGGGACAACCACTAGATACCAAAACTCAATGCTGAAGGGAAGAAGTGTTTTACCCCAAACCTCATCTGTGTCTGATTCTCTCACACCACACAGACACAGACACACACACAAACACACACAGACACACACAGACACAGACACACACACACACCCCTCGTGTACACAGAGAACCCTAGGGGCAGTTGTTTCTGGGACAGTGAAGCTTTTTTATTCTTCCTTTTAGATAATCAAATGTGATGTTGTGGTTGGCTTCACAGCCACCCCACACCTGAGCAGGAGCGAAAGGATTACTGAGACTGCAGGATGGCCTTGTGTACCCCTGGCTTCCTGTGTACGAATGTAGTTGGTGGTCCCCTAGGCCAAGCTGAACAGGGGGTACAGTTTGGCTGGAGGATGGCACCCCAGAGCTCTGCATGCATGCATGGGAAGCCCTGTGAGCATGTCTGGGATGGCCTTTCAGCAGTGTGGAGAAGTTGACACCTGTAGTTGGACATGGCAGCAGGCAGGAGAATAGCAGGAATCCTAAAGACAGGAGAGGCACAGGAGTGAATGTGCTTTTCCATGGAGAAGCCTAGACTACACGAATGAAGTTCCCAGCCCACACAAGACGGCCACCGCTCAGGTCCCCAGATGCCCTATCTGGTCTTGTCCACAAAGCCTGGTCCTGATCCAGAGCTGGAACCTCCCCGGCAGTCCTGGGCTCAGTGCTGCAGGAGCAGTGAACTCCAGATGTGCTTCCTACGCCCAGTCATTGCAACTCAATGATTATAGTCACAATTCTTCTTTCCCTGGTATCCTAGTTTCTGCTACTCTGTTCTACTACCCATAATTCATAGTACCATGGCTCCAGCCACCTGATTCCCTGACACCCCTTACACTGATACTCCATTCCCTAAGTAAAAAAGGGCAGAGTGGGCACAGCCAGTCGACTTTGGTACTCCTGGCATCTTGCAGGCACATTGGGACCAATTATTCCTCAGGTATTTAACATGAGCTACTTACTGCAGGTGGAAAGGAAAAAGGTTATACCGAGGTGACTAAAATGTTGCTAGGAAAAGAAGGCCTTAAGGTAAAAGTTAATGAGAAGAGAAAATTTTACAAAGAATATTGGGGATGATGAAATAGGTTTAGCTTAGTCTCATACTAGTAATCTGATTTATTTTATGACACAGATATGTAAATTTTGCATTTTAAAAATTGATGAAGATGCATATATGTGGTATTTATATTAATTTATGGAATAGTTGCATATAATTAATGCTATTCAATATTTTATGTTCTATGATAGTTAACTCATGAGTCTACCATTGTCAATATGAATTGAGCTATTAACAAATGGAATTTCACTGTCAAAAAATACAAGGAGATTACTGGTGCTAGTACCGAAATGAAAGCTAGTAAAACTGAATAAAGCTACAAGTTTGAAAGGAGAGGATAGTGTTAAGGACTTCTTCACCATGGAATCTGGGAAGACTAGAATGTGTTTTCTTGAATTACTTGTTTTTTTAACCTTGTTAGAAATCAGAACATTATTATTTATTCTTGCTTTTTGGGACCTTTTTAGTGAATGGTTTACAAAAAATTATCAACATGACTTTGAAAATTCACTGATGTTAATTATCAGATGAACATTATATGCAAAGCTGCCCTGAGATTCAGGCAGGCTGGATTCTTTTTCTATTAAATTAATGAAATAAGCTTAGTTTTAAATGGATGGACAGTCCATGACATTTGTTCCCAAACAAGAAAAGATACAGGAGAAAATAAAAGAGAAAGGAGACCCAAGCCTCCTGAAATTAGTGGAAATATATAGAAATATAATTTAAAAATTCATGGTTCAAAGTAAACCCTGGCAGGAAAATCTGTGAGACTCTTATCTCCAATTAACCACCAGAAAGGAGGAAGTGTTCCTATGGCTCAAGTGGTAGATGCCTCCCCTTGATCTGAGGAGTTCAGGAACATGTTAACACTCAGGCACAGAGTTCAAGCCCCACAAATGACAAAAAGGAATTAAAAAAAAATTAAAGCATCAAACAACCTGAAGATGTTGTCCAGAGTAAAGAGTGTGGCCTTATGCATTTACATGACTTAGTCACTTGCAACCTAATTTATCAGGTGAGGGTTGGTGATTTGTGTGTGTGCCAAAACCTGCAAAACTATTTTGCACTTTACCAAGGAAGGAGGGATTGGAGGAAGGGGAAAGGTGTTTGGCGGTCTTTCCTTTTGGTTCAGTGGTTGTTTTCTGGAGTCAAATTCAGAGAAATTTCCCTGCTAATCCTACTTGCATGGGGAACTAAGGAGCTATGCCCTGGAAGTGGACTTTGTCCTGTCCTTGGCCTGGTTCCAACTGCCACTGGGTAATCGAAGTCCCACTTCAGGACCAAGATGCCTTGAAGACAACTTATCCACCGGGCAGGTGGACCTAACCACAGCCAGAAAGGCAAAAAGTGCCATGTCAAGGGCAGCACATGAGATCAACACATGAGACCAGACAGAAATTTTTTGCCATTCTCATTTTGTATTACCACTTTGATTCTACAAAATAATGTGTTGATTTTAACACCTCTCACCTCTCCCCCCACATTGGTAAAGCTCACAAAAATCCTTCTTCTAGCTCCCAGGACACTTAACTCTTAGGTTTGGCCAATCGTTTCCATGATAGAGAATGACTTAATTGTATTTTGAACACATAAAGCATGCATATAAAACTAGCACATTTTGATCTTAGGAGAAAATAGCCTGTTCCCCTCACAAATTTATTGACTGATAGGCAATTTTAGAGGGGAATCTGTTTTCCTTTTAAGATAAAAGGCTTGTAGGAAACTATGTTCATAATCTGGCTGCTCCTCCCCACACTTCAACACCTAAAATACAAATTTCACAAGAATTTACAAGAAAGAATACAAAAACCAAACACTGGGAATGCTCAGAAACAGAATGTTTTCAAAACCCAGAATATAACTTTGTTCTCTGAGGGAGGGGCTCTCTTTATATCAATTAACCAACACAAAAGAGGAGCCATTAGTACCTGACATGAGTGTCAATGGTTGCTATTCCAAGGACAAGGAGCTGGACAGACTGATCCGGTGGGAGGGTGCAGGGAAGAAATCTTCCACACTGACTTGGGTACAAAAGTTGGAGTTACCACCTCTGTGTCTGTCTTTCTTCTTGCAGCACAACAGAGTTTTCCCCTGCTCCAAGAAGGCTATCTATGTACAAGCAGATCTGGAGAATGGCTTTGGTTCAGTCGACCCCATCATGCAATGCATGATGACCCTTCCCAAGGAAGGGTCATTCAGGCCCTGGGCCTACAGGCGGGTGCTAGAGTGCTTCAGTGGGCACCGTGCCATGTACACCTATGCCCATGTAGAGCTTCCAGTGACTGCAGCTGGCTCTGTGCTGTGGCACCATCCTAGCCCGCCAGCATGTCTTCTTCTCCCACAGTCCCCTGGTATTGCAGAAGGTAGGCGAGCTGCAGTTAGGCTTCTACTTCACCAGAGGCCCCAGCATGCCCAGTGGGCATGAAGAGTTTGCCATCTAAACTACTAATTTTATGGAGCAGTTGTAAATAAGGTTATACACATTAGTGTATGCACAATGTCATATCCTGAGTCTGTAGTTTCCAAAGGACATTGAACTCTATACTTGCAAAAATAGGTTTTATTGTTTGTATTTATAAGGCCATAATGGCAAACTGAAATAAAAGTACAATAAAGTTGTTATCCAAAAACACAGTATTAAATATCAGAATTTGAAAAAAGTTGCATGTAAGTAGTGCAAATGTAGTTATACTAGAATGATAAAATATGCACAAACTATATTACTTTAGTTACATTCAAAAATAAAAAATAAGGAATTACAGAAAGAATACCAACTGTATATAAAATATTACAATGGTTTTAAAGGTTGAAATAATATAGTTAATATATACTGCTGTAATAAAACATAATATTTCTATGTTCTGGTTCTGTTGATATCACTGAAGGAAAATATTAGAAAATAGAAAGTATATGTGGTACATGTTGCTTCCGGTCCCAAGAAGGGGAGTGGAACTTCTGAATGTGTGTCCTGGGAAGGTCCCCATGACCAGCCCACGAAGACCCATCAGAGGTCCGTGTGGTGACCTTGCAGGGGCTCCAGGGTACCACAAGGATACTGCATTGTATCTCTAAAGCCTTCACCTTTGTACTACGTTTAGATTTAGGGAGTAAGGGTAATGGGGCTTAGAAAAAGAGTTGTGATATTCTAAGAGAATATCTAAAACACCAGTCCACAAATCCATATTTTCACTAAGGTACCTTTCTACCTGAATATAGGAAAAAATACAGTGAACCAAAGAAAGTGGGCCCTAGAACTAAGCAAAAGTTACTAACCAGATATGACTGAGGCAAACAAATTTAACCTAACACATAAATATGCAAAATCTTCACTGTTTATACGAATACACTTGGAAACAAAATGCAATAGAGGATAGATACCTTGTATTAATACTTACTCAGCTAAGCCACGGTGGCTCGTAACTACAGTCCTATATAGGAAAATTGAGCTTTTGTGAATAACAAGAATACAAGATTCCATTTCACAAATAACCAGGAAAAGCTTAGCTGGACTGGCACTGGTGATACATACCCATAATCCTACTTACTCAGGAGGCTGAGATCTGATGATCGTGGTTCAAAGCCAGCCCAGGGAGGAACATATGTTAGACTCATCTCCAAATAACCAGTAAAAAACTGGAAGTGGCGCTGTGGCTCAAGTGGTAGAGCACTCGCCTTGACTTGAAGAGCTCAGGAACAGCGCCTAGGCCCAGTGGTCAAGCCCCATGACCAACAAAAAAAGCTAGGTTGGAAGCACGACTTAAGTGGTAGAGTGACAAGCAAGCAAGCTGAATCCTTGAGTTCAAACCCTGGTACAAGCTAGCAAGGAAGGAAACATATTCCCAACATTTTCTTCTCATGAAGGGAAGGAATGGGGTGGTTGTTCCATCAATCTTATCTAGGGAAATCATCAGTGATCCTTCTGGCAATCCCCAAGATGACAGAACCGATATCTTCTCTTTTTAAGAGAAGTTCTCTCTCTCTCTCTCTCTCTCTCTCTCTCTCTCTCTCTCTGTGTGTGTGTGTGTGTGTGTGTGTGTGTGTGTGTGTGTCCATTGTGGGCTTGAATTCAGAGGCTGGGCTCTGACCCTGAGCATTTTTTCTCAAAGCTAGTGCTCTACCAATTTGAACCAAATTGCCACTTTCAGTTCTGGTGGTTACTTCAAGACAAGCATCTCATGGACTTTTCCTGCCTAGGCTTGTCTTTGAATCTCAATCCTCAGATCTCAGCCTCCTGAGGAGCTAGGATTATAGGACTGAGCAACCTGTGCCCAGCTAAGGGAAGTCCCTAACAGGATAATCATCTGAATGCCAATTAACGATTCCTACTATTCTCTGTCTGATGTACTGTTAGACTCAAATTTTGTCTGTGTACTTACTAATAAGTTGTTTAACCCCTGTGCTTCCATGTAAGAAAGTTAACAGTTAACTGCTCAGAGCAGTCCAGAGTTCAGTGAATTAATACACAGAAGTTCTATAAAGAGAAGATGTTGACACACAGTAATACTTAGGAAATGTTATTTTTTATAACAAAATACAAGTTGTGACAGTTATCCTCACATATTATTGAATGTATGGGACAAGGAACATTTCAACTTCCTCTAAGGAAGCAACATCAAAAAAGAAGAGCAACTGTGATTGTCAGTAAAAAGAAAACATTATCCATCTAGGGTTTATATAACTGAGAAGTGCACATTATATATTATTGAAAGCAGCAATGTTAAATCAGTTTAGGCAAGACTGAGATCAGCCAGTGTCATTGTCATTTGATATAGTTTTTCCAACTTTCAAAAGCTTGACAAGGGAGTACAGAAACAAGGATTTCTCAGCATGGTTGGTCAACCTGGCTGCTCTATGGGACAACACCAGCAGTTCAACTAGATGCTTAGTAACAGCTATCGTCAGCAGAGATTTGTTGACTAGACCTCATGGAGATTGCCATCTCTCAGATAGATCACACAATCATTAGTCTTTTATGAATGCTACAGTATCTCTATAAATATGAAGGTTAGGATGATGCTATAATTCATTCTGTTACTCACCCTTATATCACCCAACTATATATAAATGTTCATTGGTTCAGAAAGAATATTATGTGTTCCCAGAGGTATCCAGTTCATGTAATTTCCCAACATTCATATAAATTTATATCTCTTTATTTAGGCAACTCATGGCTTAATTCATCATATTAAATATTAATCCTATTTTTCCAACATATTTTGTAGTTTTTGTTAAGAAAAATAGAAAAAGAGATAGGAGCAGGTTGGACTCTCCATCTTTTTAAAAAATATTTACAATATTTAATATACAAAATGTAATAAGAATTAAAGATTAATTTTCCAGTTGTTTTCCTTACTCTGATGTCCTTGTTTTTAATGGTTTCCTTTGTACAATTTAAATCTATTGTGTTATCCTATTTATTTAGGTCTGATACCTAAAAAATGTCGTTTCTTCTTTCCTTGTATATAATTCAGTGACAGTGAACTCAGTTTTTCTCAGGTTTTCATGTGTTTTAGCCTTTAAAATTTTTCAGAAGTTTAATTTAGAAGTAAAACAGAAAGATCCTTGATAGAAGTCAGTACTATATTTTTATGTGAATGCACACACTGTTTAGTCATTCTCAGAAAGAAAGTCGTCAATGAAAATATTATGTATTATGCAAAGTTATGATATGCTTGAGTGTCAAATTTCTGTACAAACTGGGGAGATGTTTAGGTTATTATGAAAACTGACATGTGCCATGCATTCACTTGATTTCAATCTCCTCCCACTCCAATCAGTGCCAAATTAAAACATCCTTTCTCTCCACATCATCTGAATATTTCATATTTCTGATTTTATATCAAAACATACAAGTAAAAGAAGTGAAATGAGAACATCATGTGTAATAAATAAAAGGATATCTGCTAATCATTTAGGTAATATAACCACTTTCCAACCTTAAAACAAAATTGTTTCTTATAGTGGCATGTAAAATTCAATATATTCTGGCCAGATACAATGGATTGAGGCTTATGTTTGTTTTTTTGTAACACTCAGGGACTTTTACATGCTAGAGGTCTACCACCAAGCCATACCACCAGCCCACGGGGAATAACCCTTGCTTACATTGTATTTGATGTTGGTATGAATTGTGTAGGGGAAGGCAAAAAAACCCCATTTAAATAGAGATACAGGTGGACCCATTGCAACAATGAGATATACAAGTCATTATGTTGAAAACTAACTTTACAACTTTGGCCGGGCAGAGGCGGGGAGGGGGGCAAGATGGGAAGGGATAGGAAGGGGAAACAAAGGAGGAGGCAACAATGCTTGATAAGAAATGTACTCATTACATTTCCCATTGTAACCCCTCTGTATGATATTTTCACAATAAAAAGTTTAAAAAAGAAAAGAAAAATAATGTAGTAAATCTTAAAAGCTGATATAAACTTATAACAGCTCTTACAGCCTCACCCACTCCTTGTCGGCTGGTGGTATGGCATGGTGGTGGACTCTCCATCTTGACAGGCTAGGACTACTTACTGAGAATCAGCAAGTGGCAACCAAACTTCCTGGAGGAATGAAGGCTACAAGGAGGTGGGGTTGGAGGTGGACTTTTGTGGAGTCTCAGTCAGGGGGCAGAGGTTATCAAGGAGGTTATCAAAAGGCTATTAGGGCTGAGAGGTGGGGACAGTAAATCAGCTCACAGTGGAATGTTGGAGGCCAGGCTTGGGTCAGACTGCTCTGCCTGCACATCAAGTCCACACATACCTGGGTTTTGCTTGGTGTCCATATGCACCTGGGACAGTAGGGTGGTGGTCAATCTTTCATATTCCATCCTTAGGTACATAAGAAGATTGGGACAAGACGGGAGAAGTAAGTCTTTAATATAGGTCTTTGGATAGATAAAAGGATTGGGCTGGAAGAAGAGATCAGGAAAGAGTTGTTATACTTTTCTTGGAGATTCTTCATCTGGTCCTATTGGGGATTTATTATCCAAACTGTTCTGTTTGGAATTTATATTCCATTTGGGATTTTCTAGCTGAGGTATCATCCTAGTCGTGAACTTCCCTTCGCTTTTTTTGTCAGTCATAGGGCTTTAACTCTGGGCCTAGGTGCTGTCTCTCAGCCCTTCAGCTCAAGACTACTTCTCTACCACTTGAGCCACAGTGCCACTTCTGGTTTTCTGGTGGTTAATTGGAGATAAGAGTTTCATGGACTTTCCTGCCTGAGCTGGCTTTGAATTGTGATCCTCAGATCTGAGCCTCTTGAGTAACTGGGATGACAAGAGTGAGCCATCAGTGCCTGGCTTTGGTCTTGCACTTCAGATGGGGTCAGGTATGAAGTACTCCTGAAAACCAGGAAGGTCCCGGAGGTGGGAGGGGTGGGAGGTGAGTGATCATGGGAGAAATGTGGAGTTATGAGAACAAAGCAGGTTCCCATCAACTTTGAATAGCAAATTAATTCTTCTGATAATCACCAATCATTGTGGCCTTTTTACTCTTATAATAAGTCACAGTGATAACATTGTTATTTCTATATCTATATCTATATAGATAGATAGATAGATAGATATATTCACAGTGATATGTCTATAGTGCTAACCAGATGCTAGGCATTATGTGTACATTCTCTCCCTTACACATACACACACTCCTTAAAACAACCCTGTAGCATAAGTACTGTATTATTACCATTTTACAGATGAAGAAAACAGAACTACTGAAGAAAGATTAAATAAATTTTCCAGTCTGGTGAGTGGTGGAGCTACAATTTGTACTCAGCACTCTGGGTCCAAGTCTATGCTCTTTAGACACGCTTCCTTAAAAGTTCTAATGGTTTGAAGGTGAAGATGAGTGGAAGAAGTATAGAGAACAGGAAATCAATACTTGTGAAAGCATGTCAGATGTGAGGATAGTAGGAGAGGACAGGTATGTCTGAGATTAAAAATAGGAGACATGAGGTGAACCCAGGGAAGGCACAGGTGGAACCGGGGGTCCTATGGAGGCATGACCATGTAGGACTGTGTAGGTCAGGTCAGAAACTATAAAAGAACAGGAAATCACTGGGGGGAGGTATGCAGTGAGGTAGAGGGAATAGCAGTCTGAATGCCACTTTGGTACACAAGGTGAAAATGCAGGGAGCCACGTGACAGCCAGATGACTGTGCTGTTGGAGGTATGGTAAAAATCACACAGAACAGAGGGAAGGATGGATTGAATTTTGGAGAGGGAGTCACAAAGGGAGTTCCATAGGTTATTCCAAGGCTTCTATTTTGTGGAAACAACTGAGGAGGCTCAGAGGCTTGTAATGAAAGTAATTTGCTAAATCCTGGAGATGTGGAGTACAAGGAATATATGAGATCAGGGGAGGTGGCCAAAATTATACTGAAGGAAGGACTCAGAGATAATTCTGGAGATATACCTGACAGTTTAAGGCACAGGATACATAAGATCCCACAAACAGGCTCTAGAAGAAGAGAAGCTGAAAGAGATGGCATTTTAAAAGACCTACAAGGCAAGGATGAGCCTTTAAAGGAGATGCTGAGACACAGAAGGAAAACCAGTACAGTGATATCAGAAGCCAGTTAGAGGACATGTTTAAGAAATCAATAAAGTCCAATGATTTTGAGAACCAAGAAGACTCAGGTTGAAACATCTATTACATCAGGAGACATGGTGACAGCTTCCAGAACACAAAGAGGGCAAGAGTGAAGTGTGGAATGAAGATGGGGTATGTAAATGAAGAAAGAGTGCACACAACTCAGAAAAAGTGAAGCATGAGAGAATGGAGGGTCAAGAGAAGGGTCAGCAGATTTCTGAGTGCCAAGCTCCAGTGGCTCACACCTGTAAGCCTAGCTACTCAGGAGGCTGAGATCTGAGAACCACAGTTCGAAGCCAGCCTGGTTACACAAATCCTTCAGACTCTTATCTCCAATTAACCAGCAAAAATAGCAAATGTGGAGGCATGGCTCTAGCAGTCATGAGCAAAAATCCAAGAGACAACATGAATCTCTGAGTTCAAGTCCCAGAACCAGCATGAGAATGACTGTGTTTAAACTGTTGATTCCAAGACCAGAGCTGGGAGAAATGAGATGAATACAGAGGGGAAAAACCGGACATATGAAGCTTCTATGAAATAGAGAGAGAAGACCAAAAGCTCTAAGAGCTGTGAGAAGATGGGCTTTTACCAGGAAGGCAGGAACTTAGGAGGTGAGTGGCTATAGACAGGTTTGTACCTTTGACAGGGAAAAAACTGTGAAGTTCCCATCTGATGGCTCCCACCTTGTTTATGTCACAAAGCTGCACAGGGAGAATGAAAGAGGAGGTTTGGGGCGAAAGGGAAAGGGTAGTGTCAGAGTTCTGAGCAGATAAGAAGGAATAAGCTGTAAAGGTGGTAAAAGTGAAACCCTGAAACAGATTGCTATGTGGAACTGAGGACTCATTTTAGAATACTGGGGGTCAAGCCTTGCAGAGATTTCAAATTATTACAGTGCCTGCCTGTGGGTACAGGCACGTAGGACAACTGTGAGAAGTCATCCTGCTGGGGTTTGGCTAAGCGAGATCCCATACGAACTCCAAAGGAAAAGCGGACTTAAGGTATAAACCTGCTAGATATGGACCAGGCACCTAAGCAACAAGAAGAAAAGAGAGAAAAGAGGGACTTGGTGATAATAACAGGAACAGAAAAAAATGAGTTGAACAGCTACTGATGGAAAGAGGTGGGTAAAGAACAGAATATTTGAATTTAACCCATTAATTTCATTAAAACCCATTAGAAGTAGACACAAGTGGGTCATGCTTCATGTTAGCTCTTCAGAAGACAGATACAGAGGATTGCGGTTTGAAGCTGGCCCAGGCAAAAAGTCTACTAGACTCCATCTCCAAAATAACCACCAGAAACCAGGAATTACAGCACTAGCTGTCAGCAAGCTGAGCAAGAGCTCAAGGCTCCAGTTCAAACCCCAGTACCTAAAAAAATCACTCATTAGCAATTGTGTAGATTTTAAGTCAAAGCCCAGCAAAATAAGAACCAGGAAATGGGTGCTAGTAAGAAGGGAAGGGAGAGGGGAGGGGAAGGAAGGGGTTGATGAAGGGGGAAGGTTGGAGAATGCAGGCAAGAATCCAAACCACAGAATTAAGACATAATAAGGGAAAGGGTGTGTCAAAAGGGTGTGTGTGAAGATGTGACACAAATCAAGATGCAGAGTACACAAAAACAGCTTTGGTAAATTGCAAAACTTTCCATACATAACCTAGAATTAAGATAAGTAAAGGAAGGGGTGGCTTGGAGAATTGGGAGAGAATGCTGAAAAGGTAACATTGATCAAGACGCATTGTATTCATCAACTGCTTTGTACAACTACCTAAAGATAACAAAATTATTTTTTAAAAGGAAACTGAGAATGACTATGGTCATAATGTAAGACACAATGCTATCTACTGTTAAGACAGAAAAAAAATGGGAATGCAAGTTTCAGAACCCAAATAAGACGATTATGTTAAAAAAATTACTCATTAGATAGCTTGAGCTGGATTGCTCCTTATTAATACATTAAGAAGATGTATGAAAAGATTATAACCCAATGAGGAAAATACGTGAAACACCCTACTTAGTTGGAGATTCTTCATCCAGGACACACAGGGTCTCCTCCACTGAATTCTCTTCCTTCAAGGCCATAAACTCCACGCCATTGAAAAACAGCAAAAGCCTCTGCAGCCATATGACTGCGTTTACACTAATGCTTTTACAACCATAAGATCGCAAAAGCAAATTTTAATGGCCCATTTCTTCTTCTTCTAAAAAAAATGCATTATTAAGTTTTAAACTTAAGAGCATTGCACTGAAGCAAAATTTTCCTACTTACGCTTTCTGCATAGCTGAGATTACAGATGTATATCCCCATGTCTGGCTTGTTGATATTCAGTCTTTTCCCCCAGATAACCTCAAACCATGATCCTCCCAAGTCTCTAGAAATTACAAGTGGGGGTCACTGAGCTCAAATTAATGTCTTTTTTCTTAAGTGTTTGCTTTTCAAGGAGTTCTGTGCACATACAGTTGCCACAATAAAATGAATTTTTCATCCATATAAATTTCCAGAATATGAAAATTAATTTTATCACTAGAAAATTCCATAAAATAAGAATGGGCTATATGCCAGGCAACAGCGGCTCATGCCTATACTCCTAGCTACTCAGGAGGCTGAGATTGAGAATAACAGTTCAAAGCCATCCAGGCAGGAAAGTATGTGTGAGTCTTATATCCAGTTACTCACCAGAAAACTGGAAATGGAGCTGTGGCTCAAAGTGGTAAAGCACTAGCTTTAATGCACTAGCCTACGTCCTGAGTTCAAGCCCTACAACCAAGAGAGAGGGGGGAGGAAGAATGGACTACAAATAAATCAAAATTCTTATCTTAGAAAATTCCAGCTACTTAAAGAGTCATAAACTGAGGCGTTCACACCTATAATCCTAGTACTCAGGAAGCAGAGGACTGCAATTTGAAGCTAGTCCAGGCAGGAAGGTCTGTGAGACTCCAGTTAATCACCACAAAGGAAGTAGAATGGTGGCTCAAGAGGTAAAGCACTGGTCTTAAGCATCCAGGTCCTGAGTTCAAGCACCATGGTCAACATGAGAGACAGAAAGAGAGACAGAGAGAGGGAAACAGAGAGGACACCATAAATGTTCTTTTTCTTGTCAGTCCTGGAACTTGAACTCAGGGCCTGAGCACTGCTTCTGAGCTTCTTTTACTAGCACTCTACCACTTGAGACACACCACCACTTCTGGTCTTTTCTGTTTATGTGGTACTAAGGAATCCAACACAGGACTTCATGCTTGCTAGGCGAGCACTCTACCACTAAGCCACATTCCCAGACTCAACCATAAATATTCTTAAACTACAAGTATTAAAAATACTTCTTAAAAATAAGACTATGTTGGGCCTGGAACTACAGTAGAAGACCAACAAAATGCTGGGCTTAAGTGACAGAGTGTTTGGTCTAGCAAGTCAAGTTCAATTCCCAACACTGCTGTAAAAAATTTACAGTCACATATGGAATGCAGCATTTTTTACAACCTGGTTCAGAAAAAAAATTTTCAATGATGGCTTTTTAAGGTTTAAAAGTACATATAAATTATATTGCATTAATAAAATACATCTCAACTTAAATATTTTTTTGTTCTAAGTATGTAGAAACAACATTCAATTTTTAAAAACACTCACAATTAAAAGAGGTATTCTTAAGGAAGGAACCCAAAGGTGCAATGAATGCCTCTGTGCCACTGAACATATAAAATAATATTTATCAACATGAATTTCAGGAAATTGCAACAAGTTTTTAATATTTTTTCCTCTTGTTGATGAAGATGGTGTTTTTTCTTTTTGCTTTTTGGTCTTTGTTTCTTGTTTTTTGCCTGTTTTTCCTTTAACTGTCTTTGGTGGGTAATAGGAGGCAAAGCAATGGAAGAACAAATGGTGAACAAATGCAGCAGTGGTACTCAGTAGACACCATCAGGAAAATGAACTGTGGAACTATACAATTTGTAGGTAGAGATGGGAGAGGGAAACGGACATAACAAAGGAAGGGGTGAAATTGCCCCCAAAGAAAAAATTCATTACATGCTTATGAAATGGTAACCCTTCTATACATCTCTTTAATAATTAATAACAGTTGCTGGGAAGGTGGATCAGTGGTAGAGTGCTTGCCTTGCATGCATGAGGCCCTGGGTTCAATTCCTCAGCACCACATAAGCAGAAAACGTTGGAAGTGTTGTTGTGGCTAAAGTGGTAGAGCACAAGCCTTGAGCTGAAGAGTTGAGGGACAGTGCCTAGGCCAAGGTTACAGGCCCCATGACTGACAAAATAATTAATAACAATTTTTTAACCTCACAGTTTCTTTTTGCCATGAACTTTGATTAAATTCTACTTTAGTTTTGTTTTTCTTTTGTTGTACGGGTTCCGAGTCTTGAATTCAGGGTCTCTCTCTCTCTCTCTCTCTCTCCCCTGGCTCAGCTTTTTCTCTCAAGGCTGGCACTCTATCACTAGAGGTACACTTTCCCATCCAGCTTTTTATTTTTTTTTCTTGTTTAACTAGAGATTCAAATATCTATCTCAGTTTCATGTGCCTGAACTGGTTTCAAACTTTTAATTCTCAGATCTCAACCTCCTGAGTAGCTAGGAGTATAGATGTGAGCAACAAGTCCCTTCCTTTAAAAAAATTATTATATATTAGTTATACAAGGGGAGATTTTGTTGTGACATTTCCACACAATGTTATCCTTCTCCCTCTTCTTAAAACAATTTCAAAAAGTTTCAGTTTTATTTTGACAAAAATCTACTTATCCATATTCATTCTCTTTCCCCTTAGGTAGCCAACCTTCTTCCTAGTTCTCTGCCTCAGCCTCTCTCTCTTCCCCCAACTTTCCATTGATCAACAGTTTTCATGTTATTTTCATATATAGTTATAATGTATCTCAAAATTATTCACTCCCTTTTTCCCTTTCCCTTCTCCTCTTAAACAGTCCTGTAGACTCAATTTGTAAATCTGCCCATATACACAAAGGTACAATCATGTCTATGAATATATATGCTCTTTAGGCCTAGCTTCTATATAGGAAAAAAACACGTATCTTGTGTTTTTGTTTATTTTTATTTTTTAGCTTGGTTCATTATGATGTCCTCTATTATATCCACTTTTCTGAGAGCGACATGATTTCATTTTCCTTCATGGCTGTGTAACATTCCATGGTACATCTATATTACTTCTTCTTTATCAGTTCAAGAAGATTCCAAGTGTCTGATTCCATCATTTGGCTATTGTGCACAGTGTTGTAATAAACATGAGTTATGCTGGCATCTTTCAGGTATATTGATATATTCTACTGACATACGCCTCATATTGGTATAATGGAGTCTTTGGAAGGGTCTATTTCTAGACTGATATCCATAATAGTTGCACTAGTTTGCATTCTCACCAAAAGAGTATAAAGATTCCTTTTCTAATTCATCTTACCACATTTTCTTGGTGGCTGTCATTCCAACTGAAGTAGATTTAATCTTATTGCAGTTTTAATTTGCATGTTCTCTATTATAGCTAAGGCTGTTGAACATTTCCTCATGACTTTATTAGCCATCTTTTTCTTCTTCTGAAAACTATGTAATTAGATTATTTCTGGGTTTTTTGCTGTCTAATTTCAGTCCTTTATATAGGATGGATATCAATCCCAATCCTTTATTTGTTGAATAGCTGGCAGCCCTAGGAAACTCCAAATTGTCATTACTCAGTCATGTGAGTCTGTCCTTCATTCCAGTCACTGCTGCCAGTGTTTTCAGCATGAGCAAGGGATGAACTGCACATCTCTTTGCTTTCACTTCCGCATGGATCCAAAGTTCACATGACAGCACTGACTGCACATCAGCTGATTAAAAAAACAGGAGGGCCTGGGGACTTGCTCAGTGTAAGAGAACTCATCTGGCAAGTGCAAGGATTTAAGTTCAGACCTGAGCTCTGAAAACTACAGAAACAATTAAACAACAATCACAACCAAAACCACAAAAACTGAGTCTTACCTGATGCTGGTGGCTTATACTGGTAATCTTAGCTACTTAGGAGGTGGAGATCTGAGGCTTGTGGTCCAAAGCCAGGCTGGGCAGGAAAATCAGTGAGACTCTTATCTCCAAAAATCCAGAAGTGAAGACAAGGCTCAAGTGGTAGAGTGCGAGCTTTCAGCATAAAAGCTCAGGGTGAACACCCAGGCCCTACGTTCAAGCCCCAGATCCCTCACACTTTAAAATGTCTTACTCTAAGACTGATTTATTAACTATCACCACCTAAATTCCTGTCACAAAGAAACCCAAAATGAATGCCACGAGACACGTCTTTCCAACACCACTCCTGGAAGCCCCACAAGTGGCACAGCCACCTCTTCATACATACATATAGATATTATGTGTGTATGCGTATATATGTATATCTAGATACATACATACAATTGAAGTAAGAAAAAGATCATTGAGAATATGGAATTCCAGATTGAGCATCCACTCAAAAAGTTTCTCTTCAGGTCCTATAGAAGAGAATGGTAGTAAAACTAATGTTACATTTGGCATTATTATTTTATACATTTGTCTTTTAGAACAGATACTCAAAGAAGTATAGTTCTGCCTGGCATTGTGGCACATGTCTGTAATGCTAGCATTCAGAGGTGGCAGTAGCAAGCTAACAATTTAGAGACCAGCCTGGGACACAGAGAACTCCAGGTCACCCTGGAACTGTCTGTATCCAGAATAATACTAACAACAAATAAAAACAAGATTACATAAAAAGCTTAGACTCTTTAAAAGAAGAAGAACAGAAGTACAGATGCATCAAGTTTCTAATTTATGGAAAGCTTGTCTTGCACAGTTCCTTGCTCTACATCATCCCTTACCCTACAGTATATCCTACCACTTGGTCAGCAGACACCATGAAAGCCAAAACCCCTGTAAAACCAAATACATACCTACTCTAGCAGAACTGGCAAAGATTGAAAGTATCATGAAACCATAAAGAAATGTCTAACAGGAGGAAGATACAGGAGAAACGTCTCTTGGAGCTGCAACCCACATCTACAAATGTCTATAAAGTAAGAAGCAATACCAAGACGCTAAAAGGACTCTGAAAGGTCTCCAAAAAGTATATAATATGTGGGAATTTAGAAAGCTTATTAAGACATACATAAATATGCCAGGCCATATACTTGTTTGGGCATCAGCAAGTATGTAGACATCTGTCACAAATCATTAGCTAATATAAAATACAAAAAGATCCTTAAAAGCAGTTTCAAATCTAAATGCAACAGAGCAAACTTGTTTTAAAAAGTTATCACCTAGAAGCTGGGCACCGGTGACTCAGGCCTGTAATTTTAGCTTCTCAGGAGGCTGAGATCTGAGGATTATGGTTCAAAGGCAGCGCAGTCAAGGAAGTCTGTAAGACTCTTATCTCTAGTAAACCACTGAAAACTGGAAGTGGCACTGTGGCTAGAGTGGTAGCCTAGAGCTGAAGAGCTGAGGGATAGCACCAAGGCCCAGAGTTCAAGCCCCACAAAAAAATAAAGTTATCACCTTGGTACTTACACCAAAAATGTTATCTCAGTAAATCAAAGCCCCAAATCAGTCTCTGCTTAAGGATACATAATTATAAAGCATAATTCAGTGATCACAATTCTCAATAAAAGCAAATAATGGTACATAGATTTCCACTACATCGTAGGCTCTCAGAGGACACACATTCACCCCTTACCTGGTCTCTTTACCTAATCCCCAGGTACAAGCTCCATATCTACCTATGCAGTCTTCAGTTCTAATACCTCTAGAGAAATGAATAGTATTCCTTTAAGCTACTACTGACGCTCTAGTCAATTTCTACATCAGAAAAAGCGATCATAAAAGTTGTCCCAAGATAGCCTTTCAAAAAGTAATAGCATAATAACATACTGATATGAATTTGGCTAAATATTCATACATAATTAACAGATTCATATATTATTGAAATTTATGTAGAAAATAGCACATATAAAATGACTTACGTTTTATCATTCCCACTGTATGTTTCAAAATGTTGTTTCCCTGTGTGGTCATATGAATCAAAAGCTCTATTCCTGGGACCGCCTCTCCCTCTGCTTCTCATGCCCCCTCTTGAGCTTCCACATCCTTTCAGCGGCCTCTCTCAATCAAACTTGTCCACTGGTCTAGTCAAAGATGACAATGCAATATGATAAGAGAACCCAAGCCTCTGCCAGTGTTCTGCCTCATCCAGGCTCCTGTATGGTGTGGTACACTACCAGGATCTGGTGGTGTAATCACCTGCCCAGTTTCCCTTCTGCCCATCCTCCTGCTTTCTGAGGACCTACTTTTTTTCTACTAGACTCCAATCTCCTAAGATGTAGTTCTAAATGAATACATCTTTTTAATCATTTCAACACCTTGTTTATTAACTTTTTTTTAATTTGTAAAGGCTTTCCAAAACATTTTCCCTAACAACAAATTACTTATTTAAAAGAGATCCTGGCTGGGCACTGGTGTCTCACGCCTATAATCCTAGCTGTTCAGGAGGCAGAGATCTGAGGATCAAAGTTCAAAGCCAGCCCAGGCAGGAAAGTCTAAGAGACATTTTCTCTCCAATGAACCACAAGAAAACTGAAAGTAGAGGTGTGGTTTAAAATGGTAGAGCACTAGCCTTGAGCAAAGAAGTTCGCAGAAAGTGCCCAAACCCTGAGTTCAAGCCCCATGACTGACCAAAACAAAAACGGATCCTTAAATCAAGTAATCCGGATTATTAATAGCTTCAATACTTGCACCAGTAAATTATCCTACCATTCTCTCATGGCTAAGAAAAGCCATTCTTACCACAATAGAAAAAAAGATCGAATTTACAATTTTCTTTTTTTGAAAACAAATGCAGAAGTATTGATGATGAATCTTACCTTTTTCATATAAAACATTATGCTAAATAAATTCTCTACATTGGCTTTTCTACCTTCTAACAAAACCCAAATCAATTTTAAAACAGAACATATTTTTTCTGATTTAAAATTCTATTCTTTTCCAATATTCTTTATTAGCACTTAATATAATTTTGAGAAAAGAGAAATTGTTTTTAACCTATCAAAATTCCTTACGTAAATTAGACTAGACATAGAAATACAGAAAAAAAATCATAGCACATTATGAATTGTTAGAATAGTCCAAAGGCTAATAATTTTTAAAATAATTTTTATTGAGATTCAGTGATTACATAAAATTCACAAATTTCACAGTATTGTGGGATAGTAATACTTAAAGTCATATACACATTTTAACCTTTACAAGGCAAATTGTCATTATCATGGTCTATAAAGTTTGTGAATTGTATAAGTTTTGACAATACAACTATTTCTTCCAAATCGGTTGATATGTACCTTTCTTTCCTTTTGTTTAGTGTAAGCTGCTCCCTCTTTCCCTCTCATTCTCTCCCTTCCATTGCTGCCCTTGAATTCCTTAGTTCATTTTCATTCAATGTCCAATGTAGCTGATGTGCCCCTCTGTTATATAGTCTCCTATTTCCCTCTGATTCTGTGTCCTGCTCCTAGCTCCCTTCAGATGTGCACATATATATGGTACATATATATGGTATCTATCTATGTATCTATCTATTTATCTATCTACCATATATAAGGTCGAGAACATGGAGTCATTTAGGAATGATATGACAAATTAAGTAGAGGTCCTTTGTTTCTTGAATCCTGTTTATTTTGTCATATCTCTTTGCATTTTGGATTTAACATTCACATATCAGGAAGCCATGTGCCATTTGTCTCTCTGGTCTTGGCTTACCTTGCTTGAAATGATTTATTCTAATTCTATCAATTTCCAGTGAATACCATTATTTTATCCTTTCTAATGCCTGCATATTTCACTGTATGTAGGTACTACAATTTTTTGATCCATTCATCTGTAATGAGGCATCTGGGTTGTTTCCATATCTTAGCTATTGTGAACAGTGCTGCAATAAACATGGAGGTGCATGTGTCCTTGTATCCTGGTTCCTGTTGCTCAGGGTAGATGCCTAGGAGTGGTATGGCTGGGTCATATGGGATGTCTATATTTAGCTTTATGAGGACCCTTCAGACTGCTTTCCAAAGTGGTTGTGTTAGTGTACATTCCCACTAGCAATGCAGGGGTTCCTCTTTCTCCATATACCCTCCAGCATTTGTTGTTGGCTGACATTAGGATGTGGTCCATTCTGACTGGTGTAAGGTGGTATCTCAGTGTTTTCATTTGCATTTCCTTTATGGCCAGGGATGATGAACATTTCATGTGTTTCTTTGCCATTTGTATCTCTTCTTCTGAGAAGTTTCTCTTTAGCTGCTTTCCCATTTAATATTTGGTTATATTTGGGAGGATTTAGTTTCTTGAGTTCCCTGTATATAATGGATATTAGGCCTTTCTCTTATCTATTGCTGGTGAACATTTTTTCCCAATTAGTTGGTTATCTTTCTAGTTTGGTTTCTATTTCTTCATTGATGCTGAAATTTTGTTTTAAGATAGTCCCATTCTTCTAGTCTCCAATTTGTTGTGACCCGGGGACATTGTTCAGGAAGTTCCTGCCTGTGCCTGTAAGTTCAACTGTCTCTCCTACTCTGTCCTGCAGTAGTTTCACAGGTTCAGGTTTGATGGGAAGGTCTTCAATTCATTTTGAGTTGATGCTAGTGCATGGAGACAGGTTGGGGTCCCCTTTTAATTTTGTGCATGTAGCCACCTTGTTTTCCCAGCACCAATAGTTCTTCCACTGTATGTCTTTGGCTCCTTTGTCAAGTGTCAGATGAACATAGGTGTGTGATTTTACTTCTGGATCTTCTAGTCTGTTCCATTGCTCTTCGGGTCTGTTTTTGTGGCAATACTAAACTGTCTTTGTTATTATGGCTCTGTAGAAGAACTTGAAATCTGGTATCGTGATTTGTCCTTCATTGTTTCTTTTGCCTGTAATTGCTTTGGCTATTCTGGGTTGTTTGTAACACAAATCTTTAAAAAAAAAGTCTACCCAATTCTTGAACAGCAAACACATACATGGGAAACAACATCAGTGAAAATCAGTCCTACATTTATAGAAATCTAGATCAGATAACAACAAAACACCAAAGTCTTCTCAAATATATTAATGATAGAAACCAAGCCTAAAATCATCCCTGTGTTGTAATCCTTGAAAACAGTATATATTCCATATACTTTTTTCCCATTTCCTTTATTGTTGTTGTTGTTGTTTTAAGTTTGCATTTTTTTGAAACGTGGTCTTCCTAATCTAACCCAGGATACAAACTTGCAATTATCCTGCTTCAGCCTCATAATTACTAGAACAACAGGTGTGAAGCAGCACACCAGGTCTTCTGTATTTTAAAACTTGATGAAAATTAAATAATCTTGTACTCAAGAAGTTTAATTCTTGACAAACTCCAACACAAAATGCAGAAGAATAACATATGGATCATGAAACCTGAGCTGGGTGTCAGTGGCTCACACGTGTAATCCAGCTACTCAGGAGGCTGAGATCTGAGAATTGTGGTTCAAAGACAGCCTGTGCAGGAAAGTTCGTGAGACCCTTATGTCCAATTAACCATCAGAAAACCAGAGAACACTGCCATTTACATTTGGTAGGAGCATCAGAAGTTGTGTCCTCTCAATGGGTCATGTGAGAAATATGTATGCTACAAAAATAACTGGTCTACACTTTATTCCAGATTAAAGAAGGTAGAACACTTCGTGAAATTTGAATGCAAATTAAATAATTTAAAGAATCAGATAATAGTGCTATATCAATATTAATTACTTTAATAATTCTGTCATTGTTTTTGGCAAATACATAAAGTATTTAGGGATAAAGGAACACTTACACATCTTATTTCTAAATGACAAAGAGAAAACTATGTATGTAGAAAAGGAGAGAATGGTAAAGCAAGTATGTTAAGAAGTTGATATTCAGGGAATCCAAATGAAGGGTATAAGAGAATATTTTATGTAATTCTTGCCATGTTTTTATAAATCAAATTATTTTAAAAGAAATAAAGAAAAGTCACTTCATTGTCTCATATCCCTGTGCCCCTACTATTACATATGTTATTTCACTTCACAGACAGATTTTCATGTCACAAAAATCTATCTTTTTAAGGCTACCATACTTATTAAAAAAAGAAAAGGTGACATGTTCAACTATACTTTTTAAAGTTCCATACTTTTTTAAAATGATGGCAACGACGGTTTCTGCATTTGAACAAAAATTTCATTTTTTCTATAGAATAAAAGTCTGAATAGAGAAAAAATACATAAACCTTTCAAAAATTTAGTTCTTATCCAAGAGGCTTTACATATAAAAGTGGCCATTACAGAGAAAATTTGAAATAATCACCAAAAAATAAAAAATAAAGTGCGCTCTTCCAGAACTTTCTCTAACCTTGTGGCAGATCCACCAGGTTGTGCATTACTGTTTTATGTGTCCCTTCTAGTTAGTCACCATATGCACACCACTTCAGATGTGCTGCTTTCTGCTACATGTCCTTTATTTACTTATTTCTAATTGACTCTAGCAGGGATGAGGTACACTTGACCCATGGGCCATATAAGGCCTGAAAAATCATTTGGTACATGACAGGTTATAAATATCCAAATAGCGCTTGGTGGAAAACGGTTCCTTACTCCAGCCTTATAAAGCCATGTTCTTTGATTAAGACTTTGTTTAGGACAGGGTCCTAAATGAATTTGGATGGCAGGAAGTCAAAACACTTTGAGAAACTTGACTCCCTGAACACAGAACTATCGTGCTAAGCATAAGCAAAATAATAACTACGTTTGTAGAAGGCTTTGCTCTGACTCAGGAGACATGGTAGAATGCACCAGTCCTATGCATTACTTCACACCAGAGAACTTTCCAGAGATTGGTATCATGTATCATATTTGACTTTTCTTCACATGTCTCATGATAGCCTACTTAGCTGATCATAGAATTAAGAATCTGTTTCAATCTATTTAAGAGTCTGAATTCATAATGCTAAATCAAAACCCTAATTATATCCTTACTCTAAAATTAGCTCCTTAATGTAAAACTTCAAAGTAAAATTTTAAAGAATCGAATATACTCATCTGTTTTGGTTTTGTTTTGTTTTGCTGTACTGGGGCTTGAGTTAAGGGCTGTATGCTTGCTACAAAGGCACTCTACTTGAACCATGCCTCCAGGTCCTTTTGATTATTTACTTGTTTATTTTTTTCTGGTGTCAGTATTGGTGCTTACACTCAGGACCTTGAGCTTTTACTTACCTTTTTTTTGTTGTTGTTTACAGCTGCTGCTGTATTAGGCCTCAGCTCTAATCTGGCTAATTGGAGAGAAAATATTATGGATTTTACTGCCTGGGCTGACTTCAAACTGTGATCCTCAGATCTTACCCTTCTGAGTAGCTATTACTACAGATGTGAGCCATTAGAGTCCAGCTATTTTGTTGCTTTTGTATACTTGCTTTTGATTAGGCCAGCCTGGACCCCATATTTATGCTTCCCACATAGGTGACAGGCATGTACCACGACACTCAGCTTTTTATAAGTTAAGGTGGTGTCTTGCAAAACAGCTATGTTAACTGGTGTATAACACTGCACTGAGTGCTTCTCATACTTATGAAAAATATTTTTTTTCCTTTGCAGTGGTATTAGACATTGATCCTAGGGCCTTGTATATGCTAAAGAGCTCTCCCAATGCTGTACTGATAAAGTACCTTCCAAGCCCATGGTTAATTTATTATTTATTTATTTTTGTTGTTCATGGGGTTTGAACTCTGGGCCTGGGTGCTATCTCTCAGCTCTTCATCTCAAGGCTAGCACTCTACCATTTAAACCATAGCACCACTTCCTGTTTTCTGGTGGTTAATTAGAGATAAGAGTCTCAAGGATTTTCGTGCTTGGGGTTGCCTTTGAACCATGATCCTCATGTCTCAGCCTCCTGAGTAGCTAGAATTACAGGCATGAGCCAAAAGAACCCAGATCCACATTTAGTTTTAATTATACAACTGGCCCTGAATCTTGATATAAGGTCATCTCTGAAATACATGAAGATCTTTCAGGTGTCATCTAAAATAATAATGACTTGTTGCCTAAACTATCAAAATGTTCCTAAGATCTGTAATATGGAAAGGTCACAAAGGGTTATGGCTGTTCTGAAAAGTCCTCTGGTTCCCCAACCATCCCAGTTGAGGACTGCACATACATTTCAGCTGAAAACTTCTCAGCTGTAAAGTCGGCTTGCCTCTTGGTCTCAAAGGGTCCATATTCCCTGTAGGATCTCTGCTCAGCTCTATTAAGTATCACCTCTTTTCTCCAGCTGTCATTCCAACCTTGTTGCTCCCTTTTTCTAGGAGTCCACTTCTGGCCTGCCAGCAGAAAACCAAAGCAGAGGGCTAAATCACAACATCCATGAAACACTAGGTACAATTCTATAGGTTCCTTAAGATTTCATTTTCCAAAAACCAGTTGGAATACCACTGGATAAATGGGAATTTCAGGGGAAAAAGTTGCTGATGTTATTTTCTAGAATTTATTCATTTTAATAAAACCTTATTACTATTATGACTTCCCTTATGTTTTAGAGAGTATACGATAAACTATATAATTATAGGTATCTTTTTCTTTCTTTTTGTTGTTGCTGTGTTTTGAAATAAGGTCATTACATATGTTTGAGATTAGCCTGGAACTCACAATCATTCTGTATCAAGACTACTGAGTGTTAAAATCATAGGCATGCACCACACCTGGTTAATTATAGATGACCTCTATTAACACAATTTAATAAACTAGCTACATTTCACATTTCAAAAGCAGCTTTATGAAACCATATAGTTCTAAACCTCATCCAGGAAAGTAGTACATACCAGTGCCTTTGATTGTAGTTTAAAGTACAATATTACATTGTACTTAACATCGTATTTTAAAAAGATTTTCCTTCCCTTTAATAGGATTTATATATTTGCCATATGTCTCTAGTGTGTGCCTCAACTCAGTTTTCAACTCACTCAAGAAGGTATCTTTTTTTGTCCATTTGAGGATCGAGCATCCAGGTGAAACAAGGACAAAGTGCTAACCCTCTTTTGTCTTTTTTCTTCTGCTGCTTTAGAATATGCAATCAAATCCTATATTTTAAGCGATCTAATAAGTTAGTAAATAAATTGTGAACTTTGTCATTTCTTAAACTGTCTTCCAAAATTGTCTTTTTCCCCTTATATTTAAAAGGCTCCTCAAATATTATTTATAGCTTTTGCTATACTTCTTTGATTTTCCTTAGGAGTAATTACACCATGCTGATAGTACATATAGAAAAATATTAAAATTTATTCAAATAATGGGTGTACATCTCATTAAATTCCTCTCATGTACCCACACTGAAAATACAGGCATAGAGCTGGGAATGTGGCTTAGTGGTTGCCTACCATGCAAGATGCCCTGTACCACATAAACAGAACAAGGCAGAAGTGGCACTGTGGCTCAGTGGTAGAACACTACCCTTGAGCAAAAGGAGTTCAGAGACAGTGCCCAGATCCTGAGTTCAAGCCCCAGGACTGGCAAAAATTACAAAATTTAAAAATACAGGGATTTTTTTCAGTTTTCTCATTAATATTTCCTAACTAAACTTTATACTCTAACACAAATAAGTAAGTACTATAAAGTCTTAAAATAAAAATCCTGTTTGTACATCACGAACATAATATTATGTAATTACCTTGAATATAAAATGTTTTTGAGTGTCAAATATTCCACAAGAGATTTAAGTTCACTCTGATATGGCTCTAATATCCTATAATATCAATAACTATTTAAATCTAACTTACATCACTTTATGATATTTTCATAGAGGATTATACTTCTAGTGTAGAAACAAATCAGATCAACCAAAATAGAAGGAGTAGTTGAAATCAGGGGGAAAATGTCACTAAGTTGTTAATAAGTTGAGCCAGGCACTGGTGGGTCACACCTGAAATCCAAGCTACTCAGAAGGTCAAGAGCTGAGGATCATGGTTCAAAGCCAGCCTGGCAGAAAATGCATGAGGCTCTTATCTCCAATTTACCACCAGAAAAACTGAAATTAGCACTGTGGTTCAAAGCGGTAGAGTGCTAGGCTTGAACAGAAGATCTGAGGGAAAAAATCCAGACCCAGTGCTCAAGCTCCACAACAACAAAACAAAACAAAACAAAACAACAAAAAAACAAGTTGAAGCTGAGCACTGGTGGCTTATTCCTGTAGTCCTAGCTACTTATAAGAATGGAATTTGAGGATCAGAGTTCGAAGCCAACCCAGGCACAAAAGTTATGTTATCTCTAAGAAAGCCAGAAGTGGAGCTGTGGCTTCAAGTGGTATAGCACTAACCATAAGCAAAAGAAAAAGCTAAGGGACAGAGCCCAGGCCTTAAGTTCAATCCTTAGAATTAGCACCTACATAAATAAAGTTAGCAAACTGAAAAATTAAAAGATTTGTTTTAGATTTTCTATTTGCAACCCATAAGCATTTGTGTTTTACCATTATAGTATCTCCATTCAACTACAGAATTACTTAATTGCTTATTCTACCTTCTTTCTGCTACCTCATTTTTAACTATGTCAATTAAACTTGCTTTATAGTAAAGTCATTTCCATCATTTCTGTATGAAAATTGAAGTGTTAAATAGAATTGGCTACTTACTAGGATATTTACCAATATCCTGCAAATACTACATTCTCCCTCTAAATCTCCAAAGACCAAAGCTAATAGTGACAGACATTTTCCCCCCAAATCAGTTGTAAGAGGTCAAAACTGCAATTGAACCCACCTTGCTTTTCCATACTAGAACAGCAGCTTGCATTTCACCAGCCCTTTCCAATAAAAGGCTTGCATTAGCATTTGATCACTGATCTAAACACAAGCTTAGAAAAAGAAAAGAATACAGTAAAATTTCCAGCAAGAGTTCCCATAAAATAGTTGCATTTTGGCTCAAAGTGTTTCCTAGGCTCTGAAGAAAGCTGAGGAAAGCGAGCTGAAACAGTCTCTGATGGTTCGAGAATATACTGAGCAAAGGACCTCTCATAGGTTTCTGTGCAGCTTTGGATAGTTTAGTACATTAAAACTTCCAATTCCACGGGGCAAGCATCTAATTCCCACATTCTGGAGGATTAATGTTTCTGGTGTATGTCAAAAAGTGTATTCCCAAGTGCTTGACATTTCTCTATGCTAAGCATTCACTCAATCTTCAGACTAAATTTAAAATGTTTCATTTTGCCTAACATCAACTTATCTGACAGTTTCTGTTTGTCTGACATATACTAGTTGTTACAAATAAGGGAAACCATAGGATCTATGTTTCTTTGGACCTGGCTTACTTCACTTAATATGAGTTTTGCCAAGCATTTCTATTTCCTAACAAATAGGGCAATGTCATTGTTTCTGATGGAGGCATAGACTTCCATTGTGTATATATACCACATTTTCTTGATCCATTCATCTATTGAGGGGCATCTGGATTGGAACCCCAAGATAAGGATTCAAATGTTTTTTTGTTTTTTTTTTTTATTATGAGAATACCGTACAGAGGAATTACAATTACATGGGCAAGCTAATGAGTACATTTCTTATCAAGCATTGTAGCCTCCTCTTTGTTTCCACTTCCCATCCCTTTCCATACTCCCCCCTCTCCCCACTCGACACTCCCCCCACCCCTCACCACAGTTGTAAAGTTCGTTTTTTGACATAACGACTTGTACATCTCATTATTGCAATGAGTCTACCTGTATCCTTAGTTAAACGATTTGTTTTTTCCCTTCCCCCCCACAAATTATACCAACATCAAATACAGTGAAAGCATGGGTTATACAGACAAGGGACTCATATCTAAAATATACCTAGAACTTAAAAAATTAAATCCCCCAAAACCAAATCTTCAAAGAAATAACTGCCCAATAAATAAGTGGGCTAACGACTTAAAGAGAAACTTCTCTGAAGAGGAAAGGATAGTCAATAGATACATGAAGAAATGTTTTTTTTTTTTCTTTCCTGCGATTGTTTTGAACATATTTATAAGATGATTTCTTTCTTGCTTTTTATGTCCCTCCCCTATGGTATAATCCCTGCTTTCACTGTATTTGATGTTGGTATTGAAAGGTTAAAGTTTTGAGGCAGTGACCACTTGTTGCTTGTTTGTAGCAAAGCAACAAATGGGGCTAAACTGCATGGTTGTGTGCCTTTATAAGACTTGAAAATCCTTAGCTCAGGGCTCTCCTCCTGGGTTCCTCTGTGTCGGAGTGGAAGACGAGTCCCAAGCTGCAGCCCGTTTAAATAAAACAGCTGTAGAATCTGACTCTCGGTGAGAGGTCTATTAGGGATCTAGTAGCCGTGGCAAAGACAGGAAAGGAAGGACAGAAAACATGAAACTGAGCGTGAAAAGAGAGACTGGGCAAAGGAAAAGAGGCTAGACTTGTTGGAATCGCCACTATCACATGCTGAGCATACAGGGTTCACAGAGGGCAGCAGTTTCATTCGAGATGTAAAAAGATATGCAGGCGCAGCAATCATCACGGACACTGAGATAGTGTGGGCAGAAGCACTCCCCCAGGGAATGTCTGCACAAAGAGCAGAGCTAGTGGCACTAACAAAAGCCCTACAGATGGGAAAATGGAAGAAACTAAACATTTACACAGACAGTCGGTATGCTTTTGCCACCGTGCGTGTCCATGGAGCCATTTCCCAAGAGAGGGGGCTGCTGACAGCTGAGGGAAAATCTATTAAAAACAAACAAGAAATTTTAAGCCTCAGCCAGGCCAGATGGGAACCAACGAATATTGCCATTATGCACTGCCCTGGCCATCAAAAGGGAACTGATTCTATAACCAAAGGAAATAACTTGGTCGATCAGGCAGCTAAGGAGCCCTCCAGCCCAGAGCTGACTCTAGTAGACCCACAGCCACGAGCTTTGCCTCCTGAGCCTCAGTACTCCCAAGAAGACTTGCAGTGGATAAAGAAAATTCTCATGGCCTATAAACCTCCGGACAGAGAAGGAAAACTGGTGAGGGGAAAGTTATCTTGCTAAAAAGATTGGGGAAGGGGATTCTAAAGAGAATCCATCGCGTCCCTCACATGGGAACCCGAAGACTGCAGGACATGCTCCAACACTCCAAAGTAAAAATCAACTCATTGAGGACTTTGTTAAAAATTGTGAAGCCTTTCAGCTCACCAATGCCCCCAATCAACCGGTTGCAAAAGGAGCTTGCCTCCGTGGAGATAGGCCAGGTGTGTATTGGGAAGTAGACTTCACAGAAATTAAAACTGCAAAATTTGGATATAAATATTTGCTAGTTTTTGTAGACAGTTTTTCAGGATGGGTTGAAGCCTACCCAACAAACATGAGACTGCGAAAGTCATGGCTAAGAAGATCCGGGAAGAAATCCTATCCAGGTATGTCTTCCCATCCACCGTTGGGACAGATAATGGATGGGCCTTCGTCTCAAAAGTAAGTCAGGGAATAGCCACAGCACCTGGGATGGATTGGAAATTGCACTGTGCTTATAGACCCCAGAGTTCAGGGCAGGTAGAAAGAATGAATCAAAAAAGAGACCTTAAATAAATTGGCCTTGGAGACTGGCGCAGATTGGGTATCACTCCTTCCTTTTACCCTGTTTAGAATAAGAACTTCACCCTATTGGTTTGGCTTTACTCCTTTTGAAATAATGCATGGACCCCCTCCATCCATTATCCCTAGTCTTCAGACTGAATTGCTTGCTGATTTGGATGATACTGAATTTCTGTGTAAGCTTGACTATTTACAGCTGTTGCATAAGAGTATGTGGCCCCAGCTTAGAACATTATGATTCTGCTTCTATTCCTACCCCCCATTTGTTTAAACCAGGGGACTGGGTGTTTGTTCGAAGGCACAACTTGAGATCTCTGGAACCACGGTGGAAGGGACCTTACATGGTGCTACTGACTACTCCTCCTGCCCTTGCTGCTTGGATCCACTGCTCCCATGCCAGACCAGCTGACCCCTTTGCCCTGGATGACCATGGGGAAACATGGGAAGTCTACAAGAATCCTACCCAACCACACACCTCAAGAAAAGAAAAATAAACTGATTGTTATTGATATTGTTGTTTAATAGTATGGCTAAGTCAGAGAGGGACTATACCCGTTCAAGTTCGAGAGGTATTGAAATTTAGTTTTGGGCCCGAGCTACAAGATTGTGTCTCAGGACCATAAGTCAATGGGGGGGAATGAAGGGTTAAAATTTTGAGGCAGTGACCACTTGTTGCTTGTTTGTAGCAGAGCAATAGGTGGTGATAAACCACCTGGGTGTGTACCTTTATAAGACCTGCACACCCTTAGCTCGGTGCTCTCCTCCTGAGCGCCACTGTGTCAGAGTGTAAGATGAGGCCCGAGGTGCAGCCTGTTTAAATAAAACAGCTGTAGAGTTCTTCTTGGTGGGGGTCCTGTGACCTTGGCATAACAGGTATAATTTTAAAGGGGAAGGAAAAAAACAAATTGTTTAAATAGGGATACAGGTGGACCCATTGCAACAATGAGATGTACAAGACATTATGTTGAAAAATGTACTTTACAACTTTGGCAGGGGTGGGGGTGGGGTGGAAAGGGGAAAGGATGGGAATGGGAAACAATGGAGGAGGCAACAATGCTTCATAAGAAATGTACTCATTATCTTGCCCATGTAATTGTAACCCCTCTGTATGGTTTTTTCACAATAAAATAAATAAATAAAATATTTAAGTAGAGAAAATCACAGACCTTCATAACAGGGCTTACAGAAATTTGTGTAGAACTTTAACACTCATTACAGATAAATTTAGTACAGTAACTACATAAATGGAAATTAATGAGGTGCTTTCTTCTATTATGCACCTTATTCTACCTATAAAATTACCTCAAGATTTGTAAATATAGATCTCAAAAGCCAGATTGCCTAGACTCTAAATGGACAGAAAAGTTGGTAAGTGCACTGTCAGGCAGGAAGTGGACTGCATCCCAGGTTATATCACTTAAGTTTTGAAAAAAGAAAAAGCACTGTGCATTTATGTAATTAAATTTGTGTATATAAATTCACAGTGCTGACATCAGGAAAAATAAAGGGTGTTCATTCAATGTCATACATGTTTAAAATTTTCACCACAGGGTAGGACTGTAGTTCATTGATAATATTCTTTGGCCTGGCTTGCTTGAGGCCCCAAGTTTGATCCTCAATACTATAAGAAAAAAATGACAAAATTTTATTTTAAAATTGAAAACAGTGGAAAGTCAGCTTATTAGCAATACTAGCTGCAGTGTCACACTCTTCTAAAGGACACAACATTTTCATTTGTTTAAAAAAATGAAGCTAGACATGAAGTCATGATGGCACGCACTTCTAATCTCAGCTTTGTAGGAAGCAGAGGGAGACAGCTATATCTAAAAATTAGTGAGGCCATCAGTTCAAACTATTACAGCAAAAACTACGTAGATCAGTAAATAAATGGAGAATCCTTGCCTCATTTAATTTTATATTTATCTAATTTGAGAAAAAAGTAAGGTAAAAGTGCATTATCTCATTTGATTAAGTAAGGTCATACACTTACTGACATACCGAATAGCATTTGGTTTTCAGCATCTTTATATTACAGACTTTATTTTACAGACTTCTGATTCTCAAGCAACAAATCTTCTCCACACAGATAAAGGTAGAGTCTCGATTTGCACAAGTCAACGTGCTAGCACTTAAAATTTTCTGACAGAGCATGAACTCACACTTTGTGTGTGTGTCTGCACACATGTATATGTGAGTGTGCACGCATGTCCATGCTCAGGCCTGAGCACTGTCCCTCAAGACTTCTTGCTCAGGGTTGTCACTCCACCAGTGAACTGCAACCCCACCATGGTTAACAGGAGGTAAGAGTCTCCTGAACTTTCCTGCCAGGCTGTCTTTCAACCTTGTTTCCATTTTAGCATCCTGAAGACCTAGGAGAACAGGCGTGAGCTTCTGCTGCCTAGAAAGCAGTAGATGAGTCTTGACCAAGCCAGGAATAGGCAAACAAGCTCTGCTAATGACAACAACTACACACCTAAGATCACTACTCAGAACATTGACAACTACACCCCTAGCTGCAGTACTCAGAACAGTGACAACTGCACACCTAATCTCAATACTCAGAACAATGACAACCACACTCAAAACTACAATACTCAGAAAACTGAATACAGAACACCAAACCTCAATACTCATAACAGTGAAAACTACACACATAAGCTCAGTACTCACAACAGTGACAACTGCACACCTAAATTCAACATTCAGAAAAGTGACAACTACAAATCTAACCTCAGTAATCAGAACAGTGACAACTCTACAGCTAACATCAATATTTAGAACAGTCAAAACAGTGACAAATGCACACCTAATCTCACTACTCAGAAAAGTGACAACCACACACCTAACCTCAATACTCAGAAGAGTGATGACAGCACACCTAACCCCAACACTCAGAACAGTGACAACTATACACCTAACCTCAACACTCAGAACAGTGACAATTGTACACCTAATCTCAACTCAGAACAGACACAGCTACACACCTAATCTCAATACTCAGAAAAGTGATAATTTCACAACTAACCCCAGTACTCAGAACAGTGAAAAATACACACCCAACCTCAATACTCAGAACAGTGAAAACTACATACCTAAACTCAATACTCAGAACCGTGACAACCACACTCCTAACTTCAATACTCAGAACACTGACAACAGCACACCAAACCTCAATACTCAGAAGTGACAAATATACACATGAACTCACTACTCAATACAGTGGCAACTACACACCTCATTTCAACATTAAAAACAGTGACAACCAAACACATAACCTCAATATCAGAACAGTGACACCTGCACACCTAACATCAATACTCAGAACAGTCAAAACAGTAACAAATGCACATCTAATCTCAATACTCAGACTAGTGACAACCGCACACCTAACCTGAATACTCAGAACAGTGACAACAGAACACCTAAACTCAACACTCAGAATGGTGACAACTACACATCTAACCTCAACACTCAGAGCAGTGACAACTACACTCCTAACCCCAGTACTCTGAACAGTGACAACCACACACCTAACATCAATACTCAGAACAATGACAATAGCACACCTAACCTCAGTACTCAGATCAGTGACAACTGCATATCTCAAACACTCAGAACAGTGACATCCAAACACCTAACTTCAAAACTCAGAACAGTGACAACTGCACACCTAACATCAATCTCAGAACAGTCAGAACAATGACAACTGCATACCTAACCTCACTACTCAGAACAGTGACAGCTATATACCTAACCTCAGCACTCAGAACTGTGACAACCACACACCTAACCTAAATACACACAAAAGCAACAACTGCACATCTAACTTCAGTCATCAGAATAGTGACAACTACATACCTAAACTCAATACTCAGAACAGTGACAAATACACGCCTAACCTCAGTTTTCTGAACAGTGACAAGTACCACATAACCTCAGTACTCAGAACAGTGACAACCGCACACCTAACCTCAATATTCAGAGCAGTGCACACCAAACCTCGACTCAGACCAGAGATAACTACCCACCTAATCTCAGTCAGAACAATAACAACTACACACTTAACCTCAACACTCAGAATAGTGACAACTACACATTTAACCTCAGTACTCAGAACAGTGACAACTACACACCTAACTTCTTTCCTCAGAAAAGTGACAACCACATACCTAACCTCAATACTCAGAACAGTTACAATTGCACATCTAACCTCAACACCTAGAACAGTGACAACCACACAGCTAACCTCAACAATCAGAAGAGTGACAACCACACACCTCACCTCATGACAACCACTCACCTCACTCAGCACTCAGGGAAGAAATGGGAGGCAGGTGCAGACGCCTCAGGCCAGGGCGGGTCAGGTGGAAGTGTTTTCTGAGGTGCCCTTCCTCTTCCTGCACCAGGCCATGGTCTGATGAGGCGGGAGACATCTAGAAGCTTGGAGGTGCCAGGGTTAGGAACGCCTGTCTTAGAGCAGTCAGGGGTGATTCAGGAATGCAAGTGCAGCCAGGCCAGCGCCAGGTAGAGAAAGGCAACCCCACCCCCCATCCTCTGTGGCCCCCCACCCGCCGCCCCCTTCCCTTCATGCCTGTCCCCTTCCTCACCATGTGTGGGCTGGGCCAGTGGTGGTGGAAGCACCAGCCCGCTCCATACTTGCTTGCTGGCTCGGTGGCATCCCAATTTTGTCACACTCCAGGGCCAACTGGGGCGCCAGCCAGGCTCCCCCTTTCATAGGCTCCCACCTTCGTGGCCAAGAGCACTCTTGGCACATGAAATGCCTCCAGGGCTCTCATCCTCGCTGCACACAGCGCCTTGGTCTCATGCCAAGGATCTAGGCAGCTGGCCTGGTTGTCCTGCACCCCGTGCCCTTCCTCTCCTCTCCTACCCATGTACCTGGTGGCTGAGGGCCTGGACTGTCCTGCCAAGGCTCACCGGGCAACGGGAGGCTCTTGAGCTCCTTCTGAGACTCCCTGTGGCCGCCACCAGCGTCCAGCCTGGGAACCTAAGTTCCTGTGTAGCTCCACTGGGGCTGCAGCCACCATGGCGGTCTTGTCTTGCTTGCGGCTATGCAGCTGCTGCTGCTGGCGAGAGCGATTGGCATCGCACAGGATGTGGAACCGGACCTACTCACCTTCCAGCAGCTGGTGGAAGCGGTTGGCCACGACCCAGCAAAAGCTCTCCTGCATAGAATCGCTGGTGGTGGCCACAGGGCACCAGAGCACCCTTATCCAGCTTTGGTCACTGCAGGTCTAGGCAGGCAGCCCACACAAGCAACACTCAGCACATCCTGTGGCAAGGACCCATTCCACCTGCCTCCTCCCTCTCTGCTGGGCCCTGTCCAGTCCCTCCAAGCACCTGCCCCTGCCACTGCTGCTACTGCTGCCTACCCAACCGCCGTGAGGCAGCCAATCAGCACCCAGAGACATTCCCCTTTCCCAACCGGCGAGCCAGAGAGCCCAATCACAGGCCGGTGGCTGTTACTTCACTTGACCTCTGCACCCCACCCCCGGCCCATTCCGGAGGGACGGGGCCAGAGGTGAAACCACAACAGATGGACGCAGGTGACTTGCACTGCCAACCAGGGGGTCAGTCTTGGCTATCCTATATCCCCATGGAACTTGGGGTACTTTCCATGTCTGCCACACGTCTGTGAAGGTTACACATTCTTAGCCATTCAACAGCCATGTACTTAGCATTTAGTGTGTTGTTGAAGAAGCACCAGCTGCTTCTTGTTATAGACCTTAGACCTTAGTCTGCATACTGAGAAAAAAGAAGGAATCCTTTCTAACTTCCGGTCCAAGGTTCTACCTTGAAGACGTGATTCCTAGTGCAAAGAAATAGCCATGAGGACATGACTCCCAGCACAAGTGCAAGGATCTAACCATGAGGTCGTGACTCCCAGTGCAAGGATTTGACCATGAGGATGTGATTCCCAGTGCAAGTGTCTGACCATGAGGATGTGACTTCTAATGAAAGGGTCTGACCATGAGAATGTGACTCCTAGTGCATGAATGTGACCATGAGGATGTGACTCCAAGTGCAAGTGTCTAGCCATGAGGTCGTGACTCCTAGTGCAAGGGTCTGAGCATGAGGACATGACTTCTAGTGCAAGAATCTGACCATGAGGATGTGACTCCTAGTGCAAGGGTCTGACCATGAGGATGCGTGGGAAAGCTTTACTTTGGAAATGAAGGTTAAGGTGAAAGGGAAAGATGATAAGGGGCAGATGAAGACGTCTTGAGGTGGGATGGAGTGCAAACCTTATTAAGCTCACAGGAAAGCAGTGTGACTGGGAGGAGAAGGATTAGACAAAGACCTAATTTTAGTCTTCATTCCAGGAGCAGTGCCTTAAACACAACCAATTTATATTTGAAAGGACCACTCTAACTGTGCTGTGAAGAAACTAGAGTGTATTATCCAGGGAAGAACTGATGAGGTCACTTGGACTTAGGATGGTAGCAGTGGATATAAGTAAGAGTGACTAGATCAGCAGGACTTGGGACTGTGTTTGGTATGGATGATAAAGCTGAGGTGACGATTCTTTTGCTGGCGTGGGCATCTGAAATGGGATTGCTTGTCACAACTAAATACAACACTGGGAAGGGACCATGAGTTTCATCTTGGGCATGTTGAGGTTGGTGATTGGATAGTTTTGTTTGTCATTTCAGACATTCAGTTAAGGCCTGGAGCTCAGAACAGATGGGTTTCTTTCAGGAAATCTTTCCCACATACTAGTGGCTGCCCCATCTTACAGACATCACTTTCTCTTACATTTTGGATTTTGTTCAGGTATCAGGTAACTGTGGACCACAGGGGAAACGGGGCCCATTCCAGCCTCAACCTTCATTAATCTTACATCATTCATTGTAATTCCATTCTTTTGCCAGCAACTGCTGAGGAATAGGTTGCCTTGAATATCTGGCAGAGCAGATTGGAGGGGGAAAATTCAGGGCAAGCTTTTCTTATACCTAAAAAGAAATTGAAGCTGGGTACAGGTGGTATGCCTAGCATCCTAACTACTGAGAAGACTAATATGTCAGCATCGTGGTTCAAAACCATCCTGGGCAGACAAGTCTGGCAAAAACTCTTCTCTCCAACTAACCCTTCATTGCAACTACACATATGGAGAAAGCCTAGATCCTGAATTTTTTGGTACTTCCAACTTAACCCACTTGGGAACCTCCCTACCTTCCTACTTGTCATTAAATAAGTTCACCAATAAAATAAAGTGGAAAAAAAATAATATGGACAGAAGGTGTGTTTCATTTTTTACTTTTTTGTGGTCATGGGGCTTGAATGCAGGGCCTGAGTGCTGCCCTGAGCTTTTTTCTCTCATGGTTAGTGCTCTACCAGTTTGAACCATACTGGCACTCCTAGCTTTCTGGTGGTTAATTGGAGATAAGAATCTCATAGACTGGGGCTGAGAAGGTTGCTCAGTGGTAGAGCGCTTGCCTTGCATGCATGAGGCCCTGGGTTCAATTCCTCAGCACCACATAAGAAAAAAGACAAAAGCAGGAAGTGGTGCCGTGGCTTAAGTGGTAGAGCACTAGCCTTGAGCTGAAGAGCTGAGGGACAGTGCCCAGGCCCAGAGTTCAGGCCCCATGACCGCACCAAAAAAAAAAAAAAAAGAATCTCATATCTCAGCCTTATGATTAGTATTACAGAAGTGAGCCACTGCCTTCTGGTTGGACAAAAGGTTTTGATAAATGCAGTGACATAGTTAACCTCCCAAACATTGTATTAACTAAAAGAAGCCAGAGGTAAAAGGCCATTTATTGTATGATTCCACTGACATAAAATATGTGTAAAACAGGCAAATCCATAGAGACAGAGTAGATTAGTGCTAACAGGAATTAGGGGCAATGTAATGTTGGAGAATTACTCCTCAATAGGTCTTCTGTAAGGTAATAAAAAATACTCCAGAAATAATGCAACAGTAACACAAAATTGTGAATTGCTAAATGTCACTGACTTACACATTTCACATTGTGAAAATAATAATTTTTTAACCACAACTTAAGGAGAAAATGTACTTTGTACCCAGATCAAATTTGAACCCTGTCCTGCCACCATTAACTCTGTGATTTTGGACACGTATTTTTGGGCCTTGTTTTCTCATCCATAAAATGGAGACATCACAGTCCCTACCTCCAAGGGCTACTTTGAAGTTGGAATGAGATCATTCATATACAGTGATCAGCACAGTGCCATCACATAATAACTTCTCATGAGAAGTCTTGTTATTAAATGTTATTAGTGTCATTCATCATCGATCACATAATTTTCAGTCAGGCTTAATAGCAGATAGAGTCATCTTAAATTTTCTTAAGGTTTGTTTTTGTTTCTGTTTTGGGGCTTGATCATAGAGCCCGAGTGCTGTCGCTGGACCTCTTTGTGCTCAAGATTAGTGTTCTACCACTTGAGACACAACTCTACTTCCAGTTTTTGAGTGTCTAATTGGAGATAAAAATCTCACGGGGACTTTTCTGCCCATCCAGCATCAAATCTCAATCCTCAGACGTCAGCCTCATGAGTAGCTAGGATTAGAGGTGTGAGCCAACAGCACCCAAATTCTGAAGTTTTCTTTTTTGAATTGGGCTGGTACTGGGTCTTGAATTCAGGTCCTCTCATTCTTGCATTGCTTTTTTTGTGAAGTTTGACATTCTACCACTTGAACCACAACTCTACTTTTGGGTTTTTCCTGGTTAATTGGATATAATAGTCTCACGATTTTCTACAGAGGCTGGCTTCTAAACCTTGATCCTCAGATCTCAGCCTCCTAAGTTGCTAGGACCACAGGTGTGAACACAGGTGTGAACTCCCAGAAGATTATTTTTATTTTGGTCTGTTCTTTTTTGGTTGTGGGAATTGAACCCAGGACACTGTGCTTGCTAGACAATCACTTTGCCACTGAGCTACATCCCATCCTGAAGATTCTTTGTGCAACAACATTAATACCTGTACAAGAGACCATACTTTGTGAAGAACGGTAGCAAGCCAATGTTATCTCTGGTACCTTTAAGCTGTCACTATACCACCATAAAAACATCCACTTGAGAGAAGGGGTTATTGTTTTATCATTGGACTTCTGGGATCAGACAACTTCCCCCCGTTATTCCTATTTTCCTTCCAGCAAGGTTAGCATACAAGTTCTTAGGGCTTGTCCTATGAGCATTGAATCTTAATGTCCAAATCACAAAGGACCATAATAACTGTAAGTAAATCTATCCTATTTGCTTCAGAACTAAGAACTGCTTTAAGATGGCTGAAATGGAGATAAGTTGTCTCTTGCTGATATTATCTGGTCATTGGTTTCTGAATTTACTGTAGACCTTATAATAATAGGTCTCACCTATTTTACTGATCATTTTTCTGCTGGGAGATTGCAATCTTAAATACATTCATGAAATACAATCAGACTGCATTAGCATGAGTTATTTACAACACTGTGTTTGATGTGATCAATTTTGCAAACATCAAATAACTCAAGATGTGAAAATGATCTGTAGTAATTATAAGTAAATACACACATGCCCATAAAGTAGAAAATATGTATGTAATATTATATATATCCCAGTGGTTATTACCAACAATGGATACACAGTGAAGGTAAACTGTACACAAAATGTAAAATGCTTTGAGTTTCAAAAGTTTCATTAAATATAATATAAAATTGCCAAGTACCAGTGGCTCATGCCTATAGTCGTAGCTAACCAGGAGGCTGAGATCTAAGGACTGTAGTTCAAAGCCAGCCTATGGCAGAAAGTCTATGAGACTCTCATTTCCAATCAACCACAAAAAAGGCCCCAAGGGGAGCCATGGCTCAAGTCTTAAGCTGAAAAGCTTAGAGACAGTGCCCATGGCTTACATTCAAGCCTTGGTGCCAAAATCTTCAGATAGACTTAGAATTTAATTCAATTGAGAGTTCAACTCTCAATAGTTACTCCTTGCGATTACATTTTGGTGAAGCCAAGGAAGAGCAGCTTCAGTGCCTTGAAAGTCACCTTTCTTTCTGTAATTATTTATTCTCTGGATGAATGAATTTCTTGTTTGTGTGTCTTTGCTCAAGGCAAATATTTTTAATGTGTTAAAATTATATAAAGGGCTAGGTGCCTGTGACGTATTCCTGTATCCTAGTTACTCAGGAGGCTGAGATCTGAAGTTTAAGGTTCAAAGCTAGCCCAGGTAGGAATGGCCATGAGATTCTTATCTCTGATTAACCACCAAAAGCCCAAAGTGGAGTTGTGGCTCAAGTGGTAGAGCACTAGTCTTGAGCACAAAATCTCAGGGACAGCACCCAGATCCTGAGTTCAAACCCCAGGACAGGCAAAAAGAAAAAAAGCATAAAAATTCAACAAATTAATATATGACAAACAAGATACATCACAGGATCAAGTGGATGTGATACTGTTTATTTTTACTGGTAATTGCAGCTGAATCTTATACAGCGCCTACTAATTGCCAGTCATACTTCTGACCTGCTCGTGGAATCCATGTATCTCCTTAATGACCTGGATGCCTTCATTCATTTCCCCATGTTCTGTGGCATGAGTGTTCTAAGAAGAAGAGCTAGGTTTGTCAGTCCAGGGAGAGTGTACTGAGTCTGCTCTCCTGACCTGGTGTTTTAGTGATAAGCACTGAGCTAAAGGTTGAGGTTTTAGTAGGGCAAGCTCTTCTTAAAGACCTATTTACAATAATAATGGGAACCAGTGCTCAAGCCTGTAATCCTAGCTACTTAGGAGACTGAGATCTGAGGATTGTTTGTGCAGACAAGTCCATGAAACTCTTATCTCCAATTAACCATCAAAAAGCCAGAAAAAGAAGTATGGCTCAAGTGGTAGAACACTGCCTTGAACAAAAAAGCTAAAGCCCCAAAACCAACCAAAAATAAAAATAGAAATGAAGGAGGAGGAGGAAGAGGAGGGGGAGAAGGAGGGGCAAGAGCAGGAGGAGGAGGAGGAAGGCCTATGTAAGCAAGGAACAAACAATATTGTTAGCTGGAGGTACTGTTTTTTAGAAACACCTTAAAAGCAGACTTCTGTATAGATCCATAATTCTATCATTAATCCAAATTATATAAAAGAGCTAGTGGGAACAGACAAGATACTTAGATCCTCCAAAATACTGTTTTGCTATCTGAAAACTATACCAGGTCACTGCTAATGCTGGATTGTCTAAGATGCTGAAATATAGCTGCCATTCTACATCTATTTCAAATTTGTGTTCAGAAGTAAGCTAATACCTTTCTCCTCCAAGGATGATGTGTTGACCAGCAGAATTTCAGGCCTACCTTAAGAGCTGCCAAATATGAATTTATACTTTATAATATCCCTAGGAAATTCCAGTGCTCTGTAAAACTTGAGAAGCTTTTAGCTAGAGTAAAAAAATACAAAGTCAGCATTTGGATCTCTCAGTACCATCTTTTGGGAGCCCAATCATCATGTACGGCTGAGATATTTGCGTTGGTCATTTTTGTGTAGTTATATCCATGGTATTAGAGATGTTAGTTCATCATGGTTGAGGGTGGGATAGAGTAGAGCAGCCCACATCACGAAGGCCACGATGCAGAGAAAGGAGAGGGAACTGGAGACCATGTATAACCTTAAAGCCTCCGTGCTGCCCAACTTCCCCTGTAACCTACTTCCTCCAGGCAGTCCGCCCTCCCAAAGTTTCCATGGTCTCACAAAACAGCAGCACTAGTTGAGCTGTATGCCTTGAAAATATGAGCTGCTGGGGGACATTTCATATTAAGGTATAACATTCTGCCCCTGGGCCCTGCAGGCTCATGTTCCTCTCACAAGGCAAATTCTCCAAGACTCTCCAAAGTCTTAACAGTTCCAACAATGGTCAAGAGTCTAAATATAAAGTCTTTTATAAGACTCAGGGAACTTTAGACTCCTGTAAAAAAAAAAAAAACAGTAAAATCATATATACTTCTTCTGGATTCTGGTGCTCACATCTGGAATCCTAGCTACTCAGGAGGCTGAGATCTGATGCTGCTTGTGGTTCAAAGGTAGCCTGAACAGGAAAGTCAGTGAGACTCTTCTCTTCAATTAACCACCAAAAAGGCAGAAGCAGAGATGAGTCAAGTGGTAGAATGATAACCTTGAGTATAAAAGCTCAGGAATAGTACCCAAGCCCTGAGTTCAAACCCAGGACCATTACGTACATGCATACACACACACACACACACACATACGCACACACACACACATAGAAGAATTTTTGTTTTTGGCTGGGCAATGAATGTATCTGATGTGCAGCAACCAGTCTCAGAAAGATAAGGAGCTCATGTCTTCTTTCATATGCAAATCTTTTTAAACTTCTTTTTTGTTGCCAGTACAGGGCCTTGAATTCAGGGTGCTGTCCCTAATTTTTTTCACTCAAGGCTAGCCCTCTACCACTTGAGGTACAACTCCATTCTTAGGTTTTGGCTGGTTAATTGGAGATAATAATATCACAGACTTTCTTGCCTGACTGGCTTTGAACTACAATCAGACCTCAGCCTCCCAAGTGACTAGAATTATGGCCATAAGCCACTAGTGCCTGGAACATATGTGGGTCTTACATCTAAAACAAATATATATAAATACATACAGGTCTTACCAAACTTACTATGGTATAAGCTGGCATGACATATATCTAAAACACAAACATATATATGTAGATATATACATATATATGTATATATCTACATATATATTTATATGTAGATATATATATATATATATATGTCATACCAAATTGACTAGAGTATGGTATAAGCTGTAGTGAGATTCCATACCAAAACCCCATCAAAAAGCTAATAGTTTAACAAAAATGACTATCAAGAAACTGAAATGTGTCTTGACTAGAGCAGGTGGATGCTAATGGGAGAGGAAATGAATAGAGAGAAGAATGGTGAGAGAATGTATATATCAGTCTCAATAGATGTATGTGAAAATGGAACTTGGAAACTGAATGAGATAGGTGAGTTTGGGTTTGGGATAGGTGCAGGAACAGAAACAGATGGAGGGAGAATGATTGTTCAAGAAGCACTGTGCACATAAATCAAAACTCTTCTGTAAAACTATTTGAAGGTAGCAATAAGAAACATGGTAAAAATTGGGCAAAATGCATCCAACAGGTCACAAAAGACCCTGTGGATATTATGAGAGGTACAGGGAGAACATGCCCAACACCAGTGATTAGGGAAATGTGGATCCAAATTGACATTAAATTCATTAATGTGACAAAATCAGAGAGGACTGATTGTGCTAGATTCTAAGAGGTGATGTGCTTAGAGTTTCCTGGAGGTTTACAGAGCAGAGGCTTGTTTTCCAAATGGCGGTACAGGGAGATGTATGCACCTCTAGCTCCCAAGTGCATGCCAACAGCAGAAGGCAGTGACACACACCTATGTGCATACTACATTGCTCACCATAGTCAAAGAAGCCAGAAGCACCCTAAGGACCCCTTGGCAGGTGACTGTACACAGAGAACATCACATGTATGCACAGTGGAGTATTTAAATGCCGTGGGCTGTACACAAGAATATGTGCCCACACTGGATTATTGACACATAGTGGGCTATACAGAGAACATGGCATGCACACACAGTGGATTATTTACACATAATGAGACTCGGAGAACATGGTATATGCACACAGTGGAGTATTGACACACAGTGGACTGTACATGGAGAACACAGCATGTGCCCACAGGAGAGAACTTATACACGGTGGACTGTACATGGAGACATGACCTGTTCACACAGTGGAATTACAAACTGTGGACTGTACACAGAGAACAGGGTGTGTACACACAGAGGGGTATTGATACACCATGGGGTGTACATGTAGAACACAGCCTGAGCATGCAGTGGAGTATTTACACACAGTGCAGTGTACACGGAGAGCGTGGTGTGTGCATGCAGTGGAGTACTGACACACAGTGGGCTGTACATGGAGGACACAGTGTGGTCACACAGGGGAATACTGACACACAGTGAACTGCACACGGAGAACACAGCATGTACACACAGGGTTGTATTGACACACAGTGCACTGTACACGGAGAACATTACATATACATATAGTGGAGTATTTACGTACAATGAACTATACACAGGGAACACGATTTGTGCATGCAGTGGAGTATTTACAAACAGTGGACTATACCCACAGAACATGACATGTGATTGCAGTGGAGTGTTCACACATAGTGGACTACATGGAGAGCACAATACATGCATGCAGTGGAGTATTGATCCTGAGAAGAAAGGTAAGAGGCTGATTGTTGGGCCTACAATGGCCGTTCCTGAGAATGGTTGGCGCTGAGACCCTCCTGGACTTCTCGGAAATCCTGTCTCCTCAATCCGGCTGCCTGAAACCTCATTCTGGCCCTCAGCACCTCATCCCAGCTGCCAGGGGACCCCTGTTGGCCCTGGTCATTCATCTCGTGGTGCCTGCAGATCCCACTGGCCAGCCTTGGGCCATTTACCCTGGGTGGGCCAACACCCTATCTGGACCCCAGATCCTCTGCCCAGGTAGTCTTGAGACACTGTCTGGCCCTTAACCCATGACCTCCCTAACACCAGGGCTGGAAGACCTTTGACCCCTTGCCCTGGAGTTTTCCCAGTCTCAGCCAGCTGACTCTTGGCCTCTTGCAAGAACATGTCCAGCCCTCAGCCCCTAGACCTGGTCTGCCCAGACACCCTGCCATTTGCATTCCTCCTATTAGAGGCTCAGCATGCTCTGAGCTGTGCACTCCACATTGAGGGGGTTACCTTGGGGCTCAGGGTAGCCCACTGGGAGCTTCTCTCAAGTAGGTAGAATCATGAGGGTACTGGTGTGGCCAGGCTGTGGGTGGCAGGCTTCCTGGCCATGTGTAGATGTCTTCTATGAAAGACATTTTGTTTTATTTTGTGAGAAATGAGACAGTGTCTCAATCAAGTCCAGGCCATCCTTGAACTTACATTCCTCCTGAGGAAACCACCACACTGCTCATTTCTTTGCCACATTATAGGGGCAGTGTGCCTAACTCCCAGTGTGCTGCTGAGGAAATGCCTTGGGCAGTTTGCAGTGGGCAGGATAAGCCACAAGGTCTCTGAATTGATGAAGTGGATGTGCAGCCTAGCCTGGCACCTTGTTGCAAGACTAGAGGGATCAGATTCCTGGAAGTTGAACATGCACAGTGTTTTGTTCTGGTAAGTTAGCCCAGGCAGGTGTCAGTGTTGTGTAGGATAGGAGGACTTTAAATGTGGTTTTTATCCAGTCTTGACAACTGAACGGATTTAGGCTTAGAAGGGGGGAGGGGTGACAGAGTTCAGTTGCCTCTGACCACATACATGTGCTCATGTGTATATCCTCTCTGCCCACCCCATTTTTTCTTTGTGTTGTGTATGGGGAATTGATGCTAAAGCTCTTGTTAAATGTGGAATTCAGAGGTAAATAATCATTCTTCTCTTAACTATCTTGAGAACAGAGCTTACTGTGTGCCTTAGGCTGGACTTTGGTGTAGCTCTCCTCATGCCTCTTCTACCCAAGTGCTTGGATTATGGGGTGCCTGGCTCATTTATTTTAATTTTTTGGCAGTACTGGGGTTTGAACCCAGGGCATTGCCTTTGGTATACAGGCATTTCAACCTTAGAGCCACACTTCCCACCTTGGCCCTTTTTCCATTATTTTTCTTATAGGTTCTCACTTCCCCCTTCTTTCTACCTATGTCTCCCAGGGAGCTGAGATTACAGAAATGAACTGTCATACTCAAAGGAATCTAATTTTTAAAATCTTTTGAAGTATCCTGGTGAGAGAAGATTTTAGGATACGATTCTTTGTATTTTACACTAAGCTTGCTGATTAGCCTAGCTTCTTTTGCCTTCTGATTGTTTTCATTAATTTATCAGAGATAGCAGGAACGAATACCAGATCCTACAATGGCTACAAGATCTTATACATCTGACCTTACCTCTGCTCTTTCTTCTCTACTTCTACCTGTAGTTAGCCTCTTTTGAGCTTGAATTATGTTCCAGATTGGCTTTTTCCACTTCTGTTAACACAGAGCTATAAATTAGGCATACAAGTTTTCCTTTGACTTTAGTAGCAATAACAAAAATCACTTTTCTTGCAAAGATTACTTGTGTCAATTTTTCCTTGTTGTGGCAATTTTTAGGATGTAATACCACTTAAGTGTTAATACCGTTCAGTGTGTCAGCAGCAGGGATTCCTTTGCTTTGATCGTTGTTCTAATTGTCTATCTTGGATTTGGAACATTTCGGTGTTCATATTGTTGAGTCTTGAAGTCTTCCCTGTGTTCTAGAATTTCCTTAATCTACACCTGAGGTTTAGTTTTTGTGAGGCTTGTTGATCATGGATGTGTAGCTGTAAGTCAGAAGGAGTGGTGGACTGGCTGTTGTTCACATTTAACCACTGCCCTTGTCCTGCCTTTGCAGGCATTGATTCTGACTCCCAGAGGCCATACATTTAGTGGGTATTCCTATGGGGGTTGTGCCACCGGGTTGCTGACCACCTCTTCTGTGGCCAATTCTGTGCTTGGACTTGGTGGCATGCTTGTTTTCCTAATTTCCCTTTGGAAACAGACAGTTTTGGCTCAAATAACTGTGAAGATTGTACCTGTGGGCTCAAAGAGGGTTTAGGGGAAGAGGTTATCCAAAACTCTGATGTCTGCAACAGTTGATGGGGTGTGGGAGGTTGTCTCTGACCTTTCTTTGCCTTCCAGAATGATGTTAGCCATGGAAGACTTGGGGGGGAAACACTACCATCTTTTCCAGCACGAGGACTTGGAACTTCATTTCTTAGACAGTGGAAGAACTTTTCCACTTCTGTTCCAGGTTCTCTACAGATGCAGTAGCAGCAGAGCAGGCAGGTGAGCTGTGTATGCCCTGTGAGATATCTGGGTAGATACATGGGCATAGAGAGGCCTGGAAAGTCCTGAATAGCTCAGGTAAGCAGCCCAGAGGGATATGCTGGTAAGGGTAATGTCTAGGGAGAAACTTGGGCCTAAGTAGGGCTTGTTCCCATACTATGTCATTGAGGCAGCTATCTGTCCTCCAGATCTCATCCTGGTATACTGACATATTTTGGGTGATTGTAGGAGGCCAAGGAATGCGGTAAACCATTGTTATAAAGGCTTCCTCACCCTGATGAGTGCTCTTTTCCTCATGAGTGCTCTTTTCCTGGTGAGTATGTGCTCTCCTCCTGGTGTATATGTTCTCCTAGTGAGTGCTCTCCTCCTGGTTGAGTGTTCACCATTTTACTCCCACTCATGGACTAGTGGATGCTAATGACATTCTTGGAGAGCCTGGGAGGAGGAGCATCAGTGTGTCTTCCCCCTTTTTTTTTTTTTAGAAACAAAGGACTTTATTGGTCACAGCAATAGCAGTGGCCCAAGAACCCCCATCTTCTTGTCCTGGTTCTCTGAGACCCAATTCACGCAGCAGGGTAACATGAAGACAGCTGAATGATCACTGCTCATGCAGTAAGTTGTATGGTGAGAATGGAACCTCAACTTTAGGAAACCTGAACACTTTATAATACAAAATAGTATGGGTGTTCTTTATCCAAAGAGAGACAGTATCTTCTATAGTGGTTCACAATACAAAAATATTTTAGAAGTTAGTTCAGGACTAAAGCAGTCATTGCCTTTTGTGGCAAAACATGGACATTGAGAGCTATGTGAAGAACTGCCTCCTCAACAGATGTTTCAAATAATTTATTGAAAAAAACTAATAAATTCTGTGTATCATATATGATACTTTCCCATAAGAAAAATTTTAACTTGATTTTTGAAAATTTCACAGAACTGTAAACATTTTTATTTTTACTTTTTTTTTCTTTTGCCAGTTTTGGGGCTTGAACATTGGGCCTGGGCACTGTCCCTGAGCTCCTTTTGCTCACAGCTAGCACTTGAGCCACAGCACTACCTTCTGGCTTTTTCTATAATTAATTGGAGGTAAGAGTCTCACAAACTCCTCTGCCCTGATTGGGCTGGCTTTGAACCCTGATCCTCTGATCTCAGCTTCCTGAGTAGCTATTATTACAGGTGTGAGACACCGGTGCCCGGCAAAAGTTTGTATTTTTAAAAAGATGACAAAGCAGTGAAACTACCACAGTGTTATATGTGTTTTCTTCATTTTTCTACTTAGGAAAAAGGCTAAAAACATTTAATATATTTTCTCATGATTTTTCTGCTAAAAGGATATACAAAAGTGGATGAATCTATCTTTTCTTTGTTCAAAATATTTTAACATTAAAGTCTAATGACATGTTACAATACATATATTTGTATGATGTTCCTATTTCTATAACAGTTTCTCTACACTCTATGAACAGTGCATACATGATTCTGTGTAAATCCTTACAGTGTTTCATTGTTACAGAACTTGAGTTCAAGTCAAATAAGGGAAAGACTAGGTCTAAGTCAGTCCTCACCTGTTTTCACAGCCATACTGGAGCCTGACCAGGTGATGGTGCTGTCAGCCCAGCTTAGGAGGCCTAGAGGTAAGTCAAGCCACCCTTTGAATTGCAGATTCACCTTGTTGTTAGACAAAGATAGGATATGCAGATATACTGTGATTAAGCCCCTGGGAAATCCTGCCTCTCTTGGTGCCTTTTGTTTTATGTTGGGGCTTTGTCATGACTCAAGCATGAGGTTTTGGTCTTTAAAATTTGGTGTAAGCTCTAGTCTAGGCTGCTGGTCTATGAGACAGGAGTCTACCATGTAGACACCGGCCTTTAAATAAAGATTCCTGATTTAAGCTTTCAAAATGTGGCTTCTCTGGATTTGCATCTGAGATACCTTATAACACAAGTACATGTTAATGAACATGACCAAAGTCTTTGTTTAAAATATTATTATAGCACCAGTAGAATTTGACTAAATGTGAACCAAATTCATAATACATTCTCTAAAATCCTATTCAACAACTTGAAGTTTATTATGTTTGTATATCTCCTGCGTATGAGAGAAAATAGGTTAATTCTGTAGCAGGACACCACAAAAAAAAAGAAAGAAAGAAAGCATCATTTTTTTTCCATATGTAACTAAACTATTGTGCTAATATATGTGCTATTGTGCTGTATATGTGCAGATAATTCAAAAGTATTGAAGAGAGAATAGCACCATAGAAACAACCCTAACATAAATAGTATAACAAAAAAAATTAAGTCTAATAATCTCTTTACATCTCTTTTCTTATTTGTTTCCTGGACCTAGCTCATTCACTTACATAAAATTATTTATGGAGCCCTATATTATAAATCAAATGTTTGTATAAACAAAAAACCACATTAGATGTTTGGCAAGCAAAAATAAATTAATTTGATTAAATTACCATAGCTAAGATATGGAACCAACCCAGATGCCCCTCAGTAGATGAATGGATCAAGAAAATGTGGTTTATATATACACAATGGAATTCTATGCCTCCATCAGAAAGAATGATATTTCCCCATTTGTTAGGAAATGGAAAGGCTTGGAAAAAAATTATATTAAGTGAAGTAAGCCAAGCCCAAAGAAACAAAGGTCCCATGGTTTCCCTTATTTGCAATATCTAGTATATGTATGAGTCAAGCAGGACATGTCAGATAATGTGATGTTAGGAAAATGAACCCTTAGATAAGTATTTATATGTTTTTTTTTCTTTCATGCATTTGTTTCTAACTCATTTATAAGATTATTTCTTTGTAGCTTTGTATGTCCCTCCCCCACAGTACAACCCCTGCTTTCACTATATTTGATGTCGGTATAATTTGTGGAGGAGATGGGGAAAAACAAGTCGGTTAAGGATACAGGTAGACCCGATGCAACTATGAGAAAGTACAAGTTGTCATGTCAAAAAGGAACTTTACAGCTTTGGTGCGGGGCGGGGGGGGGGGGGGGGAAGGGGGGGGGAGGGCTAGGATTGGGAGGGCAGGGGGGAGGCTGGGAAGGGATGTGAAGGGTAAAACAAAGGAGGAGGATGCAATGCTTGATAAGAAATGTACTCATTATTTTGCCCATGTAATTGTAACCCCTCTGTACAATATGTTCACAAAAAATTAAAATTAAAATTAATAAAAAAAAAAATGAACAAAGATTATATTCAGAGAACAACATTTCTTTATTTAAGTTGAGTGGAGGTTAAGTGTTATGTATACATATGTTAACTGTATTACTCTGTATTTGCTGATGCCCAAAAACTTTAATAATATAAAAACAAAACAAAACAAAAAAGCAGTCTGGAGATTCACATTGTGGATATTCACCAACATTAGACTTTCAACCAAGCAAGGAGAGACATAAGAATCATGAAGCTCTTCTCAACATGATTTCCTTCTTCAAAACTAACTCCATTATCCTGGGTATCTAAGCACATTCACTTTATTCTGAACAATAAATGGGGTTTGTCTTTTCTGTGGAGTGAAATGTGTGGAACAGCCTTTGCTGAAATATTGAGGATTATTTCTACTATAACCCGATTTTGTCTTCAGAAATAGAGCAATATCCAGTGATTGCATTGTTCGGGGTTATTTTTAAATTGATTAAAGCTTCCACTAATTATGTCACACACACACACACACACACACACACACAAAAACATTTAGTGCCAGGTGCCAATGGCTAATGCTTATAACCCTACTCTGGAGGCTGAGATCTAAGGATCATGGTTCAAAGCCAGCCTGGGCAGGAACATCTTTGAGACATGTACCTCTAAATAACCAGCAAAAAGCTGGAAGTAAAGCTGTGGCTCAAGTGGTAGAGCCTTGAGTGAAAAACTAATAGATTGCACCAAAGCCCTGAATTCAAACTCAAGTACAGAATGAAAGAAAGAAAGAAAGAAAGAAAAGAAAGAAAGAAAGAAAGAAAGAAAGAAAGAAAGAAAGAAAGAAAGAAAGGAAAGGAAGGAAGAAAGAAAGAAAGAAAGAAAGAAAGAAAGAAAGAAAGGAAGGAAGGAAGGAAGGAAGGAAGGAAGGAAGGAAGGAAGGAAGGAAGGAAGGAAGGAAGGAAGGAGGAAGGAAGGAAGGAAGGAAGGAAGGAAGGAAGGAAGGAAGGAAGGAAGGAAGGAAGGAAGGAAGGAAAGAAAATTTACTGAACCGCTGATATGTGTATAGATGGATGTTGACAGAATGGACCACATGTTCACGAACTTGTGGTAAAGGGATGCAGAACAGGCAAGTGGCCTGTACACAACAACTAAGCAATGGAACTCTCATTAGAGCCCAGGAGAGGGACTGTGTGGGACCAAAGCCAGTCTCCACCCAACGCTGTGAGGGCCAAGACTGCATGACTGTGTGGGAGGCAGGAGTCTGGTCTGAGTTCTCAGTCAAGTGTGGCAAAGGTGTTCGTCATCGGACAGTGAGATGTACAAACCCAAGAAAGAAATTTGTCCTCTCCACCAGACCGAGGGAGGCTGAAGATTGTGAGGATTATTCAAAATGCTATGTGTGGCAGATGGGTGACTGGTCTAAGTGCTCAATTACCTGTGGCAAAGGAATGCAGTCTCGTGTTATCCAGTCCATGCATAAGATCACAGGAAGACATGGAAATGAATGTTTCTCTTCAGAAAAACCTGCAGCATATAGGCCATGCCACCTTCAGCCCTGCAACGAGAAGATCAATGTAAATACCATAATTTCACCTAGACTTGCTGCTCTGACTTTCAAGTGCCCAGGAGATCAATGGCCTGTTTACTGCTGAGTGATCTGAGAAAAGAACCTGTGTCAAGACATGAGGTGGTATCAGCGATGCTGTGACCTGTGCAGGGATTTCTATGCCCAAAAGCTTCAGCAGAAGAATTGACTTCTAGGAAGCTGGCCAATCACTCCCTCTCTTTGCAATTACATTATTTATAAACACCCCACTAGCATATTCTTCCTCTTTCACGAGGAAGCTATGTTGTAAGCACAGTGAGAAAACTGGGCCAAGAAGCGGGACTGGGCATTTCACCACATGAGCCTGCGGGGGCCATTTGTGTACTGTGCAGTGATTCCAACTACAGGTTGGGCCTGATTTGAGTTCTGTTTAAGTTCAAGTTCTTGGGAATGCTTACAAAGTGGGCAGGTCTCCTGGAGGAGTCCAGATTCTAGGGATGGGGGTGGGGTGGGTGGGCTCAATCCCAGTTGAGACTAGGTCATTGGGACTGAAGGAGGGGTGGGGTACTGTGCTGTCCTGGGTACCACTGCACTGACTGCTGTACCAGACCTCTCCCTGGCTTTGCCTTCAGCTCCTCTTCTTATCACCTTCCCTTTCATATCTGGAGCCATTCTGCAGTGGTGTCCTAAAGCAGATGAGGAACAGAGGAGGTTTCTTTGCACTGCCTGCTTAGTGATGGAGTTAATGTTCCTTAGAGTTCTGTATTTTATACTACCCTTCTCAACAAGCACTGTCTTCTGATGAGAGATCCTCTATATTTTTTTGGTGTTAAAACATTTCTATGAGTGATAGTTGATAGTTGTGTGATGACTTGTCACTGAACAAATACGTCTTTAGTTGATGCAAATATCTGGGGATTAGTGGCCTAGCTGGTAGAGCCAGAGGATTCTGGAACCTGAATTGGACTGTGGTGTTCCTCGCTGCTCATTGCCAAGCATTCTGCAGGTTGGCACCAGAGACCTAGTGCAGTACCAGAGAGGGGCTGTCATGTCCACAGGTCGGTGCCTGGCTTTGGCTGTGTCGTTTTGGATGCCTGGCTTTGGCTGCACCATTCCCGGATGTTATTCTTTCTTTTCCCATGGAGCTCCCTGAGTGGCAGCAAGAACCAGAGGACAGAGCTGGTCTGGGGATGCTGAGCTCCAAGTGTGAATGGGTGTCTTGCCTTCTTCCTTTTGCCTTGTACTTCCTTCTTCCTTGTCCTTCTTTCTCATTTTAGACCCTTTGAGTTGGAAATGGATGCATATACTCTATCATTCTTTGGTGTGTGTAAAGAGAAAGAAAGTGCAATTTCTTTGGGATATAGTTGGTGCTCTAGAAAGATGGAGCAGGTGTGCCTGGGCTCCTGACACATCTGTCATCACTGTGGGGTAGGGTGTACCTTACTCTGTCAGAGGCTTGAACTTGCCATGGAGTGGCAGCTGAAGGTTGATGAAGGTTAAGGGTAAACTTAAGATCCCCTGGATAACAGTGAGGGAGGCTGAGATGTGTTGGATGTAGGAGGACTAAAGAAACAAAGATCATGCATAGGTGGTGGGATAGAGGAGATGTTGGCTGCTGGCCTTTAGAGGCCTCAACTCCCACCATTATATTGGTCTGGGGCTTCTGTGAATTGGCTTGTGAACTCTGGGGTGTTCAGCAACACCCCTAGCTTCTACCCACCATGTGTCAGCGACAGGCAAAGGCTACTGCTCCTCTGTGGCAAACAGAAGTGCCTCTAAAGAGTGCCCAGTGTCCTTTCTTATGGGGAATTGCTACTGTAGCCCAGTGGCTCTCCTAAGTCTTCTGGTAATGTCTCTAGGTGGTCCTGAATTAAGTGAGCAAGTGTGATAGAGTCCAAATTCTGTGAGTTTACCTTCCCAGGAGTGTATGTACCTGGGTAGCACTGAACGAACCCCAGAGTCCTTTCAAAAATTGTGGCCCTGGGTTAGGTGTATTGTTCAATTGATGCAGTGCAAGCCTAGCAAGCTTAATAGGCTGAGTTTTTAAAAATCTTAGTATTACCAAAAAACTGTGGTCCAGCTAAGTATGGTGATGCATACCTGTAATCTTCACATTTGGGACCGAGCAGGGTCTGTAAGATGCAGTCTGGACTTTGTAATAAGAGCTTGTCTTTTTTTCTTTTTTGTCAGTCATGGGCCTGAACTCTGGGCCTGGGCACTGTCGCTCAGCTCTTCAACTCAAGGCTAGCACTCTACCACTTGAGTCATAGCACCACTTCTGGCTTTTTTCTGCTTATGTGTTGCTGAAGAATCAAACCCAGGGCCTCATGCATGCAAGGCAAGCACTTTACCACTGAGCCAACTTCCAAGCCCAGAGCTTATCTTTTTTTTAAAAAAAAAAAAAAGCAAGAGGTGGGAGGGGAATGGAGAATGACTGGATGTAACTTCTTTTGCAGCTATGTTACCTTGACTCTCTTCAAGTCTGATTCATCCTCCATGGGGCTGCAGTCCTATGGGTGCTCTTATTAACCTTCATTGGTCTGGGTCTGGAGCATCTTGGATATGATATAAGGTCTTACTCTGAGTCAGACTTGAACATGTTTCCTAGTGTGAGAAAAGCTTCTTTTCTATGAAATGTACATTTATTACTTTCTGTCTATCTTGTGAGAATAGTTTTCTGGAAAATTTCCTTGTTGTCTTGGTGGCTTGGCCTTTATTGATTACATTTTGGTTATATTTTTGCCTGCTGCACTTGAAGAATCCTATTCAAAGCTCCTTGAATGTTTGTGAAACCCTGTTAATTCACATCCATTTGCATATTCTGTATCTGAACTCAGCCAGTGTGAGCACATGGGCAAGGCCTCTTGGCTTAGGGAATAAGATTGAGCAGCGCCTGCTATGTGTGCTTACTGGCCAAATTTTTGGTTGATGGCACACCTTTCTGCAGGAGTAAATTTTGTCTTGCTGAGTTCCTTTGGAGTTGATGTTCTTATTCCTAGAGGACAGCCCAATATCCAGAGCCATTTCTAACACTACTGACTCTAGGATAGCTTCAATGGGCAATTTTCATGAAGACTTTCAGGGAGAGAGCAGCAATACTGGGTTTGGCTGACCAGCAACCACTCTTGTTCTCCTGGAATCCAGGACCTGCCCTTTGCTCCCTTCCTTCTCTGTGGCTGACAGAGCCTCTGTCCGGTCCCTGTGGATCATGGAGTGAGAGCAGAGATTACAGTTCTGTCCCCTCCTCCCCAGTTTCTCCAAGCTCAATGGTGGATTGTGGCTCTTAGGTCTGTATGATGTGGCCATTGCAGGCCCAATATAAAGTGATTGTGTCTGCAAGTCAGTGTGTGTGTGTGTGTGTGTGTGTGTGTGTGTGTGTGTGTGTGTGTGTGTGTGTTGTGTGTGCATGTGCACAGACTAATACTGGTTCTTCAACTAAAGGCCTCTTGCTCTTGCTTAGCTTTGTTGCTCAAGGCTAGTGCTCTATTACTTGAGCCATACCTTCCCTTGACTTTATGCAAGTTGTAATGCTCAGATCTCAGCCTGCTGACTTCTCCATTTGAAGAGGTGGTTTTCCTGTCTCCTAGAGCTCACTGTCCCTGTCCTTTTTTCCATGCCTTGCACGGGACCTGAAGCAGAAGCCATGCCTGTTAGAAGGAGCAGGATGCAGTTGTCATGAGAAACATGAAGCCTGAGATACTGTGGCAGCACAGGGTGTATTGGAAGCTGAACCCACTCCAGTAGGAGAATGTTTGCCTGTGTCGAGGAGCTTGGTGTGGCTGTGCTGCTTTGGCAGGGGCAGAAACACTTCAAAAGTCAAGATATTTGGCTTGGTCATTGTCACCATCAGTTTTACATGGTATTTGTTTGGTCTGTGGTGAGGGGTCTATAGTTGTTGTCTTTTCAGAAGCTGCTGGTGAAGCTGTGGATAGGGGAGAGACTGGAATAGACCCTGAGGTTGGGCCTCAGATGGGTGGGCTTCAGCCCTTGTCTCCCCTCCCCTCAAGTGGGTGGGCTGCTGCCCTCACCTCTGCCTTTTGGCAACCAGCATCCACCGTGGTTCTGCCCTGGCAGAGAGCCTCAGCACCTCATCTAGAGGTTTTTTCTCTCTCTGAATGAGGCAGGGGTTTTTGTTCCACACTGCCCAGGTTTCTTCTGACAGCGAGAGGGAAGTAGAGCTGAGGTATGCAATTTGTTCAAGTCTTACCACCTTTGTTGAAAACTCCCAGAGTGGTGAGCAGTGTCTGGCCTGTGCTGCTCAAGACTGTGTTTGCTGAGGAAGCTACCACTCTGGGAGACAGTCGTTCCTTTTAGCAATGAAAATCACTGTGGATAGAACTATGATTTAGGATGAAAGAATCTTATCACAGTGGAGATTCTTGACTTACGTTGGCCCCTGTAGCAGAATGTTGCTGATTGACAGCAGGTAGGTAGAGGGATGTACAGTGGGATGTAGGCTGGAACTGTTGGGTGGCTTGCCCCTAAGTGCTGGTGTTTTGATACAGCACAGGGCTGTTCTCATTACCCATCCTTTCTGCCTGCATTCACATCCTTTTGGGGGACACAGTTTATGTTCTCCAGCTTAAGTTCTGCATTCCCTTCTGCTGTGCTCTGCAGACAGGTCACCTCCAATCTTGACTACCCTGGTCTCAGCGAGGTGGAGGACTCACCATTCCAGATGAGCCCTTGAGCAGGGCCCAGGCCCAATGAGTTTGTCTGTGTTCAGGGTTATAGAACCCCGAGATTCCTGGTTCTCTTTCCTGCTGTTCTGGGAAATTGAGATTCTTATAGAGATGTGCAGTCTTTATTTATGGTGTTCACCACTGGCTCAGATATCTGCCTCTGCCCCATGGCAGAGCTTCCTTCAGTTCTCTGTCTCATAGCTATATCTCTTGATTTTCTTTTTGCCTTGAGAGCTCAGAAGATACAGTCTGGGCCAGCATTCCCTTTGAACTCCACCTGCAGAACAGGCTCGTGGAGGCTGTCCCAGCAGGCTGTTGCTGGAGGCTTCCTCTTCTTCCCTGTGAAAGTTAACTACTCACAGGTGTTCCTTCTGCTCCTGGGGCCACTCTGGTCTGGTGAGAAACCTCTGAGTCTTGTTTCCTGTTAGGAAGAGCACAGACCCTTTGTGCCCATCTGGACCAGCCATGTTGAATAAATGGCATGCTAGTGTGCCCAGTGTCTGCCACATGGCAATGTGCAGCAGGCAGTTCGAGCTGCCGCTCTGGCCAAAGTAACAGAAGCTTCCAAAACTAGCTGGAATTTCCACTTTCTTCTTGAGTCCTTTGCAACTATTTCTATGCCCAAGGGCCCTGTTATAAGCATAGCTGGTCCTTAGGTGTCCATGTGTAGCATCAAGTCTTATGTTCTCCCCTCAGTCCTGTTCTAGGCTCTGAGTGGAATTGCCTGTGTGTCCTCCAGGACTGAGCAGGAGAGAGGAGCTAGATTTTGTACTGCACTCTTGTCTTCATTAAGAAAAGGGTGTCTTTTATGTTCTGGTAACACCTCCCTGTAATCCCAGGAGACTGAGATATGTTTTTATGTTTTTATGATTGTGTTTTCAAGCAAATCAGGACAGAAAAGTCTTGGAAGCTCTGTCTCCAATGAACTATCAAATCTTTTGGTACTGGCATCAAAAACAAGACAAAGGTATCATCCTCAAATGGAGACTCCCAGGTGTCAAGACCCTCCCCAGGCGATGAGACCTCTCCCACTTGATCAGGTTCCCTCAGATGAGATGAGACTCCCCTCCTTGGATGGCTTCCCTGCTTCAGTGGCAGGGTGAACACAAGAGCACAGTATTGATTCTGCTGTGATGACCTGGCAGGATTACACCCTGTACTAAGGAAGTTTCTCCTGGTTGACTGGTCTTTCAGGGAGGCAGAAGGAGTAAATCTGAGGTGGTCCTTGTGTCCGGAAGCTCCTTGGGGAGAGGATTCTAGGTAGGGAAGATTCTCCTGTGCTTCACCTGTTGTACTGAAGCATTCCGGCTCACTGTGGGGAGCTAGTATCTTTGAAGCTTCTGTGCTGTGTGCTCATCTCCTTGTGTAACCTCACAATGTCATACTTGTTATAGGTCAACCTTGAACTCAGTAGAATTGGGCTCCACTCCCATGTTATACTCTTCTCATGGTGGGGGCAGATCTACTAATTTTAGTCTCACCAGAATCACTTTGAACTTGAAGGAAGCCAGGACATGTGCATAGCATGTGTGAGGCCCTGAGTTCAAATCATGTGCTTCTTTCACAGGACCAAGAAGGGAAATGAAAAAGATTTCCACTTTTAGGTAGTGTACCTGAATTTACCAGCTACTTGGGACGCTGAGTCAGGATGACTGCTTGAGCCCATCTCTTCCCTGCCAGATGGGGTGATACAGTATTGAGTCCTAGGTACTCCTCAAAAAAACAAATCCCGTGGAGTTTGGAGAAAGAGCAGATTTTTCTTCTTCCTTTCCTTGGAGGTGGAAGGTTGGCAGTTTCGGGACACCTAATAGAATCTTCTTGCAAGGAGAAGCCTGTGCTAATGAGATTGAGCATGGTTCTGGGACTGGGTGGAAGGAGTAGAAGCAGGGAAAAGTTGGTCCCTCTGCTCTGGCTTGTGTCCCTGCAAGAAAACTTACACATTAGCAGGTTTGCAAGTCACGCACAGGTATGAGTGACTGCTAGTTCAGGTACCCACTCCTAAAGCCACCTCAGAGAAGCTTCATGAGGGGCCTGGGAATGTGGCCTTGTGATGTGTTTGTGTGTCTTTGTGTGTGTGTGTGTGTGTGTGTGTGTGTGTGTATGTGTGTGTGTGTGTGTGTGTGTGTGTGTTTGTGTGCGTGCATACTTATGTGTGCCAGTACTATGTCTTGAACTCTGGGCCTGGGCAATCTCCCTTAGATTTGTTGCTCAAGGTTAGCACTCTATCACTTGAGCCACAGCTCCCCTTTTAGCTTTTGTGGTGTGAAATTGTGTATAGGAGTCTCACAGACTTTCTTTCCTGGGCTGGCTTTGAGCCATGATTCTTACATCTAGTCTCCTGAGTAGTTAGGATTACAGGTGTGGGCTTGCTGGCACCTGGCTCTCTTTCATTCTACTTATGTTTTTTTTTTTTTTTTTTTCAGTTGTCAAGGGTCACCATTCATTTTGAGTACAGCACCTCTTATTACGTCTTTTTAGGTCTTTCCCTCATTTGGAGTAGTCTGCCCAGCATTGTGGGTTCTGAGGTATTACTACCAATAGGTGGCCCTGCTGCCTTTGTGATCTGGCTTTGTTACTGTTGGTTGTGGGGCCTGAACTCTGTCCCTGAGCTCTTTTGCTCAAGAGCTACCATTTGAACTAAAACACCACTTCAGGTTTTGAGTGGTTATTTGGAGACACGAGTCTCACAGACTACTGGCCCAGGCTGGCATTGAATCCTCATCCTCAGATCTCAGTCTCCTGAGTAGCTAGTTAGGATTACAGGTTTCAGCCACCAGTTCCTGGCCAATGCAGCTTTCTTAGGAAGACTGTGATTGCCTCATACAAGCCTTCCTCAGCCTCATCTCTTTCCCACAAGGAATTTCTAGCTAAGTTCAGAGTCGGGCGGAACCCCGGAATTTTGGTTTTCATGGTGGCTTCATCATGTAGGCATGAGCAGTGATGTGAGCCACTGATGATCAACTCTGCCTTGGCCTCTGTTTCTCCTGGTGAAAAGCCCCAGCCTTTTGATGCAGCCTTTTGCTGTCTGGGGTCCAGTCCCAATCTCAGGCTTCCATGAACTACCAACCGTCAGCCAGCTTAGCAAAACACAGCAAGTGTCATTACTAAGATCTCAAGGGTTGTAGCAGCTGATCACAGAACGGCTCTGCCTTATCATATCATAAGAGTCTATGTTTATGTAGTGGATGTTCAAAGCTGCCAGCGTGACAGTTTATTAAACTATGTCCTAGCTGGCTTTTTTGAATAGAAATGAACAAACCAATTTCTAAAGTTTCTATAGATGTGCATAGGATCTGGAATGGGCAGGATAATTTTGAAAAGGATCAAGTTAAAAAAAATGTTACAAAGTGCTTAGGACAATGAAAGTTTGGGACATTGACAGACAGGTAAATGAATAGAACAGAATGGAAAATTGAGAAGTAATTGAAGAATATAATGTTCATTGATTTTTTAAAAAATCAAAATGTCTTGATGAGAGAGATGGTTAATCCAAATCACAACTGGTGTGGAAGGAGATGAGCCTGAACTGTGGCCTCTACACCAAATATAACTCCACGTGACAAGTGGGACTATGGAGGGAAGCCAGAACTCTGAAAACTAATGTTTGACAAGAATAACATACAGAACATGAATTAATTATACTTCGGAAAAAATAAGATGCATTGGACTTTATTTTGCTTTCAGAGAGCTAGCAAAAGGACAGACTATAGAGAACCTGTTGTCAATGTGTCTATATCTACATATTTATCTGCCTGAAGAAGTATACAAAAACCATATAATAATTTCTTTTTCCTAGTATTGAGGATTGAACTCAAGTCCTCAGCACTTTCTGAGGTCAGATTAGAAAAGGCAAAAGATGGGGCTCAGTGGTGGAGCACCTGCCTAGAGTGTACATGGTCTGGATTTTGAGCCCTAGCACTGCCAATAAAGGACAAAAGCTTTTTTTTTAAACAGTTTCTATTTGAGATGTGGTATATGAATGTTAAATGAGGACACAAAAAGCTATAACAGCAGTATTCATTAGAGAAGTCACGTGTTAAGATCACAGGGTGCTCAACTGGGATGAGTGTCCCTCAAAGACTCATGGTGGTAGTGGAAGGGGTGAGATCATTGAGATGTAGGGCTTGGTGAAAGGATGTTACATTACTGGGGTGTGCCCATGTAGGGGATACTGAGGGTCACCTCTGTGTCTTTACCATCACCTTCTGGGAATTGAGCCATCTCACTTCTGCCAGGTTGTAATGTGTAGTCACAGGCCCCAGAGGAGAGGTGCCAACTGACACAGACTGACACCATGAGTGAGTGATCATCTCTCTGTTGGCAGAGAATAATACAGAACATGCAGATTGCTGTTGAGCAATAGAAAATGGTACAGACAGTCACTCTGGAAATAGACAGCTTTTTGTGCACGTAGAATGTAACATGGCTATTTTGCTCCTAACTATTGTCCACACTACAGTGTGGCCTCATGAGGACTTGTTTGAAGATGTTTATAGGAGCTTTATTTGTAGTATCAGCCAAAGCGTGGAATACTCAGATGTGTGCCTGCAGGTGACAGGAAATGAGTGCATGGTACATCTACACTATGGGGTAACATACAGAGCAGTGAAAAGCAACTTGTGCTGAGTGGTCTAGCTTGAATTCAAAAGGGTTGTGATTCCATAAACCTGAAGTGTTATAAAAGGTCACACCAACCTAGAGTGACAGGAAATCAAAGTTCCTTGAGTCCATGCTGGGAATCGTCTGGGTTGTTGGTACTGTTGTCAGTAGAGGCATGAGGTACAGCTTTAAAACGGGCTTCATTGAAAAGTGTTTTATCAAGGGTGAAGTATACCTCCAAAAGAGACGTTACCCAGAAAGAACAGAAAGACCACTGCAGTGACTTGGTTTGATTTAGGGAGAGATAGGGTTAAGCCAGAATACTTGGGGGAGGAGCCCATCCCTTGAGTTGTCAAAGGCCTTGAGGAGCCTGAACCTCTTAGGCGTTTGAGATGTGCCCAACACTGTCAGCTGACCTGCATCTGGGTTTGCTCCTTGGCACCAGAGGCATCAAGGGAGAGCAAGAGGCAGTCATCGCTTGGAGAGGAAGCATTTAACTTCTGAGGTGGCAACACAATACTGTCTCACTGTAGAGATGGCTGAGGAAGATTAGCAATAAATTTTTGACATGTGCAAACTCCTTTTCAGTTCTGGGTACCAAATAGCCCTCCCAGAGTGAGGGAGGAGGATCAGGCTACCACCTTGGTTGTCAGTGCACTGCTGTTCATCTGCTTTTTAACTGACAGGAATTGTTTAAGAGTCTTTGTGGAAGACATTCAGATGTAAAGTTCTCTGTATTCCCATTTGCTCCCTCTGGCTTTTAGTTTTGTTTTTTTTTTCCATCTTGCTAGCTGTTCAATTTTGGAGTATCACACCCCAGTCATCTTTTAGACTAGAAAGTTTTGTAATGTTAATAGTAGTTTCATTTAAATCAGATTTTATGTATTTTTTGACTTATTAAAAATTGAAGTTAAAAGAGTCACTCACTGTGCTGTGGTATTTTCTGCAGTCTAGCTGCATTTCTGTAGATATTCCAGTAGGAGTTGCTACTAAGTCATCTACAAGTAATGGAAGCTTGGTGTTTTGGATGCTGAGACTTGAAATATACTTTGTCTTGCTTGTTTCATCCATTTAGTCAGTTCAGTTTCTTTTTGAATTTTTGTAAGCAAGCATTGGAATATCAATGTTGTCATGAGTGCATTTAGGGTTGTGGCTGGCCAGGAAGTAACATTTCAAGTCTGTGTGGGCTTTCAAGTTTCTGTCACAGTACTGCAGAGTGGAGATGAAGAGACTGTCTACCCTAAAACCAGGGCAGCTGCGTGCAAAACAGGACCATGGTTATGCCAGTGGGATAACCGTGTGGGAGTGAGTGGAAAGGGTTGTGTCTGTGGGTTGGGGATGCATACTATCTGGAATGTGGGAGGATCTGGATTTCATCCCCACTATTGGCAATAAACCACCTTGGGTTTTTCCAAAACAGATGAATCTGTTTGGCTCGAGGGCCAGAACATATCAGTAGAGTACAGGGCTGCCCATGTGGTTTAAGCCAGAGCAAAGCCTTGTTTTCTTTTTTTGCAGCTGTGATCTCCCTTTATCCTAGTGGGATGTACTTCTGACTGAGAAGAAAGCCAGCAGTGTGTCTGCTGCAGTTTGTGAGGAACCCCTGCTCTGGCTGGGGTCTCGATGCTAGGTGTTGAGATCTTCTCCAGGGAGAAACATTCCAAGGGCTCTGATCTAGTGCCATCCATGCAGGCCAGCATCCACCCATGGTGGAGCATGGGGTGCAGAAGTGTGTGCCTCCACAGGGTTTCACAATGGGTTTTCTAATGCTTATTTAACAGTAATATTTCACCGATCAGATGTTCCCTTAACTAGCACATTTGGAAATGTGTAAAAGCTACTTTATGATGCTTGCCAGATTCTCTTTTATTAAGACAGTAACACACAGCATTCTTCAAGGTCCTTTTATGCTTCCCATCCATGGGAAGCATTTCTTGTGACCATGATGCAAGCGTCATCCAGATTCCAGCAGCTCCTGCTGTGCAACAGAGGTGCCCAGTGTGGTGAGGTGAGTGGAGTTGGGTAGACGGTCCACCATGCAGGGTGTGAAAGTGCAGCGGACTCTGTTATCAATAGCATATACTCCTCTCCACTTTTATTATGGTCTACACAAGGGCCAAGAACCTTTTTCTCAGCCAAGGGCCATCTGGATTTTTATGACATTGTTCTGGGGCTGAACAGACAGCTGTGAGCATCCAGTGAAAAACATGTGTGCTGACCTGTCACATGTCAAGTGATTTTTGTGGCCCTTACATGACTGACTGAGTGTCCTTCAATTCTGGTCTCAAAGGAGGATTCTGGAGCAATAGTGGAAGGATGAACACTGCTTGCCAGTGGGACTTGGGGTGTTTGCAGAATTGTAGATTGCTCCCCCCCAGTGCTCTCTCTCCCACTTCCTGTATTAAGCTATTTGTTATTTCTAGTCTTCTTTCTCTCTGTTTTCCCTTCTTGTCTCTGGATTGCTTTCCTCTGTCCTCTCTCCACTATCCCTTAACCTCAAGTATTTTCCTTTCCCTTCTCAGGTAGGCAGAATTCTCCTGAGAGTTTGTGTGCAGGGGGAAGAAGAGCATCCTCATGGCTGGGTAGGTATAGGCTGCAGTTGATTAGAATTCCTGCTGTCTCCCAGTGTCATCTTTTCTCCCTGTTTAACTTTCTCTATCAGCTCTAATGTGGGAAAACAGAGCAAGGGGAGTAAAAACTAGAGACATGGCTGGGAGAAATTCCGCTGGTCTGTTCCTGGTGAGGTTTGAGCCATCATGCACAGATTTTATTTAGTCCATTTAATATAGTGACTGTGGAAGTTGGTAGCAGATGTCTTGAATCCTATTGAAGGAACTATAAATATGAGCTTGTGGCACCTTGATCTTATACATGGGCCCAATTTGATTTCAGTTTATTTAATTAAAACTTGACAATGCTGCTAGCTACACTGCAGTAGGTATAGGAAACTTCTGACTTCAGCTTACAAAACTGCGACGGACCAGCTCTGCCGGAGCACTGGGACCAATGGAACAGGGATCTGGGGATAGGTGGGCAAGGAGTAGGCGAAGTGACAGACACAGACTCAAAAGAGTTGCATCTGAGTGTATCTTTATTGAGGAGAATTAACATTTTCATACAGTGTGTGATTGTGACATAGATTCTTTTTTATTTAAGCAAGTAATCAATTTTTAGGAAAAGAAAAACATTGATGGATTACATAAAAATTGATTACTATCCCACCAACTGTTTAAGCTAAATGGTGTGAAAAAATGCGTCATCTAGTCAGCCTTTTTATGTTTAATAATGAACAAACATAAGACAGGGCTGTACATATATTGCACTCCTTTTATTTTTTTCATATATTTTCAAGCCCTTTTGAAACCATCCTAAAAACCACTTTCAGGTTGAATCAGGCATTCTCCGTTTTCTATAATTTTAATCCCAATATTTGTTCACATAAATTTCTAATTATTATTTTAAACTATCCTGTTGTTTTGATAATAAACACCATAATGGTCCAGATCTACTTAATCTTTGCATAAAATCTAATGAGTTCCAAAACACCCTTTTTCCTTTTACATTAATCCATCTATTTTCATCTTTGTAAACTCCTGTATAAGGCAATGGTTCATGGGTCAGCTCAGGAAATGTGATGTCACCAACTTTATATTTTGTGGGAAATCACCATCTATTCCCTATAATGTAAGCTGGACTAAAAGTAGTCATAACTGTTGGGGAATTTTTCTTTTCCTTTAATTATCAGGGGTCCCTTTTTCTAGAACTCTCTGTGCTTTTGGGATAACTCCTTCTGTCTTAGTTTAATTCATTAATTCTGCCTGTTGTAACATATCTAGAGATTTTAAATTTCTATATTTACTATGAATGAGCCACAAAACTGCTTGTGAAATTGTAGGAGTTCCTGGAGGCAGTGTCACATGAAATGATAGATTGATTGTGGCATTGTCCACATTTAATCTTTTGTCTTTATTATTCAGAGAAGCCGTCTCCATTGGATTGGAAAGAAACAACATGCTCTATTCGTGGATCAATAGAAAAATAGCCAAAACGAGAATAAAGGCAATGAATGTACAGCCAAGAAGAATATAGTAAGAATAAAGGTAGAGGCTATAAAGGTGCAGCCAAGTGTATGGGAAACCTTGAACTAACACCCCCTTCCTGCAGGCATGCTTCCTTGAAGCTTATGCTTTATCTGGCATGATATCTCATGCAGACTCTGAAGGAGGTGGCATGGCACAAAACCTAGACCTTTCTACCTACACCTTCCTATTTCATGCAGCTCAGATAGCACTGTCTCTTCCTAGTGGAGTTTTTGCTCATGAATATGGGTGCTTACTGATGTGTCCTGTGTAAAGAACTTGAGAAGATTGCAGTTAATAAAGCAGGGTACAGTACCTTGGAAGACCCAGAAACATTGAAGTGGGTTCAGAGTTAATTGGAAGAGAAGAGAACTGGAATGAATGCTGGAGTCAAGGTGGCTTCTACATGTGAGGTTTTAGTTGGACTGCAGCCCCAGTGTGAAATGGAAGACTTCTTTGCCTCCAGTGGACCAAGAGACCCTTGTGGTCAGGTCAGCAGGAGGATCCTGGAGTGATTTGTTAATCCTGCCCTACAGGGGGAAGGGGAATTCTGCATATCCCCCGTGGGAATGGGCAATTGGCACCACAGTCATGGGAGATCGATTGTAAAATGAGCCCATTTTATTTTATTCACATAAAATATTATAGGCTTGTTTAAAACTTAATTCTCATCCTGAGTATGCAAAATACAAATTCCAAAAAAATGTTCAATTTTTTTACTTTGCAAATATACAAAATAGAAGTTTGGTTAAATTTATATTACATATTTATTAAGGTGAAGATCTATGTAACATGTAAGCTCTGCTTAAGGCATACTTAGGAATAAACGATTGTACAAATTATTGTGCCTTTGAAGCCACATTGCATAACAGACTGTCTCCGTAAAAAATATTAAAGAAGTAAACCAAGGCTGGGAAGGTGGCTCAGTGGTAGAGCGCTTGCCTTGCATGCCTGAGGCCCTGGGTTCGATTCCTCAGCACCACATAAGCAAAAAGAAAAAAAAAAGAAGTAAACCAAGTATAACTTAGTCATACATATAGATCAGAAGACAAATATATAGTCCTTGTCAGGGCTGGGAAGGTGGCTCAGTGGTAGAGCGCTTGCCTTGCATTCCTGAGGCCCTGGGTTCGATTCCTCAGCACTACATAAGCAAAAAGAAAAAAGCTGGAAGTGGCACTGTGGCTCAAGTGGTAGAATGCAAGCCTTGAGCTGAAGAGCTGAGGGTCAGTGCCCCAACCCAGAGTTCAGGCCCCATGACCAGACCCCCCCCCCGCCAAACATATATATATATATATAGTCCTTGTCAAAGCATACAGCAGTTTGAGAATTTTGGCTTCCTCTTTTGTACCTTTAGAACCAAGACTCATCAAGCACCATCATTTAGGTTATTAGAACACATATTCTGTACTGAAATCTCTTCTTCTTCTTCTAACTAAATAATGGCTTTTAGAAGGCAAAGGGAATACAAGGTGTTCTTTATATTTATATTGCATCTGAGACAATCTGTGAGAAGCAGAGTGGGGGAGGGGTGTAGAGTGAGACTAACACCACCACAAGGCCACAAGAGGCAGGCCTCCTGGAGCAGAGCAGAGGCCAGGCCTGTGGAGAGGAAAGCCCTGTGGTATAGAGAGGCCTGCTGGAAAGAGAGAGAAACCTGCCACCTGGAGGCTGCAGTTGCTCTTAGTTCTGAGGTAGCCCAGGACAAGGCAGTTATAGACCAGCTAGTAAAACTCCTTTGTCACCTTTGGCCATGGATTTTCCCTCCTCTGAGATCATTACAAATTCAAGGGAATTCTGGTCTTCCCTCTCCCTCACCCCACCCCAACTGATGGATCTAATTTGCACCCCATTATCCACAGCTTCCAGTAATCCCCATGGTGGTGTCTTGTAAATCCAGGAATACTCAAGTTGATTTAGAATTGCAATGATAGACGATACAATCTCAGACCCATCTGTTCAATTTTGTTTTTTTAATTTTGCCTTTGGATTCCTCCTTTCTCTTGATTATCCATTCACAAGAGATATTGGAAACTTTCCCATGGTTGTAGTGCTTTGCCAACATGAGCTCTCTCACATGGGAAGACAGTATGAAGGATTTTCTACTGGCAGTATGTGACTCTGTATCCACAGTCAGGGATTTAACAGTGTCTCTGTGCATCAGGCCAGGGGACCCACCTGGACAAGGCCGTCTCTGTGTGTCAGGCCAGGAGACCCACCTGGACAAGGCAGTCTCTATATGTCTGTCCAGGTGAGCCCACCTGGACAAGGCCGTCTCTGTGAGTCAAGCCAGGAGACTCACCTGGACAAGGCAGTCTCTATGTTTCAGGCCAGGGGACCTATCTGGATAAGACCCTCTCTATGGGTCAAGCCAGGAGACCAACCTGGACAAGGCTGTTGAACTTGTGGCACAGGAATGGCAGCACGACTAGTGTTGCCTGGTCAGTTCATCAGAATGGGCAAACTTCTACCCAAAGCCATCCCAGTCACAGTGGTAAGGTAAGGTGTCTCACCTGTATGGGTTCAGAAATGCACCTTGAGATGAGAGCTCCTTGGATAGGTTTGGCTGCAGCCCATGTGTTCACACGCATGGGTGGCCTTTGTGTGGCCATGACCTTCTTACTTCCTTTGGCTTTGGCTCCTCTGGCAGGTAGGAACCAGGTCACCTGCTCAGGCAGGCAGGGTGGGTAGTTGGGCCCTCGATGGGCATGGGATATAGGGGCTAGCAGTAGAGTTGGGTGACAGTCCCTATTGACCAGCAATTCCTCATGACAGGCTAAGGTAGTCCTAATGGGGAGCTGTTGCCCCAAGGAGAATTCTTTTTTTTTTTCACTTTTCTGCAAACTTTGTTACAAACATACAATTCTTTAAATATAGACTGTAAAACTCCATTTACAAAAGTCTGCTATTGTAAGGAGTGCACACTAGCAGGAAGGATTCTTAACTTTTTCTATGAGTTTTCTGTCAGTTTTGCTAGTTAGTGGTAAATACGGGACCCGCTGTTTTACAGGCCTGTCCGAAGCTTGTGGCTGTATTCACATTGCTCTTTTGAAGCAGCCCTGCATGTATCAAAATTGTTCAGAATCTGAGCTTCAACCTACAGGCAGTGAGATCAACAGCCCGTCTGGACTCTGCTTTTTGAACGGTTTTCAGGAAGTGTGATTTCTGGACGGGTACTGCACTTCACAGATTTGTTTGAATTGCCCATGCAGCTCTATGTTAAAGTGCATTCTTCTTTTCAAAAATAAGCAAGAGAAATAATCTTTTTACTTTTTAATTAACCAAGGTACTTAAAAAAATGAACTTTTTGGTCTCTCAGCAGATATTCTCAAATTGATTCTACTACTACAATTTCCATGTTCTATTTACAACATTTATAGGATTCTGGGTGGAGGGAACTTTATAAAATGAAAGGTGCAGCTTCACTTGAAGCAGAAATCAGCTCTACAAATTCATACATAGGCATACGCACTTGGCTTACAATGTATAAACTTGTTGGTATTTACAGAGATCAAAGACAACCCTCTCCAAAAAAAAAAAAAAAAAAGAACAAAAAACAACCTTTTAAAGTAATTGCCAACCTAAACTCTAATTGTACATTTAGATCAGGAAGCTGTCTCCTGCTATCAAGTTTTGGTTTTAATTGAAATAACTTTGTAGATTCTCTACTGGAAGGACATGAGTCCCCCGCTTTGGAGTGAAGAGCCAAGTCTAACAAAGCTACCAATAGATAGAACTGTCTCTGAAGATTCCCACAGAACAAAAACATGCTCTGTAGCACTGTATCAGAACAGGTGATCTTAACAAATGATTTTAGAAAGACATCTGTATGAAAGTCCAAAAGGAAAACAAAATGCTTAATAATATAGATGTTCTAGGACTTCAGAAAAAAGTTCAGATACACTGATATAGTCTTGATACTGATGCCACTGAAAAATAATTCAAATACTACTTGCCTCCTATTGGAATGTGGGAAACGATAGACTGTAAAAAATGTGTCTACACTAACTGAAAGTCAGTTTCTAGACTTTTTGTCCAATCTATAGGGTTTTAAGAATCCAAGTTTTTTTTCCCCCTAGGTAGAACTTTGGGTTTTGAACTCAAGGCCTTGTGTTTGCTTGGCAAATGCTCTACCACTTAAGCCACATGCCCAGTCCTATTATTGGTATTATTTTTTGCTTTATTTTTCAGATAGGGTCTTTTGTTTATAGCCCAGGGCTGGCCTTGGGCCACGATCTCCTATCTCTGTCTCCAAAATACCTGGGATTACAGGCATGTTCCAAAATGCCCAGCTCCAGAGAGCTTTTTTACACAGAAGAGTGACATGGTAGAAGAAAAGGATTTATGCTTATTATCAATTTAAAACAAACCTCCAAATGTGTTTAGTGATAAAAGGATTTATGCTTATTATCAATTTAAAACAAACCTCCAAATGTGTTTAGTGATAAAATCCTGTTCTTTCATTTTCTTTGAGTCTCTTGTACTTTTTTCTCCCAAGAAGAAATGTTAAAAGGGAAGAAACAATCCACTTGCCCTTCTATTTCCAAGCACATATTTTTCTGACCAGCCTGATCCAGCAACACAAGACAAAACATTTTGCCTTTAAGAGATGGTCTCAGTGAGTCTTGAAAAAGTTAGCCATTGAAGAGATGCTGGAGGTAGGAAAAAAGAACAAACTCATGCCTTCTGCAAAATGCTAGTGGCCACTTAGTGTATCTATCACTTTCTCTTCACAACTCTGGACCTTCATTTCCCTGTGTGCCCTCTCTTTTTTTTTTTTTTTTTTGGGTCCGGTCGTGGGGCCTGAACTCCGGGCCTGGGCACTGTCCCTCTGCTCTTCAGCTCAAGGCTAGAGCTCTACCACTTGAGCTACAGTGCCACTTCCGGCTTTTTTCTTTTTGCTTATGTGGTGCTGAGGAATCGAACCCAGGGCCTCGAGCATGCAAGGCAAGCGCTCTACCGCTGAGCCACCTTCCCAGCCCGACTGTGTGTCCTCTCTTATCTGTCAGTGGATAGCAGAAATAGCATGGGGAAAATAAAAATTGCTCCCGGATTCAAAAATCTATTAGAAAAGTTGAGTTAAAACTTTTACTATCATGCTAGCTTAGCTTCTAATAAAGTTGTGCTCTCCCTTTTACTAGTTTACTGTGGTAAAGCTAACAATATGGCATCTTCTCGTTTTAACATGGTTCTATCTGTCCCAATTGGAATGTCTAATTCCAAGAAGGCATGAGTTAGATTCTCAAACGAGAGTAAGACTGTGAACAGAAGTGGACAGCATATTCCATACTGCATTAGGAAATACAAAGGCATTCACAAAGGCCTTGCTTGATTCAGGGGGACACATCGCAATTGGAAATCCCCAAGACAAGAAATCTTTACAATGCTGATGCAATTTTATTTTTCCATTTTCTGAATTTAAGTTTCAGTACTGAAAAGTGGATTGCACATGTTCCAGTAATGAAACTAGGTTTTAAGAATAAGGTCTGAGGATGACTTACACAGTCAAGTCAGATATGGCAATGGAAATTGCTACTCAAGAGTCCAGTTATCTCAAGAAACTTCTGAAGCTAATATTAAAAATGAATACTTTTTTTCTAAATTAAAGCAGAAGAAATGAGGCTGTAATTTGTCATTTCCACCTTGCATATGGAATTTCAAATGGGACATATGGACTTTTTTCTTATCTGTATTTTAAGGTAAACATGGTTCTTATTTTCTTTTTTCTTTTCTACAAACTATCTCCCCCCACCCTGCCCTACCCCCACCCTTACACCCATTATCCAGTATACTGAATGGGAATTGTAACTCTTTCAGAAGACAGCTAATTGATTTACAGTACTCTAAAAACAACCCTGAAAACTGATAATCTCATTCATTTACTGTAACTTCAGTGCTGTTATCGACAGAAAAGAAAAAGTTACCTTAAGGCTTAAGGGAAAGTAACTTATTAAATTGTGAATGCAGCATTTTTTACTCTCCCATCCATTGGAAACTAGCAAAATGTATTCTGAATCAACAATACAAACTTTCTAACGTTAGCAAACGTTTCTACTCTCCTGACATAAAGTTAGAATAATATTCATAAACAGAATATCTAGGGGAGCCTGAGAAACCATGATCCACATCACACAAAGATCCTATGCATTTCATGATCAAAAAGTGCTTTATCTTTGAGAAATATGTCAGGGATAAAATGGAAATATACAATGCAAAAAACACTTGACACTTTTTCACAATTGTGGAAAAGGAGCAAAAAGGTCTGCTCTCTGAACAGGCCTTACTTATGCACAAGACTTTTAAGGGGTCCTAAATTAATATTGATTTAAAGAATTCATAATAGTGGGGATTTCACTCCACTATATTTAAAAAATAAACAGAGATTGGACATCAAAGCTGTCAACTTTGTTATTCATCAGAGCAATTCTGATACTTAGAAAATTCAATTGAATTAGCTCCAGGATCAAAACATTAACTTTCCCCAATCAAAAAGGATACAATCAAAAACATACCTAGAGTGTTATAGAACAACTCTCAGCAAACAAGTCATTTTCATATATGCAAAAAGTCACTTCTTTCCTCTCCCTTCTCACTGATCAAGGCCACACGATTTTCAAATGAATATCTACTGAGAGATCAGTTGTGCATTGGACAAAGTACATAACTGGGTTAAAAATGAAAACAAAATTTTCAGTGAAGAATACTTATGTGCATGGCTTACACACTCCAGCTTCTTAATTTTATCCACCTCAAGAGCAAGGTAGATGCACAGTCACCTTGTGTAGATTACATTCTACTTCCCTGTAAAGCCAGTCAAGGTCATATTTAAGCAACTTCAGCAACAACAGTGCCTGAAGTGTGCAGCCATTTACAGACCACTCAATATGAGGGCATTATTATAACCAGCCTCTTTTGCCCACAACGCTGCATTTTCAGATAAGACAAGATAATTGTTTTGTTTTGAGAAAACCGAAGCTTGAATCTCTTAAAAGACCGGCAATTTACTGCAAAGTGACCCAGAGGTAACAAAGGAAGCAGGAGGTTAATGGCTGCCTGCACCAAAAGTCTCTCAATCATTCTGTAGTAAATAATTATGGAAAGTGACATGACAAGTAGCCATGTGTGTACCACAGCTACAGCCAGTTGTACCACCTATATGCCTCCAACAGTTCCATAGGGTATTTGGGGGTTTTTGGTTTACTTTTCAGTTTGATTTTTGGTGCTATACAGACTGACATTTTGTTTGGTGCAGCATATGCACTGAAAGATCTGCTCACCAGATTTACCATTTCACTTGCTGAAATGATGAGAAGGGACAATAGAAACCTAAAGAGTTACATCTCTTCACAGAGACCGACTCTTTTTTTTTTTTTAATTTAATTTAATTTTATTTGTGAACATACTGTACAGAGGAGTTACAGTTACATGGGAAGGATAATGCGTACATTTCTTACCAAGCATTGCAGCCTGCTCCTTTGTTTATCCTTCACATCCCTTCCCAGCCTCCCCCCTCCCCCCCTAATCCCAATCCTTCTCCTTCCCCCCCACCCCCCCACACCGACATTGTAAAGCTCGTTTTGGACATGACAACTTGTACTTCTCATTGTTGCAACAGGTCCACCTGTATCCTTAAACAACTGGTTTTTCCCGACTCTTTTGACTGTTTGAAAAAAAAAAGGCTTATCTCTGTAGCTAGTTTGAAATAAAACTCAATTTTTTGAAAAGGAGTCTTAGTTCCCTACTTCTAAGGAATTTAACTATTTTCATTAGCTGGGATGTTTGCCAAATTTTAAAAACAACTTCTAAAGCGTTTGTAGTAAGCAGCTAAAAACAAAACAAAAAAGTTAGTTGCTTCCCAGAGTTTGTATAATGCCATTATCTAACTGGAACAAAGACTATTTCCTTTAATAAGCTAGTATTAATGAATGAATCTCCATGCTCTGCAGATTTCTATTGTGCCTAGTCACAGGAATGAGGATCAGTGAAATGCTACAATTAATCTACATCCTTCTGCAATCTTCCTACAGTGGAAGAGAGGCAATTAAACACCCCTGCAGGAAAAATAAGCCTCAGAGATTGGTTTAAGACTTAAAAACCCACCACTAGGACATTCACACTTAATCTTACACAGGCAGGTCAAAATTTTAATATAAATTACTTTTGCCAACACCTAGCTTACGCATTCTTTGCTCCTTTTTTGGAGGATTCTCAAATTGATATCTAAAGACTTCCATATGATATATAACTGTTATATGGTCTAATGACTAAGAAAATTTCTCTGGTAACCAAAGCTGATGCCATGTATGGTAGTGTTCTTGGCATATACTCTATATGCCTCAGACCACTTCCACATTCTTTCTATTCAGCTAATTATAGCTGAGTAGCCACTGGTAAAGGATTGTGAAGACCCTGTCATTTCTACAGAATAGAAAAGCAAGGCTAGTTACTGCAATTCAGCCAAATAAAAAGAAAAGAAAACAGATTAATAAACCACTCCCTTGAAAAGGAGAGGTACTGCACCTTTGCAAAATTGAACTGGCTCACTGCAGCTGAGCAACAGAATCACCACTGAAGCAAGAAAATAAGTTGGTCTATACAGGAATTGTACATGATTTGAAAATGCAAAAGTTACAGCGATCAACTAATAGCTGCAACCTTAATTTCCATTGCTACCTCAGAGTTGAAACTTAAACAGTTTTTGCAAGCCTAATGCTAGCTTCTCATCTCCTTTACTAAAACTAGGAATTTGTTCTCCGCAGCAAAGAAACAAAACACTCAAAACACATAGGTAAATACAGCAGGACATTATTGTAAACAGCTGCCTTGTGGTACAAAATACAGTACAAGTATACGGATGTCATTAAAACATCAAAAATAATATTGCTCCCATACAATTTAGGAAACATTCTTGGCAACGGAGAAAAATTGAAAAGAAAAGCTTTAAAAAACGTTTAAAAATTCTATGAATGATGTGAGTAGAGAAATAGTCTGAAAAGGGCACCAATGTTTGTGGCTCTTCTATTTCTTTGAACCTAAGATCAACATTATTTTGAGTCATAGTCTAGTTTTTTTTTTAAAAAGCCTAATTTTATATACACAAGTATCTCCCTCTCAGCCACAAATACATGAAAATGACCTTTTTGTATTTTACTTATTTCCCAATAAATACAAAAAGATTGTATAGATTGAATACCAAAATAAGATAATAAAAAGGATACGCAATAAATTAAAAAGGCAGCTCAAATAAAGGACAGGCATGCAGTTAAAAAAAATACTAAGATTGTGGAGATGGGGTTACTTGCCTCCTGGTTGAGAAGGTGTCACACAAAGAATACCTGAAAACTTTGGAAAGAACATTAGCTCCCATTCAATTCAAAGTTTCCTAGGCCTGTGACATTTCTAGAAATACCTTTTGATGGGGTGGGATTAACTTGATTAACAAAAATCATTTCTACTGAAAATCCATTTAAAATATAGAAGAGGCGATCCATGAAAACCCCAACTTTTATTCTTGAAAGACAGCTGGATAAACTGGCCAATGCCAGTATGTTGCAATTTCAAGATGGTATAAAAATGCTTCCAGGATATAGTCAGCATATTCACGTTCACATCAGCTTCCACCGGGTGCACTGCTTGAATCATTCATCCATCATTTGCCAACTTTGATTGTGAGGTACTAATAAGATGGATCAAGTTCTTAAAAATTTGTTTTAAAGAAGAAATGATGCTGGAATTCTGAACCTGAGGATCTTTAGTATTTGAACAAATCCACAGATTAAACTGAAGGTGAATTAAGACTTCAGTTTTAGTTATTTCCAACTTCTCTGTGAGGATGCATATTCCATTAAAGCTCAGGCTTGTAGCCATACTGTTCCTTTTTCAGAAAATCATCAAGTTTTACAGTTAAAAATGCAGCCAACCAGTGGCTGTAACAGCCAAATTAGCCACAATTCACTGGCTCATATAGTAGAGCCATGGGATCTGGCTCTCATTCACACCAATGCCACTTCTTGGTAATGACCTCCACCTTTAGAGATCAAGGGAAGAACTTTAGTGAGCAGCAACCCATCCACTCAACGAGTTTGCCTTGTGCTTTATGCCTGACTTATTGTGCCTACCTCAGCAACCCCCAATGTAAAACCCCCAATGTAAAAAAAAATTCCTTTTGCCCAACTTTTAAACTATTTTAGTAATGAATTCTCTAGTTCAAGCATTGGCTTTTGAATTTTCGCATCCTGGAAAACAATTCTGCAAAGAAAAGACATGGGGCCAGATTCCATGCAAAACCATTAAAAAACAATCCAATTTGTTTTGATTTGCTGATGGCTTCTTGAATTCTTTTTTGCCTTGTCCATGATTGTGTAAAGTTGCATTCCTTTTCATAAACCTGGACTCTCAGGACTGGGTAACTGCAAAGGTCTCTCTGTCTCAAGAATTTCTGTGCAGATCTCGATCCAAAAGGCTGATTACAATGAAGGTGAAGGATAGACACTGCAACGGCGGCTAGGCCTGGAGAGATACTTTAGATTTATCCAGGTACAACACAAATTCAACTGTTATACACAGATGGATCTGGGTAAGTCAGATGTGTTTAGGGGCCCAGACTCGAAATCTATCCCCTTCAGGATTATCTAGATGAGCTTAGGAACCTCGGGTGGGAAATAGAAGCTGAGACTCTTGCAGGTGAGGAGATGCTGTTGTCCTCTCTTTGCAGGTTGCTGTCAATTTCTGGAACTTTACTGCTTTACTCACTGTTCAAGACTGTTGTCTTATGGTTATTTCTCTTAACTATATTATTTTTTTTTAATTTTGTTGGTTTTTTTTTCTCCCTTGGTGGCCTCCCGGGCTCCCTCTCCACTAGCTCACAGGGGAATGAGCAAGAATGGGAACTAGCCAGGGGGATGGGGGGTGGGGGGTGCGGGTAACAGGGTGGGGGAGGCCAGGGGGGAAAGCTGCCATTTCAATCCTCATCCACCTCCTCGCCTTAGGACTCCTCACCCTCCCCCCCAGCACGACGCTCATAAAGCTTATCCCTCTGCTGCTCCTGGATTTCTTTCATCTCATCCGCATACCGGCAGAAGACGCCACCAAACTTGCTCCAGGCCTTGAAGGGCATGGTGATGGCATTGCGGTAGGACGGCTTCACCTCACTCACACGTAGAAAAACTCCATACTTGTTGCAGCCCACATCGAAGAAGAAACGTTTGGAGTCCACAGTAATAGAGGTGCCCTCCGGGAGTTCCCCGCACAGCCCCCTCCCCCCCCCCCCCCCCGGGGCTGCCGGCACCGCCTCTTGGGCCTCCGGCCAGCTCGTCCTCCTCGCCTCCCTAGTGGTCGATGAGCTAGGTGAGTATGTCGGAATTCGATGAGACCTTGCGCAGGCAGCACGATGGTCTGGCCGCTCTGGAGGCCACCAGGCCACCAGGCGCCAAAGCCACCGCCGCTGCGGTTGAGGGTCTGGCGGATGCGCAGGAAGCAGCCGCGCTGGTTCTCCTTGAGATCCAGGTAGTATTTGCAGTTCTTGCGCACCAGGAACTCGCTCTTTTTTTTTTAATTTAATTTTATTTTATTTGAGAACATACTGTACAGAGGGGTTACAATTACATGGGCAGGATAATGCATACATTTCTTACCAAGCATTGCAGCCTCCTCCTTTGTTTACCCTTCACCTCCCTTCCCAACCTCCCCCCTCCCCCCCACCCAATCCTTCCCCCCCACCCCCCCCCACACCGACATTGTAAAGCTCGTTTTTGACATGACATTTTGTACTTCTCATGGTTGCAACAGGTCCACCTGAATCCTTAAACGACTTGTTTGTCCCCATCTCCTCCACAACTTATACTGACATCAAATATAGTGAAAGCGGGGGTTACACTGTGGGGGAGGGACATACAAAGCAACAAAGAAATAATCTTATAAATGCGTTAGAAACACATGCATGAAAGAAAAAAAAACATTAAAATACATATTTAAGGGTTTGTTTTCCTAACATCACATTATCTGACCTTTTCCGCTTGACTCATAGATGTACTAGATATTGCAAATAAGGGAAACCATGGGACCTATGTTTCTTTGGTCCTGGCTTACTTCACTTAATATAATTTTTTCCAAGCCTTTCCATTTCCTAACAAATGGGGAAATGTCATTCTTTCTGATGGAGGCATAGAATTCCATTGTGTATATATACCACATTTTCTTGATCCATTCATCTACTGAGGGGCATCTGGGTTGGTTCCATATCTTAGCTATGGTAAATAATGCTGCAATAAACATAGTTGTGCTGGTAGCTTTAGTGTGGTCTTGTTTATAAACATTTGGGTAAATGCCCAAAAGTGGGATTGCTGGGTCATAGGGGAGTTCTATGTGAAGTCTTTTGAGGAACCTCCATACTGCTTTCCAAAGTGGTTGAACTGAGGAGTGCCGGGCCCGCCGCCCTCCTCTGTGCCCACTGCCAGCTGCTCGGGACTGCTGGGGCCCAGCTGCCCATAGTGCTCGATGATGTCGTGCAGCCAGTCGCGGAACTTGGCCACCACCAAAATGGACAGCGTGAGGCGGCTCTTGGAGCCGCCTGCGCCCACCTCAGCGATCTTCAGGAAGCGGCCCTTGGTGTTCTGCTTCACGTCCAGGTAGAAGCGCTTGTTCTGGATGTCCAGCCGCTTCGAGGCCAGCTCCTGCGTCTCCTGCTTGCCGCCACCACGGGGTGCGGGCTGGAAGCCTCCCTGCCAGCTGCTGCCGCCGCCACTGCCGCCGTGCTCGCTGCCGCTGTCGCTGTCCACCATCTTCTCTGCTGCTGCCTCGCCGCCGCCCGCTGTGCTCGCGCCCCCACCCTCTGCCCTGCGGCTGGCGCTCCTGGGCCCCCCCAGCCTTGTCCGCCTGCTCCTCACGCTCTCCCGCCGCTCATCGCCAGCTGCCGCTGCCATCCCCATCCCCCAAGGAGAATTCTTGTGTGCTGGGCCAGTGGCTGTTGCTGAGCTGGGGTACTGTACCCAAGTGGGCTTCCAGGTGCTGTCCAATGGTGGCAAGGAGACTGTGGCCTGTCATCATAGGGCACCACCACCATTGGGTGGCCACATTCCAGGCTGCCTTTGCTGACCGTGATGACCGAAAGGCCGCCATACTTGCTGCCAGTGGTGAATAAGCCCATTTTATAGAGAGGAATTACTATTCTTAAGTGCGAAGACTGGCATTGGTTGAAGGTCACTCGACTGGAATGTATGGATTTGTACTCTGCTCATGCGACTTTAAATTGAGCCTCAGACTTGAGCACCATCCACTGCAGGGCTGGTTGGAGCAACAGCTGGACGGGTTCCTCCCTCAGGATCTCTTACTCAGTGTGTGTCTGTAAAACCCACTCTTACCTTTCACCTTCTACCTTGGGTAGCCTACATCAGGGTCTTTGGTTGAGTGCCAGGCTGTGCCTGCTGCCTGATGCCTGCTTGCAGGTTGGCCTGCTCTGCAGCCAGCAAAAGCTGAAAGTGTTTCATGTACCATGCACACCAGAGACTCTAATGCATCTATGCCAACATCCTGAGGGCCACTGCCCAGCAGAGAGCACAGCTGAGCCTCAGAGACCTAGAAAACCTCTCTTGGAATGCTAGCTCTGTTCCCTCTTCCTTTTTGTCACACTGTCAAAAAATCTATGTGTGCTAGACCAAGAAGTGGGTGGCTAGGCCAGTCCCTAATGGGACTTTGTTGCTGTACCCTCATGCACTTCTACCTGCCACATCCTGGGCTCGCAACCCACTGGTATAAGTGCTAGATAATCAGGCCACCACTTCATACTTCAGGACAAAAGAAGCTCACCTGAGGTCTTGGTGCAAAGTCTACATGTCCAGGGCTTGTGTTACTAACCACATCCTCACTAGGGGATCAACAGTGTACTCTCTGGGGCTTCTTCCTCTCTGGGAATGACCAGGCCTTGCTTTATTCACAGGAGTGGCATCTTAGGCAGATCCAGGAGATGCGCAGCATGGATGTGTGCCTGACTTTCATGTAGAGACTTAGATGACTGAGCCAGCCATGGATGGACAGGGAAATGCTTCTGCATCCAAGTTGCCTTGATGAATTCTTACTTAGAAGATGACCTGGCTCTAAGCAGATCTCAAGGGGAAAACAAGAGTAGATGGGCTGGGCCACATCTGTAATTCTAGCACTTAGGTGGAAGAGATAGGTAGAGAGCAGCTGGAGGCCAAACTTTAACTTCATAGTGAGATTGTCTCAAAAGAAAGCCAACGACTGAGGAGGTAGATCAGTGGTTAAAGCAGTTTTCTACTGTGTGAAAGTGTCTGAGTTCAATTCCCAGCATTCTGAGGACAGCATAGACACAAGCTCTGTTTCCTGACCTCCTTTCAGAGGGAAAGGACCTAGCCACTTGATCAAGGTGCTTTACAATGAGAAAGACACCAATAGTACCTCAGTCCTGCACTGCCATTGAACCTTCCCAATCTGTCTGTCCACTGATATGGACCAAGTCATCACTTCTGCTTCCCCACCACTAGGCCAGGGGACCCTTCCCTGTCTGTTCCTTTTCAGAAGGAACACAAGCCATGCTTCTCAGGTAGAACCAGAGTATTTTTGGCAGTTCCTTGGACCTGTTAGTCAGGCCGTGGACCTCAAGGAATCTGCTGTTCAGATGTGGATGTGTAGGGACTGACAAAGCCACAGCTGAGGACAGAGATGGGGCCAGGGTCGCAAGGCTCCTTCCCCATTTGCACTTATCTCTGGATTACACCCAGCCATGTCCTCTGCTGCTCTGATACTGGAGATCGCTAGCACTAGGGGATCACACTGTGCATCTGTGGATTCTGATCTATGCCAAAGCATAGCCATTGGGAGTTGGTAAGGATTGCTGAAGAATGTACTCTGGAGTTGGGGGGGCGGGGCTTTCATGATGTGGTGTGTGTTGGCACAGGCAAGGGCAGTTCATAGGGAGTGCTGCCAAATCCCCCCTGAGGACCTCCTGCTTACCTGTGATCCTGCCCATGGTTACAGCTGGACTTGAGGTGGTTAGGTTGTGAGCTGACAGATCAGAGACCTTCTCTAAACAGAGCCCTGACTTATCTGGAGGGACGACTTGGCCCTGTCTGATGGCCTGGTAGCTGCTACCCAGCTCTGGCTCTTTTGGCTTAGTGGGTGTGGAGGCCATGGTGCAGGTGAGGAAGGTCCTTTCCTTCTGGCAGCCCAAGGAGGAGATTTGGTTTGTCCCTACCTCTGGGCTTTGCATTTTTGTCTTATAAGCTTAAATGTCTCTGGTCCTGGAGGAGCTCGGAGTCTAGAAGCAGAGAAATGACACAGTAAGTCCTGACAAACTTGCTTGTCACTAGTGGCAAAAGGTAGCCCAAGGTGTAGGCTGTCAGGCATTCTGGACCTCAGACATGCAATTATTCTAGTCCAATGCCATCAAGATCTGCCCTGCAGGCAGAACACTTATGTCATGGGATGATATGGTGTAGTAAACGCCAGGTGGGTTTGCCATGAAGATGCTCTCCAGGGTCAGACTCTTGAGTGGGGGTGGGCAACTTCACCTACCCCTACCAAGGGCTGAAGGGCATTCTTTCCACTAGGAAATAGCATTTTGTCATTAGTTGGGAGGGAGTTTGGGGGAAAGATTGCGTAAGCAGCGTACAAGCAAGATAGCTGGTAGCGAGTGGTGAAAGCTGCACTGCAGAATGAGGAACAGGAGGCTGTAAACAGTTTACAAGGAGCCTTGAGTAGGTTGAGGTTTAAGTGAGCTCAGTGGGTGAGACCAAAGGCAGAGAGATTAGTGTTCAAGGCTAGGACTGAAAGGGTTTTGGAGAATCATGAGGGAACTGAGTTTGAGGTAGCAGAGGTAGGATTGGGCTTGGCTGTATGGGGTTGTGGATGCAGGAGCATGAGGGTTGGGACGTGAGGGAGTGGTGGCATTCTGGCCTGTGCACATGGCATAAGTGAAGAGGGAAGGTACAGGGAAAGGACGTCTGAGGGCTCACTGGAGTCTGGGGCTAGGCCCTTGTATTGGGCCACTGAACCAGATGTGCTCGTAGTCTCTGAGTGATGCCTCCACCCTTGGGAAGCAGACATACAGATGAGCCTTTTCCAGGTTGCACCTACATACAATCAAGCATTTGATCTGTGTAGAGATCTGTGGTCCCATTGTGTGTGGTCAGGTTGAATTGGCCCAGGTCACTGGACAGGAATATAGACATCCTTTGCCCATAGGTCAGCTCTGAGGACCAGCAGAGTGGCAGAAGCACAACTGGAAGCTCGGTCCATGGAAAATCTGCACTATCCTTATCCTCCTTTTCCAAAGCCTGAGGTATCAGACCCAGCAGGACAAGGCACTGCTGTCAAGGTACATGGGATATGATCCCTCAGTGGTTACTTTTGAGGGTGTGAAATTGAGGTAAGCTGGGCAGTAATCCTTATCGACCAGACTCAAGTTTTCATTTTAGACACAGTACAGGAGGCATTAGCTGGTGAGTTACTGCTCCCATCGCTCAGCTCCATGGAAGTTTGTACTGACCAGCCCAGTACTGTGAGTCCCATACAGGCCCATCATCCTTCCCCCTCTGGGACAGGTGGGAGGCCTCACAGGGACAGACAGCAAAGGACAGGGTCCTTGCTGTCCCAGAACCTTCACTTGGATTAGCTTGTCACTTGACACTGGGAGGCAATTCTGGTCTCACTGTCATCTCTCATCCCACATGCCATGCCAACCTACCATCAACAATACAAGTCTTTGGGCTCTGTTCCTGTCAGGGAAGGTGCCAGGCCCATTTGCATCCACGGGGCCACAAACAGCCCCAACAGCAGCCACCCCATTCCCCTCCCTCCCACCCTCATTCTTCTTACTGTCCACATGCCGCCCCGGTCTTTTCAGATTGTGCACAGGAGATGACCCCAGCTGGCAAACATCAGCTGACCCTCCACCTGCCTCAGTGTGACCACTAGGCACCTGCGTTGGTCACTCACTTGGGTGAGTGTCTGTGCACACTTGTTCCCACACAACACACTAACACTGGGTCAGGCTTAGACACAGTCACACAGAGCTTTCTCTGCAATTACCACAATGCCCTAAGCTCCTTTCTTCCCCAGACATCCTTGAAAATGAGATCACTGAAAAGGGCCCTGTGCCAATGTAATCCTGTCCCTGTCTCCATGCCCACTATCCAACACTCCCCCAGTTTAAACACTCATCACAGGTGAAAGAAGCTCGCTACAGACATGTGAAATGAGGTATCACAAGAGCTGCATCTACCCAACTGCATTTCACTTGGCATGCTTTGGCTGAATTCTGACATGTCCCTTCCTAGCCAGTCCCGGGCCCAATACTGCCTCTCAGCTCTGCTGCCAGGGGCCTAACACCTTTCTCACCTTTTGTAGGCTTTCACACGTGTGTGTGTGTGTGTGTGTGTGTGTGTGTGTGTGTGTGTGTGTGTGTGTGTTAATCCCATGATCCTCCTCAGTTCCCCTTTCTAAAAGTGGTAGAGTTTTTCTGAGCTCCTGCCAGCAAGCCTCCAGGGGAATGGGTCTTACTTTGCCAAGAGATTCTGCCCATACCTGGAGAGAAAATGGGATGATGGTTCTCATGATTGTGGAGGACATGTACACCATATGGACAGTAACAAAGGGTACTTGTTGCAGATGCCCAGGGGGTATCCACAACCCTTTTGGCCCCATGGAGGCACGGTGCTCCAACAAACAGGCCCTGTGAGTGACTAGGTGATCCTTGTCCTGCAAGGCTCTCACTGATGTGGCCAGCTGGAGCACACCCAGGTCTCACCCAAGTGGACATGTAGGTCTTTGCAGAACCAGCTTTCACTCCTCTTCATCCCTTCACTGGCCTCTCTGTCATCTCTCCTCTTACAAGCCCCCAGGTGCACCCACTCACTCAACTTCCAGCCATCAACCCTGCAAGACTGTGGGACTTGAAGCTGCCTGGGAAGGTGCTAGGCCCACAAACTACCATATAACCACAAATAGCCTCAACAGTTACCACACAGCATTCTCCATCCCCTCCCAACCAATGTTTCTTTCTGGCCTTATGCCACTCCCTGTCTTTTCAGACCTAGCAGTTATATAAACACATGCTAGAAAGGGCTGGCTGCATCTGCCTGTATGAGGCTCTCCCATGGAGTTCCTAGTCTCTGTCCTCCCATTTCAGTGGAAACATCTGGAGGTGAGGCTGCAGGTGAAGGTGACTGGCTTGGTGCTGTTCCTTCCAAAGAAGGGATAGCCAGCCTTAGGTACAAACACACAAACACACACACACAGGTGAAAGCCATTCAGGGGCAGAATACTGTGTGTTGTGTATGGCGGAGACACCAGAAGGAGAATGTGTGTGTGTGTGGAGGGAGGCAGCATCGTGGAAGGCCTGATGTGGATCCTTTGGGGACTGATCTCCTGAGCTCTGCCGGCACTGCTGTTAGCACTGGCTTGCGCCATCTTCCAGCTCCACTGACACCAGAGCAACAGCCATCACCACAAATGCACTGACCACAAGCTTCTGCATGCAGGGAATCTTGCCTAAGGGCTCTTCAGACAGCTCCACAACTAAGCCCCACGTTGCACCAGCCCCCGCCACACACCTGCCTGCCCTCTTACTCATTAATCCTCTGCCTTCTTTCCCTACTGTTTCCTTTGTTTCCACTGTTCTTATTGTTAATTTCAAAAAAAAAAAACTGGCACACAATGACATCTCTCTGGTGGAAAAAGTTCCAATCCGTGGCCCCAAATCATTTTCGAGTTGGTGCAGCCCCTGGCACTGTCTACTAGGGAACACAATCCTTGAACAGTTACCCTTCAGAGGACCTCCCCACTCTTTGCCTCCTTGTTTTTGGCAGTCAAGAAGCTATCCAACCTTCCTTATTCTGGATTCCTTACCTTTTTGCTGGTAGCCTGTTATCTGCCCATATTAGTAGGAGTAGTACCTCTGATTTAGGTCACAGGTCTCTGTGTCCCAACAGTAAATGGAACTCAGAACCGATCTCACAGGGCATCTTCCTAAGGTGGCAGGGAATTTTGGAGGACAGGAGTACAAAGGAAAACACGGAGGGAAGGGCATACTCCAGTTGTTGCCCAGTCCAATGCAAGGAGAACTACTCTGGAGGGTACATGTTGGGGAGACATTCCTGGGGCCCAAAGTTCACATAAAGTCCTATCAGCAGTTCTGTCACACAGGGATTCATGAGGGGGAAAGAGGAAGGGAGAGCCTGTTTGTCTAAAGACGTGGCCAACCCATGTCTTATCTTCTGCTGATGACCTCACATGAAAGTTGGAACTAACACACACAAGCCCTTACAAAACAACTAGCATGTGTGCAAACCAATGCACACAGTCTTCAGATAGCATTTCTGGCCAGCATCCTGGCAGGTAGGTTGGAAGGAGCTGCTGGCTAGCACTGAAGAGAATGTAGAATGGCATAGGGGGACGACTGGGAGAACTCTCCCTAGATGAATCTGTGCTAGCTTGGAGAACCCATCCAAGCTCTGAAGAAATAGGTCACTTGAATTAATAACAGCGCCAATGCTGGGGTTTCCTGCCACAGGGAATTTTGCACAATTCATCAGGATATCTTGGCAAGACTACTTACTCCTAACAGCACTGGGAAGACCAAGGGGTTAGAAGGCTCTAGAATGTCCTTGCAGACAGCACCAATGGATATTTCCAGTCCATGGCTAGCAGGAAATAGTGTGTGAGGGAGGGGGACAGTAGATTTAGGAAGGGAGGTGAGGGGGAAGTGGTTGGACAATCCCAATCTCTGTCAGAGAGACTGCAAGAACCCTAGCAAAACCTTTCCTTTTCCTCAACAAAACAGGTATGCATATCTCATTGTGGAAAGCACTGCATCTGGCTTAGACATTCACCTGTGAGCAGAAACAGAGAAAGGAACCTCTGGCACCACCAGACATAGACCTCCTGACCTCCCTGACTGAACCTGACTAACCTGACTGGTTCTTCTGTGGCATGAATTCTGCCAGCCATTGTTTTGCTCACCAATGGATGCCATCCTGCAATGTGCTCCTCATGGGCCTGCTTTCCTAGAGGAAGGTTCATCACATGCCATGTTTACCCTCTGCATTCTCAGTGAAAGATAGGTGGCTTCCTTCAGGGCACTGAAGCAAAGACAAGGTCTTTAATTAGAAAAAAGAAAGAATTTCACAGGAATAAGAGCAGGGGGATATTCAGAGCGACTTTAGTAAGGAGCCATAAATGTCTGTTCCACACCTATATATGCTCCACTCCCATACTGAGTTTTATCACAACACCTAATTCTATCACATGCAATGTGACAGAGGCGTCCCAGGAAGGAAAGTCCTTCAGAGTATTACCACCAATTAAACATAAAAAACGGAGAAGAAATGACATGGCTCAAGAGCTAGTCAGTGTCACCCTTCAGGACAAAACCTCCGTGACAGTTTCCTGGCCTTGAGTTTAAGCTCTACAACTGGCACTGAAATAATAGTAATAATTCTACAGAGATACGACAGATTTGTGGCATTGGATAAAATGTCCACTCAAATCAGGTGATTGGGATAGTTAATATCTCTGAAAATATTTTTTTGTGGAGTCCTACTTTTCTTATCTTTGTGGCCAGGTGATCCTTGCTCTAAGTTTAGCAGTTGCATTACTACGTTGGTTTCCATTCTGTGGTTGCTGGTGGCAACTTCAGTCTGAAAGAATTACAGCCCTGCATGCCCCTGTGGAAAGCATTGGAGACCACACGAAGCCTTTACCAGCTTGTTACCATCAGACAAAGTGTTGGCACAATCATCATCTCATGCTGAACCAGACAGTCATGACGCAGAGAAGCCATGCTGCTGAAAGGAAAACCTCCCACTCCTACTGCTTTAACTCATACCAACGTGCACTTACTTTTCATAATGTCACCCATTCAGTACTGCCATACACATGCAATCACACTGTGCATGACTGTGAGGGACAGCACTGCAAGGAACTGCTGATTTCACTGTATCTTGTTCCTTCGTTTTTCCTAGTACTACTCCAGCAAGGGGTAGTTAAACAACCACTGGGCCAAAGAGAAGCTGCACTTATAGGCTATTTTTCTAAAGTGGGTGTACCATTTGCACTCTGCTGCCATTGGATGAATGTCTGAATCTCTCTGATCTTAACTAATATCACTATAACAAACATTGTTAGTGCAAATTTTTGTGAGGTCTGAGGTTACACATCCAGTGTGCTTCAAATAGGTAATGGCATCCAAAACCCTGCCATGTGTTTGTCATCTATATTTGATGGTGGTCAAAGCTGACCGTACAAGTCTTTTGCTCACATTGCAGTTAGGTTGTATTTCTGTGTTCTGACCATGGAGTTGTGAGCCATGTTCCAGAACATTTTATTGGACTGTGCGAGGTGACAAAATCAGAAAAAGCTGAAGGTTGCTCAGAGTCTAAATTTTTCAAGGACAAAGCTGAGATTCAAACATGGGCAGTGCGTGCTTAGACACCATCGTGAGCAGTTGCTCACCACAATCATCACTGTGGGCACAGATGGACAGCCATTCAGAGGCACAGGTACCTCCTAGCATTATTAATTATGCGTACCTGTGACTAGTCTAGCTGATCTGAGGACAGCTAAGGAATGCTTTAACTCACACACTAATGGGCTAATAAAAGTGACAAGGTTTCATTATACTACAAGGTATTTTATACTCTGGATTCAATACTTTGGACAAGGAGCACTAAATTGTGACTGTATCACTTTTTGGGAGGCAGCAGGGGAAGCAAGTGAACAGTCTCTGAAATGTGAAAGGTCATGAGCTACCACCTCCTATCCACATCCTAAGGCCCCTTTGCTAGACAAGAATGCATCTCCTCCCTAAAAGCATCCCCAGAAGAATGGCCCAGTATGGACCTAAGGAGGTTCTGTAAGCATCCAAAGAAAATCAGGTTTCAAGTGACTCAGTGACAACAATAGATTTGCCAACCAACTGCCACCATTAGGAGGTCAGAGTGAGTTTACTTTGTGGCTTGGGTAGTAGCAATTGGAGGCTGACTTGATGGGTCTTCTGAAGAACCCAGCAGGGTTAAATAAAGTGGCCAAGCAGATTGACACGCCACATTACCTGTGCCCACATCACTCAGTACCTTATCACTAAGTGGTTCTACAGACTACCTGACAGTGCACAGAGGAAGGCTGTATAGCCAAGTGCTCAGGATACACTGACAAAAGGTCATTGCTGAGGAACAGAAATGAGCAGAAAAGGCTCAGCTCCTCAGTAACATGGACTCTCCCATTGGGTGAAGCACAAAAACTCTGAAGACATACAGGCCTGTGTTCAAGTCCTATTTCTAACACATTGAAGCAGATTAAGCCAGAGCTCAAGTTCTGGTACAAAGCTGTGATAATATCCATGTCTGTTAGGGAGAAGTCACATGTTGCTTGTTATACTCCAAGCTCAGTGCTAAAGGAAGCACATGTCCACAGACACAGATAGCTCTGATTCACTCATTGCCAATCTGGACACAGGTGACAATGCTGAACCCCAGAACCCAGACTGTTCATAAGAGGCCCTAATCCCTTCACCAACTTGGCAAAGTGAGACCTGTATTTCCAGCAAAGCAGAGGAACCGCAAATTGCAGAGTCTCTGGAATTCCAGCACAAGCTTCTTAATCCTGATTCTTCACAATCTCTATAAGCTTAGTGTCCATCCCTCATGGTCACTATGTTGACTGACTGTGGCTGAAGGCTCAGCCAATTCCAGAGGTAAAGGCAGCTTTCGGGGGTATGCACAGGGTGCCTAGTGCCTGGGCCTCCAAACATTAGTGAGAACTAAGAGCAGAAAGCCTGTGGTCAGGCCTTCTGAGCCCCATGCAGGACAGCAGCCAAACAACTGCCTTATCTTCAGCCACAGAACCAGGGGGACTGTTATCAGACTCAGCCAAAACACACAGGCTCAGAGTTGCAAAAGAACCAAGTTTCTGAACACTATAATCAAATTCCAATCAGAAGTGAACCAGATGGAGACACATTCATCTACAAATACTGATAGATGGTAACCTGCCTCTATAAAACCTTAAACGAATCAAAAGATGGGGAAGATAAGGCGTAACAGCATTCCCTGATAATCCTATAATGGAAACGCATGCAAATACATGCTCTTTCTGAATAACTTCCTACTGACACTCTGCAAGCTCTTTGCTTGTCATGGAAAAAGTTACCCTGCTGCCTAGCCAGCCAAAAGACCTTCTTATCCATCCACTAAGGCTCAGTGGTAGAGTGCTCAGAGTGCAGAAGGCACTGGGTCCAAGCCCCAGCATTTTTCACACACAGGAACACCACCACTATATTGTGACACATGATCCTGATCAAGGGCTGTCAAAAACCAGATCCACAATCCTACAAACAGCCCTAAAGAAAACATTCTGTTTGTTCTGAGATAAGGACATTTAGTTGAATATTAATATGGCCCATCCCTCTCCTGCCATTGAGAGTGACTCAGGAAGTTTGCTGTCTCTAGGACACCAGCCCAAGCAGAAGCAGCACAAGCTTCATCAGCAGGTCCAACCTCTAGCTCCACAGAACCAAGAACATTATGCAAGACAGTCAATTCAGTCAACACTACTTCAAGATGTGTTTCATCGGTAACACAGGTCAAGCCATAGAGATCACAATGGCAGAAAACTCAACAACATCCACTTCTGGCTGTTGGTAATGCTCTGGTAAAAGAACTGCTCTTCCGAAAGACTTAATGGCCTTTGGATGAGGCTCCATCAATGCTTGATACAGGATGCATGGTGTACTTCCCCTCCCTTGTTCACCCACAGCTCAGTGTGTGTAGTGCAGTGACTACATAAAGACAAGTGGGAGCCCAGATTACACAGGCACCATACAAATTCTAGGGAAGAGACCTTTCAGGACCCACACCCACTGCATCTGGGACAGACACCAAGTCACTGAGTCAGCAAGCCCAGCAAGCAGCAGGCATTCAGCAAACTGGGTCTCAAAGAAGGAAAATGGTAACATCTAAAAGAGTGTGCCCCAAGACCACTGATATTCTATGGGACCAGAGTACAATGGGCAGGGGGCAACATTTGCCTTCCAAACATCAACTTCCTAAAATCTGCAGGATACTGCCTTCACCCCTTCCCTCTATGCTGAGGGATCAGTGTGCTAAGATTGTGCTGCAAATCTTCTTGTAGCCCTGATTAAAACTGAAAAATACTGAAGAGTAAGAAGAGGAACAGCCAGCAGGTGGCATGTGAACTACAGGGTAGCCAAGAAAGAATAGCAGAGGCCAATTTACAATGACATGAACAAACAATGAAATGAGAAGGCAAAATCAACAGCTTATCAGGAGCAGGAGAAAAAGACACCCAAGTGGCAGGAGTCAGGCAGCTGGCCCACACTGCCATAGAACCGTAATCTGCTCCCACAGGAAAACCCTTTGCAGCTGCCAGCACTGCCTGCCAGCCAGCCTGACACCATGCTCTGCATTCTACCATTAGGCCTCTAATCCATTTCACCCAAATTTCTGCTCAGATGTCCTTATAAGATCCCTAGGCTGGGTGCTGATGGCTAACACCTGTAATCCTAGCTACTTAGGAGGGTAAGATCTGAGGATCACAGTTCAAAGCCAGCCTGGGCAGGAAAGTCCGTGAGACTCCTATCTCCAATTAGCTACTAGAAAACTAGAAGTGGCACAGTGGCTCAAATGATAGATCACTCGCCTTGAGCTGAAGAGTACAGGGACAGGCATAGTACCAAAGTTCAAGCCCCATGACCGACAATAATAAGTAAATAAATAAATAAGCATATAAATAAATAAATAAGATCCCTAGGAACATAGCTCTTTGGCCTTACCAGGTCTCCTAGCCCCATGAATGGGATACTGACCAGCCACCCAAGACCAGCACAGCCAACCCAGGACACTAGGGCCAAGAGCAATGTAATGACTCCAAATACTAAGAGTAAGGCTCCTCATCCTGGATGCCTGGCTAGTTCCACTTCAGTGTCTGACAGCTGCTGGGTACCCCATGCTCATTGGTCACCCTACCTGTCACAGAGTCCATGTGCACCAGGAGCAACACAGAGCAATGAGCCACAGCCATGTGAAGTTAGAACATAAATGACCAGCACACAGAGTATAAAATAAAACCCACCTTGGAAAAACACACAGAATCAGGCAGGGGAGGTACTGGGGACCTCACTTTAGACACCGGAGATGCCAGTGAATAGAGCCCATGGTGACTGCTTCCCCACAGAGAGTAAAACATTGGGTATGTCCACAGGACACACTGAGCTCACGTTTCCTCCCAGGGTGGTTGCATCAAGTCTGGGAGCCCAGGAGTCCTGAGACAGGGCAGAGAAAATGAGTGACAGGGACAAGCCTGCTGCTGGAGCCTTTATTCCCCAACTTCTCCCTAAAGAAAAAGCATGAGCTATTGAATCCACACTTGTGACCCCGCAGAGGCTATACAACCATGCATATCATGCAGAGCTCTGGTCCACAGGGATCTCTGGGCAGACAGCGATCTGTTACTTGTCACAGCAGTTAGTACAGAAAGTACCTCACTTTAAGCACACACTTTTCCTTTCTCTTGGTAGTGCATTCTGTTTCATACAGTAAAATGAAGAGCAACGCCAGGTTCTACTACCAAATCACTTCTCATGCCATTCCATCCAACAGTATGTTGAAAGTGAAAAAAGGAATCTTTGTCATTTTTTAAAGCAAACTGATGTAATTATGTCCAACATAACCAGCTAATTCTTTTTTTTGGGAGGGGTCCAGTCGTAGGGACTGAACTCTGGGCCTGGGCGCTGTCCCTCAGCTCTTCAGCTCAAAGCTAGCGCTCTACCACTTGAGCCACAGCGCCATTTCCAGCTTTTTTCTTTCTGCTTAAGTGGTGCTGAGAAATCGAACCCAGGGCCTCAGGCATGCAAGGCAAGCGCTCTACCACTGAGCCAACTTCCCAGACCCAAACCAGCTAATCCTTTAGTTTATTTTTTATAATTATCTTTAAGTAGTTGTACAAAGAAGTTCCCATTCTACAAAATAGTATATGAGTACAAAGTGTCTGACAACATTGTCACTCTCTTAACCCATCCCTTCTCTCACTTTTTTTATTTAATTGAGATTAGGTGATTACATAAATTTCACATATTTACAGTATTGTGAAATAGTGATACTTAGAGTCACGATCACATTTTAACTTTCACAAGGCAAATTGTCATTATCATGGTCTATATATTATGTGAATTCTATGAGCTTTGTCAATACAAGTTATTTTTTCCACATCTGGTGATGTTTACATTTCTTTCTTTTTGCTTATTGTAGGATGTTTCCACTTATTCTGTTCCTCTTCCTGGCTTCCCTCTGTGTGTGTGTATATCTATCATATATATAGTGAAGAAAATGGAGTCATTTAGCAATGACATGACAAAATGGGTGGCTGTCCATTGTTTCTTGAGTCCTGTTACTTTGCCATATCTTCTTGCATTTGGCTTTATCATCAACATATCAGGGAGACCATGTACCATTTCTCTCTTTGTTCTTGGCTTACTTTGCTCAAAATAATCTGCTCTAGTTCCATCCATTTCCCTGCAAATGTCATTATTTTGTCCTTTCTAATGACTGCATAATATTCCATTGTATATAAGTACCACAATTTTTGGATGCACTTATCAGTAATGGGGAATCTGAGTTGTTTCCAAATCTTGGCTATTGTGTACAGTGCTGCAATAAACATGGAGGTCCATGTGTCTTTGTATACTGGTTCCTGTTGCTCAGGGTAGATGCCTAGGAGTGGTATGGCTGGGTTATAGGGGAGATCTATATTTAGCTTTCTGAGGTATCTCCAGACTATTTTCCACAGTGGTTGTATTAGTATACATTCCAACCAGCAATGCAGTGGGGTTCCTCTTTCTTCCACATCCCCTCCAGCATTTGTCATTGGCTGACATTAGGATGTGGGCCATTCTGACTGGGGTAAGGTGTCTCAGTGTTGTTTTTATTTGCAGCCAGGGATGATGAATATTTCCTCATAACCAGCTAATTCTAAGAGCCAAGTGATATAAGAGAGCAAAAGAAAGGGTAACACCGTCAAAAAAGAAATGATTCCCTGATTTCTGTAAGTATAAGCCCTCTGAACATCACCTTTATATACTTTTTTTTTAATGTTATTCATGGGGCTTGAAATCAGGGCCTGACCACTGTCCAGGAGCTTTGTTCCTGAATGCAAGTGGCTCTACGACTTTGAACCACTGTGCCACTTCCAGTTTGCTGGTGGTTAGTTGAAGATAAGAGTCTTACAGACTTTCTTGCCTGAGATGGCTTTGAAACATAATTCACTCTCAGCCTGCTGAGCAGCTAGGATGACAGGCATAGCCACTGTCATGCGGCTCAATTTTTAAAAGTCTTTAATACTTAAAACCAAGAAATGTACTCATTACTTGACTTAGGAAACAGTAACCTCTCTGTGTATCACCTTTGTCATAACAACAACAAATAATAATAAAATAAATTATTAAACCACTATCTCCACATGAGAAAGAGCCTGTGGCCTGACAAGCAATGGCAAGCAGGGTGGGTCTGAGCTCTCTTCACAGAACTGCCTGTCCACAGGTCGGTCTGTGCAGGGCTCCCCTCCTCACCGTGGTCAGGCAGCATTTACCCTATGGCTCTGAAGGAGCCTGATCATACAGAGTGATCCTCCACACCAGGTCCTCCAAGGAGTCAGGAATAAATGTGAAGCACTCCATGAGTGTCAAAGGTTAAAACGTAGTATTGGCAAAGACACCAAGCACTTGCTGTAGAGAAAAAAAAAGAGGCTGAATGCTCAGAGCAAGCAGGGACACAAGAACCAGGAAGCCAACAAGCAGGTATTAGAGATGAAACTCTCCGGAGCCCTCAAGTGCCACTTACCATTTATGATGGAAACATGGGTAATTTCCACCAAACTCCAGCCCCCAACCACTGGCTCAGACGAGAGCCAGTGAAGCACAGCCATCCCCCAAGTCTTGCAAGTGTTATCACGGTACACACGCATAAGGAGGTGAGACTAGACAGGCCCTAAGGTCCAAAAGAGTAATATTTCCAAAGGACTGAGTTGGATCTCAGACCCTTTCACTAGTTCTTGCAGGAGCTAATATGGATGACCGGCCTCTTTCCTCCTCTAGCTTCCTGTGAGGTGGGGTGATATCTCTGCCCACATGAGGCTCTTTCCAATGCCAGGAAGTCCCCAACATAGCTAAGGTGATTTCAGCAACAGGCTCTTTTTATGTCCAGAACTGTTAGCTAAAGCAACCTCTTCTTTAAGAAGTACCCAGCCTCTAATACCTTATCCTGTTAATGAGATACTAAGAGATCCTGAGGGTTACACACAGTTTCCTCCCAATGGCCCAATGAGTCCCCATGGATGCCCTGAGTGAACATCTACATGGTAATGATATCACAGGGCCCGTGTGCTCCCTCAGTGACAGCTCCCATGGCTGAAGCTCCACCACAAATCCACAAAGGTCTTCTGGAGTCCTGAGAGAAGAAGAAGACTGAACACAGTCCCATGTGCCCCTGGAAATGGACTTAATCCTGCACCCAATATACAGGGTAAAAGTCATACCAGCCACTGACTACTCAAGAGACCAGGACAAGTCACACATCGAGCTTTTACACCAGTAGGGTCAAAGCACAGCCTCCACAAGCTACACACTGGTTCCAACCCAGTTCCTCAACTACACAAGGTTACTTTCATGAAGTCAGTTTATCCACCTGGAAAACCAAGAGACAGCACATAGCAAATAGTATCACTTGCCCAAAAACATGCCTGTCATGAGGCAGTACTGGGCAGAACTTAGCTCCTTCCTAGACTCAACAAAACATTCTGTGCAATAACACAGGGAGGAATAGTGCAAAGAACCCTGTGAATGAGCTGCTCCATGAAAACCACTCACATCTTCCTCATTATTTCCATCCGGCTATGAGGAAACTGGGGCTTCAAGATATGTTTGGTGATGTAACATCCCCTCCATCCATGAATGTAAGCACACTCAGTGCCGACCTCACCTTCTGACTACTGCTGCAGGAAGACATGTACCCAGAGCATCGTACATTGAAGAGTGGTGCGAGTGTCCCAGACACACCTGTGGGCTTGTGGCATGGTACTGCTGGGTGGCACACAAGTTTGAGGCTGAGGATGAATTCTGCTTTCATCATCACCTGTCACAGCAGTGAGCACAGGGCACACAAAAGGAATGTGCAGGCAGAGCTATGTAGTGTGAGCTGCCCACAGCCTCAGCCCTGTCCCTGTTAAGGCCCCCATGACCTCACTGACTGGGTGGAAGCAAGCTTTGCACTTGTCACTCTGCAAGGAGAGTCCTACATCACACTATAGGACTGCACTGAGGCCATCCTCCTAATCCTCCTACCTGCCTGTGGACTCTGCTGCTGTCTTCAGGATGACAGCAAGCACCCCAGGATGATCTTAGGTAGGCAGTACTAGCATGCGACTGAAAGACCATTCATTTTTCTAAAGAGCTCTAGGTTCCCATGGGCAGGGCCCTTGCCAGTACTGATACAAAGGAGCCACCTCAACCCACTGTCAGATTCATGCTGCTGTGGAGCCACTCTGGCCTCTTCTAATTCCTATGCGGAAGCACTAACTCTGTAGGAGGATTTTGGAGGTGAGTAGGGTGGGTGTGAGGCCAGGAAGGTAATGTGCCCTTTGGAAAGTTAATGCACTCACCACACACTTCTCAGGCCAGCACAAATCTGGACAGCAGGACACAAGGAACGGGGCATATAGAAAAGGAATAGGGGGTAAAGTTCAAGAAGCCCTGGTAGTCATAAATTAGGTTCAGCTCTGCCAAAGAGAGCACAACACTCAGATTTCAGTGGTCCATCCTAAACACTGAACTCTGCTAGAGAACAGGGGATTCCTTAGTTGCTGATAATCCTGGAAGATGAATATACAATCATAACCCAAACCACAATGCAAACCAAAGACCTGGGTCCAGCATTCCTCCAAAAGGGAAGAAGAGGGTTTACTTTCTCAAAGCCTACTGACCTGAGTGTGGGTAAAGCTACTCAGAGATGCTTATCCAGGACACTGCAGGGTTTAGACAGAGTAATACCAAGTGCCATTACAGACTACAAATATTAGCAGTGTCCACCTTGAAACCAGCACTTCACAAGTACAAAATAGAAGTAGTTGGGCTTCAAAACCCTTGAGCACAAACACAAATGACAAAAAACAAACACAAACACATATCATTATGGGGAAGGGCAAATGATTGGTATCGCATCTACGTTATACTGAGGACTGCTAAAATTCATCATCACCAAGCTATTCACAATATGAGGAGTTGAAGGAAAGTGAGACTAAGAGAAATGACTCCTACTTCAGAAATTTGTCTTACAGAATGCAGCTTCACACAGACGTCAGGGCACTGCAGCTTCCCAGGGTGGAACCTACCTGAAAATTTATGTTAGGGTCCCCTATCTTATTATGAACACACTATACTTTAAATCCTCCTCTGGGCCAGCTATGAGACACAATGATTAATTCTCACAAATTAATAAGACTTGGTATATCTTAGCAATGGTAAATAATGCTGCAATAAACATAGTTGTGCTGGTAGCTTTACTATGGTCTTGCTTTTGATCATTTTGGTAAGTGCCCAAGAGTGGGATTGCTGGGTCATAGGGGAGCTCTATGTGGAGTCTTTTGAGGAACCTCCATACTACTTTCCAAAGTGGTTGAACAAGTTTACACTCTCACCAACAATGGAGTAAGGTTCCCTTTTGTCCCTCCAGCATCTTGCTTCTAGCCATTCTATCTGGGGTGAGATGGTATCTCAATGTTGTGATGATTTGCATTTCTTTTATGGCTAGTGAGGTTGAGCATTTCTTCATGTGTCTATTGGCCATCCTTCTTTGTTGTTGCTTTCTATGTCCCTCCTCCATGGTATAACCCCTGCTTTCACTGTATTTGATGTTGTTATAATTTGTGGAGGGGAAGGAAAAGAACAAAAATTTTTAATAGGAATACAGGGGGATCCATTACAACAATGAGATGTACAAGATGTTATGTCGAAAAACAAACTTTACAACTTTGACTGGGGTTGGTGGTGGTGGTGCTGGTGATGATGGTGTGGAGAGGGGCCGGTGGGAGGAGAGAGAAAGGGATGGGAAGGGAACACAAAGGAGGAAGCAACAATGCTTGATAAGAAATGTACTCATTATCTTGCCCATGTAATTGTAACCCCACTGTATGGTATTCTCACAATAAAAAATAACACTTGGCAGCTGTGACCAAGGAAACACAACCTGCAAAGCCAGCCCATTGAAAATTACGAAGGATTCCTGAAAAATACTGAAATGATGGTAGAGAGTGCATTGTCAGGAACTGGAAGGTTTATGGTTAAAATGACAATTATCCCCAAACTGACCTATAAATTGAATATAATTCCAGTAAACATCACAAAGCATTTTGTAGATATCAATGACCTATTTCTAAAATATATTTTAAAAAGCAAAGGAATCTTTAACAGCAGGACAATCTTAAAAAAATATTTAGGACACTGCCACTACTACCATTTTTAAAGTCAATGTAGTGTTAGGGGATGTGTCTCAATTAAAACCCCAGTTACACACACACACACAAACACACACACACACACACACACACACACACACACACACACACACACAAAATTGCATCTATACCAGTTAACACCAAAAGAATATGGAAGACTAGCACAAAGCTGGTTATTTAAAAACAGAAAAAGAAACAGACCAATATGTATACAGCAGATTTATTTGACAAAAGCGACAAACATATTTAAGCTATTCAAAGGATTGAACTTTGCAAGAATACTAACACAACAAATTTGGGGGGACAAGATGGTCCTTCATCTTACCCTCATGAAACAGGTATGATGGATCATAAATCTGTACATAAGAAGTAAAATTACGAAGCTTCGGAAAGAAAATACACTTGCAACCTCAAAAATAATTGTTTCTCTTTTTGCCGTAATAAGGTTAGAAATCACACTTTCTAATCAGGTACTCTTCAACTGGTGGCACTCTTCCTGTCCAAACAGACGCTTGTTTTGTGCTCATTCTGACATCATGTCTCTTCTGGTCCAAGATAAAAGCCACCAGGAAAATAGCAAGTCCGCCCTATCCCCAGTATTCATAAAAATCATATGCCAGGGGCCAGTTAGGTCCCATGAACATCCCTGCAACAGTTGTGATCCATAACCCAGACCTTCTCCACATCCGACTCCAACAGGGTAAATTCCTGCTAAGTCTACAGGGGACCACCATTCTTAATTATACCCAATTCCAATATACCAATCATTGACATAAAATGAACTATTATTTTCATATAGACCACATATATTCTCCTATATGCTTTAAAACATCTGTAGTTTACATATACCAAACATAATTTTGTAAGGGATCATAACAACAACAACAAAAAAGGTCTGTACATATCAGCACAGTTGCAAGCAACTTTTTTGAATAACTCTGAATTGCATTCTTTGAACCCAGAGATATAGAACTTAATAAGACAAAAGAACAATCGTATGAAATTAAAAGTTCCATTTATAATTTGATGGTGTTAATTCAACGCAGTAATAAGCAATAAGTCAGGTCTGGGATTATAGTTAAATAATAGGAACTAGCTAGCATATGAAGCCCTGGATTCAAGAGGGAACATAAGAAAAAAGGAAGACAAGGCCAGACAAGGGCAAGGGCATGGGCAAGGACAAGGGCAAGGCCAATGCCAAGGCAAATACAAGGACAAGGTAAGGGCAAGGACAAGGGCAAGGGCAAGGATAAGGACAAGGGCAAGGGCAAGGGCAAGGACAGGGACAAAGACAAGGAAAAGTACAAGGGCAAGGACAAGGGCAAGGACGAGGGCAAGAACAAGGCCAAGGGCAAGGGCAAGGGAAAGGGAAAGTGCAAGGGCAAGGACCATTTAAGGAGAAGGGCAAGGAAAAGAGCAAGTACAAGAGCAAGGGCAAGGACAAGGGCAAGGGCAAGACAAGGGCAAGGGCAAGAACAGGGACAGGGACAAGGACAAGGGCCAGGACAAGGACAAGGGCAAGGAAAAGGACAACGGCAAGGGCAAGGAGAGTGCAAGGACAAGGACAAGGGCAAGGGCAAGGATAAGGACAAGGACAAAGACAAGAACAAGGACAAGGACAGGGAAAAGGAGAGCGACAAGGGCAAGGACAAGGATAGGGACAAGCAAAAGTATAAGGGCAAGGACATGGGCAAGGACAAGGACAAGGATAAGGGCAAGCATGGGCGAGGACTAGGGCAAGCACAAGGGAAAACAAGGGCAAGGACATGGACAGCGACAAGGACAGGGACAGGAACAAGGACAAGGGCAAAGACAAGGACAGGGACAAGGACAAAGACAAGGGCAAGGGCAAGGACAAGGACAAGGGCAAGGGCAAAGACAATAACAAGGACAAGGACAGAGACAAGGAGAAGGACAAGGGCAAGGACAAGGACAGGGACAAGGACAAGTATAAGGGAAAGGATAAGGGCAAGTACAAGGACAAGGGCAAGGACAAGGATAAGGGCAAGCATGGGCGAGGACTAGGGCAAGCACAAGGGAAAACAAGGGCAAGGACATGGACAGCGACAAGGACAGGGTCAGGGACAAGGACAAGGGCAAAGACAAGGACAGGGACAAGGACAAAGACAAGGGCAAGGGCAAGGACAAGGACAAGGGCAAGGACAAGAACAAGACTCAGAGTTTGGAGTGCCTATATACCAAGAGTAATGCCCTGGGTTCAAACCCCAGTACTGCCAAAAAATAAATTTAAAATAAGTGATCAGGGCACCCCATAATCCAATCCCTAGGGAAAATGAGTGGCTGAAGGCCAGCTGGCCAATTCTCACAGAATCCCTGGCCAAGTGGCTATGATGCAGATCAGGTTTCTGGGCAGCCCAGGGCAAGGGTTCAGTTGGGCTGACCTCAGGCCAGCCCAATGCAATTTGATATCATTGAGTGCTCCTCTCCCCCGCCTGTCCTCTCCCATTCCCCCCACCCCCTACCCTCTCCCTCTGGCCTACTTGTCCCCCTCCAGCCCCCTGCCATCCTCCTCATGTCCTCGTCCTCTTCACGCCCTGTCCCCCCATTCCCCACTTGTCCCCTTCCTGTCCCCCCCGTTCCCCTCTGCCTCCCTACCTTTCCCCCTACACTCCCCCTCGTCTCCCCTCCTGTCCCCCTCCTGTCCCCCTACAGTCACCCTAGCGTCCCACCTGCCCCCCTCCTCTTCCTTCATCCCCCTCCCTGGCACCCCCTGACCCTTCTTCCCTTGGCCGTCCCATCCACCCTGCTCCATCAAAGGTCGCGGTGGATCTCTGGCCTTGCTGCCAGCTTGCTGGCCAGCTGAGGTCTGGAGGGAGCAGGACTTGAACAGAAGGAAGCACCCGGTGCTGGCCACCCTGGCTTGATCCAGAGAATCTGGGGCGCCCCCAGATGGGACTCGAAGCATTAGAGTGTTAGAAGCAGACTGGTTCCAGGAACAAGTCGGAACCAGGGCGAAGGTCGGACTAGGGGCTGAGTCTGTCCGGGGTCTCAGAGCAGCCTAGGACCAAGGGCTGGGATCCAGACAGGGATCAGGCCAGGGACCGCCGGGGGCAGTGCTTGGGCTGGCCCCTGGCACCTCCTGGCAGGGCTCACCATGGCTGCTCCAGGGCTGGCGCCTCCCTCCCTGGCCTCTCTGGGCACCGCCCCTCCCATCAAAGCTCACCTCTGAGGCCACTCCTGGCTTGGCACCTCTGGAAAGAGCTCACCTCCGTGGCTGCTCCCAGCTGGGGGCTCTCAGGCTCATGGCTCCCTGCAGCCCTCACCTTAGAGGCCACTCCCTGGCCGGGCTCCCTGCTCCCGGCTCTGGGCAGTGCTCACCTCAGCAGCCACTCTGGGCTCCAGGATTCTGGCCGGGCTCACCTCAGTACTTGTGGATACACGGGGCCACATCCACGGGTCTCAGGATTCACTCTTGTGCCCGAGACTCAAACAAATGGCCAGAAAAGATGGATTCTCTGTTCCACAGTAGTATGGCAAAGCCTCTCCAGCCACCAGCTGAACGAGGTCTGGCGGGGTGGGCCCACGAACCAAAGACAAACCCTGGGCCCTGAGGCCCTGCCTTGGGTGCTCCCGCCAGCTGCTCTGGGGAGGCAAGGAGAAAGGATGGGCAGAGGGTAGCCAGGGCCCGGGGCTGGTAGGAGGTTGGAGCCACCTGGGGCCCTGGGGACCAGAGCAGGTTGGAGGGTTTGAAGGATGTGAACAGTCACCCGCCAAGGAGCCATTAGGCAGCTTCCGGTTTCTTTGACTGTGGTGGACAATGTTCTACCGACATGGGTGTGTCTACCCCTGCCTTCACCTGTTGGCATACACTGGGATCTAGCAGTGCACACCATCTCCCCACACTGCAACTCTGCAAACTTCAGGGACATGCTAAGCAAATCACTTCTTAGAACCTAGCACAATCAGCCCTGTTTGTTTTTGTCACTTTAATAACTAGTGATTTTGATCCACAGTTCCCTAATTTCTGGTATTGGGCGTCTTCTCCCTGTACCTCTCATGATATCCACAGGGCCTTTTGTAACCTGTCAGATGCATTTTGCCCAATTTTTATCATGGTTGTTATTGTTACTTTCAAATAGTTTTAGAGAAGAGTTTTGACTTAACAAGTCCATTTATGTGCACAGCAAATCTTGTACAATCATTTCCCTTCCTCCACCTATCCCAGTTGGGTTAGGTATGAGTATATTGAGATTCCATGGCATAACCCCATCAAAAAGCTAACAGCTGAATAAAAGTTAGTATCTGGAAACTGAAATTTGTCTTGACTAGAGGATGTGGATGCTAATGGGAGGGGAAGTGAATGGAGATAAGAATGGTGGGAAAATGTACACATCAGCCTTGCCTCCATTTTCAGCTTCATAGGGATCCACTGCCCAGTCCTCTGTGTGTCATCTGGGCCTCAGGTGGAAACTAAATGTACCATCATGTATTTCAGAAGAGATGTATGCATAATGGATAGGAAGAGCTAGATAAAACATTTCTTAGTATCTTCTGACCTCCATGCTCCATGTTTTGTACACTTTTCCTTTACCCAGGAAATTTCTGGCACCTGAGTGTGTTTTTCCCTGCTGAGCACCAAAGCATCCCTTCAGGAAAAGATTTGCTAAAATTCTTTGCACTTTAGTGTGACTGGCTTCTGCTACCTCTGAGGACAGTACACCAAGATGAGTTCTAACTTGTACCAAAAGTTTTCTTCTGGAGAGACATTTCTAAACTCGAAACTGAATTGGAAATGATCTTTAAGGGACAGGAAAAACTTTCTTTTTTAATCTTCCTAGTATCCAGATTATCAGTGATGAGTCAAAGCTAAGAAAATGCATTTTCTTAAGAGTATAGGGTTTGATGCGTCATAGGCCCAAGTAAATATAGTGAGGACTTTTTCCACACAAAAGTAAGATCCCAAAAGAAAGATAAACCTCATAAGGATATATGTCATTATCTTTAAAATATGATACCTAGGCAGTACTCAGAGGCAAGTTTATAGCTCTGAGCTCCTACATCAACAAATTGGAGAGATCTGAAACCAACAATTTAATGACACATCTAAACGTCCTTGAAAAAGAGCAGCAACATAAACTCCAATCCAGTAGATGGAAAGATATAATTAAAATTAAATCAGAATTAAATTAATTAGAATCCAAAAAATACTATAGAAAGAATCAACAAAACAAAGAGTTGGTTCTTCAAACAAATTAACAAAATTGACAGACCCTTAGCAAATCCTATCAGAAAAAGAAGAGAACACACCCAAATAAATAAACTCAGAGATGAGAATGGAAACATCCCCACGGAAACGACCAAGATTCAGAACATTATAAGGGAATACTTCTCAAAACTTTATGAGAATCAGTTTGAGAACTTGACAGAAATGGACCTTTTCCTAGCAAATATTGACATGCCAAAACTAAACCAAGATGAGTTAAACCAGCTTAACAGGCCCATATCAAGCTTTGAAATAGAAATAGCAAGAAGAGACCTCTAAGCTAAGAAAAGTCGAGGATCAGATGGTTTTACAGAGGAATTCTACAAGGCCTTCAAAGCAGAGCTCACACCAATACTCCTCCAACTCTTCAATGAAATCACAAGAGAAAGTTCATTACCGAACACATTCTATAAAGCCATCATAACCCTCATCCCAAAACCAGGCAGGGACTCATCAAAGAAAGAGAACTATAGACCCATTTCTTTGATGAACATTGATGCAAAACTTTCAACAAAATTTTTGCCAATAGACTTCAACAATTCATCCAAAAAATCATACACCACGATCAAACAGGATTCATTTCAGGGATGCAAAGCTGGTTCAATGTACGTAAATCAATTAATATTATTCATCACATCAACAGGAGCAAGGATAAGAACCACATGGTTATCTCAATAGATGCAGAAAAAGCATTCAACAAGATCCAACACCCCTTCATGATGAAGGTTTTGGAAAAATTAGGAATCCATGGAACATTCCTCAATACAATAAAGGCTGAATATGACAAACCTACAGACAGCATTATACTTAATTGTGAAAAACTAAAGCCATTTCCTCTTAACTCAGGAACAAGACAAGGGTGTCCACTCTCGCCACTTCTCTTCAATCTAGTATTAGAATGCATAGCTACAGAAATAAGACAAGATGCTAACATAAAGGGGATCCAAATAGGGAAAGAAGAAATAAAATTGTCCCTCTTTGCAGATGACATGATTTTGTATTTAAACAATCCCATAGACTCCACTCCCAAATTACTCAAGCTGATTCAAAACTTTGGCAAAATAGCAGGGTATAAAATTAACCCCCCAAAAATCAATGGCTTTTCTGTATGCCAACAATGAGGAAAGTATGGCTGAAATTGGGAAGTAACTCCATTTTTAATAGCCCCACAAAAAATAAAATACCTCGGAATTAACTTAACTAAAGATGTGAAGGACCTCTATGATGAAAACTTTAAAATCTTGAAAAAGGAAATCAAAACAGAACTTCGAAAATGGCAAAACCTCCCATGCTCATGGATTGGAAAGATTAACATCGTGAAAATGGCAATACTTCCCAAGGCTATCTACAAATTCAATGTTATACTTATCAACATTCCAACCTCATTCTTCAAGGAAATAGAAGAGGCAATCCAAAAATTCATATGGAACAATAAAAGACCCCGAATAGCAAAAATGCTCCTCAACGGAAAGAACACTGCTGGAGGAATATCAATACCAAATTTCACACTCTACTATAAAGCCATAGTAATCAAAACAGCTTGGTATTGGCACAAGAACAGACCTCAGGACCAATGGAATTGAATTGAAAACCCAGAAATGAACCTACAGACCTATAGCCAACTAATCTTCAATAAGGGAGCTAAAAAAATAGAATGGAAGAAACACAGCCTCTTCAGTAAATGGTGCTGGCAAAATTGGTTAACTACTTTTAGAAAACAAAAACTAGATCCTTATATATCACCCTGCATCAGAATCAACTCCAAATCGATCAAAGACCTCAGAGTCAAAGCAGACACTCTGAACACATTACAGGATGGAATAGGAGAAACCCTAGGCTTCCTTGGCTCAGGCCGAAATTTTCTTAATAGAGACCAGGAAACACAACAAATAAAAGAAAGGTTGGACAAATGGGATTGCATGAAGTTGCAGAGCTTCTGCATGGCAAAGGACATAGCTAGCAAGATCAATAGAAAGCCCACAGATTGGGAGAAGATCTTTACTAGCCATACACTGGACAAGGGTCTCATATCTAAAATGTACTTGGAACTCAAAAAAATAAATCCCCCAACAGCAAATCCTCAAAGAAAGAACTGCCCAATAAATAAGTGGACTAAAGTCTTGAAGAGAAACTTCTCTGAAGAAGAAATAAAGATGTCCAATAGACACATGAAGAAATGCTCAACCTCCCTAGCCATAAAAGAAATGCAAATCAAAACAACATTGAGATACCACCTCACCCCTGTTAGAATGGCTATAATTAAGAATTCTAACAGCAACAGATGCTGGAGGGGATGTGGACAGAAGGGATCCTTACTTCATTGTTGGTGGGAGTGTAAACTTGTTCAACCACTTTGGAAAGCAGTATGGAGGTTCCTCAAAAGACTTCACATAGAACTCCCCTATGACCCAGCAATCCCACTTTTGGGCATTTACCCAAATGTTTACAAAGAAAACCACACTAAAGCTACCAGCACAAATATTTTTATTGCAGCATTATTTACCATAGCTAAGATCTTGAACCAACCCAGATGCCCCTCAGTAGATGAATGGATCAAGAAAATGTGGTATATATACACAATGGAATTCTATGCCTCCATGAGAAAGAATGACATTTCCCCATTTGTTAGGAAATGGAAAGGCTTGGAAAAAATTATATTAAGTGAAGTAAGCCAAGCCCAAAGAAACAAAGGTCCCATGGTTTCCCTTATTTGTAATATCTAGTATATGTATGAGTCAAGCGGAAAAGGTCAGATAATGTGATGTCAGGAAAATGAACCCTTAGATATGTATTTAAATGTTTTTTTTCTTTCATGCATTTGTGTCTTACTCATTTATAAGATTATTTCTTTGTAGCTTTGTATGTCCCTCCCCCACAGTATAAGCCCTGCTTTCACTATATTTGATGTCGGTATAATTTGTGAAGGATATGGGGTGGACCTGATGTAACTATCAGAAGTACAAGTTGTCATGTCAAAAACAAACTTTACAATTTTGGTGTGTTTGGGGGGGAGGGATTGGGTGGGGGGGGGCGGGGGGAGGCTCGGAAGGGATGTGAAGGGTAAACAAAGGAGGAGGCTGCAATGCTTGATAAGAAATGTACTCATTATCTTGCCCATGTAATTGTAACCCCTCTGTACAGTATGTTCACAAAAAATAACAATTAAAGTTAAAAAAAATAAAATAAAGTATGATACCTGATATAGTGGCATATATCTGTATTACCCAGCACTATAGCAATTAAGGTAGGAGAAATGAAAGTTTAAGGCTAGCCTGAGCTGTATAGTAAGAACTCAAAGGCAAACAAACAGCCCTCTTAGAAAATTAAGAGGGTTTTAGTTAAAGGGTACACTGTGTATTTGTGATAGAATCACAGGAAAATACCTATGAAAAAGCAAAGAGGCTGAGTAAACATGGAGGCCAAAAAAGGAGTGAGCAATGTAGAGACACTGATGTGCTTGTGTGATCATATTTTGAATCGATTGCCTTCCATTAGGACTTCCTGCAATGATGGAAGTGTTTTCAGGTTCAGATTCCAGTATGGCCATCCATCCTCAGCCACACTTGGCCTACTGGGCACAGAAAATCTGGCTAGTGTGACTAAGCAAGTGGATTTTAATCTTGAGGGATGTCAACTTATTTTAAATAGCTACCCAGAACTAGTAGTTTACACATTGTAAACTGTAGTTATAACACCATTGCTTTTGCCAACTGCAATTCTAAAAATATTTTGTTAATAAACGCTCTTGATAGAGAAATGATAGAACTACCAATATATCACAGCTTTCAAGATGCAAACAGCTTATTTATTGAAAAGATGATTTCTTTTTTTTCTTTTTTTGTGAAAATATTGTACAGAGAGGTTACAATTACATGGGCAAGATAATGACTACATTTCTTATTGTACCCTTATTTTGTTTCCCCTTCCCATCCCATCCTCTCCCCACAACCAACCCTCATGCCCCAGCAAAGTTGTAAAGTTCGTTTTCAACAAAACGACTTGTATGTCTCATTGTTGCAATGGGTCCACCTATATCCCCATTTAAACGATTTGTTTTTCCCATTCCCCTCCACAAATTATAACATCATCAAGTACAGTGAAAGCATGGGTTATACCGTTTGAGAGGAACATACAAAGCAACAAAGAAATAATCTTATAAATGTGTTAGAAACAATCGCATGAAAGTAAAAACATTTGAATGCATATCTTAGGGTTCATTTCCCTAACATCAACTTATCTGAACTTTTCTATTTGACTCAGACATATACTAGTTATTGCAAATAAGGGAAACCATGGGACCTATGTTTCTTTGGTCCTGGCTTACTTCACTTAATATAATTTTTCCAAGTCTTTCCATTTCCTAACAAATGGGGCAATGTCATTCTTTCTGATGGAGGCATAGAATTCCATTGTGTATATATACCATATTTTCTTGATCCATTCATCTACTGAGGGGCATCTGGGTTGGTTTCATATCTTAGCCATGGTAAATATGGCTGCAATAAACCAAGTCGTGCTGGTAGCTTTAGTGTGGTCATGTTTGAGATAATTTGGGTAAATGCCCAAACGTGGGATTGCTGGGTCATAGGGGAGCTACATGTAGAGTCTTTTGAGGAACCTCCATACTGCTTTCCAAAGTGGTTGAATAAGTTCACACTCCCACCAACCACTTCTGTCCACATCCCCTCCAGCATCTGTTGTTATTAGAGTTCTTGATTATAGCCGTTCTAACTAGGTTGAGGTGGTATCTCAATGTTGTTTTGATTTGCGTGACTTTTATGGCTAGAGAGATTGAGCATTTCTTCGTGTGTCTATTGGCCATCCTTCTTTCCTCTTCAGAGAAGTTTCTCTTTAAGTCTTTAGCCCACTTATTTATTGGGCAGTTGTTTCTTTGAAGATTTGTTGTTGGCGGATTTAATTTTTTGAGTTCCACGTATATTTTAGATATGAGACCCTTGTCTGTTGTATGACTAGTGAAGATCTTCTCCCAATCCTTGGGTTTTCTATTGATCTTGCTAGCTATGTCCTTTGCCATGCTGAAAACATGATTTCTGACTGACTCATCTCCTGCTCCAACCCATTACCCAGCTTTCATAGCCTTGGTGCCTTTCACTGGTTTCTGAAATGAGCCTTCAATACTGGATTTTGGAAAGAAGTGGCTGGACTTACCTCTCCAGGATATCATTTTCTGCCTGCTCAATGAGAGGACAAAGCAGTGTCGTCAAAGCACCCATGCTATTAATGAGCTGCTTTTCCAGGGGTGACAACTGTGTCTGTGAGTGGTGTTGACTCTTAGGAGCATTATTTGATCTTGCATGAAGATCTATTTCCAAACATGCAAGAGATGTGGTTTTCTTCAGTATGCTTGGACTCATACCATTGCTTAGAGAAAAAGAAAATACAAGCTGTTAGGTGTCAGAATGCCACACAGGGTAAAATAAAGGGTGAGTGTATGAAAGGTGTCTTAGAGTGACAAAATCCTGAAGAGGAGAAAAAAGTGTAACAAAAGTTCTTATCACCCCATTGTTTCCTAGACCAGTGTGATCCTGTCAATCCTTCTTCAAAGTTGGTGAGGGCACAAGAGGGATTACTGATCTCATAGTGGCTAAACTCGACTATATGACACACTTGTAATACTGAATATCAACAGGGAAGTCATCAGGCATAAAATTCTGTCTTTAGGGAAGGTGACATTGATGGATTCCACCCACACTTGAAGACAATCTATCAGAATGAAGTTGCCATCCTTGATCTGCATGGGTTTGCTGGAACTAGGGGAGATCCCTTTCAGGTCATCTGTAACTGATGACCTAGGATCACGGATTGGGGGGGGGGGCAGCTCACTATGGACTTATACAGAATGATGTCATTGTTCAAATCTGTGTACATACTCATCCTGAAAGAATTTGGCTGCATGGAGTGTAACTCTTACACAGAGACACACAACTAGAAAGAAGTGATTCCTACTCGGAGCTTGTGGTCCTTTCTGTAGAAAAATTTGTACCTTCTCAATATCAAAATAAAACCTGAACAGACAACTCTTGGGCTCTCTCATTCCGTGTTTCAGCTCTTTGTCAAGAGCCGTGCCTTTGGCTGTGTAGTGCTTCAGTCTTAGGGCTGCAGACAGAAGGGACACTGGGAAGGTCCTGGGGAGAGCGGTGGACATTCGGTGCACTTTCTGATTATGCATGAGAATGGACGAAAAATGCTTTGAAGTTCTTTATACTGTATCCAGACCCTTTTCCTGTTTGGTTGTTGCCATACACTACAAATGATCAGGAAAATGCCTGCCAAATGAGATGACACAGATGAGTGTACCATATTCCATGCTGGCACGTGCCTTCAAGTGTCCATTTTTATGTTTAACAATAGTCACACTGCCTGTTTTTACCACTCCCCCCCTCTCCCCCCGCCACCTGCCTTGTTTCCTGCTAGCTGTGGGGCTTAAACCCAGGGCCTGGGAACTGTCCCTGAGCTTTTCTGCTCCAGGTGAGCACTCTACCTTTTGATCCACAATACCACTGGAGATTTTCTGGGGCTTCATGAGAGGCGGGAGGTGTCATGGCTACTGCGTGGCAGCAGCAGAGGTTGGGGGGGAGCGGCCTGAGCCTGGTCCCACCCCCCAACAACCGGGCCATTGGGGAGGAGCCCTGGAGCATCTTGGGATCCCTGGAGCATCCTGGGGACCCCAGGAGTATTTTGGGAAGGACTGGGACTACCCTGCAGGGATGGGCACCGTTGCTGCTGCTTCTTTTGGCCTCCACACCCTCAGAACTTGGAAGCCTGCTGGACTCTGTGCCCCTGAATCCTGGATGTAGCCTGGCCTCAGCACAGAGCTAGTCTGTCCTGGATGCCTTCACCCTGGGCCCCAAGGCCATTCAGAAAGGGGTCAGGGTGTCCTGCTTGTCCCGAGGCCTCATCTGAGCCTTGTCTAGGTCTTTACACTGGCCATTCAGGCCACAGACCCTGGTCCTGCACTGCCCTGGGACCCGGCCCCAGTTGGCCAGGCCCCTCTGCCTGGTGGACCCCGAGACCGTTATAACCCATGGGCCCTGATAGTCAGCAGGGGCCTGATAGTCAACGCAACCCCTGGTCAAGCCTGCTGGAGGGGGCAGGCATCAAGAGGCAAGCATCACTGCTCTACAGACTGGGGCCTCACAGTCTGATCTTTGCACACCCGCGCTTGGCACACCTGGCCACTGGACAGAGCTGGACATTGAGACGCTGACGTCACTGCCCCACCTGGTGATGCAGGAGGGACATGCATCTGAAAGGCGCATGTCAGGCCACCGAAAGAGGGTGTGGAAGCTCACATGGCAAGCTGCCTATTGGGATTGGACAGGGGGCAGCTTGGGGGACCAGCATGAATGGTGGCTTGAAACCATTAGTGGGGGAAGGCAGCAGCCTATTTGGGTATATATAGGCTGAGTGCTGAGGGCATGGGAACTTAGGGGGTAAACAGTCCATAGGGAGGAGACCAGGAGTTCTGGGGGAGGGGAGTCCAGTGCAGACGGAGACTTGACGATACCAGGAGTACTGAGGAGAGCAGTCCGGAGCAGATTGGGAGTCCCAACGGGAGGAGTCTGGAGCAGACCTGGAGTCCTGAGGGGAGGAGTGTAAGGGAAAACACTGAGTTTTCAAGGGAGTAGAGGAGGGAGTAGGGGATAGCTTGTTGCAACACAGCAAGGCGGGCCTGTGGAGGCCATTTGGGGCCTCCTCTGGAGGTCATTTGGGGCCTCCTTGAGGGGCCATTTGGGACCTCCTCTGGAGGTCATTCGGGGCCTCCTCTGAAGGTCATTTAGGGCCTTTTCTGGAGGCCATTTGGGACCTCACTCTAGAGAGGCTTGTGGAAAGGCACCTTCTAGAGCAGAGCAGGGCAGGCCTGTGGAGAATGGAGAGGCCTGCAGTGGAGGAGGAAGGGAAAAGCCTTCCCCTTTGGAGGTTCAGAGGTTTGGAGCTTTGGAGGTCTGAGGTTTGGAGGTTTGCAGACTTACTAATTGGTGTTTTGCAGAGCAACTAATAGAGGTCGGAGGGTTGGGGCTGCCCACTGGAGGCTTGGAGGTTTGGTGGTTGAGGTGGCTCTTGGTTCTGGGTATCTAGCCGAGGACAAGGTAGACTCAGGACCCCTTTCTGGTGTAAATAGTGTAAACTAACTTCTTTTGTTCAACTTTCACTGTGCCTCTATGGATTGTCTTGCTCTCAGGACATCATAAGTAGACCTGTTCTGGCTCACAGCTTCTGGCTTTGTGCTTCTCTGAGGATCTTTCAGGCCCTTGGTCCCTTGCCTGGACTTGTCTGGGTACTAGGATCATCTACGCTGTTTCCACACTCCATTTTGCTAAGGTTCACCTGAAGTGGTCAGAGATGCAACTCTGCCTCTAAGGCGTCTGTCCCACTGGGACATTCAGAGGAGCCCTTCTGCAGGTAGACTTACTAGGGGACTAGCACAGCTGGATTGTCATTGGAGGGCATGCTTCCTGGACAGTGTGTACGTTTCTCCTGCAAAAGGCATTTTATTTGTCTCATTTCTTAAATGAATTGTCGGTTCTCGGTGCTCTGCATACTTTTATTGAGTTGTTATCTTTATTGGTGTTGATTTTTCCACTATCTTCCTTTCAGAGACAAGTCTTTCATTAAGAAATTTCTAATGGCAACAGTGCCAGCCAGTCTGTGGTTTGCCTTTTCATTTTCTTGAGTGTTACTATTGAAATGTAATTTATCTTCTATGAAATGAATAGTTTCAATATGTATGCTTTAGCAGCATTCAGTGTATCCAGAAGATTGTACACAGGGACTGTTGTTAACCAGGTTAGGCAGGTTAACCAGGAAAGGCATTCATCATTCCTTTTCTCCTCAGCCCCTTGTAGCCACTGCTCTGCTTTCTGTCTCTGTGACTTGCTACTCCATCTTAAATGGGTATAAACATATAGCAGTATGGCTCTTTCCCTTGACATGGAGTTTTCAAGCTTGTTCTTGAATTTTTGAGATAAGGCATTACCATCCACTGTATTGCCCAGGTTTGCTTTTAATTCATAGTGCTCCTATTTGCTGAGGTTATAGGTTTGTGCCACCACTCCTGGCTTTTTTATTCTTATTTTTAAGTCATATCAGACATTTTACTTGAGATGAAATAAACAGCTTATAGAAGTGAACTCCAAGAAGTAGAAACAAGAAGCTCTTTATTTTACTTTTTGCAATTCTTGTGTTTTTCTGGTTCCCCCCACACCTTTTGCCTCTGTTTTTGATATCTGTACATTTTGTCTTGTATGAAATTTTATCTGATTGGTGGAGGTGAAGGGGAACTACAGAAACGATGAGAGAAAGGGTGAACTAATTCAGCAGTGATACTCTTTAGATGTTGGAAATGCCTTTATTGAGATTAAGTGATTTCATATATTTCACAAATTTCACAGTATTGTGAAATAGTGATAATTAAAGTCACAAACACATTTTAAACTTCACAAGGCAAATGGTCGTTATCATGGTCTATAATGTTTGAATTCTATGAGTTTTGACAATACAACTATTTCTTCCCCATGGGTGATATGTACATTTCTTTCTTTTTGCTTAATGTAAGCTGTTCCCTCTTTCTTTCTCCTTTGCTCCCTCCCATGGCTGCCCTTAAGTTGCTTAGTTTATTTTCATCAATGTCCATTGCAGCTGATGGGCCCCTCTGCTGTATATTTTCCTGTTTCACTCTGATTTTGTTTCTTCCTCCTAGCTACCCTCAGATTTGCATATATATATATACATATATATATATGTATATATATGGTCAAGAACATGGAGTCATTTAGAAATGATACGACGAATTGAGCGGAGATCCTTTGTTTCTTGAGACCTGTTTACTTGGTCATATCTGCTTGCATTTTGGATTTAACTGCTTTCAACCATGCATTCTTCTTGGTTAGAGGGAAAGTTCTGTTGCAGGTGTTGTTCTCTGGGAGGGAAGGAGGATGTCTTTTGTGGAGTACTCATGCTTTCCCTACCAAAAATAAACTGAAATGAATTAGATTACCTGAATAGATTTATTTACAATAAAATCAGAGTTTGCTCCCAAGAAAGGTATCATCAGACCTCTATGTTCTGCCTGTTCAATGCCACTGGACAGCTGTTGAATAATTGATCCAGGCTGATACCACGTCCTGTACATCATAGAGGTTGCCTCATTTCCCAGACTTTGTGTTAGAACAGCTTCTTGAGTTGTTCATTCCTGTTCAGGGATCTAACTTGCCATGTCACTGCTGTTCACTCATCTATTTTGCAACTTCTGAAGGCTTTTGATGTGAGGTCCTTTTTATATTTTGTCTTCAGGGGTAAACCTCAGAGATCAGGAAAACCTTTACTCCTGCCTTATTGCTACTACGAATATTTGGTCCTGGAGCCACTGTCTTGAGCTAAAGTCTCAGTTTTTCCCTTTTCTATAGTGTGTGTGTGTGTGTGTGTGTGTGTGTTGTGTGTGTGTTATTTTGTTTTGTTTGCCACTCCTGGGGCTTGATATCAGGGCCTGGGCACTATCCCTGAGCCTTTTTTCTCAAGGCTGGTGCTCTATCACTTGAGCCACAGTGCCACTTCTGGCCTTTTATATGGTACTGAGGAATAGAACCTAAGGCTTCATTCATGCTTGGCAAGCCTATACCACTAAGCCACATTCCAGCACTTTCCTGTTTTATACAAATCAAAATCACTTTATTTGCAGTCTGTTTTTCTACTTTATATTGTAGATTTCATATTTTCAAATACTACATAAATGTTTGCCTCCCTTCTTCCTTCCCCTCTTCTACACTTCTCTGCCCTCTTGTCTCAATTTCTGCCCTCTGTGTCCTTTTCTTCCCTTTGTGCTAGGAATCAAACCTAGGAAGTTATGCATATGACACCAACTGCTTGCTTCAGTAGTAGCAGTTTTAGGTGTGACTAGTAAAAAGGTGCTAAGTTTATTTCCTCCACTGTAGACCAGACCCACAAAGTGCACTAAGTTCTATAGGCATCCTTAGAATGTTTAATCCTCCCTACTTTTTGAGATTGGTTTCCATGAAGCAGAGTAAGTCCATTTTAAGCTGTTTTCTTTTCTTTTCTTATTTTGCAGGGCAGGGGCAATCCTGGGGGGTTGAATCTAGTGTCTTGCACTAGATAGGTAATTAGGTGCCCTACTTATGGAGGTAGGGCCTGCCAACCCTTTTGCTTTATTTTCTGAATAGGGTTGTAGGGTTATTCTTGGACCTCTGTACTCTTGTTTATACATCCTCCATAACTGGAACAATAGGCATGTGCCACCACACCAGTTTTTCTTGAGGTGAGGGCTTGTGAATTTTTGACTGGCCTTGAATTACTGTCCTTTTGATCTCCACCTTCTGAATAGGAAGGATTCCAGGTGTGGTCTACTGCCCCTGTGTCCACTGAGGTTTAATGACTGAATCAAGGCTGGGGCAAAGCTATCGTCCATCTAGGAGCAAGTCAGAATATATGAAGATCTTTAAAGTATTTCTGGTTTTTGTTTTTCAATTTTTAGGTTTGGTTTGTTGTGTGGTTGCTTTGTTGCTCTGTGATTTGAATTCAGAGCACTGTGTTGGTAGGCATTTTCTGAGTCAGGTACTTTAGTCTTGGGTCTAATGTTGCTTCAGTTTGTTTTGAGATAGGATCTTGTGTTTTTGTGGAGGCTGGCCTGGCCTACAGTCTTCTTTATGATCCCCACATATCTGCATGACAGACATGGACCTCCCTTCTAAGCTTTTACTGTGAGAAATGAAGACTCACGAACATTTTACTCTGGCTGGCCTTGAAGTGTAATGCTCCTGATCTCTGCCTGCCAAGTAGCTGAGATTACAGCTTACGCTACTACACTTAGCTATTTTTGGGATTTTCAAACAATGATAAAGCCAATTAAAACAATATCTTCCTGTTACCTTCACCATGAGTCTGCAGAGTTGTAAAGAACAGGAGTGATCAGACTCTTCTCCCACCTTCACCCTTCAGTGTACAGGTGTGTACTCTGGCACACAATCATGAGTCTTACCTGCCCAATTTTGAGGCAACGCGAGGTTTATGTAGGATCCTTCTCTACCCATGGACTTTCTCCCTGACCCTGAAATCCGGTCCTGTCCTTTTTCCCAGGGTCCTTAGATTAGGAGAAGCTGTGTTCACTGGAAAGGCAGGATATATGATCTTCAATAATTTAGTGCATTAACCAAGCCTTATTCTGATAACCTGTTCATAGAGCTGACTTCTCTGTTTAGCCTGTGTGGCATATCATAAGCAAGGTCAGTCTAATCTTTGATAGCCTTGAATGCACTTCTCAATCAAATTCCCAAATTATGGACTATTATGAAAGAGAGGGGAGGGGGCTGAGATGATTAGGACCAAATGAAGTTACCAATGTATGTGTCTTGAGAGTATAAAAGTTTTGCACAAGAAGGTGACACACTTTCAAATAAGTGCGCATAATACTTGTTTCATGCACCTGTCTATTGAGACTTGTTTAGAATCTAGCATATTAATGTATGTATTAGATTAAAGTTATCATGTGCATTTTTCTCATTTATTTTGATAAAATCTTTTTTCTAACAGTCCTCTTGCATTACCACCTTTGAGCAGACCATGCTATGGAAAACCACAAACCTGGAGTACCAGTCAGCACTCCAGAAGACTTGGTAAGGTAAGGTGATAGGTGTTTTTGGACAATTGTAATTTTGAATGCTTTAAATTAGATTTGTGCTGTCTTCTTGGGAGGGATTGGAGTGATATTTTTTTGACAAGACAAGATTACCCCAATCTAGTTTTAGATCATTGGTACTGTTTCTTTAAGTAATCTTTACCATTAGTCTCTGATAGGGATATCAGCTATCTTCATTTCATAGAGAAAGAGATTGACACCTACAAATGTTTTAAAACAGCAACTACAGTTAAACCTTAGGTAGGATGTGATAAGAAAAATTTTGTATTTGGAACCAGAAGCTTTTTATACAGTGGATACACAGGCACACAATCAATACAGACTGCAGTGTTTGGAGAGGTAAATGGTTAATCTTCATGTTCCCATGAAAAATTAATGGTAACGTGTAGGCATTTAAGACAATCTGAAAATGGGCGTCAACCTAAGTTCTCAATGTGGGATTTTACAGAAATCCAGTTGGAATTAAAAGAAAGCTTAAAGACTGATTGGAAAAGTCCATCCTGTTGACTCTGATAATCAGAAGAGTCAGGTTACAAAAAAGATACTATTCTGAATTGTTAAAGAGAAGCAGAAGATTGAGAACCACAAATTATGTAGCATGATGGCAGAAAAGCCTTGAGAAATCAAGTTTCAAGAAAGCTGATCTGAAAAGTGAGATGCATGTTGTGCAAGTTTTGATGTGAGAGCAGAAGTAGATTGATGTCAGAGCTCCAGTACACAGGAAGAATAAAAGGAATTTCTCCTTTCCTCAATCTTCTTTAAAAAATTCTGTTGTGTAGGAACTAGCTGATATTCATTCACATTAGGAATGGCCATCTTCTTAATTGAGTCCACTCATTTTGATGATCATCTCATTTGTTATCATCTGGCCAGATGCAGCCAGATATAATGCTCAACCAAGTAAAGGGCACCCTATGTTTCAATTGCATTTACTCGTATCATTATCTGTCAGAACATGGATGCATGGTGGATCTTTTTATTAGCTCGGAAGCTTTCATCTTATCAATATTATGACACCTCCTTTTCCCTTTCCCTTCCACTTCCCCTTTCCCTTTCTTCTTTCCCCTTTTTCTTTTCCCCTTCCCCTTCCACCTCCCCATTTTCCCTTCTCTTCCCTTCTTTTCCTTTTCTTTTCCTTTTCCTTCTCCCTTTCCTAGTCCTAGCCTTTCTGTCCTTTGCCTTGCCTATGCCTTGAATTTCTTTTTGAGTTTGCTTTTATTCTTGGCACTACTCCCACCTTTTCCTTTCCCCTTCCCTTGCCTTTGTCTTGCCTTTTTTTTTCTTGTGTTCAATCTCAAACCCAGGACCTCATATATGCTAGCTAGTGGCCTATCATTGAACTACTTCCCCAGCCCTAACTTAAATTTATTATTAGACCGAATTATCCCTTCAAATTACTTTCATTTTCATACAATTTTTCTTTTGTCTTAGTGGCTTCCATATCTCTGGGTTCAAAAAATGTAGTTCAAAATTATTCAGAAAAGATAATTGCAACTTTGCTGACATTTTTAAACCTTTTTGCTTGCATGATCCCTTTAAATAATACTGTATAAGGCATTTAACATAATGCTTACATTATATTAGGTACAAGTAACCTACAGATCATTTAAAGCACATAAGAGAATGTATATAGGCTATAGGAAAATAGGCTGTTTTAAGTAAATGACTGTGAATATCATTTGATTTTGATATTATTAAGAATGTTACACCCTTGTAGACTCTGAAGGAATTTACCTTGTTCTAGATGAATGTGGGGCAATTTCTGGGTTATGGATTATGTTTCAGGGATGTTCATGTGGCTTATCTGGTCTTAGGCATGTGATTGTTAGGAATTCTAGGGGGGAATGCCTCCCCAATCCCATTGGCTTCTGTCTTAGACTAGAAGAGACCTTATGAGGAAATGAGATAACATGAGGAAAAGAAAATCTAGAGACCATGACTAAGAAGCTTCATTTCCTGTGTTTTGTGGAAAAACCTAGGCCCATAAACACAGAATTGAGCTGTGAATTGAGGTGAATTAAGTGTGTGGTGCTGCGGTTTAGTTGTATGCTACCCTTATGAATGGTCATCAGCTTCTCTTGGTCAATCAATCATTTTTCCAAAATGCAGATCTAGATATGATTTTTCATCTGTTTATGAATAAGTATGCTTTCTTAGCTGGTTATGAAAATGTTGGCTCCAACATCCAACAAAAGCCCTGAAACCAACAGCAAAACACACAAACAAAAACAAGGCAAAACAAAATAAAAACCTTGGCTTTAAACTGCTCTCCCCTACAAACGTCAGTGTTTAGTTGTAGAACATTAGTGTTTTTAATGTTTATTTCTCGATATAAAACCCAGGCCTCACACATGTTAGGCATTTTCTCTAACATGTCTCCAGCTTTTTTTCACTTTTTTGATTTTTCAGATAGGGTTTTTCATTTTTGCCTAGGTTTAGCTTTGTCTTATAGTATTTTTACCTACACCTTCCATGCCACTGGGTTTACAAGTATGGATCAGCAGGCTTAACTTGTTTACGATGGAGTGTCACTTTTTCATGGCTGTCATCAAACTTCTGTATTTGCAATCTCTGTCTCCTGATAAGCTGGGGTTATAGATATGCATCAGCATGCCTGATTGGAGACTTTTAAGTGTTCAAATTATTTTTAAGTTTTAAAATGATGGGTACTGCATTTTGAAGGTGAAGGACATAGGTTAGTGGCTAGACTAGGGAATGGAAAAATGCCAAATCACACAAAGGTAAAAAAATGGGACTTTGATCAATGTCAACATGAAAAATTGGCAATTTGGGCATGTGCTGGAACGATAGAGTAAATGTAACTTTGTTTTATGTCATTTGGATGAACATTTCTGCTGATAAGTACTAGAGAATGGCAAGTAAACAGGAATAATGGTAAAGGATCCTAACATAGTATGAAGAGAGGAAAATGTTCATCATACATCCATGCATAATCAGAATTGTACACTGAATTTCCACTGTTCTTCCCCAGAAGCTCCCCACAGTCTGCATTCTTTCTGCATCTCTAAGATGGAAACACCATAGTCTCTAAGGCATAACCTTGGACAAAGAGATGGAAACATGTAGTAAAGGTCATCATAACTGTCTTCTGTTCAGATTTATTTGCTTATGAATGTATTTATTTTATTTACTTTTTGGTTGTCATATGGCTTGAACCTAGGCCTGAGTGCTGTCCCTCACCTCTTCAGCTCAAGGGTAGCTCTCTACCACTTGAGCCACAGCACCACTTCCGGTTTTCTGGTGGTTTATTGGAGTTAAAAGTTTCATGGCCTTTCCTGCCCGGGCTGGCTTTGAACTGGGATCCTCAGATCTCAGCCTCCTGAGTAGCTAGGATTACAGGTGTGAGCCACCAGTCCAGGGCCAGATTCATTTGTTTTTTCCAGTCCTGGGGCATGAACTCAAGTCCTGAGTACTGTCCACTTGAGCCACAGAGCCACTTCTGGCATTTTCTGTTTATTTAATGCTGAGAAATGGAACCCAAGGGCTTCATGCATGCTAGGAAAGCACTCTACCACTAAACCACCTTCTCGGCCCCATGTTCAGATTCATTTTGATGCTAAGAAGGCACAATGTTTTTTTTTTTTTTTTTTTCTAGAAAATGTATAAGTGCACTGTAGGAAACACTTAGTTTTCAGACTATCCCAGTATAAGAGGTTACATTCTATGTACCCAACTTCTTTTATCATGTGTATATGCACAGATTTGAACAGTGAAAATATCCTGTGCAAGACCCTAGTAAGTTCTCTAAAATCTGTAACTTTAGTGGGATGTGTATATGAGGACTCATTTTTGCATCATGCGGATGACCTAAAAGTGATCCACTCTAGCTCTACCAAGCTTAGATCAAGGATGACAACTTCATCCTGACAGGTGAACTTGTACACACTAGATACATCGTTCTCAAGTATGGATGGAAGACTTTCCCTAAAGACAGGAATTTCGTGCCTGATGACTTCCCTGTAGTTGTTCAATGCTCAGAGAGTCTCATATATAGTACAGTTCAGTCACTATGAGATCATTAAGCCCTCTAGCACTCTCATCAACCTTGAAGAAAGGCTGGAGGATCATACTGATCTGAGAAGAATGTGCCCATGGTACTCAGATTTTTGTTACAGGGTTGTTTTCCTTACTTCATGATTGTCACTCTGAGACATCTTTCACACAGTCACCTTTATCTTACCCTGTGTGGCATTCTGACACTGAACAGCCTGAATTTTCTTTTCATATTCTAAACAATGTTATTTGGTCTAAGCATAGTGAAGAAATATCCAGGGGGGGACATATCTCTTGGGTTGCTAGCAGTAGGGAGATATCCACGGCAAGATCAAAGAATGCTCCTATAACAAATGATCCCTTAGGAGTACCACCTCCTCTTTTTGACTCTACCTACCACCTGGAGCAACGCCATCAAACACTCCCCGACAGAGTCATTACCTGTTACTGCCCAGTTGTGTTAAGAAATGGTTTTTCTTTCTTGCTATTGTTTCTAACATATTTATAAGATGATTTCTTTGTTGCTTTGTATGTCCCTTGCCCATGGTATAACCCCTGTTTTCATTGTATTTGATGTTGGTATAATTTGGGTAGGGAAAGGAAAAAAACAAATTGTTTAAATAGAGATACAGATGGACCCATTGTACAAGACGTTATGTCGAAAATCGAACTTTACAACTTTGGCACTGGGTGGTGTGTGTGGGGGAATAAGGGAAGGGATGGTAAGGGGAAACAAAGGAGGAGGCAACAATGCTTGTTAAGAAGTTTACTTATTACCTTGATCATGTAAGTGTAACCCCTATGTATGGTATTTTCACATTAAAATATATTGAAAGGGAAACAGAACAAAAAAGAAAGGAGTAAACCAGTGGGTTCACAAAACTTATCAACCTTTGGTCCTCAGTACAGAGAAAGATTTCTCTACCACTTATAGGACAGGAACAATTAATAGATGGAAGAATTGCAGCATAGCCTGTCATGCAGTTGGCAATATGCTAAGGTAGGATCCATCTTCTCCACCTTTACTGGTAGAGAAAGAGGATTCAAGAGTAGGGCCATCTATTCCTTATAGAGACAATAGGGGCAGTCAGGAAAAGCTAACCTCATTTTATTTTCTCCTAAACACTAGCCATAGATAACCCTAAACCCATACCAACAAAACAGTATGTAAAAGACGGAACTGCTATAAGGGCATTTATTGGAGATGAGAACAAGGTAATGTATTGGAGGTTTATTACGGGGGAAGTTATGAATTATTTTGAGGGAGGAAACTCTTGTCCCTGCTAATGATGGAGGAAAAGTTTCCCTTTCAAAAGGGAACCACTCCCAACACACTGCCGTTAGGAATGGTAGGGGTAGCCAGAGGCACTTGAGGCACTTGCTGTCTGCAGGTGGGTCTGCTGTGGAGCCCTGGTTCCCTGTATTCCATGGCTGTGAGATGCCTTCGCTCAGGAGTTAGCACATTCTTTGTTGGCTCTTTGTGCCAGCCTGTGCCCTGCCTGTTCTTCTCAAGGTAACTCTCTGTCTAAGACTAGCAGCTTCTTGTGTGTAGGACTTGACACATGTCACTTTAGAGCAGGAAGCTTTGTGGGGTGCTTGCCCTGGCTACATTCTGTCTGTGTCTGAAGTTCTGCCTTTGGTTGAGATTTCCCAGACTTCATGGGAGATACAAGGGATTCCTGGGGGCATGTGACACCTACTCCATGCCTTTGCCCTTATTTTGCCACTGGGACTATACCAGTGTCTCTGGTGACTTTCTGATTTTTAGTGTTCCCAGAAAAAGAAGCTTTCCCTTTACCTAGGCTTCTGGCTTGAGCGGATGATCATGGAGAACTGCCCTTTCCCAGATAGCTTTCTTGTCATTTGCCATTTTTACCTGTACTAAGCCACTGAGAAAACTGTTTCATATGGTTTCTGAAATGGTTTTCAGGAGGAGGCTGTCCCTTCTGTAACAATATAGGATGTCCCTGCAGGTGTCTCCTTTAATGTTTTATTTTGAGGATGGCAGCTCCTCTTCTGAGTTGTGATGTCCCAAGCCATGTATCTCCTCCACCAGACTCATCTGATTTAGTGTTGGAGGACTCATGTCATTGTTACTTTGTGGAAAATTTTTACCTTGGCCCTTGTGGAGGTCACTATGGTGCAATGCTTCTGGCCCTGCCCTCTGCTGATCGTTGTCTTGTCCAGTTGTTCATGCAGTTCATGGGAAGCTGCCATGTCCACACTGGTGACACTAGAGTTTAAAGTAAGTAAAGTCACATTTTTCAAGTTATCTGATTCCAGAGGCTGGTCATCCTGAAGACTCTGGGCCTTTCCTGTCTTTCTGCTCTCCAGTTTCAGTTTTAATTCATTGAAAAGTCCATTTTTTAAAGTCTGATAACTCAGACCTTGGGAAACCAATGTATCCATTGGGATCTTTTTAGTGGTCAGGATACCCTGTGCTTTGCTTTGATTGATAGGTATCACTACGGAAGCTTTGCTCTCGTTGGTGATGTTGCTTTTAGCTTCTAATGGAAGATTACAGAATTCCTTTGTCTTGAATGTCTCTTTAGAGATATTATATAGGGAAATTTTCTTTGAACGTATCCCTTTTTCATCAGTCCTTTGAATGCTTTGTCTAAAAATTTGTTTCTTATCGTCTGTATCAGGTGCAGCCACTGCTGTCCTCGGGAACACATTTGGACTGCACATATTGTCTGCTATGGATTGTGTCACACTGGCTTTTTCTAGGACACCATGTGTTGGGTGCAGAAAAGGCCATCTGCCCTCCTTCATTCTATGTAGGTTCTCAATGTACTCGTTGTTGGTATCAGAGAGTAATTGTCTCTGAAACCACTGTTCTTTCTTGCTCACAGGTGAGGCTGAATTTGTTGTTCCCATCTTCTTTGGCTATTAGCAAAAGACTTTTGTCCAAGGGGCTGGGAAACCCCAAGTTTAGAATATACTCCAGAAATAGAGGTGGATGGGGAGGAAAGTTTAGAGTTGGAGCAAACCAAGATGGACCTTCTTTCACATAAGTGGTTTCTATTGATTCCTGGGCCTTCTGGGGAAGACATTGCATTGTCTTCATTTGAAAAAAAATGTAATTCTGTCTGCCACGATATTTGACTTGCTGGAATCAGGGAAAGAAATATCATGGGGTGTGGCCAGACTTCTATCCTTCCCTATGAGTGGTGCCAAAACTCTCTGTTTCTTTTGGCTAGGGGATTTTTCACACAAGGACAAGTGCATGCTGTTGGAATGACAGTCCCAGGAACCTGATACTCTTTGATTTCTGTAAATTTCTTGTTCCAATGTACTTCCAGGCATCCTGGAATTGTTTCTGATGCAGAATTACCAGTCAGGTACTAAAATCATTACCTGACACAATCCCTGTGAAACTTTCAGAATTTGACTCAGACTGAGACTGTGAACTATTATGTGGAGCCCCCACTGAGGCATTGGACAGATGGTCTTTGGGGCCAGTCTCTGCACTGTGTCCTTGTTTCTTCCCTACTTCCTCATCTACCAGAGGTATCTCTATGCTCTTCTCATTAAAGCTTTCAAGTTAGCTAGATTCAAAGTTTGGATGTTTGCACTTCTGATGTTTAAAGGAGGAAATCCATGAGAGACTCTGACTGCTGTTAGACTCAGAGCTTTGCAGAATTTCTATCCTACGACTTACCAGTAACAGAGACTCCTGGATCCTGTGGGGCAGGCCCCAGTTTTGCTGGATGAGCCTCTTTCTGATGCTCTAGTTCTTGCCGCAGGTCACTGGTGAGGGGGAAATTACTAGGAAGGATGGAGACCATAACTTTAGCTTTAGAATTCTGTCTGACCAATGGAAGTTTTGGAGATGGAGAACAAAAGTATTCCTGAAATCTCTGGACCACAGAGGGTAAATCCCACACATTCTCTTGCTTTTTCTGCAATATATTATATTCTGGGTGATAAATTTCAGACGGTGTAAGGAGATGTGCCTCACTCTGCAGTCCATGAAAACAGACTCCACAGGCCCTAACGGGAGGTTCAGGAGATGGCAGGCCATGGAGCAGAAAGTGAAGCTGGGCCTGTGCCTGGGTTCCTAGAAGATGTTGGTGCAAAGCCTCAGGCAAGACTTGAGATTGGATCTCAGGCAATGGCAGAAGTTTAGGGTCAGGGATTACTGGTGATTTGTGGTCTGTGAAGACGTTGGAGATTTTATTGAAGGAGACAAATTTCAAAGAATAGTCACCTAAGCCATGGATCGTGGAGCTTAATGCTCACTGTACAAAGATGGAAGATCCCAAAAGAGTTGGATAGACTTTTGCCGAGAATGGCCTTCATAGGGATTTGGACATAAGGCCTGCATGTACTTGTGCAGCTCCCCTTGCTTGATGTTGGAGCTCCCAAATGGAAGGGAAATTGCCAATTCCTGCTTCTCAGCAACTGACGCTAACACTTTCCCTACAGAATTCAATTGGCATCGTAGCTTATCTTGTTGGGCATAAGAATCAGTTTATCTTTCCCTTTCTTTCCACATCAAGAAGCCACCTCACTTCTTGATTTGGATCTCCAAGAATGCTAGAATGCCAAGTCTGACAATTGCATGGTTATCAGGCTCGATGTGGTAGGATGCAGCAATACCTTCAGAAGAGGCCTTGGAAGAATGGAGGGCAAGGGATTCCCGCTTGGCCTCGCATTATACTAACTCACAAGGGGGCGGGCTTTTCACACCCAGCTCTCTGTAGGACAATTCTCTGGTTAGTGGGTCATGAGTGGGCAAGTCAGAAGGTTTGCCAGTCATTCCACAAGTGGAAGCATGTTGGAGAACATCTCCTATTCCCCAAGTATGATGTTCTATGGGAGGAAGATTTGAGGCGAGTTGTTGGGATGGCAATGGAGCTGCTTGAAACTTAGTTTCCAAAGGAAACATAGTCTCTAGTGACAGAGCATGATCTGGTGGTAAGATCACCTGCTTGGGAGAGTCTGTGGAGGGTAGAGTTAGAGAAGGCTCGGGTGTTGTAGCTGGAATTACATTTTCTGATAGGTTTTCTGAGAGAGGAGTGTTCAGTGATGCAGATGACTTTTTCACAAGAGTTTTGGAAAGTAATGGAGACCCTGAAGAATCAGCGAATTTCACAGATGCTTGAGATAGCAAGTGACTGGCCTCCACCACTGTCTTGCTGCACACCTGACAGAGGGGGTCTAGACATAGCAGTTTCCAAAAGTGAGTAGTGTTGGGATGCTTGTTCAATAGGCTACAGATAACAAAATGTACAAACTTATAACTAGGACCAGTCCTGTGAATAGAGGGTCTGCTGGTCTGTAGTACAGGAGTAGGATGGGGCAGGGAGAAGGGTGCAAAGAAAGGACTCTTTTTTTGTTGGTCGTGGACCTTGAACTCTGGGCATGAGCACTGTCCCTCAGCTCTTCAATTCAAGGCTAGCACTCTACCAATTGAGCTATAATGCCACTTCCAGAGAAGGGTCTTTTGAATCTAGCTACAGTCTTCATAATTTTCATCTACTCCCTATCCTGTCCTCATAACGGTAGCCATTACTTTATCCCTCTCATGACTCAGGCTAGCTGTACTGAATCCCATGTATGCAAAGAATAATAGTGACCAGTCGCCTTGACACCACAGAAAGCAGCTTCTGCTCCTCCTCAGCTTCTTTACTCAGAGGTCTTAGTCTTGTAAAATCAGGATGTAGTTATACGTGATAAAAGTCAGAACACAGAGATGTTACAGGAGAACACCTCTTAGTATAAGGCTCTGCTTTAAATAAAGGTCTAAAGCTCCAAGAATTAATAGACAAAGTCAAAAGTGCAAAAGTAATGTTAAGATTATTCATTTGTTTATGTGACTTCATTTTCACAGCATCTGCATGTCAACCTGTACAGTACAATACAATATCAAACTCCCATGTGAAGCACAGAAGTGACTGGACCCCTCAGACATGAAGACGGAGAAAGCACTTTGCACAATGTCAGGACACAGGTATTGTGACTCAAAGCATCTTCTAGTCCTTTCCCCAGATCTTACCTGGCCAGCAGCACCCACTCCAGCACCCACCCAGATCCTTCATGTTGGCAGAGCTGGGACTCTGAGAGGCTTCTCAGTCCTGTCTGTAAGACTCTCCGCTGAGCGTCATTTTCTGGTATTCTGTGCCTAGCAACGATTGTTCTCATGGGCCTGTTATATCCAGAAAAGAAAAGGGGAATTCAGTTCTGGCAAGCTTAGATCAAGGAAGAAGAAACATACCTCTAAATTCTCCTCTTTTTTTCTGTACAATATTGTTGGTCTCTGAAAAGGTTACAAAATATTTGGAGATTAAATTTGGAAATTATAAAGTATATAAACCATTTCTACAGATATCATTTTTATTTAATTATCATTTTCTCAGTTAATTAAAAGTGCTTTATAATTTTAATTGCCATGTTGGCTGTTTGGACAAACACCTATGGGACTTGAATGACTTATTTCCCCTGATGGAATCTATGACCTCAGAAAGGAAGTTGGCACCATTAAACCATCCTGTAAGAAGAATGGCAGCCTGTGTCTACACAGAACACGCTGGTTTTAATTATACGGTCATTTTATTCCTCCTTCTTTGGCCCATCTGTTTACACTGTGGGAGTTGGTTTCTACAGTTATGGTGTCAGGGTATTTGCTTCACCTGCTGTCTTAGTAACTAAATCTCCTTCTAATCACTCCTTGTTCTGAAGCATTTCTAATGAATGCTCCCTGTTTTCATCTCCCAGAAGCTAAATGTGTATCCTGAATTTCAGGAGACAAGGTCCTGGTCCAGGCAGACTAGTTGATAGTAGTAGATAAGTTGCTATGGGGCCACAGATGTGGGCTTCGTGGCTCTTATTCAAGGTACCTCATCAAAGTTTATCTGTCTTTTCCCCATTGTAGTTGCATATAGTAATTTAAGTTTCTTAAGTTTACTAACACAGATACATTGAATGTTTCTTGCAATTTCTTTCCCTCACTTTACAGGCACCATGAGGAAATGACTCTCAGAGAATGGTTTCTTTTACCAATTTCCTCTATTGCTTGGTTTACATGTATCATTTGGGGATTTTTTAAAATAGGTTTTTAATTGTTACAGCAGAAATAATTTTCTTAAGCAAAAAAATAATTGGTTATTTTATGGAAACTCTAAGGAAATACTATTTAAAACCAATAACTAATAGATGTACAAAGATCAATAGTCTCCCCTTCCTTCCCTTCCCTCTTTCCCTTCCTTCTGATCATTCTGACCAAATATTCCCACCAAGATTTCACAGTGCTATATTTAGAGGATGGTTTCGTGACACAGATAGATATGTCATACTGATCTTGTTTCTGAAGGGTGTTTTAATCTTATTAATTAAGCAACCTTACTGCTGTTCAGTAAAGCTCTCTTGAGAGTGAAGGGTCTTTGATTAGTGAAATTTCCTAATTGGATCAGACTCTCATCAGAATGTATCACAATATGCTTTACCTCACGCTTAGGATCCCATTGTTCAGCATAAAACTACTTCAACAAGAATTTGATCAACCTGTGTCAATATTAGCCTGCAGATATTTGGAACTAGAGAAAAGATCAAGTCACTTAAGCAATCCCGCAATTTAAGGAAAAGGGATGGAGTTTTGATTCATAATAGTATAAATACATATCGTATATGAATTTGGGTTTCTATATAGTTACTCTCCTACACTGATTGCAAATTTTAATACTTCTTTTTCTTGTGCATCTCACCTTGGTTTCAAAGGGTTTATTATGTGAATACTGTATTCATGCACAGACAAAAGTATTGCAAAGTGTTTTTTGTTTGTTTGTTTGATTGATTGATTTTGCCGGTCCTGGGGCTTGAATTCTGGACCTGGACACTGTCCTAAGCTTCTTTTTGCTCAAGGCTATTGCTCTAACATTTTAGCCGTAGCACTGCTTGTGGTGGCTTCCTCTTCCTCCTCCTCCCCCTCCTCCTCCTCCTCCTCCTCCTCCTCCTCCTCCTCCTCCTCCTCCTCCTTCTCTTCCTCTCTGCCCCACCTCCTCCTTCTCCTCCTCCACCTCCTCCTCCTCCACCTCCTCCTCCAACTCCTCCTCCTCCACCTCCTCCTCTTCCTTGTCCTCCTCTTCCTCCTCCTCCTCCTTTTTGAGTCGTTTATTGGAGATAAGAGTATTACAGAGTCTCCTGCCCTGGCTGGCTTGGAACTCTGATCCTCAGAGCTCAGCCTCTTGGGTATGGAGGATTACAGGTGTGAGCCACCGGTTCCCAGCTGTAGTTTTAATGGATTCATTTTCAAGTCTTAGTTATTATTACTATTTCTATTTTGTGTCATCAGTGCCTTTAGCTTTTTTGTTTGTTTTTTGGGATAATTTAAAGCAAAACTCACCTATAAACACTTCAGTTAATCTTAAGAAATGAAAAGAACTAAAGTAAGTACTAACACATTAAAGTACTAATGTATAATATTTTATTAGGTTATCATAAAAGTTTGTTAATTATCTGCTCACGATTGAGCAGTTTTTTTAAAGAAAAAGTTGTGTTTCAAAGACTTCTCCATAGTGGCAAGTGATTTCTACAACTTCATTATGCTATATGTATGACCATATCAAGTGAAAATTTATGTCCTTGGGTACTATACTTTAGTTACTAGCAGAAGCTCTCTTCTTTAGTTTTGTCCTCTCTGTAGTCCAATTAAAAGAAGTTGAAGGTGGCCAGAAGGAAGTGGTCACTATAGATGTATAGTGACCACTTTTCATGGGGCTTGAACTCTGGGCCTGGGTGCTGTTCCTCAGCTCTTCAGCTCAAGGCAAGCACTCTACCACTTGAGCCACAGCGCCACTTCTGGCTATCTGGTGGTTTATTGAGATAAGAGTCTCACAGACATTCCTTCCTGGGCTGGCTTTGAACTGTGATCCTCAGATCTCAGCTTCCTGAGAAACTAGCATGACAGGTGTGAGCCACTGGTGCCTGGCTCAAAGACAACTTTTTATTCTAACGTTTCGGTACTTGGGACCTTGTTGATCTGGAGAGAATATCCTTTCCAGGGATTACCAGACTTTATGCCACTACCCATCTGTTGGGGATTGGTCTGAAATGTGAGGACCAGATAAAAGACTTACCACAGCTAGTCGGGGCCTATGCTGTAGAGGCTGTTAGATTTATTCAAATTAACACATTCTAAATCTTCTTTTGTGCCTCAGTGGTTCCTTCCATAAAATTCACTCTGTTGGGTCTTGCCTGTGTTTTCCCTAGTCTCTTACTGCCTCCTGACCAAACTTTGTGTTCCCTTTATGTGTTCCCAGCGTGGTAAGCATTAGTAACTAGCCCTTCAACTAATGAATAAACAAAATGGAGCATATCCATACAATAATATATTTAACCATAAAAAGGAATGAAGTGCAGGTCTATGATACACATGGATGAATCTTGAAAATAATTATGGTAAATTAACATTATGCTAAGAAAAGATCACACTATTGTAGGACTCCAGTCATAGGACATGCATAGAAGACAGAGAAATGAAGGAATTAATTTTGTTCAGGAGCTGGGGGGGAAGATGGAATGGAAAGTAAATAGCTAGTGTGTGCAGGGCAGAATTTTCAAAATATTCTGGAATTAGTGATGACAGTTTAACAACTTTGTAAATATCAATGTATTATATACTTTATTTTTAGCTCTTGATGTTTTATTTTTCTCATGCCAGCATATATTAATGTACAAAAGAATGGATTACATGACATATCATGCATGTGCATAGTATACTTTGACCATATTCACCACCATCATCATTTCTTGGCCTTCTCACACAGATCCTCTTTCTCTTCCAAAACCATACTCTTTCTACTTCCAATTTTTCTCTTAAAATCTAGTTTTTTCCTATGAGAGAAAAATATGCTTTTATCCACGTCTGACTTATTTTTTATCACCATAATTATATTCAGGTCCACCTACTTTCCTGCAAATAACATTTTCTGTTCTTTATTATTGTGAATGATTCTCCTTGTGTTTAACATAAATACACAAGGAGACATACACACACACATAAACACATACACACAGCACATACATACAAACATTTCCTGTACATCCCCCACCCACATTAAGAGGGTATTTTCTTTTTTTTTGCATCTAGTATCTGCTGCTATTTGTGGATATTTTTTCCCTTCTGATAACAGTTGTTTTGACTGAGATGACATGGAATCTCAATGTAGATTTGATGACTAAAGATGCTGGACTTTAAAATGTATTTGTTGGCTATTTGTACTTTTTTATTTGCCAGTCCTAGGACTTGAACTCAGAGCCTGAGCACTGTCCGTGAGCTTCTTTTGCTCAAGGCTAGCACTCTACCACTTGAGCCACAGCACCACTTCCGGATTTTTCTGTGTTTGTGGTACTAAGGAATCGAACCCAGGACTTCATGCATGGTAGGCAAGCACTCTAACACTGAGCCACATTCCCAGCCCCCCATTGGTACTTTTAAGGACTGTCTCATTCATTTGGCCATTTATTGATGGGATTTTTTGCTGTTTAATTTTTATTTTGTTTATATTATAGATATGCATTCCCTGCAGATCAATTAAACTACCTGAGCATTTTCACTCATTTACTACAGATATATACCTTGATATTTGTAGATCACTGGTCCTGCAAATTTCTATTTAATTTGTAAATCAGACATATTTCCATTTCCATTTTCTACACTACGATGTCACTCTTCCTTTTCTTTTTGCTTTTTTCCAAGTGTCAGGATTTGAAATCAGAGCCTAGCACTCAGCTAGTATTCTACCACTTCTGTCAGCCTTCCAGAATAATTATTTTGCTAAACATTTTTGGGAATGGAGTCTCATATCCCTTTCTACTTGGGATGGCTTCAAAGTAGGATCCCTGAATTTCAGCCTCCTGAATAGCTAGAATTATAAATGTAAGCCACTGGCTCCCAGCTCATCCTTCTTTCTAATTATGATGCTATCCATTATTCCTTTTATGATTTATGCAGCAGTTTATAGCGGGTAAATTTGCAGTTGATAGAAGGTACATTTGTCAGAGTACAATAGATTTGTTAAACAATTGTTATGAAGAAAGGGCCTATCATTTCATAAGTTAACCAATGAGTACATTTCCTATCTTTGGGGAATATCATCCTTCCCTTTCCTTTCCCTCAGTCCAATAGATTTTTATATAAGAAAGATAGTCAAAACAAGTTCCAAGGAAGATGCAGTAAGTTTACTTCATTGCTACCTGAGTCTAATTTTAATTTGGATCTAACTTGTGTCTAGATCCTATTACAGATGGCAATTGCCTTCTGTTTTTGTCTGTCTTAGTGATTGCCTGTTTTGCTTGTTGCTACTGGTTTTACTGTTCTCTAGTTTTAAATTTTAGACAGGGTCTTTCTTTGTAGCTCAGCTTGGCCTCAAACTTGAGAGCATCTTGTGTCTGACTCTTGAGTGCCAGAGTTGCTGAGGTACACCTGCTGTTCATCTGCTAATAATCTATATAAAGATGAGCATTATGATCCCTTTGATGTGCTTACTATATATTTGAGCTTCCCATTTAAGCCTAGCTGAACTGTAATGGAGAGTGAATACAGAGTGTGCTGTGACAGGCTATAAGGCCCTGTGAAATGCGAACTTCAAATTGTGTTCTTTGAAACAAGAGCAGCGAGCTCCCCATACTGACATGGAACTACAGAAAGGTGTTACTCATTTGGAACCAGAGTTTTCTCTGGGTAGCCATGGCAGTGGGCTTCTGTGAATGATTGATAAGTTTATTCCATTTTCCACTTAGGAAATTACCTTCATTTTCAAGATGGGCTGTGCTACATAACTGGCAAAACTTTCTAAGAATTAAACACTGCCAACTGTTAGGAAGAAGATACTTTTCTCCATTCAGGCTTCCTTCCTAAAGCCAAGATCACAATAATTAAGGTACAGAGGACAGAATGCCTTCAGTGTTATGAGTTTATTGGGTCACATTTTCAATATCTTCCTGATAATGACAGTCCCAGCTCTGTTTCCTTGTAACCATGGCAACATTCCCATTTCATTGATCCTCCTGGCACTCTCACAGGATTATCTAGTGGACGCTTCCATTTATATTTTACTTCCCTGCCTTGAATAAAACATTCAGTTGACTCAAATGTAAATTAATTCAGTTACAGCACAGTTTTTAAGGCACCCAAGCCAGTACTTCAGTAGTTCAGTTTATGGAGAGTTGATTAATAGGTAAATATTTGATAGACAATCATGTGTTTCATTGTTTTACTACAACACTTGAAATTACAGGTGTCCCTGAGTAGGGTTGCCTAGTTTAGCAAGACATACTCTATTACGAGAGGAAAGAAGTTTCCATTCTAATAGTGATGGGAAGTTCCACTGCTGGCTAACTTATTCTGAGAGAAACGCATTAAATAAACATGAAACCTGCTCTCATGTGATCTTCCCCACATGAATGGATATGTTTCCTTAAAGTAATCCTTGTGCTTCCAAAACCACCCAATAGAAATAAGTGTCAGCATTTTGTGGTGCAACCACAAGCATTTTTATCAAGATTTAGAGTGAGCCAGAACTGAATAGGTACAGTGAGACAAAATCGGAGTCCTGTTTACTCATTTGCTAACAGACTGCTACTAATGAGAATCACAGGACATTCTCTGTGTGAAGCAATAAGACTTCTAACTAATAAAGCACTCAGGGTGGGGGGGAAACATTTTATGTTTACATACATGCATGGGAATCGCTTTCATTTAATTTGAGAGGAAGAATTGAGGTGGACTATGGAGTACAATTCTCAGGTCCAAACTACAGCTCTTTTATTAGCTGTGTGACCTTGGTTAAGTTATCTAAACTCCTCTGTGTTTCTGTTTCCTCATCAATAACAAAAGGAAAACACCAACACCAGGGCCAGAAAGGGGATGAACTGGGGTAATATAGGAAAGGATTTAGGAGGTGAGCAGATTGAAGCACACTGCTCAGGCTACTTATTTGCTCATATTACTATTAAATTTTTCTTTAATCCAAGGCTTAGTTATTACAAACAAACTCCTGTTACTGATTTAAGAAAAAATGCTTCTCTGTTCAATAATATTTTGAGAGAAGAAATATCAGGATTACTGAATTTAAATCAATTTTGAAGATTTCAGAATTTCCATAATTATGAAATTGTTAGGAAAGAAGACATTTTCAAAATTGATTCATTTGAATAATCATTGCAACCCAATGTTATACCAAGCTGAGTGCCAGTAGCTTATGCCTAAAATCCTAGCTACTGAGAAGGCTGAGGTCTGAGGATCTCAGTTTGAAGTTAACACAATGGCATACCAGATTTCAGTATTTATGGGGCCAAATGGAGAGTACTGTGAAATGTATAGCTCCCCTATAAATTCCATATTATTAATATATAATTAGAGGGAAGCACAAAATGAGTTTTATATTTTTAGAATATTTCTGGACATTGAGAGGTTAGGCTTCAAGGTACTTGTACCCTCAGCAGAGACGTGAGGATCCCAGTATAAAGCCAGGACAGGCAAACACATTCATGAGACTTTTACCTCCAGCAAACCTGCAAAAGAAGTGGAGCTGTGGCTTAGGTGGTAGTGTGTCATCTTTGAGTGGAAAAGCAGACTAAGAGTACTTGGCCCTGAGTTCAAGCTATAGTACTTCATTTCACTATTTTATAGAAGTTTTCAATTTTTCTGCTTGAAGATTAATTTTTTGAGACTGGGACTTGAACTCAGTACAGGATACTTTCACTCACTGACAAGCGTTCTACCCACTGACCCATGCCTCGACCTCAACAGGGCTGGCCATTTCAATTACTTTTTGACCAGTGTAGATTAGCTTTTAACTATTTGTTTGTGCAATCTTTTAAAGGTTTTTAAGTTTGTGTGACATCTTTGAAGATGATTTTCTGCCATCAGATTTCTCTACTCTTTCTTTTCTATACTGATACTAGGGTTTGAACTTAGGGTCTGGGGCTATCCCTCAACTTTTTCACTGCCATTTGAGCCACAGGTCACTACAGCTTTTTGGTGGTTAATTGAAGGCAAAAGTGTCTCATAGATTTTCGGGCTGAGACTAGCTTTGAACCACAACCCACAGATCTCAGCCTTCTGAGTAGCTAGAACTACAAGCATACACTAGGATTACTGGCTTAGTAGTAGATTTTTAAATCATTATGTCACAGATGAATTTAGTATGTGACTAAGGTTATGTTCCAATGTGCACTGGAGCACAAATTTTCAAGAAATGGTTTGAAGAAGCAGCAATTTATGACTAAGGCAACTTCCAAGCTGATGTAGTTCAAAGGATCTGTGGAGGAAATACAAGGGAAGATTTCTTTTAATCAGTTCCCTATGTGCTCTGTACGAGCTATGTGTCCAGTTTTTAACTTAAGATTATATGATAATTAGTTTTCAGAGGTACTACATGTCATAGTTTGCTATCAGCTTTCCTCAGCATTTTTAAACTTTATCCTGTCTCCTTTCTTTTTCCTCTTCTTCAAGAAAGCAAATTTACATTTGGATATCAGTATTATGTCACTGAAAACAGATCACCACAAGATTCACAGCTCAAAACAAGTCACATTTATTGTCTCACAGTCCACTAAGTCAAGGAACAGGTTAACTGGGTCCTTGGACCAGGGTCTCAGAAGGTTAGAATCAAGGCCTTATTTCTAGCTTGGGCTGTGTTCTCATTTGATACCCAGAGTCCTCTTCCAAGCTCATTCTGGTGGTTGGCCATATTCAATCCTTCTTGGTTTTAGGACAAAGGCATCCTTCCTTGCTGGCTGTGAGTATGGTCATCCTCAGCTCCTAGAGGCCTTCCTCAGATATCTTCTAGGCTTCTTAAACGGTTGCTCAGGACCTAGCTGCCCAGCCTTCTCATGTTATGATAGCTCCTCTCTTCACAGCCAGCAGGGGAAGAGAGTTTCATTTCATCTAAAGTTATCACAGCCCTGATTTCTCATCATGTTCTTGGGTCCTGTTCCCTGTAGTGTTCAGAGCTTGAACACTAAAGGGAGGGAATTTGGGAGCTCTTGTAGAATCATATTTTAAACAGTTAGCTGTTTTGGATAACCAAAATTAAACTGAGAGACATTTTTGTTTTTGCTACACATACTATAAATGATAAAGTTTTGTTTCAACTGAGAGGAGCAAGATGTTCAAGAACCATATTGTGCACATGTGGGAAAATGTGGGAAAATGACTCAGGAGTCTTGTTCCGTCATTACAGAAGAGATCAAAAGTTTTGAACGCAGCATTCCTCCCTCAGTTCCAGGAACGAATGTCAGCAACAATCTGGTTTGACTTGTAAAATAGTGTTTGATTCACTTTGGAGCACAATAATGATGTCTGGTGTTTAATAATAAAAAGTTCATCCAAGCCTAATATCTGCTAATACAGCACATAGATAATGTTGTAGATGAGTTCCAGAAAAATACAATGAAGTGAAAAGTTCAACTCAATCTCTAATGCTTTATTTGAAAAATAAAACAGATCAGAGTTAAATATGCTATAGTATTCCATTGTATGCTACTCTGTAAGAGTATATGAGTATTATTTTATTTTCTTCCTTTTATATGCATTACATAAGTAAGTAAATATGTATGCTGACTCATCTGTGCTAGGAAATTCTTTAATATTTTTCTTTTCACTTTCTTTGAAATAGTAAGCTATGTGTATGTAGTTAGTTGCTTATGAGAAAAGACTCCAGCACGCCAGCTCTTTCAGTGGTGCATAAGTTACAGAGAACTCTCAAACCTACCCATCACTTCCTTTAGTGGTATTCCATTACTTGGCTATCTAGGTCTATATTAAATTGAATATCAGATCTTTCTAAGGCAGAGTAACTTCAGGAGTAAAACAGTTACTGAGGATGCTCTTATGCAATAAGGAAATTATACATGGTTCATTGCAACAGGCTTCCATTAAAAGCTTATTTCAGCAGGTGAAAAGCAGGTTGCAGTGCTGATTCTCAATACTGCTTTGGGATGTTGGGTTGATTTATGATGCAAACAAGGAATCATTTCTTACAGTAGCCCACCCTAGTCATTGTCTACCATGAAGTTTTCCAAAGTATGTTCTCAACAGCCGTTACTCTGGAAAATTCGTAGGAATTCCAACCAAAACCTTGAACTAAAAGCTTTCATAATAAAATTCAACTAAGAAATACATATCTGTATTTCATCCCAGAAGGAAATGATAGGATTGTTTTTCAATTTTTTTATGAAAGTATTTGATCACAAACCTTTTGCAAGGATATCTTTTCACTATTTTAAAAACATGCTCTAACAAGATTATCTCTAATTTTTAAACTTCTTGAGCAGCCAGAGAGCAAGCTGTTGTTTCTAAAAGTCGTGATGGATCCTTATTCCATCCAATTCACTGGCTCAAAGACTCCACTTTTAGCTTCAATTCCTGTCTGGTTGTTCCTGGATGCATGAATAGAAAAGGAAGGTTTCCTGTTTCATTCTTTCTTCTGTTGCTTGAAAACAACATTATATTACATCACAAAACCTTGGCTTTTCCCTAAGAGCACTCATGGAGATCTTCAAAAACTTTCCTGAAGCTCTTACTTGAACTGACATAAGAACACTCTGAGTATCGCATTTGTTAAGTGTCAAATCACAATGAAATTGTGGAACCATAGTCAGAAAAGCAGAATCCTACTGAAGCTGAGAAATGGCTTAGATGGAAGAGAGAAGGCCTTTTGTTTCTTTTTAGCTTTCTCAGCTTTATCACTACTAGCATTTTTGATCAGGTAATTTGCTTTAATGGGATGAGGGGATAGGGGCTTTTACATGATATGAACTACTATTACTAGCATCTATCTAATAAATACCAGTAGGAAACACCTCAAATGAGGAAAGCAAAAATGTCTTCAAATATTGTGTGTGTCCTATGGAACAAAACTGTCATCTGACTGGGACTCATTGAACTGGTAAATAATGGAATAATTAGTGTTTAAAAAGGACTGTCCAGCAAGTGCTTGTGTTTCATGCCTCTAACCTTAGCTTCTTAGGAAGCTGAAATCTGAGGATCATGGTTTGAAGCTAGTTTAGACACATAAAGCCTCCACATTTTTACCTTAGATTACCCAGCAAAAAAGTTGAATTGGAGGTGTGGCTCAAGTGGTAGAGTGCCAGTTGTGAGCAGAAAAGCTGAGCTAGTGTAAGGCCCTGTGTTCAAGCCCAGGTGGTATGGGATGAATAGGAGAATGGTAGATTAAGACCCCAAGAAGTTGTAGTAGAATGTCCAGTTACCCGGGTGTAGTTTACTGCTGTATCAAGAACCTCCAATGAGGCATATCTTTCTGTATAAATGGCTGTGTAGTTCCCTCTTACATGTGCTCAGAGCTTGTCAGGTGACTTGCCATGGCCGATGAAGTATCAGCAAGTACAAGCTGAGAGCTGAAAAGTACTCCACCTGCCCACTCCGGGAATACTGTTACTTTAGGACCAACTCACTGCCAGTCTCCACCAGACACTGCCAGCCACTGCCAGTCACTGCCAGCCACTGCTGGCTTCTTCCAGTCACTGCCGACCTCTGCCGGCCACTGCCAGCCTCTGCCATCCACTGCCAGCCACTGCCAACCTCTGCCTGCCACTGCCAGACTCTAAGCTGTGGCCAACCTCCTACCTGAGCCTTGCCCGGTTAATGGTGAGGGTTATGAGGACATTACACAGTTACTGTGTCCACACTGTATGTGATGGCTTGCATTGGCCATGGCCATAGGGATGGAGAAGACAGACACTGGTAGAGAGGTGGAGATAACTCACCGTATTTGCAAGCCTGCGTTCTCGATGACTTCCAAGAAAGGGCTCCAGGGAAGGGGTGTAAAAATTCAGAAACCAGGGTGGAAGGTGAAGTGGAGACTCCGACTGGAGGCTGCCAGGCCAACTCTGAACCATGCCCACGATGTGGTTTAAAACATGAACTTATTTGGAAAGACTCCACTGTGCATGTAGGATGGGGAAGATATTTAGTAATGGTCTGAAGCAGCTGGAAAGCCCTAGGGTTAAAAGGTGCACTGAAAAGCGGCTTATAGTGTGTGGAGAGACCGGCTGCCTAGCCGCAGGAAGACATGGACTAAACCTGCTTCCAAGAAGAGACCCATTTCACCGCATGAGGCGCCCCATGTCCTCAGACACTCCCTCCAACTCAGGCCTCCGAGGTTTGGCTGGGGCAGCCTGGGTACAGGGCCCATCCTGAGGCCAGGGAGACCTCAGACCCTGCAAGCAGGCCAGAGAGCCGTGGATCCCCACTGTGCGGCAGCCATAGTGCACAACAGCTGAATGAAACATCCAGAGGCTGGACTGCCCGAGCTGCCTGTCTGGTTCCCAGACAGAAAGACCTCCAAGCTCTCGTTTTTGCCTAGGCATTCTGCTCCTGCTGGTCATCCTTCTGCCCCGCAAAGCTCGGCAGCCCGGGCCCCAGCCCCACCCCTGCCTCACCCTATCCTGGCTCTGCCCCCCTGCTTGGCTCCGCCCCACCCAGGCCTGTCCCACCATGTCCAGGAAAGCAGAAGCTCACAGCTGGAGGTGGAGGCTAGAGACCGAGCCTTCATCCCTGCCTTGGAGGGCAAAGTCAGGTCCTGTGAAATGAGCAGCCAGTGCTGCATGCTGGGTGCTCCAGGGAGGTCAAGGGTGCATTGCCCTGAGTTCCAGGGACCAGGTGGAAGCCCCGCTCGCCCAGCCACGGTGACCGGCCTGGACGCCTCATCCCTCTCGGACACTTCCACCAGTGGTTAGCCCCCCTCCCTCAGACTCAGGGACTGGCCACTCCTTGCATGGACCAGCTCCTGGCCTGGCCCCTGGTGTGGCTCCCGGAGTGGTCCAGGACCAAGTGCAGCTCACAGCAAAGAGCTCCCCTGCCAGCACTGGCAGCACGGATGTGCTTAGGGCCCTGGAAGAGTGGGCCCTGGCATGGCTGCGCTCAGACTTCATCGGCTGCCATGTGAACTGCTCAGGCAGCCTGAAGTAGGAGGAGTTCAGGGCACTGTGCTGTGAGCTGAGTCTGTGGCCCATAGACACTAGGCCATGGCCCAATGCCTGAACTCCAACTCCAATGGAACCATCACCTTCCAGGAGTTTGTGAGCTGCTTCCCAAGGGCAGCAGAGTGCCAAGGGCCCAGAACGGGGGTCGAGGTCCAGAAATACAACCCAAACCACCACAGCCTCAACCACGACCACCAGCACCACGACCACCAGCACCACAAGGACGAGGATGAGGACAATGAGGATGAGGACTGGGAAGGTGGCCCGGATGTCCTGGGGAGCCGGGCAAGGCCCGAAGGCCGCTCTTGGTGGGACTTCCAGGGAGAACTGGGGGCAAAGCCAGGCTCATTCCCAGGTGTGCAGGTGGTGATGGTGGTGGTGGTGGTGACTTTTGGGGTGTTCAGTCTTGGTCCCTTTCTGGGCCCCTTTCTCCTGCTCACTTGGCTTTTCTCAGGAGAAGCCTGAGGGCTCTCCAAGGCGCCAGCTAGCAGGCTGACCCCTGGCAGGGCTGTCGGGATGCAGGGATCCGTAGACCAGGCTCCTGCCCAGGCAGCGAGCCCATTCAGCATCCTCCACGTAGGCAAGGAAACTTGGTTGTGCTTAGGCCCAGATTGTTCACAAGTGCCCACTACACACCAGGCATTGTACACAGGTGTTCACAATTGCCCAGCACTCACCGGGCCTTGTACACAGGTGTTCACGAGTGACCACCACACTCTGTTCTTAGGAACAGAAGAACTGGCTTATTACACAATAGAATAAAATAACAAATTTCTGTCTATGAGAGAAATAATTGAATACCAAATTTCTCATTTAGTTCCCAGGAGGGAAGGAATGCAAGCAGGCCAGACTATAGGACATCTAGGGAGGAAAGACAAAGAAAAGTTTCATCTTCATCTGCATCAATCCCTGCCTTGGAGTCAGGTCTCCAGTTGTTAGTTCTACTATTTATTCCCCATCTCCCCCATTCAGTTAATGCTGAGAAGGTTCTTCTGCTTTCTGTTTGGATTTTTAGTTAAAATTGTATTGAGCTCTTTTTGTTATTACTAAAATTGAAAAGATAGTACATTGGCTGATGGTTTGCCTGAGTCTCAGAAAAGGATATTTTGTTCCTATGTGTATCAGGATGCTTACTACTTACTGGCTTTGCACTCCACACATTTGTAAGGCAGACTTGAGGTAGGACAGAGAAGAGAGGAGTTCCTCCTCCCTCCCAACCTCCAGTCTGGGGAGTTCAGGGCTCTGGAACTGCTTCTAGAGAAGGAGCAAGTGACTCATCCTGCCATCAGAGGGCTTGTGTAGAGAAAGTGAGTGTGGCAGTTGATCTTTTCTATTTACAAATGAGGTGAAACCAGTGTCTCCTTCAGGGTGGGAGGAAAATGTAAACATGGCTGCACATTCTGCTCTTTCTTTGAATCATCTTTCAGTGTAACTTGGTCCAGCTAACTAAGAATAATAGTACTTTCAGGAATGAAAGCCTGTTCTGGAGGGTTCACTCCTATAATCCTAGCTACTCAGGAGACTAAAACCTGAGAATCTTATTTTAAGCTAGTCTGAAAACAAAAGTCCAGGAAATTCTCATCTTTAATTAAATCCACGAAAAGGTGGAAGAAGAGTTGTGGCTTTGCCCAAAATAAGCAAGGGGCAGTGCTGGCACCCAAAAACAACAACAACAAAATCATAAAGCAGTTTTAGGAATCAAGTATTCATACTGTTCATATTTGTGTACATAAGATCTTTCCAAAGTTATCCAGTATAGGAACAGAAGGTTAACCTTTAAATGATTATTGAACTTTTTTTGTTTTCAAAGATCATTCCACCAATCAGGACTTCATATCATTGGTAGAATTATTACTATCATATGCCTTTCCAAACGTTCATAGGTTATTATATTTAATTAGCACGAGTCTCACCTGGTAGATTTGTCTCCTAAGCCCCACCTTTCAATGTGAGATTAACGAGTACAATATTTGCTTTACTGAACTTGTCATAGTAGAAAAGAACTCCACTTGAGTTGGTTCACCTGAACTTACCATGGCAACCATTGGCTGTTTTGGTAAATTGGATTGCTTTTACCCAATTTCTTGATGTAGCTGTTGGTCCACCTATCCTTTCAACCGAAAGTTACTAAAAAAAGTCTTTTGTTATTGATAATGTTGTCATTAGTTCTGCAAACTTTACTGAGTGACCTATTTATACCAGATACTGTCTTAGCTATGCTTGTATGTTCTAGGGGACAAAGATAAGATAAAATTCAGAGTATGGGTGAAACATTTCTCAAAAGTTTCACTAAAGAATATTTAAAGGCAAGAGGGTTATTTGCAGGAAGTTGCGATATTGTGGATCCCTTTAGTAGAAGCTTTTTCTGTATACAAAACTGGGACCTGATTTTAGAAGCCTGTGCTAACTAGGCAGGTGCTCTATCATGCTTTCAGCCCCTTCTTCTTTTTTTATTTTATTGTGAAAATAATGTACAAAGGGGTTACAATTACATGGGCAAGATAATGAGTACATTTCTTATCAAGCATTAGCCCCTTCTTCTTTAGTGTTTTTTTTTCGTTTTTCTTTTTTCTTCAAATACCGTCTTGGCATTTATGCCCTGGTGGTTCTGGTCTATAATATTCTTTAATCTACCTACTTCAGCTTGGGTGACAAGCCCATGTCATTAAACCTAGCTTTTTATTGGTTGAGAAGAGGTCTCAGGAATTTTTGTTGTTGTTGTTCAGATGGGATCTTGAGAGATTTTTGATCAGACTGATGGAAATCTTGATTGTCCCTATCTCTACCTACATGCAGCTGGGATACCAGATGTGAGCCACTTCACTGGTCCTTGTAGTTTTAACCTTTAACTACTTGTTCATTTTATTAATCATTAAGGGGAGTGTATGTGTGCGTGTATGCATTCGTGCATGCGTGAGCAAGCTCATGCATGTGCATGCATGCACACATATGTGCTAAAACTGGGGCTTAAACTCAAGGCCTGGGTGTTATTCCTTAGCTTTTTTACTCAAGGCTGGCACTCGACCACTAGAGCTGCAGCTCCATTTCTGGCTTATTGCTCTGTAATTGGAAATGAATCTCATGGACTTAATCCTGCCCCAGGTGGATTCAAATAAAATCCTCCAGATCTCATTCTCCTGAGCGCAAAGGATGATAAGCATAATTTTAATGACTGGCAAGGCTTATTTTAATATAAAACATTGTGTCTTCTTCTGAGGGGAAAAGTGTCTGTCTAGGAGAGTGAGCTTTGTGTCTTTGTTCCCCACCCGACACTGTCTTATCAGATAGCTCTCTTCCCCATGCCTGTCCAGTTTGAGAAGAGTGGTTGTTAGATTTAAGATTGTAAAGAGGTAAGAGGTAAAGAATGGTCATTTTGACAGGATTTCCTCTTCCATATTGAATCATAATATTGAATGACTTTGGATTAAATTCTCCAATCTCCAATAACTGTGAGATTATAGAAGAAATAAAATTATGTGGTAAGAGGTTGAAAGTAGCATTTGTGATGTGTGTCAATACATTCTTCAGTTTGGATCTCTTAGGAAGTCAGGGACTGCTTTCCTCAGGTTGGTGAGAGAAGTGGCCTAGAAGGCATGGGACCTGTCATCTTCCGTTTGGCAGGTGTAGATGGTCTACAAGCTCAGTTTGGGTTTACTACTTCCTGTTGAGATAGAATCAGATTTTCCTTATTCTGTCTGTCAGATGAGACAGAATGCAGGATGGAAGGGGATACCAGTTCAAGAGAAGATCTGGAAATAGGAGTTGTCTTCAGGGTGATGTGGGGAGACAAGAGGGAAAATTTACGATGCAGCTTAGCTCATGTCTGGCTCCTGGGTCTTTGTCTTGGTGAAAGGGAGTTTTGTATATAGTAAGTATTCTGCAGATGTTTGCTGAGTGAATCAAATAGTCTATATTCTTGGATTCACTTCCCAGTTTATACGACAAACCAAATATCCTTGAGATTTGTGCATATAAAACAAGGAGTTTTATGAAGAATTTATTTTTCAATGACAGAATGAATAAGGAGAAGTAGACAAAAGGAGGCCTTGAAGATATTGGCCCTTGATAATGATCTTTATACTTTCTGAGTGGAAAAATATCTTTAGCAACTTCTAATCTTTAGAAAATGCTTCTAGATTGGTAAAATGTGTCAGGGCTATTCAAAATGCAGGTAACCGTCAGGACACCATTTTTCTGGACATGCTTTTAATTCTTTCTGTTTGTTGTAAAGACTTCAAAGAAGTTAGATTTAGAAAGCCTCTTTATGTCTTCTAACTCGCCTAATTTCCACTAGCCCTGAACTACATCCTAAGCACTGGAGAAAATACACCTAATCAACTAATCAGCCAGTCAGCCAGCCAGCCAGTCAACAGGTCAGCCAACCAATCAACCAACAAATAAATTTCATTGAGAAAAACCAATACTATGCATGTGCAAATTGTACATATTGGAAATGAATGTATCTCAGTCTAACTCTGCCAATAGAAGTGATCTCTAAACTCAAAGGGAAAGGCTTAACAATTGTAAATCAGTTCCACTCAGTTGTGATGGCTTGAAAAAACAAAGTGGCAGAAGCTAAGTTTCCTTAGTGGTCAGGGTTTCTTAGCATTTCTTCTTCTTGGTTTCCTTGTTAGGCTTTTCCAATGTGGAAAAGACTGAAAGAGCACCTCTTTGGTAATCACGTTCTTTGTAGTCTCTTCTCTTCTCTTCGTTGGCTGTCATAATTTACATGATTTTGCAAAATGGTAACGGAAAAGAGAGGTGGAGGCCAAAGAAGACATGAACCCAACAAGGAATAACAGAAGGAGGGGCTGTGTGGTGAGAGTGAGCCAAAGACTGATCAACAGAGAGTTGGAAGGAAAGAGAGACAGGCTCATTGATTCCATCTTGTCTCAGTTTCCCCCATCTTCCACCTAGTGAGCTTTTGGCTTTGACCCATCTTGAGATGATAGAAACAAATCTACTTTTCTCTCTTTGGTCTCAGCTCTTCTCTTCCACAGGTTAGTATTTCAGCATTCAGAGTGTGGTTGTAGAGTTAAAAGACAAATGTATATTTTAATGCACATGTGCTATAATACTTGATTCTCTCCCAAGGAGATATTTATTCCAGCCTTGAATCCCAAGGGTGTGTTGCACTACAGTCCTGGGTGAGGTTTAAGGGTTGTTTTGATAATGGGTTTAACATCAGTTTTCTGGAGGTATCTGTGTCTTTTCTGGATCTTAACCATGAACCAGTGTTCTACCCTCACCTTTACATTTCTGCCGATGTCTATATCTGTCTATAGATATCTGTATCTGTATCTTCAGCTACATACCTATCCAAAGATAACTATATGTAGGTATATACAGATATAGACATAGGTAGATATAGACATAGATAGGTAGATAGATATAGACAAAGGCAGAAATATATATATATATATATATATATTTCTTTGATCTTTTAAACTATTGCTGTTCTTACTCCATTTAATATATATTCCACTATAATCATGTATATAATTGCCCGGCTGAATGAGAGAAGCAGTGTGTTAAAAACCACAGCTCCACTTTTAACCTTTTGACTTCCTGGTGCCTTTTCACTATGTGCATAGCTTAGATTTTATTGTGTGTACTTGCTGGTAGTAGTCATATTGGATTCTAATATTTGAATACAATCTGTTCTGGCTGTATATGGAAGGTGGCCTACTCTTACCCTCAGATCTCACTGTCCAGAAGTTTATTCTCAGAATTTGAAAAGAGATGATATATTTTGCTCTTACAGTTTAGTCAAAAAGGAAATAAGCTCCCGGGCACAGGTGGCTCACGCCTGTAATCCTAGCTACTCAGGAGGATGAGACCTGAGGATGACGGTTCAAAGCCAGCCAGGGCAAGGAAGTCCATGAGAACCACTAGAGAACCAGAAGTGGTGCTATGGGTCAAGTGGTAGAGTGCTCACCTTGAGCTGAAGAGTACAGGAACAGTGCCCAGGCCCAGAGTTCAACCCCCATGAAAAAGAACAACAAAAAAGGAAATGAGCTTTAAACTAAGTGTCTTTGATACTATAAGAACTACAGACACTTATCTAGGTTTTGTTTTAACATGAACTTTTCTCCAAAATTATACCTCAAATTCATGGTCCTACTAGTCTTCTCAGTTTAAGCATTTAACATCTTTACTATTATCATCCTTTTAGCCTGGATTACTTCATCTTTTCCATCACCTCCATCCTGCTGTCCTGCTTTGAATACACAGGTGGATGGATGAAAGGTGCATTTTTTCCCATCAGTTGTAGGGCTTGAACTCAGGACCTGGGTGCTGTCCTCCAGCAATTTTTGCCCAAGGCTTGCACTCTTCCACTATGAGCCACAACTCCCTTTCTGGCTTTCTGGTGGCTAGTTTAAGATAAGAGTCTATTAGACTTTCCTGCTCATGCTAGCTTGTAACTGTGATGCTCAGATCTCAGCCTCTTGAGTAGGTAGGATTACATATGTGAACCTCCAGTGCCTGGCTTGAAAGACTGGAGATATATTTCCTCTTTCTAGCATTAGAGGATAGATAAAATCGTCATCACTGCATCACACATAACTGTAAAATATGGGTGGCACTTGAATGCAGGATGTAGTTGGAATGAAGAAATGGTATGAGATAACTTATCCTGGGTTCAGACTGCTTCCTTCCACTGTACTAACTTTGCATCAGGTAACAAAATGAAAAGTAAACACGAACTCCCAAAGGAAAATGCTGCTGGTGAAATTTCTCTATGATGTTTAACATTTCCTTTGAATCATTTTCTTGAACAAGTTCATTGCTTCATCTTGTAAGCATTAAGGATCTTCTAAGTGAAAATTTCTTATAATCTCTCAATTATAAAAGGAGAAAAGCTAATTTTAACCCTTGTCCATTTGCCCTTATAAAAACAAGATAGCTGAATTCATACTACCAACAGAGTTCTCTAATTCTTTTTCTGGTTCACTATTTTTTTTTTTGGTCTGCTGTGGGGCTTGAACTCTGGGCCTGGGTGCTGTCCCTGCACTCTTCAGATCAAGGTGAGTGCTTTACAACTTGAAGCACAGTGCCACTTCCAGTTTTCTGGTGGTTTAATGGAGATAAGAGTCTCATGGACTGTTCCTGCCGGGGCTGTCTTTGAACTATGATCCTCATGAACCCTGACCTTCAGATGTCAGCCTCCTGAGTAGCTAGGATTGTAGGCGTGAGCCATCGGCGCCCAGCCTGATTCACTATTGACATTGTCTTTGACATAGAACTCAACGTAGACCTGACCTTGACCTCAACCTTTTTAAATATCCAGTCGTCCCTGGTACCTGAAAGACCTAGGATGCAGAGTAACAACCAGAACAGTGATGTTCTCCTTGCATAACAGAGCTTGGATACTCTTGGACACATCTCAGTCTATTCTCAAACGAGTCGTCAAAGACACTTCAGGGTGCTTACTTTTGTGTTGGAGGGTTTTTGTTTTGATAAAAATCTAAGACAAATTAGTAAAAGCACATCCTTAGAACAGCACAAAAAGTTGAAATTTTTGTGGTATTAATAGGAAAGTGATGAGAGGAATGGGTTTTGTCTGTGGCAGTGTGCTTGAGAAAGCCACCTGCAAATTCCCAGTACCATCTTGACATTGCCCCGGTTAATTTCATTTGAGTAAAATTGTATCTTCTGTCAGGTTAGCTGGACACTGTTAATTCTGACTGCACTGATTTTTTAAATATTGGCTATACGGCATAAAGATTTTGTATTGGTTATTTGTTCATTGAGAAGAAATGTGATAGAAAAATAAGACAACTCTGGAACTTTAGGAAATACTTCCTTTCATAAGTTCTACAAGTTAATCAGGGATATGAGATATTTTCCTAAAGGGATTTGAAGTCTTCAAGAACTGTATAGATTTGATATTGATCTATTTTTTGTCCATCTGGATCATCTCCATAAATTAAATTGTGGAAGATGTTCATATTCAGCTACTAAATGATAAACAAAGAAAGTATCGCTTCTCTTCCCCCAAGAAAGAAACTCTTGTTTCATTTGCTGGTTTTTAATCATTCATTCATTCATCCATTCATTTCCTTACTTAAATCTGTGTGTGTGTGTGTGTGTGTGTGTGTGCCTGTGTGTATCTACTATGAACCTGGTATTGTACCACACACTGAGTCCTTTAAAACAATATCCTGTGAAAGGTCAAAAATTGAGTGGGGTGCTGGTGGCTTATGCCTGTAATCCTAGTTACTCAGGAGGTTGAGATCTGAGTATTGTGGTTTGAAGCCAACCTGGGCAGAAAAGTCCATGAGACTATTATCTCCAATTAATCACAGAAAAGCCAGAGTGGTGCTGTAGCTCAAGTGGTAGAATGCAAAAAGCTTAAGGACAGTGCCCAGGCCCAGAGTTCAATGCCTAGGAAAGGTGGAGGAAAAACAAGAAAAAGAAAAAAAAGAAAAATTGCCTGGAAATATTCTTTCTATCCAGCAGGTGAAAACACCAGCAATGTTGTCAAGTGGAGGGCATGGCTTGGCCCAGAACTTACTTGTGATGAAGAATCAGGCCAGATGCTGATTTTAGAGTATGTTTCTTCCTATGAAAAAGAAGTGACATCTTCTCTCTTCTGTGACCCAGCCACCATTCCCTATCTTCTTGTGGTGGCAGAATAGTTCCCTTGAGAGGATTTCACCACGTGTGGGCTGAATTTGGTGAAGTGGAGCTGGATGGGGCTTATGGACCCGGAGGCTAGGGATAATTGCCCTTTACATGTGTGAGGAAGAATCTTCAATTACTTCTCAGCTCAGGAGAGCCTGCTGCCCTGCAGGAGATTAAAGCACTGCTGTCAACGATGTCTGATTTTAAGGGGGAGGGCATTTCTAAGTTTATATATGCAGTGAAAGTCCAGTGAGTGGCTAGGAAAGGGCATTTTTGCCACCACCAATTCCTACCTGTGAGTATGTGCTGTGGACTCACATGTCAGGGATGGTCCCCTTTTCAAGATCTCTATTGATCTGAGCTTCTAGTTCCAGCCTGACTTAGAACTTGAGCGGGGTTGCTTTCCTCTTACAGGGGTGGGGTTAAGACTTTTTACTCAACGACTTTCTGTGTCTTCGCTATTATTTTTTTCTTGCGTATTGTCTGACTTTGCAGAATTACTTTGACCAAGCTCAAAAAATGTTGTCCAATATTTTCTGCTCTAGGTTTTGCTGCCTTACTTAATAGGTCCATCTTTGGGAAGCCAGCCTGAGGAAAACTGCATGACTCTTTCTGGAGAATAAACTAAAATAAAAAGGGAAAGGATCAGGGGTTAGCAAGTGATAGCACACTAGATCTAAGCAGGGAGCTCTCCATCCTGAAATATGAACACACTGGCAAAAGAAGAGTTATGTGGTTCGTTGCCAGGATCTCCAGGCAAAAGCTGTTTCCAGGGCAGAAGGCTCCTGGGAGGCTGGGGCAGTCTTCATTAAGGCTGACCTGAGCAGCAATGGCAGACGGTTTTTTCATACATGATACGTTAATCTGTAATTCATAACTTCTGTACCCAAAAGTTGCAATCTCTTCTGGATTGAGGTGGAATAATTCCAGAACCACCAGCTCATGTTTGTTTAGGAAATGAATGTTTTAGGATCTTCCTGTGTCATATTCTTTGACAGAGACATCATTTGCTAGCATGAGTCCTTGGGATGCAGAATACTTTTCTTATATTCCTCAGAGATCTGTTGGCCTAGTACCTGCTTCCCACTGTGGCTTGGTTAGATGGAGATGCAAATGAAGGAAGGAAGGAAGGAAGGAAGGAAGGAAGGAAGGAAGGAAGGAAGGAAGGAAGGAAGAAAGGAAGGAAGGAAGGAAGGAAGGAAGGAAGAAATCACAGTGGTGGAAGCTCTCTTCTAATATAATAGATGCATTCAGGGAAAACTAATATTCTGCAAACACACAGCAGAGGAAAAAAGTACAGACCTCTCAGTGTATGTATAATTCTCTAACCATAAGACTCAAACAGAGATAATCCAGATGAAATACAGCACCATAAGGAAGTCATGTAAGATTCCTCACATAGAAAAAAAAAACAGTCTGAAATATCTGTAGATGATTGACTAAGTGATAATAAATAGGTTTGTTTTCCTGAGGTGAAGTGAGCTTGAGAGAAAGTGGTGTGTGGTTTATGGCTGCTTAGTTAGGGTGACAAGAACAACATATACAAAGATAGGAGAGAACACAGAGAAAACAAGTGGACAGTCTGTGCCTGGAGGGAAAGCATGGCACTAATTCTGCTTCTTACTTACAGAGTGCCTGAGCCTGCCGACAATGAAAGGGAATCCTGAATTAGGGGGCAAGGATATGGAAAAATAAAGACATAAGACAAAAGATGGGGTTGGGTGGTCTGCAGCTCAAGACTGCAGCACCAGCACCGTTTATTTTTAACTTTCCCTAATATATACTATTAGAAGTCAAGAGGTAACATAAGGTTACAATAGTCCAGAAAAACAAGGAAAATTTCAGTAAAAACAGAGTGCAGTAAAAACAAGACAAGGTCAACTGGTAGAAAGTAAAACAAACTCTGCAACATAGCAAAGCAATCCCAGGCACGTGGTGTTTTTTAAGTAAGCCAGTTTCTTGTACGTGCCCGACGTTGAGTACTTTAAACTTTACTGTCAGCTCCCAACGTCTCCCAGATCTTTGTTTAAAGAAGTGAACTCGCCTGTCTTAGGTTGTGTGGATCACCTTGTCTGCCTTGCCCATCATCGGGAACTTCTTCAGAGAAAGCTGAAGGCCCTGTCTTAGATTGGTCAGACTGGCACCCCCTCTTACCCTTCTCTGGCTGCAGTTCCTTTCAGGGAGAATTCATTTATATGGAGCTTGATCTTATGTAGCTGGCTGGCTAAACTCATAAAAGAATTTTGCAGTGTCCGTATAATACAAGGAAGGCATAGAAAAACCACCAGCAAAAGCACTCCCAGGCCAAGCAATGACATTACCAATCCTTTAACGTAAGTCAGGGAACAGATATAGCATTGAAATTATTTAAACAGTTTTTTTAGCAGTTTTTGCCACGTTAGAGTCCAGAGGTAGGGCTTGTTTTAATCTGGCTATTTGTCTGTGGAGTTGAAAAAGATCTAAAGATAAGTTATTATGGTGCCAAATACCATTGAGATGTGATACAACTTTTTCCCATGAGTAATTTGATTCATTATATATGTGAGGGATCACACAAATAAAATCAAACTTGGCATGACAGCACACTCGCTGTAAAGTTTGCAGAGCACAGACTTGTTCTTCTAAAGATAATACTAACTCATACAACACTTCTAGTTTTTGTTCTACCTTGTCATAAACCCGGCCTTGAACATGTAGAGCCTGTGTAGTATTATGAGTAAGCTGATTAAGATAATGGGCAGATTGTACTTTTTGTGATAGCACCACAGCAGCTGCTGCTGTGGAGGCAGCTATAGAAATAAAGGCCAAAACATCAGCTACAAGTAGCCCAACAAATAGACAAGGGCACATTAGTTCTTTCAATTGTCTTAACACCTGAATTCCAGAATCTTCATACCAAGTTTCAGAAATATTTACGGGAAGCATAACAAAAGATAGTTTTCTAACAATAAGTATGGATTAAGTTATGCTGCTATATGAGCAAATAGTAAAAGAAAAATTAGAGCAGGTAACATTAAAATAATTAGCTCCTACAGAAATATTAAACGGTCCATACATAATGACATAAGGTGGTGATACACAACTCATAATTATTTTTTAAAGGATTAATTGGGCCAGGTTATGTTATTGAGTGCAGCCATCAGCATCCAAACATGATGTTGAGGATGCCCATTCATCCACCACAGTCCAAGATTGTATTTATTAGTAAGATTAGCTCCAGACCAGTCCATTAGTTGAGAGTTAGTTCCAGAAATATTGGTAACAAATGGCTGTACATGCCTGTACCTTATTGGATGAGGCTCTCCTGTAGATACTACTATTTGTGAAGAATTAATGTAACGGGGGTATCATATAGGATGGAGTAGAATTTGCGTGAACTGGGTCCCCAGTGGGTAAAGATGCCATCTGTATATTGCACATTTGATTTTTGTCTGGGATCTAAATTTTGTGAGTCACGGATAGCATTATAATACAGCCTGGAATGGAGCCTTTAGAGCTGGTGATAAAGCAAAAAGGAGTTCCACTGTGTGAAGCTGAGATATCTCAAATCTTGGTGTGCTGGATGAAGGGATCGGGGGCTGTAATGTATGCTGATCTATTGACGTGATGAGTACTTCAACTCCCTCCCAAGTTGTAGGGTGCACAATCGGGGGATCCGGCATGTAAGCCCAATGTGTCAGCTTTTGTGTCATCTGAATGAGCCTCCATAATCCTAACGCAATGCTCAGGCAACTAGCGGTATTTATTTTCTTCCTGCTAAAAAACCAAACATGTCCTCGACCCCATGTTAAAACCGGATAGGGCCCATGCCAATCAACTGTTAAAGGATCCTTCCACTTAACTGGGGCAAAAACTCTTTGCTCTTTTTTCCCCAATACCACTGTGCTGTGGAAAGTTCATTATAATCTAAACTTTAAAAATTTAGTACAAATAAAACATGAGAAGAATATTAACAGGAGAGAAGGGGTGTAATTCCCCACCTTTTAATTTAAAAATTTGGTGTTTGAGCAAACCATTAGCTCGTTCAACAATTCCTTGACCTTGAGGATTATAGGGAATACCTGCAGTGTTAATAATCTGATAAGATTTACAAACATTTTGAAAAGCTTGTCTGACATATCCTGGACCATTATCAGTTTTAATATGTAAAGAAGTCACATAGTGGCAAAGCAGTGTAAGAAATGAGCAATACAATGTTTGTTAGTCTCCCCAGCAAGAGGAGTAGCCATAATAAAATTAGAGTAGGTATATGGTAACATGGACAAAGCGTAGCCATCCAAAAGATTGAATCAGGCAGGAATTTAGTCTACTTTTTCCATGGTGGAGGTGGTCAGGGTAATGATGTAGATTTCCTCCAGGTGACTGTCAGGCTGTAGCAGCAGCAGCCACAGAAGCAGGGCCTCTCAGTGGCTCCAAGGGAAACCAGCATACCTCGTGCTGGGCTGTAAATTTCTACACAGACTGGTCAAGGATACAAGTAATACATAGGCTTGGCAGGTTATGGCCCCACTAGTTTATAAGACTATTTAGACAATAGCCCAGGACAATTTACCAAAATGACAGCTTTTTTAACTAGATAGTTCTTTTAATAGGGCTGATTTTCTAGGCAGATAAAGAGGGCTCAGGCCTGTACTACTATTTTCCATGCCTTTTCCTTCTGTCTATTTTGCCACATTTTTTATGACTCTGGTCCCTTGTTCTAAAAATGGGATGATGGGCGAAGATTCATCTTTTGTAACTTCTTCACGCTGACTCAGGGGTGTTTATCCTACCTAGCCAGGAACCTATAACTTTAGTCTATTTTACGAAGAGATTACCAGTGTTAGATGTCATTAAGAACAATATTTTAACTTTTGACAAATGTACAGACTTTTTTTTCCAACTACAGCAGTGTAGCTTGTTTAGCACTCTGGTTTGCAAAAGCATCTGTAGGAATGTAACCTTTAGTAACCCTAACAATGCCTAAGTCACCTGTCCAGGTCTTTAGACTGATGGTAATAGAAATACAACTCTCATGTTTACAAATTTTTTTCTTGAACAAATAGATTTCATGTAGCTGGAATTAGTTCAAAAGTTACTGCCAATTAGGGCTTTTGGAACATATAGGAGTTGGGATTTAAACCATTCCCCACATTTTATAACTTTAGCTTTTTAGTACTATCACAGATTACTAACAAGTTTCTGTCCCTACAAGGTAGATAGTCATGGACATTAGGCATGCTTACAAACTATCTTCCCATGACCTCCTGGCTTTGACCAATTTTTGAAGGGCCATGCACAAATGACTCTAAGATCTGACATTTTTGCCATCCAAGCAATGGCTTACTGCCTCTGGATGTTCCTCCATTGCTCTTGTCCCAGGAATGTCGTCTCTACATTGGAATAAATGCCTCATCTGCATTTCCCTTAGCTGGTCGCTGGACTTGAACTCGGGGCCTGAGTGCTGTCTCTCAGCTCTACAGCTCAAGGCTAGCACTCTGTCACTTTGAGTCCCAAAGCAACTCTGCTAGCTCTTTCAGCACTCTGCTGGCTGAGTAGAGGTTAAAGTCTCACAAGGACCTTTTTTTGCCCAGGCTGGCTTTGAACTAGTTTGTAGATCAATGAGTCTTATAAAAGGCCACTTTACTCCAATTAAAAGCAACAAGGTGGTCAACATAGAAGTAGCTTTTAAGCATGCTCTTACCTGAAACTTATTAAGAGCCAAAGTTATATCTGACAAACTTGTAAGAATCCTCTGTGCTTTGCTCTGGACTTGCTGGAAACTTAAAAAACATATAAGAGCGAACTGGAATAGCAATTATTTTGGTAATCCTAATTTTTCCACTTTGAGACAAATGTTAAGAACAATTTACTTTTAAACTTCATGTCCAGAAATCCATTTCTAATATTTAAGCCACCTACTAATTTCTTTTATTATTTTATATTTCAGTTTTTAGTTACATTAAAAAAAATCCCTTAAAATCTCTGGGCCAAGTGTCACTCATTGTCTCTTGGCTGCTTGTTTTAAAACAGATACACATAAAAACTTTTAAACTCAAATGATAATTTTTTATTAATGCAAGAATTACAATCACCATCACTGTACGAAGAAGATAAACTTAACACCTTTATGACATTTAAAAACATACCCTAATTGTAGAACATAATTGAAAGCAAGTCACATTATACAAATACATTTTTAACCCACTTTATAAGTCCAAGGGGCAGTTTTAGCAATACTAATCAGATCATCACATCACTAATTTTTACCATCATGTTTCTGGTATTTATCTGTAGAGAAAAAGTACAGAATAAAGATGGGCCACTTGGCCCCTCTGTGGAATGGGAACGCACCTAATCTCAATCTTTAGGGTAAGATGAACTGCGTTTGTGCCAGCTTGTCCTCTTTTACGATGTGTGGACTCCTCCCATGGCCCGTCCCACCATGTGTGACCAGCTCAACTGCACTTTTGAATGTTTATCTCTTACTCCTAAACATAGGTCTTTTGTTGGCATTTAAATTTTTTCCTTTTCTTATCTCTTGGTTTTTGAATGAAAATACACAGTTTTAGACAGACAGAACAGGTAATGTCTTTGACAGTGTTAAACAAACTTTTATATTTAAACTTCTAATATTTATCCCCAAATTTTAGCGAAGGAAACTAAATTCCAAATATCCATTGCATTTTTGATAAGCCAGATAACTTGATTACAGTGTAAACAGCCTTATGCATTTTAAAATACCAGATTTTTTAAGTTTTAAGTTAAAGAATCTTGAAAAATCATTTAAAACTATATGAAAATCTTTAAAATTTTTGATAATGTCCAAACCTCATAACCCTTTGAATTTTAAACTTAAACTCACCCAATTGTTACAGCATGCTGATAATTTTTATCTTGAACATATTCACAAACACATACAAAACACACACAGATCTTAAAGCATGCAAAAATCAAAATCAGATCAAAACAGCTTGGTACTGGCATAAGAACAGACCTCAGGACCAATGGAATAGAATTGAAAATCCAGAAATGAACCTACAGACTTATAGCCATCTAATCTTCAATAAGGGAGCTAAAAAAAATAGAATGGAAGAAAGACAGTAAATGGTGCTGGCAAAATTGGTTAACTACTTGTAGAAAATTAAAGCTAGATCCTTATATATGACCCTGCACCAGAATCGATTCCAAATGGATTAAAGACCTCGGAGTCAAAGCAGACACTCTGAAAACATTACAGGATGGAATAGGAGAAACCATAGGTCTCCTTGGCGCTGGCCGAAATTTTCTTAATAGAGACGAGGAAACACAACAACTCAAAGAAAGGTTGGACAAATAGGATTGCATGAAGTTGCAGAGCTTCTGCATGGCAAAGGACATAGCTAGCAAGATCACTAGAAAGCCCACCGATTGGGAGAAGATCTTCACTAGCCATACAACAGACAAGGGTCTCATATTTAAAATATACTTGGAACTCAAAAAATTAAATCCCCCTACAACAAATCCTCAAAGAAACAACTGCTCAATAAATAAGTGGGCTAAAGACTTAAATAGAAACTTCTCTGAAGAAGATATAAGGATGGCCAATAAACACATGAAGAAATGCTCAACCTCTCTAGCCACAAAAGAAATACAAATCAAAACAACATTGAGATACCACCTCACCCCAGTTAGAATGGCAAAAATCAAGAACTCTAACAACAACAGATGCTGGAGGGCATGTGGACAGAAGGGAACCTTACTTCATTGTTGGTGGGAGTGTAAACTTGTTCAACCACTTTGGAAAGCAGTATGGAGGTTCCTCAAATATCTTCACATAGAGCTCCCCTATGACTCAGCAATCCCACTTTTGGGCATTTACCCAAATGTTTACAAACAAGACCACACTAAAGCTACCAGCACAACTATGTTTATTGCAGCATTATTTACCATAGCTAAGATATGGAACCAACCCAGATGCCCCTCAGTAGAGGAATGGATCAAGAAAATGTGGTATATATACACAATGGAATTCTATGCCTCCATCACAAAGAATGACATTGCCCCATTTGTTAGGAAATGGAAAGACTGGAAAAAAATATGTTAAGTGAAGTAAGCCAAGCCCAAACAAACATAGGTCCCATGGTTTCTCTTATTTGCAATATCTAGTATATGTATGAGTCAAGCAGAAAAGATCAGATAATATGATGTTAGGAAAATGAACCCTTAGACACGTATTTTAATATTTTTTTCTTTCATGCATTTGTTTCTAACGCATTTATAAGATTATTTCTTCCTTGCTTTGTATGTCCCTCCCACACAGTATAACTTCTGCTTTCACTATATTTGATGTCGGTATAATTTGTGGAGGAGATGGGGAAAAACAAGTCTTTTAATGATACAAGTGGACTTGTTGCAACGATGAGAAGTACAAGTTGTCATGTCGAAAACGAACTTTACAACTTTGGTGTGGGGGGGAGGGTTGGGTTGGGGGGGAGGCTGGGAAGGGATGTGAAGTGTACACAAAGGAGGAGGCTGCAATGCTTGATAAGAAATGTACTCATTATCTTGCCCATGTAATTGTAACCCCTCTGTACAGTATGTTCACAAAAAATAAATATTAAAAAAAAAATCAAAATCAGTTGTACGTACATTTAAAACTGATGCCAATTCTAAAACAGGACTAGATAAGACAACACCAAAGGCTGAGTTTGGGGCTAATGGGCCCCCAATATATCCCTACCTTAGAAAACATAGAACAGAAAACACACTGAAGTAAACAAGACAAACAAGTGGCCACAAAGACAAAATCAGGTCTCAGTGAATGGGGCGACATCTCACCCCCATTCACAATTGGGACTCAAATCCACTTACCATGGGACTTGAACCCCCTCTACTCACCTCTGGAGAATTTTTCTTTTAGATTCCTGCAAACATTGACCCAGGGTCTTCTAAGGTGGAGGAGAACTCCCAGTCATCTTGGGGCAAGGGAAAGAAGTCCCTAGCGGCTGTCCCCTCAGACTGACAAGTTCTCCACCATACTCACACCCCCTGAGCCAAGGCCCGAGGCTAAGCTCTTGCTGGTGTCACTTGCAGGTGGTCTGTAGCAGTTTCCTCAGGCTGTGAGTTCTCCCTGATGGCCCTTTTAAGTTATTGTTAGATCCTGCAGGTTTCTCATCCCCCACCCCCCCACTTCTGGATCCAGAGAGGGTGGAGGAAGTGGCAGTGAAGGGTAGAAACGGGGGTCAGTTTAAAGTGTAAGTATAAAGGAAGGAGCTAGAGAGAAACAGATATTAAGAGGGTGTTGAAACAGATATTAAGAGGGTGTTATCCATTCTCTTCCGGTCTCTCGCATCAGGATGAATCTCAGAGAAGAAACATTCCAAGAATTCCAGAATACATAAACACAAAAATTGAGACAAAACACATTTACAGCATGCATGTTGAAGACTGTCAGACAGAGAGTACCGGACTACAGACGGGCCCAAATGTCTGCACTAGTGGATAGTTTACCCTGATGGGGACCCGGGGGTTAGCTCCCATCGGCCCAGTTGGCTGTCTTATAGTGCATCTGCCAAGACCTCTTGCCAACCCCAATACAGAACCTGCAGGCTACACAGATACCAGACAATTACAAAGCAGCAATGTTTTAACTTACAGGCCATTTGCATTATAGCGTCCCTGAATCCTTTTTTCCATTTTTTTTTTTTTTTTTGCTAAGTTTCTAAACTAATAGTTCCTTTCTCTGGGAACCAGGGGTATACTTCCTCAACAAAGTGAAAGAAACATTCTAACTGACTCTGTCTAACTTTCACTCCTTGAGCGTGAAGCATACCCTTGAGAGACTGCACATATAGTGTGCAGCTGTTACCTTGCCCCATAATTTCTTGCTCCTGACTATAGTCTCCTCTGCTCTCTATTTTTGGACGTCCTCTTACCTTAGAGGTGTCTTCTGCCATGATCCCAGGTTGTCAGGTCCCTGTTCTGGCGCCACTTGCCCAAGCCTGTCAGCAACGAAAGGCAATCCTGAATTAGGGGGAGAGGATATGGAAAAACAAAGACATAAAACAAAGAATGGGGTCAGGATGTCTGCAGCTCAAGACTGCAGCACCATTTATTTTTAACTTTCCCTAATATATACTATTAGAAGTCAAGAGGTAATATAAGGTTACAATAGTCCAGAAAACAAGGAAAATTTCAGTAAAAACAGTGTAGTAAAAACAAGATAAGGTCAACTGGTAGAAAGTAAAACAAACTCTGCAGACATAGCAAAGCAATCCCAGGCACGTGGTGTTTTTTAAGTAAGCCAGTTTCTTATACATGCCCCACATGGAGCACTGGGGTCAAGATGACCTTTAAACTTTACTGTCGGCTCCCAACAACAGCGCAGTTGGTGGTATTCATATCCCTGCATTGTGGGGCTATGACATGGAGAGACACAGTAACATGCCTGACAAAACACAGGAGAGTGTTGTTTCTGCATTTGTGTCTCTTACCTGCTGACCTGGGGAAGGAGCTGATTAATGTCCCATGAGCCTACATTAGGGTAGAGAGGCCCTGCCTTTGTAGGGAGTTACAAGAAGGCACAGGCAGACTACATTTGGTTCTGTGTACATGGATTTGTGTATGTATGAATGTGTATACGGATGTGTGTGTGTGTGTGTGTGTGTGTGTGTGTGTGTGTGTTGGTCTAAAGAATAATGTATCAGCTGTCTCCTGAGAGAATATGGGGAGTACATTCTCATTTCAGTAATAAAATTCACTGATATATTAGGCAGATTGTTTAATTTTCAAATGTATCTGGAAACATTTTCATATGTGTTTACCCTAATAACCACTACCTTGAGTTAAAATATGACAGTCTGGCTGTGCATCTGAGGCTTTAGAAAGTGGCCTGCTCTACTGAATAGTACTCAATGTTGTAAATTCAGAAATAACTAGAGTTCTCTTGTGTTTTTAGAATGTTGGCAATACCATCTCTACTGTCAGGCTGGTACATTAGTTTACATGTGATTAACGGGTGAAATGTCTTCAACAATTTGCACTAGAATTCCTCCGAGAAACATGACCAATAATTGATGTGTGCATGCATATGCATGTGTGTGTGTACACACACATAATACATATACACAACATATTAAATAGAGTAGGGTTGATGTTAAGGGATTGACACATTATTGTGGAGCTTCAGGGGAGGATGACAGGTTGGAGACCCAGGGAAGTGCTGATAGGGAGAAAAAAGGCTGTTTGTGCTCATCTCTATAATCTCAGCATTGGGAGGCAGTGACTGGGGGATTATGGTTAGTAGTCAACCCAAACAAAATGTACAAAGCCCAAACTCAACATCTGGCAAGGTGGTATATCACTGCTACTCCAACTATGTGGGAAATATAAATAGGAGGGCTAAAGTCTAGACTGGGTCTGTGGGAAAAAGCAAAGATGTATTCTTTAAAAATGCCAAAATCTGGGGGCATGTCTCAAGAAAGAGTAGAGTGTCTGCCCAGTTAGCACGAATCCTTAAGTTCAAATCTCATTACTGCTAAAAAAAAAAAAAAAAAAAACGCAATTACAATAAAAATCACAAATGACCACAAAAATCCACCATTAAAATCATCTGCGGGCTTTCTCAGGGATGTCAGAGGTCAGTCTGTTCTGTTTGGGCATTCACTCTTAAATGAGCCCTGCCCACGTACAGAAGGTCATCTGCTGTACACAGAGTCTCTGGATTTAAAGGCTAATGCTTCTCACTAACATTCCTAAGAACGGACTATATATAAAATTAACAAGTTAACTAAGAAACTTTATCAGATAGCCTGGAATTTGAGAACACTCTGTTGTGGGGGTCAGTTTCACAAAATTCAGAGAGAATTTTAGCAGAACATTTTCAAATTATTTATATGTGAAAAAATCCTTATACATTGTCTCTTTTCCCATCCTTCCCCAGCACCATGTTCCTTCAAATGACTAAACACTGAAAAACACTGTACCTAATTTCTGTAGTTGCTTTAAAATTTGGAACATTTTTCTCCCTGTCAAGAAAAGGCTGGCTTACCTCTGTGTATGGCTCTGAAGGCCCACCTAGAAGAAGAGAGCTTATTATTTATTCCTGGTTCCTACTGAAGGGTTAAAGTACTTGAGGCAGTGACCATTTGTTGCTTGTTTCAGAGCAGAGCAACACGTGGTGCTAAACCACCTGGTTGTGTGCCTTTATAAGACCTGCCAATCCTTAGCTCCAGGCTCTCCTCCTGGGCTCCGCTGTGTCAGAGTGTAGGACGAGGCCTGAGCTGCAGCCCATTTAAACAAAACAGCTGTAGAGTCTGAGTCTCGGTGATCTTCTTGGTGTGGGGTCCTGTGACCTTGGCTTAACATATTAGTGGGGGCTTTTCCGGGATCCCCGCAAAGACCCCCAAGACGTCAGACTCCAAAGGTAAAACAGCGCTGTCCTTGTTAATTTGTCTTGTCCTGTCATTTGTCTGTTTTACTTTCATTTCCCTTGTGAGGATGGCCGCTCCGATTCCTAAAGGGTTGTCAAAATGGACGTGCTTGCACAACATCCCTGGAGGAACTGGGAGACGTCCCAGATCCTCTTGTGGGGCGAGGGTAACCCTGCCGTGTGGAGCAGGGGTCCTTGGAACCCCGCCGTGTGGGGTGGGGGTCCTTGGAACCCCGCTGTGTGAATTGTGGGGTAGGGGTCCGTTCAGTGTTGGGCCAGAACTGACCAAGAGGGCCTCCTAACTGAGGCCCAACTGGCCCACTGTGGGTCTGCTCCTCCTGCTGTCGGGCATGGGTATGGAACCCCTCCATGACAGGAGTCAGCAGACCAATTCCGGGAATCTCCACTTAGTAAGCTTTTTTTTTCTTTTTTTGGTAACTGTCAGCCTGCGTGTGTCTTGTTTGTACTGTTTATTGTTTTTGGACTGAATGACTGATGGGACTGAAAACCATGGGCACCACTCCATCTATCCCCCTAGACATACAAAAAGAAACAGAAAGAGGAAAAGGAAAGGTAGCCCCTGGTTTTTCAGGGAGATAACTTGGAAGAAGAAATGTTTCCTCCTCCATATTCCCCTTCCCAGGTTCCTTTTGCAGAACCTGAGAATGATCAAGAGGAGGAGGGAGCTATAGAACACTTGGCACCTGCCCTTAAAGTTTCTGAGGGGCCAGTCACTCCATGACACCATGGGATCAGCCCCTCTTCTAGTGCAGCTGTTGTTTCCATACTCGCCATAGGACCTGTGGATGTGGATGGTCAACAGAAACTCCAGTATTGGCCATTTTCTACCAGTGATCTATACAATTGGTGCACCCAAAATGCCCCCTTTTCTGAGAAACCCCAGGATTTAATTTGTTTGCTTAAAACTATTCTCTTTACTCATCAGCCCACTTGCGATGATTGTAGTCAGCTTTAACAGGTCCTTTTTTACCACTTAAGAGAAAGACCGTATCCAAGAGGTGGCCCTACAGGAGCACCCATCACGGATCCTGCCCTGATCGCTGCCCATTTTCCTGAGATCCGACCAACACGGGACTACAATGCGGTTGAAGGTAGGGAGTGACTCCTTGTCTATCACCAGGCTCTGTTGACAGGTCTCAAGGTGGTGGCTCGCTGACCAACTAATTTGGCCAAAGTTTATGATGTTAGACAGAGAAGAAGTGAAAGTCTGACAGCATATCTTGAGCAGCTCATGGAAACTTTTAGTCAATATACTCCATATGATCTTGAGACCCAGAAGTTGGCTCAGATGATTATGTTTGCCTATATAAATCAAGCTGCACCAGACATAAAGCAAAAGTTGCATGTTCTAGACAGACTTGCTGACAAGTCTTTTAGGGGTCTAGTAGCTGTGGCGGAAAAGGTTTACAATAAGAGAGAGAAAGAGGAGCAAAGACAGGAAAGGAAGGACAGAGAATGTGTAATTGAGCATGAAAAGAGAGACTGAGCCAAGGAAAAGAGACCAGACTTGTTGGACTTGGCACTATCACATGTCGAACATACCTGGTTCTCATACCTCAACAGTTTCATTAGAGATGGAAAAAGGTACGTGGGTGCAGCAGTCACCATGGACACTGAGATAGTGTGGGCAGAAGCACTCCCCCAGAGAACGTCTGCACAAAAACCAAAAGTAGTGGCACTAACAAAAGCCCTAAAAATGGGAAAATGAAAGAGACTAAACATGTACACGGACAGTCAGTATGCTTTTGCCCCCGTCCATGTCCATGGAGCCATTTACCAAGAGAGGGGGGCTACTGACACCTGAGGGAAAGACTATTAAAAACAAACAAGAAATTTTAAGCCTCATCTGGGCCTTAAGGGAACCAGCAAATATTGCCATTATGCACTGCCCTGGCCATCAAAAGGGAACTGATTCTATAACCAAAGGAAATACCTTGGCCAATCAGGCAGCTAAGGAGGCAGCCCTCCAGCCAAGAGTGGAAATACTGATTCTAGTAGACCCAGAGCCATGAGCTTTGCCTCCTGAGCCTCAGTACTCCCAAGAAGACTTGGGGTGGATAAAGAAAATTCCCATGGCCTATAAACTCCCGGACAGAAGGAAACAAAGACTGGTGGAAAACTGGTGAGGGGAAACTTATCTTGCTACAAAGATTGGGCAAGGGGATTCTTAAGAGAATCCATCAGGTCTCTCACAGGGGAACCCGAAGAATGCAGGACTTGCTCCGACACTCAGAAGTAAAATTTAGGCAAGGAAATCAACTCATTGAGGACATGGTTAAAAATTGTAAAGCCTGTCAGCTCACCAATGCCCCCAATCAACCTGTTACAAAAGGAGCTCGCCTCCGTGGATATAGGCCAGGTGTGTATTGGGAAGTATACTTCACAGAAATTAAAACTGGAAAATCTGGATATAAATATTTGCTAGTTTTTGTAGACACTTTTCAGGATGGGTTGAAGACTACACAACAAAGCATGAGACTGCAAAGGTTGTGGCTATGAAGCTCCTGGAAGATATCCTACCCAGGTATGGCTTCCCATCCACCGTCGGGTCGGACAATGGACGGGCCTTCATCTCAAAAGTAAGTCAGGGAATACCCACGGCACTGGGGATGGATTGGAAATTGCACTGTGCTTATAGACCCCAGAGTTCAGGGCAGGTAGAAAGAATAAATTGGACTCTAAAAGAGACCTTAACTAAATTGGTCATGGAGACTGGCGCAGACTGGGTATCGCTCCTTCCTTTCACCATGTTTAGTATAAGACATTCACCCTATCAGCTTGGCTTTACTTCTTTTGAAATAATGTATGGATACCCTCCACCCATTATCCCTAGCCTTCAGACTGAATTGCTTGCTGATTTGGATGATACTGAATTTCTGTGTAAGCTTGACTATTTATAGCTGGTACATAAGAGTATGTGGCCCCAGCTTACAGCATTATATGATTCTGCTTCTATTCCTACCCCCCATTTGTTTAAACCAGGGGACTGGGTGTTTGTTCGAAGGCACAACTTGAGATCTCTGGAACCACGGTGGAAGGGACCTTACATGGTGCTACTGGCTACTCCTCCTGCCCTTAAGGTGGATGGCATTGCTGCTTGGATCCACTGCTCCCATGCCAGGCCGGCAGACCCCTTTGCCCTGGACCATGGGGAAACATGGGAAGTCTCCAATCATCCTACCCAAACAATCCACATATGCCTCAAGAAAAAAAAAATGGACTGATTGTTATTGGTATACCTGCTCAAGATCAAAAGCTGTTGGAGTTTAGTTTTGGGCCAGAGCCACAAGATTGTGTCTCAGGACCATAAGTCAAGGGGGGGAATGAAAGGTTAAAGTACTTGAGGCAGTGACCATTTGTTGCTTGTTTCAGAGCAGAGCAACACGTGGTGCTAAACCACCTGGTTGTGTGCCTTTGTAAGACCTGCCAATCCTTAGCTCCAGGCTCTCTTCCTGGGCTCTGCTGTGTCGGAGTGTAGGATGAGGCCCAAGCTGCAGCCTGTTTAAATAAAACAGCTGTAGAGTCTGACTCTTGGTGGTCTTCTTGTTGGGGATTCCTGCGACCTTGGCATAACACTATCTAGGCATCATTACCCAGTAAGCTCAGTCTTCATCAAAATATCCATGACTCCAAACTAAGCAAGCATACCTCAGAGAAGGCCCTTTGGATATGGGTAGCTCGGACCATTTGGCAAGTTCTTCTAACCTTCCCATGACTGTATGTTCCCAGGCAAACTAACTACTTGCTGTCTTGCTTCCTTTCTTCATCTTCTTCCTTCTTTTTTTATTTCTGTGAAATAAACACACTGTACCAATAAGTCAAGGCTGGCGTTTTGATGAGGAGCATAAGAAACTCTACAGAACAAAAATGAGTTCTTATTCTAGTGTCTCCACCTAATATTTTTGGTGTCTGAGTTGGTAGGTATTTTGAGTGATATAATTTGAGTGCATAGAGTCTCAAAAGTGTATTATGAAATATAGATCCTAAAACACAGCCACAAGAGAGGGAGATTGCTTATTCATTTGCCAGGAACTCAGCAGGTACTGGTTTTAAATCACATCTTTTCTTAGGCTTTGCTGAACAAGGAACTGAGACCTGCAGCCTTGGTTCCCCCAGGAGCTTCCTCAAATTGCAGACCCCTGTCCACCGACTACTTGCTGAAGAGTTGGCATCTGAACAAGGTCCCTGTGTGTCTCTTGTTGAGCTCTCCTAAGGAGATCTTGAGATACAGACATAGCACCTGGAATTGCTGAAAAAGGTATAAAAGACCCAGGAAGAGAAGAGAGTTGAATAAAGGAAGAAAAGGTGAACTTTATGGAAGTAGAGCTGTGAGCCAAGTGGTTGGGCACCAACCTTGAACGAAGAACCCAAGTTAGTGTGCGAGGCCTTGATTGAAGAGGACACACACACACACACGCGCACACACACACACACACACACACATACCCGACACGACAAACTTCACTGATTTCCAACTTTGACCTATTTGGATTTTGGAGGGTCCAAGAATATAATGAGACTTGGTTCTAAGTGGCCATATTATGCTTTGTTTATAATCTTGAGTTATGTCTCATGATTATATAATTGGATATTATAGACATTAGCAATTGATAATTCTGTGTAGAAGATAATGTTTTTTACTAAGAACAACACTCTAGTGCTAAAATGTATAAGCATAAATGAAGTCTGAAAAATGAGGGAAAATAAGGATACAGGTGGACCTGTTGCAACAATGAGAAGTACAAGTTGTCATGTCAAAAACGAACTTTACAACTTGGGAGGGGAGGATTGGGTGGGGAGAGGGAGGATGGGAAGGGTAAACAAAGGAGGAGGCTACAATGCTTGATAAGAAATGTACTCACTCTCTTGCCCATGTAATTGTAACCCCTCAATACAGTATTTTCACAATAAAAAAAGAGAAAAAAATGAGGCATACTCTCAATTCTTGTGTTTGGTTTTACAATGTATAAATGGTGGCATATATAATGTTTTTGTTTGTTTTGTTTTTATGTACCAGTCCTGAGGTCTGATCTCAGGGCTTGGGTGCTGTATGTGAGTTCTTTTACTTAAGGCCAGCATTCTACCACATGAGCTACAGCCTCACATCCAGGGTTTTTGTTTTTTTTTTTGGTGATTAATTGCAGATAAGAGTCTTAGGTTTTCCTGCCCAGGCTAGCTTTGAATCAAGATCCTCACATCTCAGCCTCTTCAGTAGCTAGGTTTTACACATATGAACCACTGGTGCCTGGCTAATGTTTTAACCCACAATGACATTAGTTCTGTGTTATTACTTCTTTCCTTTTTTATTTTTAATTTTATTTTATTGTAAAAATGCTGTACAGAGGGGTTACAGTTAGATGAGTAAGGCAATGAGTATATTACTTGTCGATCTTTGTTTTCCCTTCCCTTATTGTTGTTGCTCTATCACTATCTTTTCCCTCTTCCACCTCCCACACTCCTCCCCACCAATATATTGTCCTGTGTATAACATTGTTGAAATGGTCATCCTCTGTCCTTATTTCATGGTTTTGTTATTCCCCTTCTCCTCCTCAGATTAGACAAATGTATATACCAGATGCAGGGTACCAAAATCAAGTACAGTGACAACAGGGGATGTACCGTAGGGGGAAGAATATACAAAGGGAACCAAAAAAATCACATAGTACATTTAAAACAGCAGCAACAAAGAAAGACCTCTTGTGTCCATATCTTGTGGCTCATTTCATTTAACATCATCTTATATGGTCATATGTACACAGCTTTTGATCTTTTCAGTTCATATGATAAGATTATCCTATATGTATACTAATTATTGCAAATAAGGGAAACCATGAGACCTAAATTTCTTTGGGTCTGGCTTACTTCACTTAATATGATTTTTCTCCCTAAGTCTTTCCATTTCCTAACAAATGGGGTGGTGTCATTCTTTCTGATGGAAGCATAGAATTTATACATATATATATCCCACGTTTTCTTGATCCACTCATCTACTAAGGTGCATCTGGATTGTTCCGTACTTTGAAATGTTTTTTTTTTTTTAATTTTTTTATGATACTGCTTTTCAGGATTTGGACCATAACTCTTTAACTCTTAACAATTGGATTAGCCTCTTCCCAGTCCATCCCACAGTACTTCTGCCTTGCTACTTTATTTTTCTATGGTTCACACTTCAATTCAGCATGGTATTTTATTTTATTTTTTTCTAGATTTTTTTTATTGTGAAAATACTGTACACAGGGGTTACAATTACATGGGCAAGATAGTGAGTACATTTCTTATCAAGCATTGTAGCCTCCTCCTTTGTTTCCCCTTCCCATCCCTTCCCATCCTCCCCCTGCCCCCCCCATCCTCCCTGCTCACCCCCTGCCCCAAAGTTGTAAAGATCGTTTTCGACATAATGACTTGTACATCTCATTGTTGCAATGGGTCCACCTGTATCCCTACTTAAACGATTTGTTTTTCCCCTTCCCCTCCACAAATTACACCGACATCAAATACAGTGAAAACAGGGTTTATAATGATTGGGAGGGACATACAAAGCAACAAAGAAATAATCTTATAAATGCATTAAAAACAATTGCATGAAAGAAAAAAAATTTGAATACATATCTTAGGGTTCATTTCCCTAACATCACCTTATCTGACCTTTTCTGGTTGACTCCCACATATACTAAATATTGCAAATAACTTATTTCAAAGTCATTTTTTTGTCAAATACTTTGACACATTTCTCAGCTTCATATAGATGAGACTTGGTAAACAAAATATGTCTGACAATTCTTGGGAAAGTTCCCAACATTGAGATGCTTCAAAATTATAGAACATTTCATTCTATTATAAAATACAGTATTCATTAGCGCAAGATAGGGCATCCATCAAGAAAGGCTTGTTAGTTGAGATGTTCCTGGTCACAGCTGGAGTTCCATGGTTAACATTGTATACTGAGTTCCTATCATTAGTTCTTGCAGTTCCTCTGTGTCTTTCTGTTTCCTAGTGTTGCTTACGATTTTAATCTACTTCAGCTTCAAGTGCTGAAGGTAACATTGATAACTCACTTTGCTGAGTGATATAAGCTTTTCCAAGTGACTCTGAACAAAATTTAACAAAATCTTAAGAGGACTGATTTACAAACAAAAAAGACATTTTGGATCTTTTGTTAAATAGTTTTTCAACGATGCAAACCAAAACTTCCAGAATCCCAAAGAAAGAACACGTTTAATGTATATATTGCTCCTGTTTATGGAACAGTATTTAATAGGACAGTTATAGCTTTTAGTCAGTTGGCAAAATATCAAGTGTTTGAATTAAATCATATATATCTTCAATTCCATGTCCCATTGTATGCTTCTAGTTGTATTATTTTTTTAATTAGACAAATTTATGGGGCATGGAAGGACACTTCAGCATATATACATGGTTGTAATGATCTAATCAATACAGTTCCTATTTCTATATCATTAATATTTTTTGGATACTAATGTGTAATTTGTTGGGTAAAAATAAAATAAAAACCTCAAAAGCAAGACATGGTTATTCCCCTTAAGATGTTATTTCCCTTGAAAAATTATTTATATTGTCAAGGTGATGTCCATAGGAGTTACATTTACATAAGTTTCATTTCTTGTTGAATATTGTTATCCCCTCCCTCCTTTATCTCCCACTTCCCCACCTCTCACCACTCCCCACAACTTGTGATGTTCATTTCCAACATATTTTCTCATGAGTTTCACTGTTGCATTGGTTTGCTCTGTCTTTTGTCTCACCATTTTATCATTCCTCTTCCCTATTCAGATAAATGTATATACAATACACAGTGACCCAAATCAAATAGTGACAACAAGGGATAATCCATAGGGAAAAGATAAAGGAAAAAACATAGCACCTTAAAAAACAACACCAACAAAGAAAACCCTCTTGTTTCCACATCTTGGAGTTCATTTTGCTTAGCATCACCTTGTATGACCCATATGTACATAGCTATTGAGCTGTTGTGATACTCTTCTAGGACTAAACTAGACATACACTAGTTATTACCAATGAGGGAAACCATGGAGTCTGTTTCTTTGGGTCTGGCTTACTTATTTAATATTATTTTTTCCTACTCTTTCATTTCTTTACAAATGGGGAGATGTCATTCTTTCTGATGGGAACATAGAATTCCATTTTGTATATATACCATATTGTCTTGATCCATTCATTTACTGAAGGGCATCTCAGATGGTTCCATATCTTAGCTATAGATTATTCATTTTTTAAGTTTGATTAGTCCATATGGTACATATTTATGGCATATGGTCTTATATTTCATTGCTTGTGTACAACATGTGCTGATTATCTTATTACTTTGTATTAGGAGCCTTTAAATTCTTCAAATTCCTCTTCTGGTTATTCATAAATGTTGACCAGCTGGTTGTTATTATTGCTTTTTAAACTATATTTTCTTAAAAGAATAGCTTTAGATAAAAGCAAAGCTGGAAAAATAACCCAGAGTTCTTATAGGAACACAGACTTTCCTGCCCAGGCTGGCTTTGAACCACGATCCTCAGATCTCAGACTCCTGAGTAGCTAGGATTATAGACATGAGCCACTGGCGCCTGGCTAACTGTTACTTTTTTTGGTAACAAATTAGTTTTTTTTTAATTTTGTTTATGTGTGTGTGTGTGTGTGTGTTTGTGTGTGTGTGTGTGTGTGTATGTGTGTGTGTGAGAGAGAGGGAGGGAGAGAGAGAGAGAGAGAGAGAGAGAGAGAGAGAGAGAGAGAGAGAGAGAGAGAGAGAGAGAATGAAAGAGTATTGCTGCCAAAAAGGATTATTGAAGAATATAAAAACCTTAACGTCTGATAAGATAGTAATATATTTTAAGCACTTGGAAGTGGTGGTATCACAGTTTCTCTTTTCTGAACACACAGTGTCTGTCCCTCCCCAATGTTTTCCTGATCTGGTTTGTTGTGCAGGAGACAGCATAGCTGACCAATGTTGCAGATGGCAGGCCTCGGCCACTGCCTCCAGTCTTTCTTCACCACTTTCTCAGCCTTGAAGAAATTGTGTGTCTCCAGTTTGTCTTGTTTGAGCTTAATTTATCTTATCAGTGTGCATTCTATTTCCTGCTCCTGAAAAGAAGTCTCAGTTACATAGACCCGGGAAAGGGTCAGGAGCAATGGGCTTATCACTGATTGCCTTCCAACATAGCCAACGTATTCCTGAGAGATCTTCAACCCACACTGCACATGGAAGTCCTCACACTCATCCTGCCTCATTTGAATGCATCTGTGATAACTTTAAATTCAGTCAGTATGCAGTGTAAAAACTCAATGTAATGCTTTGAGGACAAAATGACTGAGCCACTGGTAATCATCCACATTTTCACTGTGTAAGCTGTCTGTCTGATGAGAAAATAATCCTGCCACGCAGATGCATATCACTTATACAAGATGTTTGCCAACAATTCTTGTTGTTATATTGCATTTCTCTTCCTCCTCGTGTGTCTTCTCCTCCTCCTCCCCCAGTCTTTTTTCCCTCTTCCTTCCTTCCTCTCCTCTCCTTCCTCCCTTTCTTCCCCTCCTCCTCTTTCGCCTCATCTTCCGTTCCTCCTCTCTTTTCTTTTCCCTCCTCTCATCCCTTCCTCCTCCTATTCTGTTCCTCACTTCCTCCTCTTTTTCAATTTCTTCTACTTCTTCATGGTCCTTGGTCTTGGACTCAGGGCCTGTGCTCACTGAGCAGATATTCTGCTGCTTGCTGCAGGACTCCAGTCTGGACTTCATTTCAATGACACTCTATTTGTGATTTGTTTTTAAGTAGCAAACAGAGCAAAGACTTTTGATTAAGGATTTAATTCATTGTATATATTCTACACCATAAATATGTGATACTTCATACAGTGTGGCTAATAGGTTTTGATTATGCTTTGGGCTTCTGATAAACTCATCAGAAACAATGATCCTGTGTTACTCCAAAATTAATGAACTGGTTACTTTGCATCTTGCACAAGTACTTCCATATTGCTCCCAGTTTAATGAACTGTCACTTTGTGGTAGCACCACAGTAACGCTAATCCGAGGATTGCTGAGGATCAGAAGATTAAGTCCAGACAGGAAAATATGAGCTATATATCTCCAATTAACTACTAAAAATCCAGAAGAAGACCTATGGCTCTGTGGTGTACTGCCATCCTTGCACAGAATAAGCAGATGACAGGACCCAGGCCTGAGTTGAAGACCTGTGGTTGATGCAAACACACACACACACACACACACACACACACACACACAAAATTTCCCAGCTAGAGAAAGTAGAGATATGTTTTCCTTATAGCATATCTGTTTCTATCCTATATGTTTGGATACTTTTGAAAGCTTCATAATCACCTTCCCTAATTTCAATAAATGACTCCCTGTTCACTATTTTTATTCCTGGTTGGAAAATATTTTAAGACAGTTTTTCATGTAGAATATTGATTTTGCTCCCAACACGGTTACTCTCTTGGATTGTAAGAACATAAATAATTATGCAGTTAATATTAGCTCATAAATTAAATTAAATGCTTCCATTAAGAGTTAAACTGTTGCTCAGTGGGAAGAGTTTGAAGTCACTTGTCTGAATTTGAAAGGTGGAGTGAGAGTTGCAGAGAAGCCTAAGGTAGTTATGGTAAGAGACTGATGAAAGGAAAAAGAAAAGGAACTTTAGACTCCTCTTGAGGCCAGTTATCTTTCACAGGCCTGCACTTGAAATCAGTATGCAAATTCTTGCTCATTATCAAGCACTCTACCCACTAGGCCACATTTCCAAACCCTGAAATAATTCATCAGTGAGGAGCATTCCTGGAGTTTGAAGCCAAAGCCTGGGCTTTGTCCTTGAGCTTTTTTTCAAGCATTCTAGTACTTAAGCCACAATTCCACTTCTGACTTTTGGTAGTTAATTCAAGCTAAGAGTCTCAAAAACTTTCCTGCCCAGGCTTGCTTCAAACTGGGACCCTCAGATCTCATCTCAATAAGTAGGGTACCAGGTGTGACCCACACCCACCAAAAGCCAGTCATTTCAATGAGACTCCTATTTCCAATAAAAGTCTCTAACACACACATACACACACACACATACACACACACACACACACACACACACACAAATGCAAAAACTTGAGCTATTGCTCAAGTGTTAATAGTGTTAACCTGAGGCAAAATCACCCTAGGACAATGGCCAGGCCCTAAGTTCAAGTGCTACAAGCAATAGAAAAATAAATAAATTCATTAATTGAAATTTAACAATGTCAAACAAAAAATAAAAGGAAAGTTGGAAGAAAAGAGGGGTGGGGAGGCCTAGCTATGTTAGTAGAGCCAATAAGTGAAAGCATCAGGTGGCCTGTGGGAGTCCTGCTCCTGGAGGTAAAAATATGGAAAAAAAGGAAAGCGATTAAAGCTTCAAAACTGAGTCAGGCAGTGGTGGCTCAAATATACAATCCTAGGTACTTAAAATTAGCAAGCTGAACATCTGGATTCACAGTCTGCCCAGGAAGAAAATCCTCCTGCCTGCCTTCAACTAGCAGTGAGGCAGCATCAGCCCTATGCCTGCAGCACAGGCATGGACCCTGCCTAGCTGCAGAAAACCTCCCCCAAACAATCTCGACCCCATGACAAAATCCAAGCCTTCCCCAAGTAGATTCAGAGCTCAGAAGCACTTTCTGTGCTCCAGGTACCCAATGGTTTCACTGCTCCATGGCAACATGTGGGGCAGACACTTACATCAAAACTCTACCTTAACTTGCTGGCTCCCTAGGTCTAGGGGACCAGCCCAGGCTCCCTGCTTGCCCTACAGGGGCAGAGACTAAACCCTATTCTTAGCTCCCACATCACCTGCCTCCCTGGAGCACTAGAAGCCTCTGCAAAAAATCCACTCCTGACTCACTTTCTTAATGAAGTTGGGGGCTGGAGACATCTTGAAAGTTCCCTAAAGCCAGCAGTTTCTTCCTCCTCCCCATATAGCTTGTCCTGTCTCTGCCGTAAGCCAGATGGTGAGGGTGTGGGTGTGGCAGGACCCACATATGCCCGAGTCAGAGCAGGACTCCAGCTTGGTACCTAGTGCTGATGCTCATTGGCTAATGCTCAACAATCTTATCACTCCTCAAAGCCCTAAGCATTTTAATTTATTTATTTAATTGGGAAGGGAAGTACCTGAGATAGAACTCATGATCCCTGTGCTACTTTTGCTCAAGGCTAGCACTCTACCACTTGAGCCACAGCTCCATGTTTGGCTTTTCTACTTATTTCTGATAAGAGTATCACAAACTTTCCTGCCCAGGCTGGCTTCAAAATGTGATCCTCAGAATTTAGCCTCCTGACTACCAAGTTTATAGGTGTGAGACACCTACACTGGAAAGCTTTTATTTATTTGTTTATTTGTTTATTTATTTATTTTGGGCTTGGGGCTTGAACTCAGGGCATGGGTGGTGGTTCAGTGCTCTTTTTGCTCATGGCTAACACTCTACAATTTTAATCCACAGCGTCACTTTCAATTTTTTGGTGATTAATTGGAGATAAGAGTCACACAGACATTTCTACCAAGATTGGCTTTGAACTGTGATCCTTAGCTCCTGTTTAAGTAAGATTACAGGCATGATCCACCAGTACCCAGGCAAACCAGATTTTTAAGACACTCTTATTTTCAACAACCCAACAAGGAAAATAAGCCAGAAGTTGAGCTGTGGTTGAAATGTTATGGTGCAGTTGCCTTGAACAAAATTGGTCTAGGATGGGCACCAGGGTCTGAGCATCGTGGTTCAACGCCAGCCTGGGCAGGAACGTCTGTGAGACTCAACTACAAAAAAAATCACCAGAAGATTGGAAGTGGCATTGTGGCTCAAGGGCAGAGTGCTTGCCTTGAGCTGAAGAGCTGAGGGACAGTGCCCAGTCACAGAGTTCAAGTTCCATGGCCAACAAAAAAATGGTCCTGGACATGGGCAGGCCCTGAATTCAAGTCCTACCTAGAACCAATAACAAAATAAATAAATAAATTCATTAAAAATAAAAGAAGAAACTATAAAATAAAAAGAAAATATGTGTTGGAAAATAATAGACATTAAGGGAGTTGGGAGGTGTGACCATGTTGGCAGAGAGTCAGCCATGAGATCAAGTCTAAGGTAGCAGCAGCACTGGCCTTTCCCACACAATCCTCTCCTTCCTCATTGACTACTTGAGCTGGGAACTGGGGGTATTGGTACTATTCCCCAAACCAGCAGCTCCTCCACCTGCCTGCAGTTCAGGCCAGGCTGCCCATCTGCTGAGACAGAGAAGGCTGGAAGAGGGAGGAGTGGAGGCAGGGCCTGCCTATGACCTGATACCACCCCTCAGTTAATATTAGTCTATTTCTTTGGTTTTCCATTCTGTTTATTTCTGGTCTCAAACTAGGATGTGAACTCAGTATTTGCCACTTTCACTCACTGACTAGTGCTCAACCGACTGAGCCATATCTCCAACAAATAGAGATATTTCATTTTTAAAATTAATTTACTTTTAAATTTATTTACATTTTGTGGGGCAGGCCTAGAACTTGAACTCTTGGTTGGGTGATGTCCCTGAGCTTCTTGCATTAAAGGCTAGAACTCTGGCACTTGAACCTCAGCTGCACTTCTATCTCTCTATTATCATTAATTTGAGATAAGAGTCACAGACTTTCCTGCCTAGGCTGGATTCAGATTGGAACATTCAGATCTCAGTGTCATAAGTAGCTAGGGGTACAGGTTGAATCACCTGCACCAGCAATCCATGTTTTGTTTGTTTGTTTTCATTTTTTCTTTTTGTTTTTGTTTTTCCCAGTCCTGGGGCTTGAACTCAGGGTGTGGGATCTGTCTCTGAGCTTCTTTTAGTCAAGGCTAGTGCTCTACCACTTGGGTCAAAGTGCCACTTCTGGCTTTTTCTGTTTATGTGATAAAGAGGAATCGAACCCAGGGCTTCATGCATGGTAAGCAAGCACTCTACAAATAAACCACATTCCCAGGCCCTGAATCCATGGTTTTATTGAAACTCTCAATTTCTAAAAAATTAGCAAGATTAAAAAGGGAAAAAGAAGAGGAAACATGTCTTAAGCTATAGGCTGGTGGTTTGAACCTGAAACCCCTGATTCTGAGGGGGGTGAGAGCTGAAGGATATGGGTTACGAACCACAGAACATCACCAGAAAATTCACCAGCACAAATGAAGTAGAAGTCGCATGCTGCTGGATCATGACTACACAAGTCTGGAGGTTGGGATCTGAGAACCACCACTGGAGACCACTTCTGGCAGGAAATTGCATGAGGTTTGAAAATCCAATAAAGATACAAAGGCAAAAAGTAGGGATGTGGGCAAAAAGAGATGATGGACAGAGCACTGGTCTGGAATAGATTAAAAACGAAAATGAAAAAAGGAAAAACAGAAGAATGGAGTGGAAGTATGATTGATGAGGTCCTGGGTTACTAAATACAGTAATGTAAAAATGTAGCCCAATCCAAACACAAAAGGAGTAAATTTATTACTCATGGGTATATAGAGATATATTTAGTGAGAGTACAGAAGGAATGTCAAATGTAAAACTGCCACAAAGGGATTTTTTCTCTTTCTTCTTTGGTGCTAGATGGCGACTCAAACTTAGGACCTGACTCTGGTTCATTGGCTATTAGTCTACCAACTGGGCCACACCTCCATCACCACATGCAAATCGTCTCAGCTTCTCATGCTTCTGTTCAGCAGCACATGCATTCTTTTGATTGCCCACTGGGTTTGCACATGACACGCCAGTGACAGCTCAAGCTGCAGCCTCTTGAAGAGGTAGGGGTAATTAGGTTCCCACTGCAAAATCTCTTCTAAACTGAGTGGGGTGCCTCTTGCCTATGCTCTTGCTATAAAGGAAGTGAGGTGTGTGGGTGATGGTAGGAAGGCAGCTTAGACAGGGGGAAAGAAAACAAAAAATTTCCCTATCAAGTGACCCTAGGGCTTAAGTAAGCACTATGTTGACCTACCTCCAGGCACTCAGCCTCTGGAATGACCACTCTCAGCTATCAATCCTCGGTTTGCACGGCCACAGCTGTCTGGAGGTTGGCTTCAGGATACCCCACTTTCCCCTGCTCTGTGCATTCTAATTGAGCTCCCCATGAGTGCATGAGTTCCAAAGGTTGCAGTGTCCATGCTGCAGTCCCTCGGGTTTCAGGCTATGACTGTAGCCACTGCTTCAGATTCCCCTACATTACTGCTGCCTCTTTTTGGCTTTTGCCCTTTTGCCTTTTTGGCTCTTTGCCCTCATCCCTGGCCTGTCAGAGCCAAAAAGGACCTCCAGGAGGACCCCTCCACACATGCACCAAATGTACCCTGGACTCCCAGTGACTCCTGGTGGTCAGTAGGACTTATATGAACACTAGGAGAGCCTGAAGATAAATGTTACACACACATGAAAACTAGTATGATGGCTTGACCTTCAAGGTCTCTAGAAATGAAGGTTTGACACCCATAAATTTTGCTTCACTATGAATTTTCTATTTTCACACTTAACACCATATACTTTCCTTGTGCTTCCTTTATTGGGTTTTGTCTTACTCTTTCCAAAGAATTATTCTAGTGCGGGCTGATACCATGTCTCTGGTGATGACACCAACAGACCCAAGAGGAAAAGGAAGTGGGACATGGAGTACCCATCCTTTCCAAAAGAGTCCACCACAGGCCAGAAGAGCAATTCTTAGGACAGTGGGCACAGTTTCTGCCTCCCTCTCTGAATCATGGCTCAAGTTTGGAAAAGGATTTCAGGACACCTGAAGTATAGAATTATTGAAATACTGAATTATCTCCAAGACCAAAGAAACAACCACATCTTGTACATTGATCTCAAAAATATACCATGGAGTTCCAGTGAAAATGATCACTTAGATGAAGATAAGACACTGTTTAAAATACAGAGAAACAATGGGAATGCCACTAGAATAGGCAGGGATAATTTGTGTGCAGAAGATATGGACAAGGGAGATGAATTGCAGTTGATTAACTGGGAAATGGACAGTGACAGAGAAGAAACTATTAAAGGCAATTAATGTGAAGATGGAAAGGGTGCCATGGAAATCTCAGATGGTGATTCTCGTGCAAGTAGTTATTCTTTGGCAAGTGATGATAGGAAACCTGAGCTTCCTAAGGCAAGACCTGGCTTTATTGCTTAGCTGGACTAAAACTGAAGATTCTCCTGCCTCAAGTTCATGAATTCTGGGATTACAGTCATGCACTACCACATTCCTGTTTGAAAGATTTAACTCTTATGCTAGATTATTGATTTTTCACCTTTGAACTTTATAAGCCTTACTTCGACATTTCTGGACCTTGCCATGAACATGTGTCTGAATTATGAGGAAAGGATCGTTCCAAAAGCTTCCCATACTGAAACACCTACCTTGGGTACCTGTCAACTCACTCTGCTCATCTGGCCTTTGTGGAGATGTCCCTTCTGCTCTGGTCATTAAAAGTTCTGCCAGATTCTCATCTGCTTACCAGAAGAACACAGAGGTGGAGGGTTTAATATGGCAATGAGAAAGAAAAAAATTATTTCACTGAAACTTCTGTTATTTGCCTTATTTTTGTTTGTCATGTTTACTTGCTCACAGATTACATTCTTTTTATGGTATGATGGAGTAATACATTTATTTTCCTAAGCATTTAAGTTTAGTTATTTGTTTTCATTGAGACAAACTTCTGAGAAAGAACAACTAGCCTCATGTTCATTTCCACAAATGGATGTTTTGTTTTTCATAATCCCTTGTAAGACAATAATTATTGGTCTGGAAATCAGGAAATAGAAACAGATTAAAACTTTTAACAAGACATATTTATTTGTGACGTCAGTAGGCTTGGATTTTTAGTCTAAACTGTGTGTGACTAGTATTCAGTCTGGTCCACTCAGATGACAAACTTTTGGAGGTTTTGTTTTATTTTCTTGGCAAACCATTAAACATTTCTTCAGAGAACATAAAAATCAGACTTTCTTCTCTTCATAGAGTGCACTATGCTTCAGATCATTCATCTGTAACCCTCAGCCAAAATCCAGTGCATTTGCTTTTGATTTATTGGAGCAGTCTAGCTGCCAAAAATAAGGGAAACCATGCAGCCTGTGTTCTCTGAGTCTGGATTACTTCCCACAATATAATGTTTTCCCAGTCTTTCCACATTGTTACAAATGGTAGTCAATCATGCTCTCTGATGGATGAGTGGGGTTTGTGTGTGTACACACACACACACACACACACACACACACACACACACACACACACACACACACACATATATATATGTAACCTCATACATATATGCCACATTTTATTGATCCATTCATGATTTAAGGTTTTTCTTGTTATTGGAAAGTGAGAGACATGAACCTTATCACCCGGTTTGTGGGCAGAGACATGAGCTCTTGGAGCAACAGTCCTGACTCTTGTTACCCTTTTTTTATGGTCTGAAGTGGCAACAGCTGATCAACTATTAATTTGTTCATTTTTGTAAATTCTGGGACCTGATCTCAGTGGCCGTGCACTGTCCCTACGCTTTTTTGTTAAGTCTAACACACAAACACTTGAGCCACAGCAGCACTTCTGCTTTCTCTGGATATGTGGTTACTGAGGAATCGAAACCAGGGCTTCATGCATGCTAGGCAAGCACTTTTTTTTTTTTAATTTTATTTTATTTTATTTGAGAACATACTGTACAGAGGGGTTACAATTACATGGGCAGGATAATGCATACATTTCTTACCAAGCATTACAGCCTCCTCCTTTGTTTACACTTCAACTCCCTTCCCAGCCTCCCCCCTCCCCCCCACCCAATCATATCACCCCTCCCCCCCCCACACCGACATTGTAAAGTTGGTTTTGACATGACATTTTGTACTTCTCATTGTTGCAACAGGTCCACCTGAATCCTTAAAAGACTTGTTTGTCCCCGTCTCCTCCACATGTTATACTGACATCAAATATAGTGAAAGCGGGGGTTACACTGTGGGGGAGGGACATACAAAGCAACAAAGAAATAATCTTATAAATGCGTTAGAAACACATGCATGAAAGAAACAAAAACATTAAAATACATATTTGAGGGATCGTTTTCCTAACATCACATTATCTGACTTTTTCCGCTTGACTCATACCTATACTACATATTGCAAATAAGGGAAACCATGGGACCTATGTTTCTTTGGGCCTGGCTTACTTCACTTAATATAATTTTTTCCAAGCCTTTCTATTTCCTAACAAATGGGGCAATGCCATTCTTTCTGATGGAGGCATAGAATTCCATTGTGTATATATACCACATTTTCTTGATCCATTCATCTACTGAGGGGCATCTGTGTTGGTTCCATATCTTAGCTATGGTAAATAGTGCTGCAATAAACATAGTTGTGCTGGGAGCTTTAGTGTGTTGTTGATTGTGAACATTTGGGTAAATGCCCAAAAGTGGGATTGCTGGGTCATAGGGGAGTTCTATGTGAAGTCTTTTGAGCAACCTCCATACTGCTTTCCAAAGTGGTTGAACAAGTTTACATTCCCACCAACAATGAAGTAGGGTTCCTTTCTGTCCACATCCCCTCCAGCATCTGTTGTTGTTAGAGTTCTTGATTTTTGCTGTTCTGACTGGAGTGCGGTGATATCTCAATGTTGTTTTGATTTGCATTTCTTTTATGGCTAGGGATGTTGAACATTTCTTCATGTATCTATTGGCCATCCTTCTTTCTTCTTCAGAGAAGTTTCTCTTTAAGTCTTTCGCCCACTTACTTATTGGGCAGTTGTTTCTTTGAGGATTTGTTGTTGGGTGGTTTAATTTTTTGAGTTCCAAGTATATTTTAGATATGAGACCCTTGTCCGTTGTATGTCTAGTAAAGATCTTCTCCCAATCCATGGGCTTTCTATTGATCTTGCTAGCTATGTCATTTGCCCTGCAGAAGCTCTGCAACCTTATGCAATCCCATTTGTCCAACCTTTCTTTGATTTGTTGTGTTTCCAGGTCTCTATTCAGAAAATTTCAGCCTGAGCCAAGGAGACCTAGGGTTTCTCCTATTCCATCCTGTAATGTTTTCAGAGTGTCTGCTTTAAGTTCAAGGTCTTTGATCCATTTGGAGTTGATTCTGGTGCAGGGTGATATATAAGGATCTAGCTTTAGTTTTCATAAGAACAGACCGCAGGACCAATGGAATAGAATTGAAAACCCAGAAATGAACCTACAGACCTATAGCCATCTAATCTTTGATAATGGAGCTAAAACAATAGAATGGAAGACAGACAGCCTCTTCAGTAAATGGTGCTGGCAAAACTGGTTAACTACATGTAGGCAAGCACTTTATCACGGGGCCAGCTTCCCTGTCCAAGATTTTATTTTTTAAAAACTAACATGTAATAGAAAAAACTACATGAACAACTATATTACAGCAGGCAAACTCCTTGATTAGAACCATGACATCTCTGGCCAGAAACCTGGGACACCAGGTCTTTGCCATATATCTCCTATGCAGTGAGCTTTTATCCACTGATCAACATTTCATTGGCCTGAAAGGAAGCAGAGTGATGTGTTGTGAAACATGATGCAAGCAGACAGAGGGGGCCTCATTCCTCAATGTCAACACTGAGGATGGGTATTCACTAATCCCAGACCCTCGGAGAGGGGTTGTGCTAGTGGACACCAAGTATAAATTGTGTAGGATCATAATCCAATGGGAAGATAGCTAGGCGATTAAGAGATATAACCTTATTGAGAATCACATGGACTCCAAAACTGTGAACTAAAAAACATCTCTTTGGTTTGTGGTTATTGTTCTAACTTCCTTTTTCTGTACTCTGTCTTCTAAAGCCAGCTCTCATGTGTGAACTCTTCATATGCAATAAAATAAGCCATAAATAAGGCCAAATAATTGGTAATCTTATGGAAGTGAGCCAGGCATAGAATGTCTGTCTGGGGATTCTTTTCCTATATGACTTATGAAAATTGACTTATTCATGAGATACAGAGACCATGATCTAATGGCTGAGGGTATTGCTGCTGGATATCACCTTAGAGATCACATTTCAACACGTGGATATAACTATAAGAGAAAAAGCGACCAAGACGTTCATGTTCCCAAAATTATTGCCATACTGAGTGAGTCTGACACATGACATCCCATGACTGTATGGTGCAAGTGAGCATTCTTTTGTTTTTAAAACATGTAGTATATACATATATACATGCTTATACACATTACACTGACTTTAACTTTGTCCAAAGTTTTCATTTTGGTTTCAGAGGAAAGTGTTTGGATTTCACCATTCCAGAAACAGTCTCCCTCTGGGTGAGTAGGTGAGAATGGGTCAAATGATGACTTCCTTCTTTGTTTCCCTGGCAGTGCTGAAAACCAGACCAAGAGCTTCTGGTCTTCAGGTAAACAAATTGTTGATAGAGACTCCCTTCTCAAGAGATGCAATCGTCATGAATAGTGCTTACAGGACACTACAGTTTCCAGTACTGTTTTACTTCCACAAGTGCACAGAGCACACGAGCGAATGCTGGAGGGCACATATGTGGCTGATTCTCCTTTAAGAGGGGCAGAAGGGATGAACACAGTGGCAGGAAACCTGTTCCTCAGCAGAAAGCCTTGCAAGATTCTGAACATGATCCTATGTGAGGCTGGCTATTTGACCACAGTCTTGGGCAGGTCATGAGCATCTGAAGAGTGTGGAAGGTTCTGCTAAGCCAAAGGTTGACTAGCAGCCTCTCCTTGGGGGAAAAGGATGGTCTATAAGTAAACACTTATTAGAAATGTCACTAAACCTTGTTTTTAAATTAAGTCAGTTCTTCAAGGCAGAGAATTGAGAATGGATAAAGGAGAAGGGTCCTAGGACCACTGAATTTTCCCATCTTAGAGCATCATTTTCTTTCTCAACATACAGTAGAGAAACCACAGCTTAATCCCCCAGTCAAGCAGGAACTATATTCTCAACACAGTATATGCCAACATGTTCAGGTTCAGAGAACCCAGTGATACTGGTTCCATTATGTTCTCCACAGTCACTTTTCTCTTTTTTGAGATCGGGTCTAAGTAGGCCTTTGGGCTAAGCTACATGTGTATGTGGATCAGAGGCATGTACCAGCATGCCTAGCTTCGTTACTACTTTTTATGTTTTCTGCCTTTTGAAGGTCAGTCAATAGCGCTAACATGACTCTCTCCCATTTGTCTTCTATTCATGCCCTTACATGGTTCTCTTCATCTGGTCTAACTGGAGCCATCTGTCTCTAGCCATCATACTGTTATGGTGGCCCATCTTGCTTCTTTCAAGCTAGCTCCATACACATCTGTTTGTTACTAGGGAGACTTTCCTGACTTGTGCTTTTCTCTTTTCCAAATGCCTGATTGTGCAGGACATTGAAAGGAATTCCTGAATTTTCCCAAGAGTGTAAATGACTAATTCAAAGCTGTGAAAAGTTTCCCACTTAAACACACAAGTAGTAGGCCAGGATTGGTGGCTCACACCTGTAATCTTAGATACTTAAATCTGGAGGATGGTGGTTCCAAGTCCAGCCTAAGCAGAAAAGTCTTGAGATCCCACCTTCAAAATAATCACAAAAGAAGGGCTGTATGTATAGCTTAAAGTGACCCTACAATCTGAGCAATAGCTGTCATAGTATAGGTCACTTTGTCCTTCTTGTAGCACAGGGTCTTTAGTCCCAGGTTTGTACTAATAGCAACTCTTCAATTCCAACTTTGCGTATGTGTGTGTATGTGCACAACTTCACACACTCATGCACTTTTTGTGTACACCGAGTATTAATTAAGGTGCAGGTGCTTATGTTGCAGAGACTTCAAACAAATTTGAATCTTTCCAAATACAATGAACCATCAAGAATTCTACCACTGTCATTATTCAGTACAAAGTTTCCATTTCCAAAATGCCATTTTGCTAGATGGTGTTTATCTATCCAAATTTACTTAGTCTACTTGACCCTCATCCTCCCATACCATTGCACATCCATACACTCCCCAGATTATTGCTTACAATGATCAGACCATGTTCCTGAAATAAGGATTCTTTAGTGAAAGAATTAGCATTTAATTGTTAGCAAGTCACCTTCTTCAGTAATAACTCACAACGAGCTTAAAGTTCTACCCTTAATTTGGTCGGGCTAGGTGGACACAGCATAGTAAAATGGACAAAACATCATTTCAATGTCAGGTAGAGCACTATGGGACCTGACCTCATACCAATTTGTGTTAACATGGCCCTCACAGGTGAGGGCAGAATACCTTCTTGTCCTTGTGGGACTCCTGAATTTCAGGGAAGCAGGAAGCTGAGACTGAGCCCAACCCTTACACTTCTCAGATTGCTGGCCAAGTTTCAGAAAAACTCAATAATCTGCCCAATGAAGGTATGCCAAGCTACAGGTGAAGAAAAGACAGGAGCTGAAAATTCGGCATGGAATTTCTGAGAAGACACCTTTATACTTACTAAGAACTTATGGCTTTTAGAAATGGCTCAGGATTGGTTGTGGTCAGACAGTGTGGGCATGCAAGACAATGAGGGGACTGGCAACTTCAATACAGTGTCATACAATAGTGACAAAAAGAAAATAACCCAAAATGGGGTTTCACTAGTCATCTACCTGATATCAAAGTATTGTGTCTGACCAGTACTGAGTGTGAACCTGGACTGCTGGGCATAGGACATAGGATGTGAATTGAGTTATAAATGGAGGGATGGGTTGATGATGATAATTGTCAAAAGCAACAGTACACTCACATCTACCGGGAATTTGTCATAAAGGGACAGTGCACTCAACCATATGAACCCATTAGCACTGCTCATTCTTGGTTGCTGGCCAATCACTTCCTGACTTATCAAACAACATGCCAAGTGGCAATGGTTTGGTGGACACAGAGGGCTAGCATATAAATATCAGTGAATACCTGGCATTAGTGGAGAGTACCAAGTCTTGGCCACCCTGCACTGCTCATTCCCAAGGTTCTCAGCCTGTTAGCTCCTTGTGGCAAACTCACTTCTCCGATGGGAACAGGTACTGCCTGCAGGCCTCCCTGTCTTGCGCTCCAGGTCTCAAAAGTCCCCCAAAGGCTGGTCTAAAAGTGTGGGACCCTAATGCAGGCAAAGCCCAAGTGTTGGAAATTCCAATTCATAGCAGTGACAGGGTGCTGCAGAGCTCTCTAATGTGTTGTACCTCCAAGGGAAGGAGGCACTATTGGTACATGAATGCCACAGGGTTTCCTGATCCTCCCTGCCCAACAGCAGCTATTCTGGCTTGAGCAGTACAAAGGAATGGGGCATGAGACACCTTGGGGACAAGCACCCACCAGTAGAAGGGTGGCTAGGGCAGGTACATCTACAAAGAACAGTGCCAGTACTGGGGGGCTGTGCTCTTTTATCAACTTCTCCACATTTCACTTTTCAAAAAAATCTTAGACTTTAGAGTAAGTTTCAACCTATGGAAAATTTACATTAGTGTTTCTCTGGGCTGTCCCAGCTCTCCCTCAATGCACATGTCATAAAACGTATTAATCAAAGCCAGAACATTTCCATTGAAGTCATATTAGTCACTTAACACAAACCCTATGCCAACCTCACCATTGCCTACTTCTGCCCACCCTTCTCTCACTCAGGAGTCTATCTGGCCCTGCAGATTCCTGCTCTCTTTCCCTTTGAGGAACAAAAGTGCCCACCATACCTCCATGGTTAGACATCGTGAAGGGTTCCACTCAGCATTTGCTGTCTTTGCAGGCATAGATTGTTGAATGTCAACAGACTCTTCCTCTTTGCCAGCAGTCCACAGAGCAACAGATGCTACAGTCATCTCAGCGAATCTCACTGGGACACGAGGTCACCAAGCTTACACTTGTTCATGGTACTCATGTTAGAAGTCAGAGTCTTGTACTTAGTAGGTAGGTGACCTATACTCCAATTTTGTGCTGGTCATTTTTAAGTTGTGATCTTGCTTCCTATCCAGGTAGATGCCAGGGCCTGGACTCACCTATTTTAGGCTTCCTATTTTAATGAAGCTGATATGCATCCCTAGCTTAAGAGGAGATGTCACCCACTTTTTGGCCTGGGTTGGCCCTGAATAATGATCATCCACATCTCAGCATCCTAAATAGTTAGGATTACACAGGCGACTCCCAGCTCCAATGTGCCTTCCTTCTCAACACTACCCACTCAGCAGTGACTGACAGTTTTCTCTCCTCAGTTACTCTTACCCTCTGGAATTTCAGAGAGGAGACACACATTTTCTTCTTCATTGTACTCTAATTGCTCCCAAGATTGCCTGAAATTGTACTGTCTATCTCCCTTCATTGTAGGTTCCATAAGGAAATGATACCCCCAGATCCTGGATGTTTATGCATGAGGATGTAGGTCCCAGTGACACAGAGGTAAACTTAGTTATGAACCCCAAAGGGAAGTCCTGCTACTCCAGCTGTGGGCTGTCAGTTCCTTCTGCAACTCTCTCAGCTACAGTCATCCTCCATGCACTCGCCACACTGATGGGTATGAAGACAGCATCATGCCAATTGGCCAGGTTAAACTCTGGGCACCCAGTGATGGAGCTGGAGGAGTTGCACTTGTCCCCCTATCCAACCTGACATCCAGTCCCTCCCTTCAACAGGGTTCAATCTCTGTGGATGCTCCTCTCTACAAAGTCAGTCTCTCTCTAGAAGTAAGGTACAGGTATATGTAATTGAGAAAAAGCAAGCACAATCTCTCATCATGAATGGGCTAACTTAAATAGTGAAAAAAACCCACAAATTTATACTGAATCCCTCTCCCCCCTTCTTTTATTTATGTAAGTTTGCTCCCTAATTGCTTTTGTGTGTCTGTTTTGGGAAGTATATGGGTACAGGTGCAGGGTTGGGGTTGTGAATACTAGGACTTGAAGTCAGGTCCTTTGGCTCTTAACCTTTGTACAAGGCTGGCACTCTTACCATTCCAGCCACTGGTCCACTTGTGGCTTTTTCCAGGCTAAATGAAATAAGAATCTCTTGGGTTTCTCTGCCTACACTGGCTTCAAACTGCAATTCTGGTATCAGCCTCCCAAAAGGCTAGTATTACAGGTGTGTGTGTGAGCAACTGGTGCATCGCCTCCCACTGCCACTTTAAAAGGGCAGCCTTTAGCTTGTGAAGATAAAGAACAATTCTTGATAGAAAACTGTGTATCAGTGTGATTTATACAGATCTGGAGGCTCCTCATAGGAGGAATGGCCTCCTGGGAAGGATTCACAGCACTACCTGAACCAAATAGATTTGATGAAATGTCCTCAGAGAACACACCGGGTACTCTGAGTAGAACAACACCCAAACCATAGATTCTTAAGAAATTGTCTAAAATACGGCTGGGAAGGTGGCTCAGTGGTAGAGCGCTTGCCTTGCATGCTCAAGGCCCTGGGTTCGATTCCTCAGCACCACATAAGCAAAAAGAAAAAAGCCAGAAATGGCGCTGTGGCTCAAGTGGTAGAGCACTAGCCTTGAGCTGAAGAGCTGAGGGACAGCGCCCAGGCCCAGAGTTCAGGCCCCACGACCGGACCCCCCCCCCCCCAAAAAAAAGAAATTGTCTAAAATAATTTTTTAACCAAGGTACTCACAGATGCGCCTCCCATAATCTTGGGAAAGATAACAGTAGAGCAGCCATCTGGATCCTGTCCGAAGTGGTTATAGGGTGTTTGGAACCAAGCGATTTCCTTGGCCCAAACCACATCACAAAGAGGCAATATGGATGCTCCTACTCCAATGGCTGGGCCCTTTACCGCTACAATATTAGGCTTCTTAATGAAAGTATTCACTAAATTTCTAAATTAAAAAATATAAATGGGGAACAAGTAATAACATTGCATGTGTGAGCAGATGACAAAAATCTATTCTAGATTGCAAGTTGCCAAACAGAAAACGTGCAAATCATAAAAGCTAAGATTTGTTAAAAAGCCTTCTCCCAGAAAAGGTAGACTGTGGATCTACTGGCTGCATGTTGTAAAAGCTTACCTCCAGCCTGGATATCACGCAGAGGTGGCTGCTGCCACCGGTTGTAGATGACATAGCCAGAAGTGCTTTGGGTATTTACAGTGGCTCTTGGCCACTCTGACCATTATATGTAGCATTTCCAACTTTCTCTTTGAATACCCAAGGATCATACTGACTTTAGGGCGTTCTTGTGTTGAAGAAAGAGAAAATTCAGAGTGAACTTGGCACAAGATTGTTTGGTAGTAACTGAATTATTATTGATTAAGGGTTATAACCTGCCCCTGCTAGGAGACTTTACACATTGAATCTGGAAACAACGGGTATTTTCTAAGGTCTTATAAACTGGACTAAATTAACTTAGGGATATGGAGCTAGGCTTATTTAAGACATGAGGTTGGAAAGAAACATCATCAAACATCCCAATGCCTGTATCCCATTATGTGTTGGTGGATGCTAATGCTACAGGAGATTGGAGAGCAAAGCAGGCATGGGGGAAGGTGGCCTTTGCAGGGGACAAGAAATTGCCATAAAGCACAGCCAATGCTTTGCTGGAGTTTGTTTTTACAAGCTTTGTAGTTCCAGGGAGGTTGATGCTATACTATATAGGGAATCTGCTTCTTCCTCCCCGGCCATACAGCTGATTCTGTTTTCAGAGGTGGTTTCTTGTTCTGATTTCACACAGTAGAGGAAAGCATGAACTTATACCTACATATATACAAAGTGATTCTTTTTATGTAGTTTGAATCTGACCATTGAAGAACACTACAAGTTTTCATATACAGAGTTCTAAGCCAGGGCTTTACTGAAAACAGCCATTGAGACACTTCCTACTAATTCCCCATCCTCTGAACACTATCAAGATGGAATATAGTCCTGCATCTCCCCTTGCCCACCATGTAACTCCCCACCACAAGTCCTGAGGGTTGAACTCAAGATCTTCTGTTTAGTTGGCTGGCATTTGACTATTTGAATCACACTTCCAGTCCTATCTTCACTAAGCACTTGGAGGCTCAATTTTAACCGACTTTTCTTTTTTGGGGGAGAGGGTCTGGTCGTAGGGCTTGAACTCTGGGCCTGGGCACTGTCCCTAGCTCTTCAGCGCAAGGCTAGCGTTCTACCACTTGGGCCACAGCGCCATTTCTGGCTTTTTTTCTTTTTGCTTATGTGGTTCTAAGGAATCAAACCGAGGGCCTCAGGCATGCAAGTCAAGCGCTCTACCACGGAGCCACCATCCCAGCCTTTAACAGACTTTTCTAATTGAGCTTGCCAAGATCGTCTGGATGGATTTCAGACATTTGAGTAGCTAGGATTACAGATGTGAACCACCTGTATCCCTCTAGATTATATTGTTGGGAAGTTTATAAAGAACACAGGAGTACAGGGCTTGCAGAAGATGATTCCAGCAACTGGTGTGAGGTATAGTTCATTAGGTGAGGCCGACCTCATCTCAACTTGCCATTTGCCCCCAAGGTTAGTAATGTTTTTACACTGCAAGAATTAATTCTTTTAAATGAGCAAGCTACACTAATATCTGAGTATTCTAAATGAGATGGCACAGGCCTTGTTAAAAAGCTCACACTGGGGTTTAATGATAAAGCTGTGGTGCATAAACACATAAGAATCAAAAACTGTCCACTATTCCATACTTATCCCATGATATATTTGTACATATATAAAAAATTCTGGTCTCAAAGTCTATGATGAAAATCAATACCAGGATTGATACAAGATTGATACATTGTTTTATAACTGCAATTTCTATTTTTGCCTGGTGTGATAATAATGTCAAATGAAGTTATGTCTCTGTTTTAGAGATCCATGCTAAATTTACCATCAGCCCTCCTCAGAGGAAGAGTGCCATGATGATGTGTGAATTCATTTGTAAATATGAGTTGAACAGAAACTCAATTTGTTAAAACACAGCGACCCATCAAAGCTTTGTAGAAATGACTTGTCAGGAGAGACCTCCCCAGGCCACAAAGCTGTAGTTTCATGAATTCCAAAATTCCAGCTGCAGTATATGTAGCTGTAAGAGATCATGATGGACCTAAAAAGAAAAATGTGTACAACTTTGTTAGGTATATATAGGGTTTTCTTTGCTATCCATGGCTCTTGAACATAGGGCCTGGCCACTGTCTCTGAGCTTCTTTTTTATTGTGAAACTACCATACAGAGGGGTTACAATTACATGGTCAAGATAATGAGTACATTTCTTATCAAGCATTGTTGCCTCCTCCTTTGTTTCCCCATATCATCCCTTCCCCTCTCTACCCCCACACCCTCCTACCACCACCACCCTACCCACCCCAGTCCCTCACCCGTCCAAAGTTGTAAAGTTTGTTTTTCAACATAACGTCTTGTACATCTCATTGTTGCAATGGGTCCAACTCTAACCCAATTTAAACGATTTGTTTTTTCCCTTCCCCTCCACAAATTATATCAACATCAAATACAGTGAAAGCAGGGCTTATACCATGGTGGAGGTACATACAAAGCAACAAAGAAATCATCTTTTAAATATGTTGGAAACAATCACAAGAAAGAAAAAAAAAGACCTTTGAATCCTTATCTTGGAGTTCATTTGAACTAACATCAACTTGTCTGACAGTTTCTGTTTGTCTTAGACATATACTAGTTATTGCAAATAAGGGAAGCTTTGGGACCTATATTTCTTTGGGCTTGCCTTACTTCACTTAATATAATTTTTTCCAAGTCTTTCCATTTCCTAACACATGGGACAATGTCATTCTTTCTGATGGAGAAATAGAATTCCAAGGTTAGTCTTCTACCGAGTTCCAACAACACTTCCAGCTTTTTCTGAGTAGTTTATTGGAGATAAGAGTCTTATAGACTTTAATTTCTGGGCTAGCTTCAAACTGCAATCATCAGATTTCAGCTCCCTGAGTAGCTAGGATTACAGGCATGAACTAACAGGCTCCTGGTTTTTATATATAACTTTAAAAACTTACAATTAAAGCCCACAAAGATTAAAAGGTGCACAATGCAGCATACTCAATTTTTATTTGTTCCCACTGGATCATCGGTGAACTGAGTTAAAGATTTGCCACAAAATTAGTTTATGAAGACAGAATTCCTTTTGCGAAGACACTTGACAAGGTCAGATAATAAGTCAGACCCTCATAGAAAGGAGTAGGAATTGTCTCAGAAAACCAGGCAACAAGATCTGAATTAGGAAGTAGTGTGCTGCCTTCCTCAGCTTACTCAGCTTTATTATCTGAAGAAGGAAGGATTGAGTGGGAAGAGGTCAAGTTCTAGGGGCAGTTTTGGGGTTTATTTTGCTCTCTCTAAATCCTCTAGTATCGGACTGCTGAGTAATAGCCTGTTCCTTTGAAAACTCCCCACGTTATCTCACTCTATCATGAGAGGAGATCTCACTTCTGTGGAGAGGAGCTTGCTTTTGCATCCTTCAGACACATAGTCTGCAGACATCAAAAGACCAATGCTACAAATGGAACCCAAGCTACTCAGTTTTATAAATGATGTAAGGGCCATTTCATGACAATTAATCTGCAAACTGACCATCATCAATCCAATAGTTGAAATAGCAGCCCTAGACAGTGGATGATGTAAGATGTTATTTGATCTGCATTCTCACTTCCTTTCCTTTCCATTTTGGATATTTGCCACAATGTGGATCTTAGCATCAAAATGTTTAAGAAATTGAGACATGATCCCAGAGAAATAAGCAAAAAAAAATATACAGAAAGATTGTTTTGTGTAATGTCCCATTTAGACAAATAAAGTTTATTTAAATAAACTGAGTAAGAAAGAAAAAGTTTAAGTGAAATTGTTTAAATAATTATTTTTTTCTGATTCTCCCATATTCCATTAAGAAAAATTCTCGTGACAAAAATAGATTCACTCAAAGCAGCAATAATGCAGGTTTTGCAGAAGCACAATGTTTCTGTTTCCTATAATATCAGCTGAACCTTCTGTGGGAGCCAGGAGAAGAACATGGCAGTGGGACGCTGGTAGAAAAAGTAGGAGTGAGGATCTGATGAAAACATGCATCGAAAATCACCTAAAAGTGCAAGAGATGCGGTTTCTGTTTAACTATCTGTATCTATCATTTTTCTTTTTCTAACCCCAGTTCTACAAGCCTCAGCCACTGTCAAGGTCAGAGACTTGACAGTGGAGGAGGGAATAGGATGGAGAGCAGCAAGATTAGTGAGAGAAACTCCAAGCTGCACAGGAGAGGTGGTCTCACATAAGATGTACAAAGTCACCACAGAAGACAATGGTGTGTGTGTCTTTGTGTGTGTGTGTGTGTGTGTGTGTGTGTGTGTGTGTGTGTGTGTGTGGGTGCGTGTGTGTGTAAAAAGTGAAGCTTAAAGTCATGCTACATATCCTGAACTATGGTTTAACAATAAGCAGTGTCCACACATTGATATGAGGTTTTGAAAGTCTAGAGCAGAATTATATCCACTGATTAAGGTTTATAATTTCAAGTCAAGTAATAAGGCAGTGCCTTCTAGTACTACATCACAAAACTCCAATTAGAGAACCCAGAATAATAATGGGATTATAGCATTTCAAACCATAGGCATGTTATTCTGGGGAATAATAGAGATGAGCAAGACTGAGGTCCCAGGCTAGTCTAGGCAAAGTGTTAACAAGAAGACCTTATCTCAAGAAATACTTCTGTCTAGGTGGTTCATGCCTGCAATCCCAGCTCTGAGGGAAGTGTATGGGCTCAATGCCCAAAAATTACTTTAAATACTGAAAGCAAGAAGGGGGCTGGAGGTGTGGTAGAGTGCATGCCTAGCATGTATAAGGCTTTGAGTCCAATCAAACAACAATACTATAAAAAAAAGCAAACAAATATAAGATGTGCTCATTAGATGGATTCAAATACCTATGCAAAGAAGCCATGAAAGTATGGCTTCTTTCCTCTCTATAAGAAATATTTAGAATTTGGTGAAGTTATGAGAAGTGTGCAGCACAAGTACTATGCAGCTGTACATTATCTATATAGCACTCTTAGTCACCATGCCTGAGCACTTGCTGGATTTCACTTAGACTTAAAATCAGTTATTGGCCTCTGATAAGCAGACATTTATGTCAGACCCATAGAAAGAGCAGATAAGTTAATTGAGTCAATTGAGTTAAATGATAGACATCTGGAAACAACCTGCTTAAACTGTATACAAAGGAAAACCACCAACACTAGAACTTAATATTTGGTTATGCCCAGTGCAAATTGAGATGTATGCAATTGTAGAGCTTTCCTGGCCTTTGCAAGCTGGCTTTTCAGATACTAGTCAATGTGCATGCATAGAAAGCTCCATTGCTGTGTGCTCTGCCACATCACTAAGACCATCAGTGTTGTAGGATGATAGGGAAACTCCTCACAGAACACAACATAGCCATTGTTATCTTGCACAAATAAGAAAGCTGTCAAGCTGGGCACCAGTGGCCCATGACTGTGAACCTAGCTACTCAGGAGGCAGAGATCTAAGTATGACAGTTAAAATCCAGCCTGGACAGGAAAGCCCTTAAGATACTTATCTCAAATAAACCACCAGAAAACTAGCAGTGGCACTATGGCTCAAGTGATAGAGAGCTAGCCTTGAGCCGAAGAGCTAAGAGACAGTTTCTAGGCCTAGAGATCAAGACCAATGACCAACAACAAAAAAAAAAGAAACAAACAAACAAAGAATAAAGAAAGAAAGAGAAAGAGAGAGGAAAGAAAGAAAAAGAGAGAGAGAGAGAGAGAGAAGAAAGAAAGAAAGAAAGAAAGAAAGAAAGAAAGAAAGAAAGAAAGAAAGAAAGAAAGAAAGAAAGAAAGAAAGGAAGGAAGGAAGGAAGGAAGGAAGGAAGGATGGAAGGAAGGAAGGAAGGAAGGAAGGAAGGAAGGAAGGAAGGAAGGAAGGAAGGAAGGAAGGAAGGAAGGAAGGAAGGAAGGAAGGAAACAAGCAAGGAAGGAAGGAAGCAAGGAAGGAAGGAAGGAAGAGAAAATTGAAAAACAGAAAGACACCTGTCAAGATGAGAGCTATGGCAAAGCTTCAGCCTCTGCAGATAAAGACATCCTGACCTGGGAGATGGCCCAAGGACAGAGGAATTGCTCTTAGAAAGAGCAAAATTTCCCACTGGGCACATACCACTAGAATGCAGCAGATGCCCAGCACATGCCCAGCCCAAGTCAGTGTGGCCAGAGTGATTAGCAGCCTAGCTGCCAAGTCCCCTCTGCTTCCCACCTCCTGGGAACATTGTGGACCAGCTCAGAAGGAGGTTTCAGAAGAGCATAAAGAGCCACGCAGCAAAGCAGTGGTGCAAAAGCACAAAGCACATGTCTCTCACCTCTGGGTTTACAGTTATTCTCAGATGATTTTGTGATAACAAGACTTGGAGGAAGCTTCCTGAAATTACTCTGTATCCATAGGCACTCTTTGTCTGCCTCACACTGAAAGGCAACAACTTGTTTAAAGGCTGGTCTCCTCTGTCGCCAATAAATTCCTTTTCACAGTCATCACTCCTGTAACAGACATATGTATGTTGGCTGATAGCACATCCATGAATGGGGATGTACCTGCCAAGGTTTTGAAATCACAGCGGTCCATGAAGTCCTATCACCAGTTGTCTTCCACTATCATCTCAGAATTAGATCTAAAGCAGGTCGCAATTCCAGGACTTATCAACAAAACACTGTCCATATGAGAACCTTATCAAAGTCTACTTCAAAGATACCTTTTAGTTTCATTCTATGTCTGACAGAATAACCACCCCCTACTTTTTTGGTCTAGGATATGTACAGCTCTAAACTGGGAGACTTTTTGAGAATGAGATTAGAGAGAATGGGACTCCTGGACAGGATCTGCTATAGGTATGACAAGGTGGAAGGAAAAAGGAAACAGCGTAAGGAAATATGATTAACAAGGCCAAAGTGGTCAAAAGAAATCTCTCCAGTGCAAGAAGGTCCTTCTGACAAACCTGTTCTTGTTGGGCCGTGGCCTGGTATGGTGGTGCCACTTTAGACTCTGGTCCCATTATAGCAACATATATGTCAGGGCTTCTTCCTTCCATGGCCTAGGATGACTACGAGAGGTTCATTCTCTGTTCCTACCTCTGCTTTCTAAAAGGGTACATTCATCAAGGGGCTCTCTTCTTTCCCCCTACAAATTCTACCAGTATTCCCTCATGACACAACTCTTCAGTGCCAATCTGTGTGTTTTTCCATGAGTCCTAATATTTTGTCTTCTGAGCTTAACATTTGTTTTTTTTTGTTGTTGTTGTTGATTTTTTATTTTTTTACAATTTATTTTTATTTTATGTTTTTTCTTGCTGCAAAAATTAATTTTATTTAATGTAAAAATACTATACAGAGTGGTTACAATTACATGGGCAAGATAGTGAGTACATTTCTTATCAAGAATTGTAGCCTCCTCCTTTGTTTACCCTTCTCATCCTTTCCCATCCTCCCTGCCCCCCCACCCAACCCCCCCCCACCCCCCGCAAGTTGTAAAGTTCGTTTTCGACATGACAACTTGTACTTCCCATTGTTACAACAGGTCCACCTGTATCCTTATTGAACTACTTGTTTATCCCCTTCCTCTCCACAAATTATACCGACATCAAATATAGTGAAAGCAGGGGTTATACTGTGGGGGAGGGACATACAAAGCAACAAAGAAATAATCTTATAATTGCGTTAGAAACAAATGCATGAAAGAAAAAAAAACATATAAAATACATATCTTAGGGTTTATTTTCCTAACATCACCTTATCTGACCTTTTCTGCTTGACTCATACATATACTAGATATTGCAAATAAGGGAAATCATGGGACCTATGTTTCTTTCGGCTTGGCTTACTTCACTTAATATAATTTTTCTGAGTCTTTCCATTTCCTAACAGATGGGGCAATGTCATTCTTTCTGATGGAGTCATAGAATTCCATTGTGTATATACCACATTTTCTTGATCCATTCATCTACTGAGGGGCATCTGGGTTGGTTAAGATCTTAGCTATGGTAAATAATGCTGCAATAAACATAGTTGTGCTGGTAGCATTAGTGTGGTCTTGTTTGTAAACATTTGGGTAAATGCCCAAAAGTGGGATTGCTGGGTCAGAGGGGAGCTCTATATGGAGTCTTTTGAGGAACCTCCATACTACTTTCCAAAGTGGTTGAACAAGTTTACACTCCCACCAACAATGAAGTAAGGTTCCCTTCTGTCCACATCCCCTCCAGCAACTGTTGTTATTAGAGTTCTTGATTTTTGCCATTCTAACTGGGGTGAGATGGTATCTCAATGTTGTTTTTATTTGCATTTCTTTTATGGCTAGGGAGGTTGAGCATTTCTTCATGTGTCTATTGGCCATCCTTCTTTCTTCTTGGGGTGAGATGGTATCTCAATGTTGTTTTTATTTGCATTTCTTTTATGGCTAGGGAGGTTGAGCATTTCTTCATGTGTCTATTGGCCATCCTTCTTTCTTCTTCAAAGAAGTTTGTCTTTAAGTCTTTAGTCCACTTATTTATTGGGCAGTTGTTTCTTTGAGGATTTGTTGTTGGGGGATTTAATTTTTTGAGTTCCAAGTATATTTTAGATATGAAACCCTTGTCCGTTGTATGACTACTGAAGATCTTCTCCCAATCCGTGGGCTTTCTAGTGATCTTGCTAGCTATGTCCTTTGCCATGCAGAAGCTCTGCAACTTAATGCAATCCCATTTGTCCAACATTTCTTTGATTTCTTGTGTTTCTGGGTCTCTATTAAAATTTCGGGCAGCGCCAAGGAGACCTAGGGTTTCTCCTATTCCATCCTGTAATGTTTTCAGAGTGTCTGCTTTGACTCTGAGGTCTTTGATCAATTTGGAGTGGATTCTGGTGCAGGGTGATAGATAACGTTCTAGCTTTAGTTTTCTACAATTAGTTAACCAGTTTTGCCAGCACCATTTACTGAAGAGGCTGTCTTTCTTCTATTCTATTTTTTTAGATCCCTTATCGAAGATTAGATGGCTATATGTCTGTAGGTTAATTTCTGGGTTTTCAATTCAATTCCATTGGTCCTGAGGTCTGTTCTTGTGCCAATACCAAGCTGTTTTGATTACTATGGCTTTATAGTAGAGTTTGTAAATTGGTATTGATATTCCTCCAGCAGTGTTCTTTCCGTTGAGGAGCGTTTTTGCTATTCGGGGTCTTTTATTGTTTCATATGAATTTTTGGATTGCCTCTTCTATTTCCTTGAAGAATGAGGTTGGAATGTTGATAAGTATCACATTGAATTTGTAGATAGCCTTGGGAAGTATTGCCCTTTTCACGATGTTAATCTTTCCAATCCAGGAGCATGGGAGTTTTTCCCATTTTCTAAGTTCTGTTTTCATTTCATTTTTACTTTTTAAAGTTTTCATCATAGAGGTCCTTCACTTCTTTGGTTAAGTTAATTCCTAGGTATTTTATTTTTTTATGGGGCTATTACAAATGGAGTTGCTTTCGTAATTTCAACCCCACTTTTCTAACATTTGTTACCTTTCCTCCTTTTGGTGCTGGGGACTGAACAGAGAGTCTTGTGCATGCCAGGGATGTACTCTACCATTGAGTTTCATCTTCACCCAGAGCTTTGGTTATCATACTAGTCAAGGACTCTATTAAGTATTTGATACAGTTACCAAGGTACATGAGAATAAGTGAGATGCTGCACTTAGCATTTGGACAAAATAATCACCCTGTCTATAGGAGTCACCTCAATGTTGGCTTGTGTGGCAATTAGTGCAGAGCTCTGGCTAGGAGGAAACAAAAGCCGTGCCTGAGAAATATATGGTGATCTACTGATAAAATTATCAACAAGAGTTTTCTGAGGGGTGAGGCAAGAGTCATTAATTGTGAAACAAGAACTACTTCGTCAAGAGTGTAAAGTAATAATCCAAAGCCACCAGAAAAAGCTCATAAATAAGTACTTAAGAGAAAACAAAAATATTCTTAGTCAAATACTGGTAGATATGCTAGGTGGGGCCTCCATCACAGCTTGGCCTCAGTCCTTAACCCACTGAGGAGTGAGAGTGCCTTGGCCAGACCTGCCTTCAGTTCTGACCCAGCAGCCTTATTGGATTTGGAGATCATCCAACCTGATCAGTTCCAGGACTAGAGATCCAGGAATGTCAATTTGCTGGCCAACACCTACTCCCTAGGACTCCCACATTGGAAGCTATTTGCACTTTGATATGCCTTGGGGCAAGGACAGAAAACATCTTGCTTCTAGTCACAGATCACCCTCTGGGGAAGTTTACTTTCTCATGAGTGAGATCAGCTTGGCTTAAAGATCTATACCCCACTCATCTCCAACCTACTCCAACCTCAGGCCTGGTAGAGGAAAGCTTAGGGAACTTACTATTTCCCAACTTTACTAGCAGCAAGGAACTTGCACCTCACCCAGTGGTATCTTTTTCTTAGAGCTTTCTAAAAGTTGCTGGATTCCCATAGGTCCTGTTTCTGAATAAAAAGGGGGTTACAGGTTATTGGTGGCCATGGAGGAATGCCTGGCACAGACAACCTACCTGAAGCCTCACTGCAAGAGGAGTGAAAGATTCTTGCAAAAAGAACCCTTGACTGATTTGGCCTCCAGTGAAAACAGAAGTGTTTGACCTCTTCCTGGCCATTGTAGGTTCTAAGCAATTGAGATTTCTATCTTACTCATGTAAAGTAACCATACCCAACAGGCTAGCTCCATGCATCCCTTTTGTCCTTACAACTCCCCGTGGGCCTCAGATAGCTTTGAATGCTGGAAAAGTGAGTATGAGAATGGGTCATTGGGCCATGTCTCCCCTTCTCTCCTTCACTTGGAAGGAGAGAATCAAGCAGTTCTTGATACACTATGGGGCTGGTCAGCTTTTCACTCCCTCAAACAGCTAGACTCACTTCTGTCCTTAATGTTGCCAGATGCCTTGAGAAACTACCCTGGCAACCAAGATCTTGCACTCATCCTGTGAGTTCTGCTTCACTGTAAACTGAACTGTAAGCACAGGGATCGGGGTTCCTGCTACTGTTTCTGGGGAATGTGACTGCAATCCCTCTGATGGGGCATGAGACAAGAACCTACCATTGTGTGAAGGAGAAGTAGATCTGTAATGGCCAGTATTCATAACTGCCTTTTGTGGTTCCATTCCCAAAGAGGAATGTGTAATGGGTGGCAGGTATAGCCAGTCCTGTGTCAGAATAAAGGAGGAAGAGGCCCTGCTACCTCAGTGCCCAGACAAGCCTTGAACGTCAATCATTTCAGTACTACAAACATCAAATTGGTACTAGGAAAATTGTAACATCTAGATTTGGTTTTCTTTCTCTTCAACCTGCTTTTTTGCTACTGGCATGCTATTGAGAGATTGCTAACTTTAAAACTGGGCCAGGGAAAATAAAAAATATTGGCGTTTGTCATCCTCCTCTTCAAAATAGCAGGAACACCATGAATTTGAAACTCCTCTTGAGCACCAGTCCTATATTGCTAAGATTAAATCCTGCTGGCCAACTTTATATTTCAAATACATTGAAAGAATAAAAGGGATTCTTAAGAAGAATAAGGACTAAGAGTATAAAATGTATACTTCTTTATTTATATAAATAAGGCTTTCATACAATCATATTTAAAAGTAATCTGTATTTTTACATTCACCACCCGTGAGTTCCTGACAGGAAAGGCTGTGCATAATGATACACAGCAAGAATCCCACTGCAGGACAACAGGAGCTCAGGAAAGCACCATTAATTTGAGAAGTAGGCAGGCTCTGACACTCCTGTTGCACTGCTAGCAATGGGAAGTCTTAAACTAGTTCCTCCACCAAGTCTTCTTCAAATTCCCCCTGTTCATCAGCAGTAGCATCTTGGAACTGCTGGTACTCGGACACCAGGTCATTGATATTGCTCTCAGCTTCAGTGAACTCCATTTCATCTATGCCCTTACCTATGTACCAGTGCAAGAATGCATTGCACTGGAACATGGCACTGAACTGCTCTGAGATGCACTTGAAGGGATCCTAGATGGCCATGTTGTTGCCGATGAAGGTGGCCGACATCGTGAGTCCATGTGGAGGGGGGGAGGGAAGGGGCGATGTCATACACAGCCGTCTTCACATTGTTGGGGATCCAGTCTCCAACATAGCTGCTGTTCTTGTTCTGCACGTTGAGCATCTGCTCATCCACCTCTTCATGGACATGCAGCCTCGGAAGATGGCAGCTGCTGTCAGGTAGCAGCCATGGCGGAGATCACAGGTGACCATCAAGTTCTTAGCGTCAAATATCTGCTGGGTGAACCTCGGGCACTGAGAGAGCATGGTACTGCTGGCTGGCACGGCTGGTCAGGGGCACAAAGCCAGGCATGAAGAAGTGCAGGCGGGAAAGAGCATCAGATTCAAGGCCAGCTTGTGCAGGTCTGCATTCAGCTGGCCAGGGAAGCACAGGCAGGTGGTAACCCCGCTGTTGGTGGCTGACACCAGGTGGTTCAGGTCGCCATAGTTGGGCATGGGCAGCTTCAAGTTACAGAAGCAGATGTTGTACAGGACCTCGTTGTCGATGCAGAAAGTTTCATCTGCATTTTCCACCAGCTGGTGGACAGAGAAGATCATGTTGTAGGGCTCCAGCACTGTGTTTGACACCTTCAGGGAGGGCATGACACTGAAGGTGTTCATGATGCGGTTTGGGTACCCTTCTTGAATATTGTTGAGAATCAGAGTGCCCATACTTGACCTGGTGCCACCTCCCAAGGAGTGGGCCAGCTAGAAACCCTGTAGACAGTCACACCTTTCTGATTTCCGCCTCACCACATCCAGTACCGGCTCCACCATCTCGGCTTCCTCTGTGTAGTAGCCCTTGGCCCAGTTATTGGCTGCCCCGCTCTGGCCTATCAGACATGATGAGACACACACTCCAAGAATATTTACTGTGACATTTGTATTGTGAAGACAATAGGACTCTTCTGAGCCAACCTTTGCTTTTACTTTAGATAACTTTGGTGAAATAAAGGAAATGTTTTCAATGTATCTGGGACCCTACAAATCACCCAGGTTCTAAAGAAATAAAGACAATGTGGAGGAAGATACATTTTAACCCAAATCAACTACTTGTAGAAATGAAGAACAGAGCCTGCCTCAATACTGGAAATGTAGTTATTTTCACAGGAGGGACAGGAGCACAGTGTGATCATAGGAAAGCTAAGCTGCAAGCACTTGTCTGCACCTTGCTCACACATAGCTGTGCTTTGATTTCTGGTGTCCTGAAGTAGTTCTCTGTTATTGCCGGGACTTTGAAATGACCAGCAGCGCTGAAACCTTGTTGGAGGCTTTCCCTGATTGCTGATCTTTCCCTTTAGAAGCTACTTTGTCATAGAGTGCTTGAAGAGTGGCACTGATCTGAGCTGTCTGAGTGGCCAGGGGCATGACTCCAGTGGACTGGAATAGGTGGGTTAGCTGAGGACAATATCTAGGTGTATAAAGGCTCAGCCCAGCACTGGAGTGCCTGGATGTTAGGACCCATAGACCAGGATGACATACCAAATATGAAGTTGTCTGGCCTGAAGCTCTGGCCAAATGGTCCTGATCTCACTGAGTCTAAGGTTCCAGGCTCTAGGTCCACCATGGTGGCCCGAGGAACATATTTTTTGCCTGTGGGGACAAGAGTTGACGTAGGCCTATAATTGACAAGAAACTTAGGGGCAGAGCTTATGATTTTAATGACTCTCAGCATTCATTACAGAAATTACAGCATTTGAGACATAGAAACAGAAAAGATTGGTTCAGCCATTGAGGGATTTTTTGAAGAGGGATTAGTAGTGGTTCTCTCACTTCAGCCCTCCCTTCTTTTCAGGCCTCCTGGTCACTTCCGCCTTTTGCACACCATCCCATCCCTGCCAATCCTCCGGGGCTAGTCAGTCTTTACTGATGCTGTCAATATAAGCTAGCTTATGTGGATTCAGAACAGGCAGAAGAAAGTAGAAATGCATTTGGAGTGTGGATGGAAAATGCCACTCAACTGTGACTACCCTTTTTGCCCCTTGGTCAATGAGACAGTCATGAGACAATCAAATTGCTTCAGCTTTCTTGTCATCAAGAGGTGATTCAAACTTATACATTCTCTTTCTCGACACTGTCTCTTAAATTACAGAGGAACAATATGGTAATCTTGCTTCACAAAAAATGGAAAAGACAACATTGAAGGAAGAGCTCCTTGCTTCATGATGAGTGTTGGGCTGTTAAGAGCCAGTTGTCATTGTTGGAGTTTTTAAAGTTACTCACCCATAAACCCTTACAGGTGTCTTCCTTGTCAAGGTAATTCAAGTCATTGATTGATATTACCCTTTAAAACTTCCATGGAGATGTTGAATATTTTTGTGATTACCATCTTGTTGTGAGATGAAATCCATTTCTGACTTAGTAAGGAATGGACTTGAAAATTCTGATAATTCTCTTAGAACTTCAATTCTGAAGGAAGCTAAATAAATCTTGACAGGATAAGAACAAATATATGTGAATTAATCCTTCCTCTTCATCCCTTTTCCTTCCCCAGTACTGTTAATTGGGCCACTGGCTCCTCTTCTCCAGTCCGCAAGTTCCAAATGTCTCAGGCCTTAACCCATTCCTTCTCCACCTCCTCGCATGTTTCTCGTCTCCATTCCTGCCAATTTTCATCTTCAGGTTCACCTTTAATTCACCTGCTATTGTCTCTGCACATGCCAACACTGTACATTCCACCAAATGTGGCTTGTCAAGGGAAATAATTATACACTATTTTCTTCTCATATACTTGTACTGTACTCTATAGTAAAACCACTGGCTACATAGCATGTACCTGTTAATAAGTATGATGTCATGTAGAGACACTTGAATGTGTGTGGCAGATTATTTGTAGGTTCTATACAAATACTATTTTATATAAAGAACTTGAGTGTGTGAAGATGTTGTTATTGGTGGGGGTCCTCGAGCCCATTCCATGAGGATACTGAGGGGTGATTGAATTTTAAGTAATGGTGCTGTTTTCATACTTCCTTTAAATGAATTTATTAAAAGACTACTTTTTCAGCCCTTTGTTTATGGATCACATCTGTAATCCTAGCTAATCATGAGGCTGAGATCTGAGGATCATGGTTCAGTGTTAGCCCAGAAGGGAAGGAAAGTTCTTGGAACACCTATTTCCAATTAACCACACACACACACACACACACACACACACACACACACACACACACACACACAACACACAACACAAAGCTCAAAGAGAAGCTCTATCAATTGAGCCACTAGTAGACTTCCAAGTGAACAGTGACCTGATTGAGCCTCACAGGTGTCTGCTGGACCAGACATCCATTAAAAGGGCTAAAGGATGCAGATATCTCATACAGGCTGTGTGACATCTCTGATTGGGTCTGGGATGGATATGGCCACAGACTGACTTATGACCTTGAGAGTCACATAGCTCTCTCCTACAGACAATAAAACCCTGTACAAAGCATCCCAGTAAGTACCTTCCCTTAGGACCCCTCCTGTCTAGCAAGACATTTGATATTCTCTTCTTCAATATATCATTGCTGTTTTATTCTTCCCTCTATATCCATGAACTCATTCTTTGAGATCATAGAGACAAAAGATGTGATTCAGTTATTAGGTTTTCAGTATCAACATGATGGCCTGCTTCAAAACAGACCTTTTTTTCAACTTCCTGGGCACCAAAGCTGGTGGATCCTGAATGCTTTTATCTTGAGCCCTTTTTGTGTTGCCACCAAACCTGTGCTAGAGTATCATCAGTGCCCAAGGGACACACCGGGAATGCGTTTGTTTCAATCACACATGGTATACCTAGGTGTTGAGTCTGCAAACATGATGGGTACTCACAGATGTGTGACTTAGTGATGTCAGCCACTCAGCACAAGGTTTCCCTGGACCAGAGTCTCATCCCCATGCATTGAGTAGATGATAGGTGAAACCTTTGTTTCTCATACACAGATTATATCCTGATTGTTCCTAGTAAATGAATTCCATAGACCACAGGGGAAACAAGCTGAATCCTTCTTTTAGTCATTTCTTCCCTAACACTGACACATCTGCTCCTTGAAGACACCATGGACACATACCTCCCAGTAGAGGCTTTCCAAGACCCTACTCCACCATGTCACCCACCCACTTCAGATCTGTTAGCAGCCACTTTCCTCTAATAAACACATCCCTCATGTCCAGCCTCCCCTATGAAAGTCTTCACTGTTGGGTTTTTATCCTAATGTAGGGGTCACATGCTTAACTATCAAGGTCATGGTTATTTGATATCTTTTGGGTCTACACACAGGACTGCTCAGGGCCATATTGATCCAATGTCTATGGCTCTGTTCACAAGACTGCTCAGTGCCATGGTGATGGGATGTATAGTGTCTGCATATGGGACTGCTCAGTACTATAGTGAATGATGCAGAATATCCATAGAAGGGCACCATTTTCCCATTGAGATTTTCAGCTTTCATTACTTGTGCATAGCTGGTGTTCCACACAGCACTCTAAAATCTATGGGAATTTAGGAAAGAGCCTCTTTATCATGAATTAGCAGAGAATGGAAGAAAATACAATACTCAGCTGTGGTGGTGGTGGCTCTAGCTGGTATTTCTTGATACTCAGCAGACTAAGATCTGAGGATCTAAGTTCAAGGCCAGTCCAGGCAAGAAAATTCAGTGACATTCTTATCCCTAATTAACCACCAAAAATCCCGAAGTAGAGCTATGACTGAAGTGGTAGAGCACTAATCTTCAGCAAAAAAAAAAAAAAATCCAAGTCAACGTTTAGGCATTAATTTAAGCCTTAGGACCAACACACACACACACACACACACACACACACACACACACACACACACACACACAACCATTTGTCCAGCACTGGTGGCTCAAACACCTGTAATCCTAGCTATTTAGGACGCTGAGGTGTGAACTTCAGAGTTTCAATCCAGCCCAGGTAGAAAAGTTTGAGACTTATCTCCAATTAACCACCAGAAAACCAGAAGTGGTCCTGTGGCTCAAAGTGGAAAAGCACTAGCCACGAGGGACAGTGTCTAGGTCCTGAGTTCAAGCCTTTCGACTGACAAGAAAAATAAAATGTAACACCTGGATCAGGTCCTTTGTCTCCTTTGTTTGAGGAAAGAGTCTACAGACAAAAAGGAAGAGGTAAGACAGCATAACTTTATTGAAGGAAAAGACCATCAGAACCCTTGCTAGACAAGACAGGCCCATGGGAGGGAAGGCACTAGTTGATGTGGGTTATGTAAGTATTAATGAAGTGTCTTTAGGAATGAACTATATGTCTCTCAAGACCATTGGACAGTCTGCAGGTCATATCACTCCCCAGGCCTAGTCCGAAGCTCCACAAAGCCAACCCAAGATCTTTATGCATTCTTTAGTCCTTCTGAGTAGGTTATAATTTTGGTACCTACCTCTGGGGTAGAGTCACCTCATCACAGTGTTTATTGTTCCAGGGGCGATGGGCCATGATATGATGTCAAGGAGCCTGCACACAGGACGGCTCAACGCCAAAGTAAAAGACAACTTCTCTGGGAGAGAGACTTTGCCTCCATTGCACAGACATGCTCTTTTTATGCTCTGATAACTCTGGGCGGTTTTTCCATGTTTTCTCATTTTTTTTTTCCAGTGCTTTAGATGGAACCCAGGACATCATGCATGTAAGGCAAGCACTCTCCCATTGCAATTATATTTCTTTCCTTGGATTTGTTTTTAAATGAGCAGTAGATATCATCTTTGTGTATAGGAAAATAGTTATCAAATATCTCCATTTTAAAGGTTTCAGCTCATGAAGTATCACAGTATTTTTTATAATCTAAAATAGAGATATTCTGCCTTGGAGATGTCCAGAGGCCTCAGCCATAAAAACGCCTGGGATAACTGCTGTGCAATTGGCAATGCCAAGCTGGAGCCTTTCCCTTTTGCCCCAGCTTGCTGTTGCACCAGTGCTCCTTTCACCAGAAATGCTCATTTTCTCCATTTCTGCTCTTTGACACTTACATAGAGGAGTCAGCTCCAGCCCTCTGAGAACTCTCTATGGGGGTGCGGAGTGCGGATTCTAGTATGGAAGAGGCCTTCTCTTCCTCCTCCATCTTTTGTGCTGGTCTTGGGCTTGATCTCAGTGACTGGCTCAGTCAGTTTTTCTGTTTGTTTATTTTTTCTTGTTTGTTTGATTTTTAGTCAAGAGCAGAATTTGGCCACAGTTTCACTTCCAGATATTTGGGCTCCTAATTAGTGATGAGTCTCATGAACTTCCCTACACAGGCTGGCTTTGAACCTCATTCCTCAGATGTTTGCCTCATGAATAACGTGGATTATAAGCATGAGCCACAAGCATCTGGCAGAGACAGGGGTTTTCTTTCAGACATACTGGCTAAACAGTGCAAAGATCAAGAGGGGTAGCCTCTTTGTTTCAGCTGACCCCATCTTTTTCCATCACATCCAGCGTCAGCCCTGTACCACTCATGGAGAAGAGCTTGGTGCTTCTTCATGCCTGATCTGAATTAATTCATTGATCATACTAATAATAAATAAAAATATTTCATGAGTATGTTTGTCTTCTCACCAACAGCAACGGATCTAGAAATCAAGAATCATTTATACCTTAACTTTCCAACTCCAGAATGTAGAAAATTACTCACGTTGCATATGCCTTTCTTTGCTAAGTGAATTAGATCAGAGTAGCCTTCACATGTGCTTCTCACCCAGTGGAGATGATAACAAGGTAGCAAGGTGTTGGGCAGCTTGTATAGAAATTGGGCAAGGACCATAAAAACAAACACATTTTGACTTTGAAAGGCTGGAACAAAATCTACAAAGCAAAGGAGTTGCGATACTAATATCAGATAAAATAGACTTCAAATTAAAATTAGTTAGAAGAGATAAAGAAGGTCACTACATACTAATGAAGGGATCTCTCCTTCAGGAGGATAGTACAATTGTAAATAGTTATTCACCAAACAATGGAACACCCAAATTTATCCGAGAAACACTCCTTTCTCTCAAATCTCATATAGATCTAAAGACATTAATTGTTGGGGACTGTAACACTCCACTATCGCCACTAGATAGATCAACTCAGCAAAAACTCAACATAGAAACCGCAGACCTCAACAACTGCATAGATCAACTAGATTTAACAGACATCTACCGAATATTTCACCTAGCAGCATCAGAATACACGTTTTTCTCAGCAGCACATGGAACATTTTCCAAAATAGACAACATTTTAGATCACAAAGCAAATTTGTCCAAATTCAGAAACATTGAAATTATACCTTGCATTCTCTGAGACCACAAGGGAATAAAATTAGAACTCAGCACCAAAATCCACCAAAGAAAGTCCGGTAACATATGGAGGCTGAACAACACACTGTTGAACCACCAGTGGGTCATGGAAGGGATTAGAAACAAAATTCAATTGTTCATGATATTCAACAAAAATGAGCACACAAACTACCAGCTTCTCTGGGACACAGCAAAGACAGTACTCAGAGGCAAGTTTATAGCTCTGAATTCCTACATCAACAAATTGGAGAGAGCTGAAACCAACAATTTAATGAGACAGCTGAGCCTCCTTGAAAAAGAGCAGCAAGATAAACCCAATCCAGTAGACGGAAAGAAATAAAGAAAGTTAAATCAGAAATAAATGAATTAGAATCCAAAAAAATCATAGAAAGAATCAACAAAACAAAGAGTTGGTTCTTCAAAAACATTAACAAAATTGACAGACCCTTAGCAAATCTTATCAGAAAAAGAAGAGAACACACCTAAATAAATAAACTCAGAGATGAGAATGGTAACATCACCACCGAAACAACCAAGATTCAGAATATTGTAAGGGAATATTTCTCAAAACTTTATGCTTATAAGTTTGAGAACTTGCCAAAAATGGACCTTTTCCTAGCAAATATCGACATGCAGAGACTAAACCAAGATGAGTTAAACCATCTTAACAGGCCCATATCAAGAATTGAAATAGTAACAGTAATCAGAGAACTCCCTTCTGCTGTTTTACGGTGGAATTCTACAAGGCCTTCAAAGCAGAACTCACACGAATACTCATTCAACACTTCAATGAAATTAAAGAGAAGGTTCACTACCGAATTCATTCTATGAAGCTATAATAACCCTCATTCCAAATCCAGGCAGGAACTAATCAAACAAAGAACTATAGACCCATATCTTTGATGAACATTGATGCCAAACTTCTCAACAAAATTTTGGAAAATCAGCTTCAACAATTCATCCAAAAACATCATACAGCACAATCAAACAGGATTCATTTCAGGGATGCAGTGCTGGTTCAATATACACAAATCAATAAACATAATTCATCACATCAACAAAGGTAAGGATAAGAACCACATGTTTATCTCAACAGATGCAGAAAAAACATTTGACAAGATCCACCACCCCTTTATGATGAAGGTTCTGGAAAAATTAGGAATCCATGGAACATTCCTCAATACAATAAAGGCTGTATAAGACAAACCTACAGCCAGTATTATACTCAATTGTGAAAAACTGAAGCCATTTACTCTAAACTCAGGAAAGAGACAAGGATACTCACTCTCTCCTCTACTCTTCAATCTAGTATTAGAATGCTTAGTTACAGCAATAAGACAAGACGCAAACATAAAGTGGATCCAAATAGGGAAAAATGAAGTAAAACTCTGCCTCTTTGCAGATGAGGTGATCTTGTATTTTAAGAATCCCATGGACTCCACTCCCAAATTACTCATTGTGATTCAAAACTTTGGCAAAGTAGCAGGGTATAAAATTAACCCCCCAAAATCAATGGCTTTTCTATATGCCAACAATGAGAAAAGTGTGGCTAAAATCAAGAAAAAAAAACTCCATTTAGAATAGCCCCACAAAAAATAAAATACCTAGGAATTTACTTAACCAAAGAAGTGAAGGACCTCTATGATGAAAACTTTAAAAACCTGAAAATGGAAATCAAAACAGAACTTAGAAAGTGACAAATAACTCCTGGATTGGAAAGATCAACATCGTGAAAATGGCAATACTTCCCAAGGCTATCTACAAATTCAATGCGATACCTATCAAAATTCCAAACTCATTCTTCAAGGAAATAGAAGACACAATCTAAAAATTCATATGGAACAATAAAAGACCCCAAATAGCAAAAACGATCCTTAACAGAAAGAACACTGCTGGAGGAATAGCAATACCAATTTTCAAACTCTACTATAAAGCCACAGTAATCAAAACAGCTTGGTATTGGCACAAGAACAGACCTCAGGACCAATGGAATAGAATTGAAAACCCAGAAATGAACCTACAGACCTATAGCCATTTAATCTTTGATAAAGGAGCTAAAAAAAATAGAATGGAAGAAAGACAGCCTCTTCAGTAAATGGTGTTGGCAAAATTGATTAATTACCTGTAGGAAACTAAAGCTATAACCTTATATATCACCTTGCACCAGAATCAACTCCAAATGGATCAAAGATCTCAGAGTCAAAGCAGACACTGTGAAAACTTTACAGGATGGAGTAGGAGAAACCCTACTTCTCCTTGGCACAGGCCAAAATTTTCTTAATAGAGACCCAGAAACACAAGAAATCAAAGAAAAGTTGGACAAATGGGATTACATGAAAGTGCATAGCTTCTGTATGGCAAAGGACATAACTCACAAGATTAATAGAAAGCCCACGGATTGGGAGAAGATGTTCACTATCCTTACAACAGACAAGGGTCTTATATCTAAAATATACCTGGAACTCAAAAAATTAAATCTCCCAACAACAAATCTTCAAAGAAACAACTGCCCAATAAATAAGTGGGCTAAAGAAGTAAAGAGAAACTTCTCTGAATAGGAAAGAAGAATGGCCAATAGACACATGCTCGACCCCTCTAGCCATAAAAGTAATGCAAATCAAAACAATATTGATATACCACCTCACACCAGTTAGAATGTCTATAATCAAGAAGTCCAATTACAACAGATGCTGGAGGGGATGTGGACAGAAGGGAACCTTACTGCATTGTTGGTGGGAGTGTAAACTTGTTCAACCACTTTGGAAAGCAGTATGGAGGTTGCTCAAAATACTCCACATAGAGCTCCCCTATGACCCGGCAATCCCACTTTTGGGCATTTACCCAAATGTTCACAATCAACAACACACTAAAGCTCCCAGCACAACTATGTTTACTGCAGCATTATTTACCATTGCTAAGATATGGAACCAACCCAGATGCCCCTTGGTAGATGAATGGTTCAAGAAAATGTGGTATATATACGCAATAGAATACTATGTCTCCATCAGAAAGAATGGCATTGCCCCATTTGTTAGGAATTGGAAAGACTTGGAAAAAATTATATTAAGTGAAGTAAGCCAGGCCCAAAGAATCATAGGTCCCATGGTTTCCCTTATTTGCAATAACTAGTATATGTCTGAGTCAACCAGAAAAGGTGAGATAAGTTGATGTTAGGGGAATGAACCCAAAGGTACGTATTCAGGGGTTTTGTTTTGTTTTTTTTTTCCTTTCATGCAATTGTTTCTATCATATTTATAAGATTATTTCTATGTTGCTTTGTATGTCCCTCCCCCACAGTATAACCCATACTTTCACTGTTTTTGATGTTGGGATAATTTGTGGAGGAGAAGGGAAAAAACAAATCGTTTAACTAGGGATACAGGTGGACCCATTGCACCAATAAGATGTACAAGTTGTTATGTCGAAAAACGAACTTAACAACTTGGGGGAGGATCGGTTGGGGAGAGGGGAGTAGTATGGGAAGGGATGGGAAGGGGAAACAACGAGGAGTCAACAATGCTTGATAAGAAATGTACTCGTTATCTTGCCCACGTAATTGTAACTCCTCTGTATGGAATTCTCATAATAAAAAAAAAGTAAAAAAATAAAATAAAATAAAATAAAAAGATATTGGCAAGGGTGGCTCGTCTGAAATCTGAGCTACTCAGGAGGACAAGATCTGAGGTTTGTGGTTTGAAGCCAGCCATAGCCAAAAACTCTTTGACACTTTTGTCTCCAGTTAACTAACAAAAACCCTTTTGTTGGTCATGGGGCTTGAAGTCTGACCCTAGGCACTGTCCCTCAGGTCTTCAGCTCAAGGCAAATGCTCTACCACTTGAGTCATAGCGCCACTTCTGGTTTTCTGGTGGTTTATTGGAGATAAGAGTCTCACGGATCGGGCACCGGTGGCTCATGCCTGTAATCCCATGGTTTCCCTTATTTGCAATATCTAGTATATGTATGAGTCAAGCAGAAAAGGTCAGGTAATGTGATGTTAGGAAAATGAACCCTTAGATGTGTATTTTAATGTTTTTTTTTCTTTCATGCATGTGTTTCTAACGCATTTATAAGATTATTTTTTGTTGCTTTGTATGTCCCTCCTCCACAGTATAACCCCGATTTCACTATATTTGATGTCAGTATATCTTGTGGAGGAGATTGGGAAAAACAAGTCATTTAAGGATTCAGGTGGACCTGTTGCAACAATGAGAAATACAAGTTGTCATGTCAAAAACGAGCTTTACAATGTCGGCGGGGGGGGGGGGGGGGGGGGGGGGAAGGATTGAGTGGGGGGGAGGGGGAAGGCTGGGAAGGGATGTGAAGGGTAAACAAAGGATGAGGCTGCAATGCTTGGTAAGAAATGTATGCATTATCCTGCCCATGTAATTGTAACCCCTCTGTATAGTATGTTCACAAATAAAATTAAATTAAATTAAATTAAAAAAAAAAAAAAGAGTCTCACGGACCGGGCACCGGTGGCTCATGCCTGTAATCCTAGCTACTCAGGATGCTGAGATCTGTAGAACGTGGTTCAAAGCCAGCCCAGGCAGGAAAGTCCGTGAGACTCTTATCTCCAATAAACCACTAGAAAACCAAAAGTGGTGCTGTGGCTTAAGCGGTAGAGTGCTCACCTTGAGCTGAAGAGCTGAGGGATAGCGCCCAGGCCCAGAGTTCAAGCCCCACGACGGAACAACAACAACAAAAAAGTCTCATGGACTTTTCTGCCTAGGCTGGTTTTGAACCGTGATCCTCAGATTCAGCCTCTTGTGTAGCTAAGATTGCAGCCATGAGCCACTGGCACCCAGCTATGGCAGTGTTTTTAATGATCTCCTTCCCTCATGAGTTCTGCTTGAGAATGTGGCTTCTGCCTTTTGACAGTGGCTACCGGTGGTGCTAGCTCTGGTCAAATCCAGGCAGGAATTTCTGAAGCTTCTCTGATCCTGTGTACCCAGGCACCCTCACCATCAGCCCTCGCTGCCAACAAGAATGAGTAATGAACAATCACATGAAAATTCCATGCTTAGTGACCTTTTTCTCTAAATAGCATTTTTAAAAGAAACGTTTGGTAACACAATGAAGAGACAAAGGTCAAGGGGGGAACCAATACAACAACAATATAAACAAAACAATATGTTGGAAATGATCTGTACAACTTGGGTAAACTGTCTGTACATCATCTTGACAATAAAAATAAATAAATAAAAATGTATAAATAAAAGGAAAATTTCTGCATAGCAGACTGGGAGTGAAAAGTCACGTTTACGAAAGCACTGTCAAACAAGAATAGTTTCTTAGGTTAGTGAAGGAAAAGATGATGTCATATTCATTTTTATATTACTCAGCCTCAGAAGAAAATGAGCACATAATTAAACATATATTTTATGCGAGGCACTATTGTCTCATGGATACAATTCTAGCTACTCAGGAAGCTGACATCTGAGGACCAACGTTCAAAGTCAGCCTAGGCTGAGAAGTTTTCAAGACTGTTATCTCCAATTAACTAGCAAAAATAATGATACTAGAGGCATAACTATATGGCATAGCACCAGCCACAAGCCAAAACAAAATAAAACAAAGAACCCCAGTAAGAATGAGAGATCCATTTTTCAAGACCTAATAGTGGGACACACACACACACACACACACACACACACACACACACACACACAGGTAAGCCAGAGACTAACTTGTAGGTATGCTAGGAACTACTTCCCGGGAGATCTCTCCCAACCCTGAGCAAAGGACAGGCTCGCTGAAAAGATCCTCTCTTCCCCTGGCAAGTCCCACATATGCACAGCCCTCTGTCCTCCAATTAAATCACTTTATTTTGTGTTTGCTGTTATGTGGTCTTGAACTCAGGACCTTTTACTGTGATGTAGCTTATTCACCTTTTCCGTGCTTACTTGGAAATAAGAGTCTCATAAACTTTCTTCCTAAGACTGGCTTTCAATCTCTTATCTTTAGATCTCAGACTTAGTACCTATGGTTACAGGTGTGAGAATGAGTGCATGACCTCTAAACTATTTTTAAGCCTTAAATTTCTATTTTTTGTGCATTCATGGTCCCCCCTCTTCTTTTCAATGGCAGTCTCTGTGGTCTTCTGACTGATTTCCTTTGGCATTCAGTGATATCAGTAACCAGATCTCTGATGGTGGGACAAATCTCATCGTTTGATAGACATACATGGAAAAAGTTGGGGCTTGAAATTTTTTCCCCATGTAACAGGAGATTAAAAACTTGGTGAGGATAGGACTAGAGAGGCGGTCGTTAGGATTCTAAGGTGTATTAGTTAATATTGTTTAAATAGAAATTAGGATATACTTACATAATTTTTCCAATTTTTAATGCTACTCATTAAAATCATATTCATTATGGTTCGGACCTGGAATGTCTCCAAAAAGGATAGTCATCCATTGTAGCGATTAATGTTCAGAGATGCAGCTTCAGTGAAGTAATTGCATTTGAGTGCTCTGTCCTCATCAGTAAGTCAACCCATTGTTAAGTTCCTAATTTGGTAGACTTTTAAAGCGATGGAATCTTTGAAGGTTAAAAGACCTAGTTGAAAGACCTGGGGTTTTAAAAGTGATACCCTTTCCTGGTCTGTTCCTCTCATTTATCCTCATGCTCTGTTTGCTTCCTATTTGGTCCATGAGCTGAGTAGTTTTTTCTTAACACATGCTTCCACCACTATGTGGCAGACTCTCTGGAATCTTCCCAGATTCATCAAAGGACAAAGCTGCCCTTGACTGTGTTTACCACAACGATAAAAATAGGTAAATCTGTCATTTTTGGAAGTTAATTGCTTTTAATTAGAACAGTGATTCTCAGAGTATGGCTCAAACCTACATCATCAGCACTGAAGAATTGTCAGAACTGTCCGGTTTTTTGTCTTTTATTATTTTTTGGTAGTTCTGAGGTTTGAATGAAGGGTTTTACACCTTGTAGTTAGTCACTCTAGCAATTTGAGCCATACCTTTTAAACTTTAGTTATTTTTCCTATAAGGTTCCATGTTTACAACCCCAAGGCAAGCCTCAAACCATTATCGTATTATCTATCTTTCTGAATTGTTGGATTTACAGGTGGGTTTGATCCTGAGATAGGATCTTGATAATATTTTTTCTGAGTTTGCCTTGCTTCCTAAGTAGCTGAGATTTTTGGCTAATGCAAACCCAAATTGTTGGCTGTCCTTTTCCATTGCCCCAGATAAGCTAATTAGAGAAGAAGGGTAAGGGTGAGCCTCTTCAAGTGATTTTGGGGAAATGTAGATTAAATGTAGATTGGATTTGCAGGAAATGTGTAGAGGAATGCTTTAGTAGAAATTTTAAAAAAATATTCTAAGGATGATAAAGGCTGATTTTTGAAGAGATGTGAGTGACGGAAAAACATGTTTATCACACTTTAATTTGTTATCTGTCCCTTCACAAAATGTGACATCCAAAGCTGGCAAAACTATGTCCATATTGCCAAACATAGCTAACATCCTGTCCACACACAGCCAGCAGGCAGCAGATATCCATTATTAAGTTAACATGCATAATTGAATAATAGTAGAATAATAAACTATTATTTCAGTCTTTATTAGAAAGACAGTCAGCAATGTAGGCCCATATATTTCAAGCATTTGTGTGTCTTAAATCATTTAAATAAGGATACAATTGGACTCATTGCAACAATGAGATTTACAAGTCGTTATGTCGAAAACTTTACAACTGTGATGGGGGAGGAGGATTAGGTGGCGGGGTGTGGAGAGGATGGGAATGGGAAACAAAGGGGGAGGCTACAATGCTTGATAAGAAATGTACTCATTATCTTGCCCATCTAATTGTAACCCCTATGTATAGTATTTTCACAATAAAAAAGTCTACAAAATATCTGGGTTCAAGTTTTAATTAATTAACTTTAATTTTTGTGCCTTTCCTGGGCTTGAATTCAGGGCCTAGACAATGTCCTCATACATTTTTGCTCAAGATTTGTGCCCTACTGCTTCAGACCTGGCTCCACCTCTGGTTTGTTGATGGTTCATTTGAGTTAAGAGTATTACAGACTTTCCTACCCAGACTGGCTATACATATGATCCTCAGATCTTAGTCTCCTGAGTAGCTGGGATTTATGAATATATCATCAGTATCCTGAAAGCTTTTATTATAGAGATCTTAACACGTTCATTTATATGCAGAAATAGAACAAATCATTATTCTCCTTAAAAGTTTTGGTTGCATATTCTAATTATAGTATGTGCATTAATTTTGTTGCTGTCATTAAAAACCCCTACAACTTCGGGGATTTAATTGATTAAATTTTGTATATCAAAGTGACATATAAGCTTGGTACTGGTGGTTCGCACCTGTAATCCTTGATACTCAGAAAAGTGAAATCTGAGGATCATAGATAAAACCAGCCCTATCAGGACAGCCTATGAGACTTTTATCTGCAATTAACAGCCCAAAATTGGCAGAAGTGGGGCTGTGGCTCAAATTATAGGGCATTAGGCTTTTATCAAACAGTTTAGGGACTCAGATTTCAAGCCTCAGGATTAGCAGACATAAAAGGAGACAATGGAGATGCACAGAGGCAAAAGGCCTGAGAAACACTGAAGGTTTGTGTTTTTAAGTTTTAATACAAAGTTGTATAAAGTTGTAGAGATTTGATTACTCACAATAGTGGTACTTAAATGAATTAGCAGGCAACAAGTGAGTGTTTGTGGGTCTCCTTAGATGACTCAGTTTATTAGTGTCAATAGAAAAGTTCATCTGACAAAATGTAAATGGCAAAGATGAATTCTGGCTATTACAACACGAGTTATTCAACTCAGCTGAAACAAAAATTGGGAGAGAGTTTGCTGTGTGTGCTAATTCTGTGGCTTAGACAGGGCCTGGGTGCTGTCCCTGAGCTTTTTATTGCACAAGGCTAGTACTGTGCTCCTTGAACCACTGTTCCACTTCAACTTGTCTGTGCTTAATTGGACATAAGAATATCACAGACTTCTCTGCCTAATCAGTCCATGTTGCACATGTAGTGACAATACTAAATGGAACCTCATTATCAAAAAATAACCATGGTTAAGTTCATACTTATGATAAAATATTTGAACTATAATTTTTAGATATTAGCAAACATTTTTGTATGCTAGGCATTGGTGGCTCATGCCTGTAATTCTAGCTACTAAGGAGGCTGATATCTGAGGATCAAAGCCAGGCCAGGCAGGAAAGTCCATGAGACTCTTTTTTTTTTAATCTTTTTTTTTCATTTTATTTTTTTCATTTTTTTGGTGAACATACTGTACAGAGGGGTAACAATTACATTGCAGGATAATGCCTACATTTCTTATCAAGCATTGCAGCCTCCTCCTTTGTTTATCCTTCACATCTCTTCCCAGCCCTCCCCCCACCTCCCTACCCAATCCTCCCCCTCTCCCCCCCCTCTGCACCAACGATGTAAAGCTCGTTTTCTACATGACAACTTGTACTTCTCATGGTTGCAACAGGTCCACCTGTTTGCTTAAATGACTTGTTTTTCCCCATCTCCTCCACAAGTTATACCGACATCAAATATAGTGGAAGCAGGGGTTATACTCTGGGGGAAGGACATACAAAGCAACAAACAAATAATCTTATAAATGCATTAGAAACAAATACATGAAAGAAAAAATCATTAAAATATATATCTAAGGGTTTATTTTCCTAACATCACATTATCTGAACTTTTCCGGTTGACTCATACATATACTAGATATTGCAAATAAGGGAAACCATGGGACCTATGTTTCTTTGGGCCTGGCTTACTTCACTTAATAAAATTTTTTCCAAGTCTTTCCATTTCATAACTAAAGGGGCAATGTCATTCTCTCTGATGGAGGCATAGAATTCCATTGTGTACATATACCATATTTTCTTGATCCATTCATCTACTGAGGGGCATCTGGGTGGGTGCCATATCTTAACTATGGTAAATAATGCTGCAATAAACATAGTTGTGCTGGTAGCTTTAGTATGGTCTTGTTTGTAAACATTTGGGTAAATACTCAAAAGTGGGATTGCTAGGTCATCAGGGAGCTCAATGTGAAGTCTTTTGAGGAACCTCCATACTACTTTCCAAAGTGGTTGAACAAGTTTACATTCCCACCAACAATGCAGTAAGGTTCCCTTCTGTCCACAGACCCTCCAGCATCTGTTGTTGTTAGAGTTCTTGATTTTTACCATTCTAACTGGAGTGAGGAGGTATCACAATGTTGTATTGATTTGCATTTCTTTTATGGCTAGGGATGTTGAGCATTTCCTCATGTGTCTATTGGCCATCCTTCTTTCTTGTTCAGAGAAGTTTCTCTTCAAGTCTTTAGCCCAGTTATTTATTGGGCAATTGTTTCTTTGAGGATTTGTTGTTGGGGGATTTAATTTTTAGAGTTCCAAGTATATTTTAGATATGAGTCCCTTGTCTGTTGTATGGCTAGTGAAGATCTTCACCCAACCCGTGGGCTTTCTATTGATCTTGCTAGCTATGTCCTTTTCCATGCGGAAGCTCTGCAACTTCATGCAATCCCATTTGTCCAACATTTCTTTGATTTGTTGTGTTTCCGGGTCTCTATTAAGAGAATCTCGGCCTGAGCCAAGAAGACCTAGGGTTTCTCCTATTCGATCCTGTAATGTTTTCAGAGTGTCTACTTTGACTTCGAGGTCTTTGATCAATTTGGAGTGGATTCCGGTGCAGGGTGATAGACAATGATCTAGCTTTAGTTTTCTACATGTAGTTAAACAATTTTTCCAGCACCATTTACTGAAGAGGCTGTCTTTGTTCCATTCTATTGTTTTAGCTCCCTTATCGAAGATTAGATGGCTATAGGTCTGTAGGTTCATTTCTGGGTTTTCAATTCTATTCCATTGGTCCTGAGGTCTGTTCTTATGCCAATACCAACCTGTTTTGATTACTATGGCTTTATAGTAGAGTTTGAAACTTGGTATTGATATTCCTCCAGCAGTGTTCTTTCCGTTGAGGAGCGTTTTTCTATTTGGGGTCTTTTATTGTTCCATGTGAATTTTTAGATTGCGTCTTCTATTTCCTTGAAGAATGAGGTTGAAATTTTGATAGGTATCGCTTTGAATTGGTAGATAGCCTTGGGAAGTATTGCCATTTTCACGATGTTAATCTTTCCAATCCAGGAGCATGGGAGGTTTTGCCATTTTCGCAGTTCTGTTTTGATTTCCTTTTTCAAGTTTTTAAAGTTTTCATCATAGAGGTCCTTCACTTCTTTGGTTAAGTTAATTCCTAGGAATTTTGTTTTTTGTAGGGCTATTACATATGGAGTTGCTTTCCTTATTTCAGCCACACTTTTCTCATTGTTGACATTTATTTTGGGGGGTTAATTTTATACCCTGCTACCTTGCCAAAGTTTTGAATCAGTTTGAGTAATTGGGAGTGGAGTCTATGGGATCTTTAAATACAAGATCATGTCATCTGCAAAGAGGGAGAATTTTATTTCTCATTTCCCTATTTAGATCCCCTTCATGTCTGCCTCTTGTCTTATTGCTGTAGCTAGGCATTCTAATACTAGATTCAAGAGAAGTGGAGAGAGTGGACGTCCTTGTCTTGTTCCTGAGTTAAGAGGAAATGGCTTTAGTTTTTCACCATTAAATATAATGCTGGCTGTAAGTTTGTCATATTCAGCCTTTATTGTATTGAGGAATGTTCCATGGATTCCTAATTTTTCCAAAATCTTCATCATATGGGGGTGATGGATCTTGTCGAATGCTTTTTCTACATCTATTGAGATAACCATGTGGTTCTTATTCTTGCTCCTGTTGATGAGATGAATAATATTAATTGATTTGCATATATTGAACCAGCTTTGCATCCCTGAAATGAATCCTGTTTGATAGTGGTGTATGATTTTTGGATGAATTGTTGAGGTCGATTGTCCAAAATTTTGTTGAATAGTTTTTTTGTTTTTTTTTTTTTGTCAGTTGTGGGGCTTGAAATCTGGGCCTGGGTGCTTTCCCTCAGCTCTTCAGCTCAAGGCGAGCGCTCTACCACTTGAGCTACAGCGCCACTGCCAGTTTTCTGGTGGTTTATTGGAGATAGGATTCTCACAATCTCTCTTGCCCGGGCTGGCTTTGAACTGTGATCCTCAGATCTCAGCCTCCTGAATAGCTAGGATTACCGGCGTTAACCACCAGCGCCCGGCTGTTGAACAGTTTTGCATCAATGTTCATCAAAGTAATATGTCTATAGTTCTCTTTCTTTGATAAGTCCCTGCCTGGTTTTGGGATGAGGGTTATGATGGCTTCATAGAATGTGTTCGGTAGTGAACTTTCCCTTTCAAATTAATTGAAGAGTTGGAGGAGTATTGGTGTGAGGTGTGTTTTGAAGGCCTTGTAAAATTCCACTGTAAAACCATCTGGTCCTGGACTTTTCTTAGCAGGAAGTCTCTTATTGCTGTTTCTATTTCAATGCTTTATATGAGACTGTTAAGATAGTTTAACTCATCTTGGTTTAGTTTTGGTATGTCAATATTTGCTAGGAAAAGGTCCATTTCTGTCAAGTTCTCAAACTTATTAGCATAAAGTTTTGAGAAGTCTTCCCTTATAATGTTCTGTATCTTGGTTGTTTCCGTGGTGATGCCTCCATTCTCATCTCTGAGTTTATTAATTTGGGTGTGTTCTCTTCTTTTTCTAATAAGATTTGCTAAGCATCTGTTAATTTTGTTAATTTTTTTGAAGAACCAACTCTTAGTTTTGTTGATTCTTTCTATAGTTCTTTTCGACTCTAATTCATTTAATTCTGATTTAATTTTAATTATTTCTTTCCCTCTACTGGATTGGGATTTATCTTGCTGCTCTTTTTCAAGGAGATTTAGATGTGTCATTAAATTGTTGGTTTCAGATCTCTCCAATTTGTTGATGTAGGAGCTCAGAGCTATAAACTTGCCTCTGAGTACTGCCTTTGCTGTATCCCAGAGGAGCTGTAAATTTTTGTGTTCATTTTTGTTGAATAGCATGAACATTTGAATTTCCTTTGTAATGTCTTCCATGACCCACTCGTGATTCTTCAGTGTGTTGTTCAGCCTCATGTGTTACCAGACTTTCTTTGGTGGCTTTTGGTGTTGAGTTTTAATTTTATTCCCTTGTGGTCAGAGACAATGCATGGTATAACTTCAATGTTTCTGAGTTTGTCTGTGGCCTAAAATGTGGTCTATTTTAGAAAATGTTCCATGGGCTGCTGAGAAAAACGTGTATTCTGATTCTGCTGGGTGAAATGTTAGGTAGATGTTTGTTAAATCTAGTTGTTCTATGCAGCTGTTTAGATCGGCGGTTTATCTGTTGAGTTTTTGCCGAGTTGGTCTATCTAGTGGGGAGAGTGGTGTGTTAAAATCCCCAACAATTAATGCCTTTGGATATATGTGGGTTTTGAGGGAGAGTAGTGTTTCTTAGATACATTTGGGTGCTCAATTTTTTGTTGAATAGATATTTAGAATTGTAATATCCTCCTGAAGGAGAGATCCCTTAATTAGTATGTAGCGACCTTCTTTAACTTTTCTTATGAATTTTAATTTGAAGTCTATTTTATCTCATATTAGGAGTGCAACTCCCGCCTGTTTATGGGGTCTGTTTTCTTGGTAGATTTTGTACCAGCCTTTAACATTGAAAATGTGTTCGTTTTTATGGGCAAGATGTGACTCCTGAAGGCAGCAGATCGAAGGATCTTGTTTTTTAATCCAACTAGACAGTCTATGTCGCTTAATTGGAGAGTTCAGTCCGTTAATGTTAAGAGATAGGACTGAGAGATATTTGGGAGTTCCTGCCATGTTATCCACCTTCTTGGGGGCTGCGAAAACTGGGTTCTTCCTATGGTTCTTGGATTCTCAGTTTGGGTGCAGTTTCTTGGCCTTTATTGTGGTCTTGTTGGTTTTCTATGTGTAGGACATCTTTAAGAATCTTTTGTAGGGCTGGTTTGGTGGAGATATATTGTTTCAATTTTTCTTTGTGATGGAAGTTTTTTATTTGGTCTTCAGTTATGAAGGAGAGTTTAGCTGGGTACAGTATTCTTGGTTGATAGTTGTTTGTTTTTAGGGCATGGCATACATCATTCCAGGATCTTCTTGCTTTGATTGTCTCTGCTGAGAAATCTGAGGTTATTCCAATTGGTTTCCCTTTATAAGTGATTAATCTTTTCTCCTTGACAGCTTTAAGGATCTTTTCCTTGATCTGAGTTGATCCTGTGTGGATTATAATGTGACGGTGGGATGTCCTATTCTGGTCTGGTCTATATGGGGTTCTAAAGGCTTCTTGTATTTGAATAGGCCTATCTTTTTGCATGTTTGGGAAGTTGTCTGTTAGGATCCTGTTAAACAAATTTCCTAGACCATTAACTTCTGTTTCTAGGTGCTCCTCTACACCCATTATCCTTAGATTAGGTCTTCTGATGGTGTCTTCCAAGTGTTGTTGGATAGATCTATCATATTTCTTGGACTTGTCTTTGATGGTTGTATGTTCTTTCTCTGTAATATCTAGGCTGTCTTCAATCCCTGAGATGGTCTAACCTGCTGTCAAGACTTTCTACTTTGTTTTTTATCTCTTTTCCTTCTAATTGGTCAGCTTTGATGGGTTCAAATTCTTTGTTGAAGCTTTCTTTTAGATCTTGTATGAACTTCTTTACTTCCTTAATTTGGTGTTCAGTGTTTATTCTCAAATCACTTAGTTGATTTGTTATGTTTTCCTTGGACTCCCATTCCTTCTGTTAGGTTCCATTCAGCATTGCCTTTGCGGTCTCCCTGACTTCCTTCAGCTCTTTGTTAATGGATGCCATGAATTCCTTTAGTGATCTTTGTGTATTCTCATCCTGCTCTCTCATTTCCTATATTACTCTTTGTTAGCTTCCTCCCTTTCGTGGGATTCCTGCAGTTCTCTTTGAGTAATCTGAGCCTGCTCATGCCATTCCTGCCTTTCTCTTGGAGTATTCTCAAGCTGCTCACACAAATCCTGTATCAATTTTTGAGTAGCTTCCTCATGCTTATGATATTCCTGTTTAAACTTTTGGGTTGCCTCCTCTCTCTCCCTATCACGCTCATACTGATTCCTTTTAAGTTTTCAGTCTTTTCGTTTATCATGTTTGCCAGCAGTGTTTATAGAGCTATTTGGGCACTCTCCTCTGGATTATTCATTATCTGTTCTGTCCCCTGATTATCAAGAGTGGGAATTGAGATACCCAGACTTGCCATTTTTCTTGTGTTTTTCCGACTTATTCTGCCCATTTGAGATGAAAAGTGCACCAGTGTTGTGCTAGTACACTATCTTACGGCAAGCATCAACCAAAGTCTGAATTTGCACAGACAATAGTCTACAGATACAATCTAGTTCAACAGATACATCTATTCAACATCAAACAACTATATGTTAATGGGCTACGAACCGTGAAGAAGAATTTGGACAACCAGAAATTATTAGGGTTAGGCAGAGATGTGATTAAAAAAAGTAATAGATTGATGTGGAAGGCACAGGGAGAGTTAACTAAGTCCTAATCTCAAAGCAGGAAATAGGTTGTGTAGGCTGAAAGTAGAGAGAGAGAAATGGAAAGGGAAAAGAAAAAAGACCAGAAAAAATATAAAAGTAAAAATTAGTAATATTATGCAGAACGAAGACAATCTATTTAGAGAAGAACGTGAATATATTGAGAGAAGGGGAGGGATGTAAAGGAGATGTGAAAAACTTAAAAATAAAAATGCTTAAAATATTATATAGGTATAAAGAGGTAGTACTGCTATTAAGGAATTTTAGTCTCAGAAGTTTTGAATTGAGTAATAAATTTGTGGATTAAGTGTGTACACAAAGGGGGATATTGTCTAATAGTCAACTATGGGTTTATCTGAGGATGTGCAGGACAACAATTAAGTCACATAAAGAAGAACGAAAGAGAGGAAAAGGTGAAAAGGATAAGAAAGGAAGAAAAAAAGATCAGAAGTCCAGTAGAGCTAAACAAAAAACAAAAAGGTAATCAAAAAGAAAAAAAGAGAAAGAAAACCAAAAAAGGCAGAAAAACGCACATTCACGTATCCCTAAAATAAAAATTATAAGAGGAAAAAAAAGTTAGTGGAAAACAATTTTTTTTCAAAAAAGGCAAAAATTAAAGATTAAAAAAAGTTTTAGAAAAGAAAATTTTTTTATATAAGGTACCAAAAAAAAAAGAAGGTGAAGAAGAAGAAATAACAAAAAGTTCTTTGATTTTTTTGGGAGGGGTGGGAAAAATCCTGTATCTCCCTTGTGTCTGTAACCAGCCTCTTGTTGGAGTCTCTGGTCTGCTTGTGATCCTGTGGCTTGGATGGTTTCTTAAGTCAGTTTGTTCAAACAGGCAGAAACATGCTCTGCTTTACCCAGGATTTGGCGATCCTCCTCCCAGGCTAGTTCAATGGGAGGCAGATCTGCTTTGAGTATCACAAAAGAGGGAGTTGCAGTGATGAGGCTAGGTTCTGGGTAGAGTTGAGGCCTTTCAACAAACAGTAGCTTTTCCGCGGGCTACTTTGTGAGGAACTCACAGAGCCCAGCCTGGAGCCACTCTCAGGGTTTCTGTTTACTGATGTCGAGACTGCTAAAGGGAGGGGCAGCCTCTGGCTCTGATTACTCAGTGAAGAAAGCCACTCCTAGGGCTGGCACCTGAGCTGCGTGACTTTTCCCTGGGTGGAGCTGAGTCTGGCAGGTGACGCTGCTGTTAAGTTCTTTTGACCTGATAAATGACTCGTTTTATTCCAAGGCTTGAGTTGGAGCTAGCAGCTCCGCCAAGCTTTGTTGGTATCCAAGATGGAGATCTCCAGTACATGGGGGGGTGGGAGGGGTGACCTTCCCTCCTCTGGTCCCTGGGAAGGAGTGAGGATGTCAGGCTTCTACTCCTGCCGAGTCTTGGTTCCTGGGTCGTCTCTGGTTCTCCGAACTGCAGGATGAAGATGTCCACTCCTTGTCGGTTCTTGCTGGTGTTGAGTAGAATCTATTTGCCCGCTGCATCTGGCTCCTTCATCCCAGACTCTCTGTGGTTCAGGTATGGCCACTACAGTCGTCGCCGCCGCCGCAGCTGCTAGTAAGAGCTCAGATCTGTCTCCTAGCCTGGATTTTCTCTCTCTGATCTGACTCTCTTTTCTGTGATGGCACACTTGGTGTGATTCTCTGGCTTAGGACTGTTCACTGGAACTCTAAAACTGCTTTCTATGCGAGAGCTTGTTTAGACTCCAGCTTCTCCTCTGCCATCTTCCCGGAACTCCATGTCCATGAGACTCTTATCTCCAATAAACCACAAGATAAACCAGAACTGGCACTTTGATTCAAGTACAGTGCTAGCCTTGAGCTGAAGAGCTAAGGGACAGCGCCTAGGCCCAGTTCTTCAAGCCCCATAACCAAAAATGTGTACACAAACACACACACACACATATATAGGGATTGTGTTATTCTTTTACCCATTCATCATTGGTGGACCTACAGCTTTCTTAATGATTGCAATAAATATGGACAAGATCACATAGTAGATCTACTATTAACAACTTAGATATTTTAAAATGTGCATTTCCATGCAATTTAGTACAGTAATGATGTTGTCCTGTGATCTACTTTGAAACCTTTTCCATCTTCTATAATTGAAACATTGGAGAAATGCACCTTCTACAGATCTGCTTTGTTAATTACATCACCATCAATTATTTAATGCATACGGCATTCCATCAAGGTAACTGTATTTTGAACTAGTGCAGCTGCAAACACTTAATCATTCATATGTTTACTCATTTTTTTTTTTATTTTCAAGGTGATGTACAGAGGTGTTACATTTACCTAAGTAAGGTAGAATGTGCATTTCTTGTCAAACATGTTACCACTTCCCTCATTTTTCTCATACTTTCCCTCCCCACTTACACCTTCCCCCCAAGTTGTACAATCATTTCCGACATATTATTCTGTGTATATTGCTGCTCTGTCATCTTTTCTCACCTTTCTGTTGTTCCCCTTCCTTTTCCTTATTCAGATAAATGTATATAAAATACCAGAGTACCAAAATCAAATACAGTGACAACAGGGGATATATCATAGTGGGAAGAAAATACAAAAAATTTACTTGTTTTTATTTTTTTTTGGCAGGGGGCGGGTGGTCATGAGGCCTGAACTCTGGGCTGGGGCCTGTCCCTCAGCTCTTCAGCTCAAGGCTAATGTTCTTCTTCTTGAATCATAACATCACATCTGGCTTTTTCTGTTTAGATGTTGCTGAAGAATTGAACCCAGGGCCTCATGGTTGCAATAAATAGAGGCAAGTACTCTACTACTGATCCACCTTCCCATCCTGTTGTTGCAGTTTTAATGTACTATGTGATTTTTTCGTTTTTTTGGTACATTCTTTTTTTTTTAATGAGTTTCAAATAATTGTGGAAAATTCTTTCACATACAAATAGATCCTGTGGAGATTTTAGCTAGAAAAATTTTCTATGTGTTTCATTATTTTTTATTTTTGTCGGTCATGGGGCAAAAAAAAACTTTGCCACTTTAGTGGGGAGGGGGGAAGTGAGGATAAAATGGGAAGGTATGGGAAGGGGAAACAAAGGAAGAGCAACAATGCTTGATAAGAAATGTACTCATTTCCTTGCCCATGTAATTGTAACCTCTCTGTGTGGTATTTTCACAATAAAAAACAATAATAAAAAATTGCTATGTGTTCTGGTATATACCTATAATACTGTCTTCTTTGGAGGCCAAAGTAGGAAGATTTCTTGTTCAAGTACAGCCCTAGTAGATTAGCAAAACTATATAACCCCCAAATTAAACAAAAGGGGTTGTGGACATAACTCAAATACTATAGCACCTACGTAGCATACACAGACTTTGGTTCAATCTTCAGGGGAAACAAAAGGGAAAAGGAAGAGAAAAATTCCTGAATTATCAAAGTTGATACTGGGCAGATATTTCTAGATAACCATTTAGCCATCAAATCTATACAGGAATTTTTAGAAAGAGATAAGAATTTCAACAAATTGCAATAGCAGCAAACATGGCTTATTTATCTTATTTATATTCTGGTGGGAATAATAGGCAATTAGAATGAATAGGAGAGCTTCAGAGACAATGGCAATTTATCGAGGAAGAATGTCAAGTATGGCTTTGAGACACTAAAAATGGAAACCGCAGGCCAGATTTCAGACATATCTGCAGCTGAACTGGGATGTAGACCATCCCTGCCCTTACTACAGTCCCCTGAAAATTTTTTTGCCAACCTCTGCTATCATGGGCGTTAAAGCCCTTCTCCTACCCTGCTCAGAGACAGGGCTTCACCCTAACCAATGTCTTACAAAACAGCTCACCTTTTGCCAGCCCCAAGCAAAAGTCTTGACAAATAAGCAATGGAATTCCCATCTCTCCTTCATGTTTTTGAGCTAAAATTCTGCAGCCATATTTTAAGAATGTATTTTCAAGATTGATTGAATTCGTGTTTCCTGGATGGGAAACTGGAATATCCCCAAATGCATCTATTTTTATTTGTTTCCCACTCTGCTGATTTTGTACTCACTTGACACCATGGAAATCATTGTGGGTAACCCTTGAAGTTGAGCTAATTTTTCAAGGCCCCTGGGCAGTGGGATAGATCACCCTCTCAGATTAGCTATTACAACCAGTGATTAAAGCGTAACCTGGTCTTTCAGAAATAACAGAAATTCTGCCACATTTTTCAGTTCTGTTAAATGTGGTGGACAGAGCTAACCCTGAATGCTGGCTGCAGGTTGGGTTGCATTAGAAGCAAGCGGCATCCTTGGCCACTTGTTCCACAGAGAAGCTCTTCCCTGTGCCAGCTTAATAAAGCAGAAAGTACCTTTCTTTGTTGCTGGCATAGGTATCTCTGCCCTCCCCAAGATAGCTGAACAATTGAAGGGGTATCTCACTAATATGTGACATGGAAAATACAGGCAACAAAGTGATGGTGTTAGCTGTGTCCATCGCTGGCCTTAATGACCCTAGGGGATAGGTGAGATTTTACATTAGACAAGATCATCAGTAATGCCAGTGAGAGATTCTTGTCTAAGCATTGGGAATAGCTGGTTTGTGGGATTTCAGAACTTCTTCTCAGTGTTTCTTTTGCCTACATTAAAGGCTGCTTAATGCACTAGAGCTTGTCTTGGAAAAGACACTGAAAGGAAAAACAGAGGGGATCGAAAGTGCGACAGAGACACAGAGATGTCCTAGCCCCTTGTTAGGGATCTTAGAAGAGGAGGTGCACACATGTGGAAGCCCTCAATTTAAGCCTCACTTGATTTGTGAAATAAAATCATTCACTGAGTTGATGTGCCTCCTGGATTCTGCCTACCTGCATGTTTCCCTTTACAGTTCACCCAAATGCCAAGGATGATACAGTACACTGTACTCAACACTCTATAAATAAACTGAGGCTCAGAGATATGAGCCTGAGTTCCTTGGTAAGCAGCAATGCTGGCACTTGGATCTATGACTCCAGCTGTGAACCTACACTTCATTTGTCTTTTCTGACCTTCAAATAAGAAAATTCTCTTTTCCTGCCTGCCAGCTAACTAGCTCCATGCTCAGTGCCCACTTCCCTATACTCCAGTTCTATCTAGAGAATAAAAATACTCGAAGTCATCTGTCTTCCACACTGATGTGTCTCTGCTTACCAGGAGTCAAGTCCTGGGATGCTGGTAGGGCAGCAGAGGACAGCCTCCTTCTGCCTTCCTTATTTCACACAAGTTTCTTTGTATATATACTATCTCTCTTGTAACGCAAGGCTCTGGTGGAGCAGTGTTGCTAATGTGGCAAGATAGAAATCCTATGAGGTTGAGTTCTCTTTTAATTTTAAATTCCTTAATTCTCAGTTGTCTCACTTTCTGAGGTATAAGCAAGGGGACAAAGAAATATGCTTTTAGCAAATATCAGAAGAGTTCTCTGTGTCTATTAGAATTGTTGTTGTTGTTGATCATAGAGTTTGAACTTAGGGTCCAGGTACTGTCCCTGGGCTTTTTTGCTCAAGACTAGAGCTCTACCACATTGAGCCAAATTTCCACTTCCAGTTTTCTGGTGGTTAATTGGAGATAAGAGTCTCACAGACTTTCCTGCCTGGGCTGGATTTGAACCACAATTCTCAGATTTCAGCCTCCTGAGTAACAAGTATTACAGTCGTGGGCCACCAGCACCTGGCAGAAATTTTTTCTTTTTTGTTTTTTTTTAATACTGTGAGATTTGCAGAGAAAGCAAGAAATTAGAATCTATTGTTGGGAGAGCAAATTAATTAAGTGTTTTGTGGACAGCTTGACAAAATACATTAAGTAATGAAATATGCCTCATCTTTGACCCATCTGAATATTCCTCAAAGAAAGTCACAGAGAGAGGAATATATTCTGGGCAAGCATGCCTCAGCACCATATATCATTCCTAGGCAAGGTCTGGAAAAATAACCTAGGTGATAAAATTATTACTGAATGTATTCAACTAACTGGAAACCAATTCTTAAAATACTGCATGCATATTGAAAGGAAAAGGTATTCTTGACACAGGAACCAAAACAAAAACAAAGTGTTAAAAATAATAGAGTTATCTTGGGGTTCATTTCGCCTAGCATCAACTTATCTGACCGTTTCTGCTTGTCTCATATGTCTATAGTTCTAGCTATTCTGGAACCTAATGCCAGAAGTTCAAGTGAGCTTGAGTTAGAGTTCAAGTTCAGGACTCACCTAAGCAACATATTGAAATACTTTCTAAACACAAATAGCTGTCTTCATCCAACCAGAACCATGCTCAAGAAATTATGTAGTCCCAAATGTTTGTATAAAGTGCACTTAGGAAGAAGAGGTTCAGGTGTACCTTCACATACAAGGGTGACAGATAGGTAATGACAAATATTTAAGGCTTGAAGACAGAATTTTTATTGTGTTCACTATAAATGATGTATTTGAACAGATCAGACAGACAGATAGAATTGTGTCCATTCATTGAGCCTAAATCAGAATAAAACATACTTAATGGAATCCATTACATGTTACCACAAATTATAAGACAGCTATCCAACCTGGGTCCTTGCATCCAGCATAAGGAGAATTAGGTAAGAAGAAAACATATGTAAAGATGATCGAAGGGTTTAGTAGACGAGAAAAATGACAAAGAGAACATATTATAGACACACCACAGAGAAAAGGGCAATTCGGCCCAGGTCACCCATCTTGGCCATCTTCCTCATTACAGAGATTGGTCTTGGGTTAAATAGGGAGAATTGTAGTCCTTGAAGATGGCTTTCCAATTGGTGGCTATCCTTTCTGTTTCTTGTAATGTTATGACTTCAAAGATTTATTGCCCCATCCTTATGTACTCAACATTTTGAGCATACTCTTTATTCTTCTGTAGCCCTCTTCCCCCATATCCATGTCAGCTAACTTTTGGCAGCTGATCATGCCATCTGCCAGTTCTATAGACTACATGTTCTGATTGACTACTTTGCACTAACTCACACTAGAATTACTCTGATTTAAAAAATATGCCATGTTATACATGCATCTGAACATCATGTGGTAGCACATAGTACACTATGTATCAGGTAAAAATAGGGAATAACAACATTTTCAGAACATTATATTCAGAACATATATTCCCTAAAGTATTAAGTACTACAATTGTTTTATTGAAATGTATAATCATACATAACTGGTATTTTTGTCAATAAACCTGCTTTTATTTAGGAGGTAGTATGTACAGAAATAGCTCTTAGACAGAATATTAAGTTATCATAAAAACAACTCCACTTCCATTTCTATTCAAGATGGGTAATTTAGGTATCAATTCCCTCACTTTCTAGAACAATGAGTTCTCTTCTTCGTAGGCAGAACACAGATTCTGATAGCCTTCTTGCTTTAGAGCTGGTCCTGACATCACCCTGACACACTGGCATGGCTTTGTCTTCCCACCAGGTTTCTATCAGATAGGGAAGCTTTATGGTTGCACACTGAAGACTAACCACCCCAATCTCCAGTCCATGTCTCCCAACTTGAGATAGGATATTCCTTACAGTACCTGAAGTCCATTAGTCCATTATCTATCTATCTATCTATCTATCTATCTATCTATCTATCTATCTATCTATCTATCTATCTATCTATCTATCTATCTATCTATCTATCTATCTATCTATCTATCTATCTATCTATCTATCTATCTATCTATCTATCTATCTATCTATCTATCTATCTACCTACCTACCTACCTACCTACCTACCTACCTACCTATCTATCTATCTATCTATCTATCTATCTATCTATCTATCTATCTATCTATCTATCTATCTATCTATCTATCTATCTATCTATCTATCTATCCATCCATCCATCCATCCATCCATCCATCCATCCATCCATCCATCCATCCATCCATCCATCCATCTATCCAACTATCTATCTATCTATCTATCTATCTATCTATCTATCTATCTATCTATCTATCTATCTATCTATCTATCTATCTATCTATCTATCTATCTATCTAATCTCTCTGTCTGTCTATCTATGCTCTATTTTGTGTACCAGTACTGGAGTTTGAACTGAAAGCCTCATGCTCTTCCTTAGCTGTTTTTGTTCAAGGTTGTCAGCCTCCCATTTTAGCCACACTTCTGCTTCCAATTTTTTGCTGGTTAATTAAATATAAGAGGCAATGAACTTTCCTGCCCAGGGTGGCTTTGAAACACAATCCTCAGATCTCATCCTTCCAAGTAGCTAGGATTACAAGTGTGAGCCACCCCTGGGTGACTTCTTATCTTCATACATCTCCTATGGTTTGTGTCATCACCCAAAGGGTTTCTAGCCTAGAAAGCTTACCCATTCTGTCCATGGTTTCAAGATGGAGGCAGCCAAAACTGACAGTCTCAAAGCCTGTGATTTCATCCCACTAGACCCTACCGAAGCCTTCACCACATGAGGCATCTCCCTGCCATGTTCTAGCTCCAATCTTTTTACATCCTTTCTCCCTTTTCTCACCTTCTACCCAGACATGCATAATCTCATCATTACCTTGGAACTAGTCATCTATCAATCCCATTCCTGGCAGTTAAAGAACCTCTGGATTCCAATAGCTCAAGCCTGTATTCCTAGCAACTAAGGAGTCTGAGATCTGAGGATCGTGGGTCAAAGTCAGCTTAGTAAGAGTGAAGCCCACGAGAACCTTACCTTCAATTAACTACTAGGAGTTGAGCAGTGGTTCAAGTGACAGAACACGCTAGCATTAAGTAATAAAGTTCAGGGACCATGTACAGGCCCAGGTCTGTTGTGCATGTACACAAATACGCATGACAACACATAAATTTTAAAAGAAAAGAAATAAAAAAAGAGAACTACCTGCACCTGCTTCCTGACTTAATGTAATCTGGTTTTATTGTTTGGTGTTTGAATAAGGCTACTTGTTTACAACCTTAGGAAAGAGCACATTTCAGTTGCTTTTTCTACAGTGAACTTGGATGTAAGTCCTGTGTTGTCCTCAAACCCCTGAGTTTCAACAACTGAATATTACAAGTACTGGGATGTTATGCCTGAATGAAATCAACTGATGGTTGAGTCTGCCTTTGCCAGCTGGCACTGTCCACGGGCACTTCTAGTCTTTAGACACTTCCTATGGAAGTGACTGTCCCTTGTAACGTAAAGACTTTTCAGCGGGGGGGGGGGGGGTGGGCTGGTAGGGATGGTAAGGGGAAAAAAAGGAGGCACCAATGCTTAATAAGAAATGTACTCATTACCTTGCTCATGCAATTGTAACCCCTCTGTACAATATTTTAACAATAAAACTTATTAATAATAAAACAAACAAACGAAAAAGACTTTTCTGCCCCCTGGCTCCTGAAACCTCCTCTGAAGTTTTCTTCCTCCTGTTGTCAGGATTCAGCTCATGTGTGCTCCTCTCCAAGAGGCTGAGCAAGCTTTCTTGGAAGATGCATTCTGTCTCCAGGGAGAATGAGACATAATACCTCTTTGGGCAATAACTCAGGTTTCTGCCCAATCCCATCTGCCAGGATTTTGACTGGGCACTCAGAGCTGCAGCTAATATGGAATGAATGAAAAAGACAACAGTGAAATGGAAGACCTCCCTAAAGAGCTTAGAGAAAGAGTCATAGATTGGAAATTGCTTGGAATATGGTCTTCCCTCCATGAGGCCTCTCAATTCACTAGCTAGCATTCCTGGGCTGGAGTGCCTTCTTTGTGGCTCCACCCTTGGTCATGTAGACAATTCCTATATTGCCAATGTGACATCAAAAGCTGATGTTTCCAGGGACATTGGAGGGGACAGTAAGAGGTAGCTACCTATTACTTACACACAAACTTCTTAGGCTGTCTAAAGAAACGAAGTCTGGTCATTTGTAGCATTGTGTTGGCAAATTCACCATCTATGGATGGGAGTGCACCTTAATCCTAGTGGAGCTAGAAGTGTCATACAAACGGATTACCCTGAAGCTTTGAGCAGAGCTAGCTGTTGCTGCTGGCTTCTCGACTATTATGTCTTTGAAGTACCAAGAAAATGATGAAAACATCAGCACATCAAAGCAATTCTCAGTGTTCTTTTGCCCCAAGAGTTCCAAAATAAGTTTCCAGCAATAGTTTCGCAAAACTTTGGCTGCTTTGTCCCCAGGAGAGAGGTCACCTGCCCAAAGTGCCTATTGGACCTGGACATCATCTTAGAAACCAGCTCATCTGGGCTTGTTTGAGGGCTCTCGAGGTAGGGGGGTGGTGGAAAGTTGATATCCCCAGACCTTATGTCTTTTATCGAGGCATTATCTCTTATTATAATGGCCTCTTTTCTTTTCAGTGAATATCAAGTGTTGTCCTGAATACTGGGTACAAAGCTGTGAACAGAATGAGGTACTTTCATCATGGGGCTTATTTATTGCTGCAAAGCCGAATGCATCATAAATAAGTGGAGATTATGCAAAACTGTTTGATTTCACAATTGAGGAATGTGTAGCTTATACACAAAGCCCAAAAAACAAACAGCTTTAATGTTGTTTCTCTCTTTTTTTGGTGATAGTAAGGCTTGAACTTTGGGATTGGCGCTGTCCCTGTGCTCTTCAGCTGAGGGCGAGAACTCTATTTGGTTTTCTGGTGATTATTTGGAGATAAGAATCGAAGGGAGGGCTGGGAAGGTGGCTCAGTGGTAGAGAGCTGTCCTTGCATGCTTGAGGCCCTGGGTTTGATTCTTCAGCACCACATAAGCAGAAAAAAATCCAGAAGTGGCGCTGTGGCTCAAGTGGTAGAGTGCTAGCCTTGAGCTGAAGATCTGAGGGACAGCACCCAGGCCCAGAATTCAGGCCCCACGACACGACCCCCACCCCAAAATAAAAAAGAATCGCAGGGAGTTTCCTGCCCATGCTGGTTTTGAATTGTGATCCTCAGATCAGCCTCCTCAGTAGCTAGGTTTACAGGTGTGAACCACTGGTGCCTGGCTAATGTTGCTTCTTACATGCTCACCTTTGGTGCCAACTACCTCCATGAGTCAAATCTCGAAGTGTCAAATTGAGAACTATCTTGAACTTTGAGAAGTTATAGGGAAATAAAAAATTCAGAGATATATGCCACAGGTTAGGGAGTCATAGTTGGATTTGAATGTTTTGTCTCACATTGGGTGAATGCTTCTTCTTCAAAGATTTAACACTTTTCTCAAAAACAAAACCAAAAAAATGGGATGGATATACTTAAGCCATATCTTGTCTTGAAAGCCTTCTTGTTTTGAAATTATTTTAAACTCAAAGAAGAGTTGCAAAGAGTAGTGAGAGTTCCCACATACTTCTTCACTGCTTTTTTACTATGAACATACTATTAACATCTTATATAACCACTCTCATTTACTGATTCTAAGACATTCACATTTGCACAATATTATCAAGCTCCAGATGTTATTTGAATTGTATCATATCCCTCTCTAATGTCTTTGTGTATGTGTTCTTGTATTAAAGTACTGATAGCCACAAAAAGGGGTTGGAAATAATTTTTTCCTTACCTGAAAAGGAAGAGGCATGGGACATAGTGCTAACATTGTATAAGCGTGGAGACTGCACATTTTGGAAATGGTTACAAGCCTTATTAAAAGAACTATCTAATTAATAAAAGTTGTCACCCTGGTCAATTGTCCTGGGCCACTGCCTCAAATGTTGCCTTAAAAACCAGCTGGACACACGCCTATCAACCTATGCCACATATCTTTAACCAGTCTTAGTAGAAATTTGCAGCCCAGAAAAATGTGTGATAATCCTTTTGAGCCGGTGAGGGACCCTGCTGCTGCTTCTACCCACCCTTCTGGATAAAGTTCAAGGACGGCCTGATAGTCATATGGATGGAAATCTATGTTGTCATCCTGACCATGTTGACCATAGTGACAGTGGACTGGACTCCTGCCTGACTCCATCACCTCTGACTGCTTCCCAGTGGAAAGCTGCTTTGGATTTGCTGAAACTGAGTCTGTGGCATATTATTTCAGTGATATCCTCTAACTCTTCTCTATTCCCACAGTAGATATTGAGGGCAAGGATGATATCACTGGCTTGCCTCAGGCACTTCAAGGATTAGGAAACTAGAAATCCACTCTACAATCAAAGCCTTGCTTGGTTCGGGTGTGGTAAAAGGCCGCTTCCAACAATGGCTATAAAGGAGAGATCTTTATCAATGGAGGTAGTAAGAGGAATGAAACTCACCCCAGCTATTGGAAATAAAAATCTAACAAAATTCTCCACCCAAGGGATGCCTTGAGGCAGTTCTGGTAATCTGGTTCCTCAAGCCAAAGAAACAAAATGGGCCCAAAAGCCACAAAGAAACTCAGGGAAAGAAAGAGTGTAGTAAATAAAGCCTTAGAAAGGAATTGAAAAAAAAATCTCCTCTGGATTAAAAAAAAAAAAGGATATAAAAATAAGGATTGTCTTAAAATGTTTGTCACAGTGAAAAGGGGAAGAAGACAAACCCCAGAAAGTTTAAGTATGTAATAAATGGTAGGAGTATGTCTTAAAAATGAAGCTTATGAGTAAGTTGGTATGAAATTAAGCTAGCTTTCATATACATAGAGTCAGGATGGGTGAACTGAAGCTTATGAGTAAGTTGGTATGAAATTAAGCTAGCTTTCATATACATAGAGTCAGGATGGGTGAACTGATGTGGAACTATTTTTTATGTTTATCTGTATGGTAGGGAGGAAGGATATGCTCACTTCAATCTAGATGCTGGTTTAGCTAATTAGAGCAGCCAGGTAGACTCATTGTGAGAGAGGATTCTCTTAAATTTACCAGGATTGAATGACTCCTTCCCTTTGCCCTTTTGCGCTCCCATTGCATTCTCTATTCCAAAGGGTTTATGCCCTGTGAAATGATGTTTGGGAGACCATCATCCTTCTTGTGTCCTCGCTTAAAAACTGCAATGTTGACATAGATGACTGCTCCAGTCTTTACAGGCACTGCAGACTGTTCAACAGGAACTCCATTCCCAATTTCAGACACTCCTGCAGGCAGCCCCTGTAGTTGGCCATAATTACTGACCATGAGACACTGTGTGGGTCATATGACATCAAAAACAAACTATCTCTCCTCAGTGGAAAGGACCTTATACTGCTATCCTAACAGCTCCAACCACTGTCAAGGTGAATGAAATCTGGTCCTGGATCCACGCTTCAACACTTAAGGTGGCCCGGCTACCAGAAGAGACAAATGGATGGTGTATAAGGACACTGAGAAGCCTCTCAAGCTAAGACTTATCTCATCATAATTTTTGATTTATGCTTCTGTGCTCTAAATGCTGTTAACTACCACTGGCAGTTTAGAATCAAAGAGACAAGGGGACAGTTTTCTTACTTCTGCTATTGTAATGTCCCTGATTGTAGCAATTTAATTTTACCAACCAACTCAACTTGCGGAATATGACAAAATGCTTCAGGCATCTTGATGTCACACCCCTTCTCCTACTATGTTCTGGTGCAATGGAAGCCTATGGTCATACATTAATCCAACCTTGGACTCTTGGATTTTGATAACAGCAGTTCCCCAATTAAATCTTTGTACCAAAAGTGAAAATTTTCAGAGATTGTTATCCCACCTCTTAACCAACAGGACAGATTTTATTCCTATACTGTTAGGGGTGAGTCTGGTTACCTCTGTTGGAGGAGCAGCTTTTTCTGGAGGTGCTGTAAGACATAGTTTAAAACTAGCTCAGGAATTTGAGGAGAGGGTCGATGAGGATACTCATGCCTCTTCAGTGTCTCTGGCATGCATACAAAGACAACTGAACTCTCTAGCGGGGGTGGCCTTGCAGAATTATAGGGCACTAGACCTTCTCACAGCTTCCAAAGAGGCAACCTATGTTTTTCTAAGGGAAGAGTGCTGATACTGTGTAAATGAATCACGGCTGGAGAAGAAAACATAAAGGTTCTAGATAAACTGTGTGAAGGACTCCACCAGCACCCATCCGCTAAACTAGATCTAGTATGAGTTCAAAGCCTTTTGGCCTGGTGGCTAGTATCCCTAGCCACCAGCAATTATACTATTTCTTCTACTTGTTATTACTGGTTCCTGTGTGGTTAACTCTTTGATATCACTTATAGAAAAAATAATTGGGACTGTCAAGCTGATGGCCCTTCAGGCCCAGTAAAGCCTCCTGAGTCAGGAAGAAGAGTCAAGAATTTGACTCAGTTACAGAAAGAAGGGGGAATGTAAGGATCCCTTAGGATAAAAGACCCCAAGACCAAGCAAGGACACTGAGTCAGGATATTAACCTCTTATGGGGAACTGAGGAATGCAATAATCTCTTGCTTGAAACTGAGGAATGAAATAACAGGAAACTGCTATTGTAAAAGTCCCTTGTTTGAAAAAAAAAAAGTTGATGTTATCATATTAATAGAACTTTGCAGCTTGTACCAGCTTGTGTTTTTTGCCTTCATTAGCCTAGGCTGTGTCCATGTTTAGGGTCATAGTGTTAGCTCCCAAGTCTACACTTTGTCCCTGGCAGGACAACTTCTGTAGCACCTAACAAAATTCTTTAATCTCTAAGCCCGCTTTGATGGACTCATTCTCAGACCCTGTAAGAATTGAAATAACAGTGATTAAGTTGTCTTAGACACTAATGAGGGGAATTTGTTTTAAGGATATCTCAGGTAACCTCAAAGTAAGAATAGAGTAGGAGCAGACCTAAAATCTAGAAGTAGCCATGAACATCCATTGGCAACCTGGGAATGATTGTCTCCTGAAACCACATACCTATTTCAGCATTCTCACTGTTAGGAAAATGGAGGAAAACAGAAAAGGAATAGGCCAGACTCGATGATCAACAGGTGAGGACTGTTTATTGCCAGCAAGGTGCACAGACCTTTCAGGTTTGGAGGTTTTTCGAGGGACTATATTTTGGCTGGACTTATATAGGGCTTGTTTTCACAAGGAAGCAGAAAATGAAAAGTGGCTTATGCTCTCTTAGGCCACAAGGAGACGTCCTTGACCAGGCCCACAAGTTGAATGTTCTACTCTGGATGAAGGGCTATTGTCCCCTGGGGACCAAGTGTTATATCCTTGGCCAGGCACTGATTGGAACCTGCCTGCTGACAGGTTCCACGTGGAACCATGTGGCCACGCCTGTTTTCTTATACCTGGTGTCTTACTTGAGCTGGGGGAATTAGGTAGGAGTCAATCTTTCACTCACCCTCAATTCAGGCTTTCACTGAGCTGGATGCAGAGCAAAACAAGCACAAAGCCACTGGTAACAACCAAAAACCAGTCCTGCTTCTATTCCCTGCAAACATTCTCCAGGAAATATTGCCACACCATGCAGAACAATTCCTTCCAGATCTGCTGAGTTTCTGCTAGGCCCAAAAGTCGGGTTCCCTTTCCATTTTACTTTTCATTTTCAGTCTTTTTCTCTTGTTTGTTTTTCTATGAGATCTCTTTTATTTGTATTCATACACACACACACACACACACACACACACACACACACACATTTGTGAAAATACCTTACAGAGAAGTTACAATTACATGAGTACATGAGCAAGGTAATGAGTACATTTCTTATTAGGGATGGTAAGAGGAAACAAAGTGGGAGGCAACAATGCTTGATAAGAAATGTACCCATTACCTTTTATTTGTATTCTGTGACAAGTGATCTGATTTTTCCCTGTTACTGCTTCCAATACATGCTGCCCTAGGTCCAATTGAACACTCTACCACAATGCCTGGACCTCTGCTAAAACAGCTTCACCTAGTCCTATAATTGAATCCCAGGAGGCTGGGAATATGTCTCAGTGATAGAATGCTTCCCTAGCATGCATGAATTCATGGGTTCGATTCCTCAGCAACACATAAGCAGAAAACACCAGAAGTGGTGCTGTGGCTCAAGTGGTACAGTACTACCCTTGAGTAAAATAAGTTCAAGGGCAGTGCAAAGGCCCTGAGTTCAAGCCCCAGGACTGGCACAAAAAAGGAAAAAGACTTGAACCCCAGGGCCTCCGATGTCACATTTAGAAGGCATGTTTTCTTCCTACATTGTCTGTCATGTGTATCTACTGCTTTCTCTAACAAAGGTTTTTCATTGAAACTACAGTTGCTTACATCTCAGGCTTAGGATCTGATATAGGGATTGATCTCTGGGCAACAGGGCTGGTTGAAATGCAAGACATTTCCTTAGCACAATTCAAGGGCCTACTCTACTTGTTTTAGTGTTCTGGGAAAGTTTTCTAAAGCAGTTTTGAAAGCTTGAAGAAAGAAAGCACAAAGCTCATTGCTGGTCTCATTAACTATTGGGTGAAAACTCCTGAAGAGTGGTGGGAGGTGGGGATGTCTTCCTGCTTGGCCCATAGTAGCACGGCATGCAGCTCTTCTGCAATCAAGCATATTTCTACTGATCATATGTGGACATGCCAGCTCATCCTGGTACTCTCCAGGTAACATTCCTTAGGCACCAGGAACTCCATGTAATGAAGTTCAGGGAGTTTACACAGTGCAGAGAAGAGGCAGTTGAGGGTGCAGGCTGACAGCAGGTTAGCAAGGAACTTGAGCTCCTAGAGATAGTGGCAGGAACACAGGCCCAGGATCATCATGACCACATAGCTATGGGTAATAGCACACTCCACTGGGGTCCACACCCGCACTATCTGGACAACCTGTTACCGCAACATGAGGAAAGTAGAGGGATATAAATGAAGCAGATTGTGTCTACTGAGGTGCAACACATCCAGCTGGGCAGCATGGATACAGTCTGCCAAGAAGTTCATGTCCACATGGTTCAGAGCACAATTGGCCAGGTCCAGCATTCTCAATCATGTTCTGAAGGGGCTGTAGAACATGGAGTAATCAGCACAAATCAGAGGAGTTCCATGTGAGCAACAATGGATGTGAGCAATCCATCTGCTTGTCTGTCACAGAGAACAAAGACTTGCAGGGCAAGTCTTGTTCTTACCTGACTGCATGGAGTCTGTGAAAATAGTTTTGACACATGGTGCTACATGAAATGCAAATGTCTGTGTCCATAAATATGGTTCACTGGGATGCAGCCTGGCTCCCTTGCTTTCACACAGTCTACAGCTGCTGGGCTTGCTGTGTGGTTCAGAATTAACCTGAACCAATGAAACCTTTGTCTTCATCTCACCTAAATGGCAGATTTTATCAACAACCATTTTCATATGAAAGGAGTTATGTACATGATCTTGGAGAAAACATCCACTCTGAGAGCTTGCTACAGGGGAAATGAGGCATTAGTAAGAAAAAAAGAGCCATTATTCTAACAATAGAAGAATCCATTACTGTAGAGCCAGGAAGGGAAAGCCAGACATCCCCAACTGAGGCACCATATCCACAATCCAATAATTCTGATTTAGATAGTGTTGGCAGCAAGCACCAGCAAAGGGGCAGCTGGACCCTGTCTCTGACTGAGTCCCTCACTGTCTGTTTGTGCATGCCCCTCTTGATATCATAGCTGCAAATGGGTGAAACTATTAGCTAAGGCCTTATGAGAATCCTGCTTGTGTTGGAGGCCAGGCATTCCCCCAATTCCCATGAATGATCTTGGGTTAATATCTGCTCAGGAAGGCCAGGGTGATACTGCAGTCCCACAGTCAGCTGACAACAACCTCATGTCACCCAGCTGAGCCAGATTTCTATACCTGACCTGAGATAATGCCAGTCACACAGTGTTGGGAACTTTTTTTGCACCACAATAGACAACTACAGGAGTCACTATAGTTAGCTATGCCTTATAAAGCAACATTCTAGACCCATTAGTTAGCATGTTCTTTTCACAGAGACCTCTCCCTCTCCCTTCCCCCTCCCGCTTTCCCTCTCTGTCCTGCTCTTCTTGCTTTCCCCCACTCTTCCTCCTATCTATGCTAGGAATTACAGCCAGGGTTTTTCATGTGCTAGTCAAACACGTAGCATCAAGGCACATTTTAGCCCTTATCTTTCTTTCTTTCTTTCTTTCTTTCTTTCTTTCTTTCTTTCTTTCTTTCTTTCTTTCTTTCTTTCTTTCTTTCTTTCTTTCTTTCTTTCTTTCTTTCTTTCTTTCTTTCTTTCTTTCTCTTTCTTTCTTCCTCGGTCTCTCTGTCTCTCTCTCTCTCTTTGTCTGTCTCTTTCTCTCTTTCTTTACTTATTTTGAAGACCAAGACACCATTCAAACTCAGTATCTGATGCTTTTGCTCACTGGCTGGTACTCTAATATTTGAGCTACACCTTCAACCCCCAGACCTTGTTTTTTGAGGCAGTCTCCCTATGTTATCCAGGCTGGACTTGAACTCACTTTCCTTCTTCCTCAGGCTTCTGAGTGTTGGGATTGCAAGCCTGGTTTTGATGTCTACCTTACACATTGTCTCTTTCTAACTAGAAGCATTCCCCTGAGGTCCCTCACTATTCTGGATCACTCCTGGTCCTCTAACTTCTTTATTTCTCTTTTGTGCTCTCTTATGTGCAGCTCCAGAGAGCATTGAGCTTGGGGCTTTGTGAATAAGCTGTTCTTCTACCTATCACTCAGTGCCCCTACAGCCTGTGAAGCCAAGGACCAGAGTGCTTGACCCATCCCTCTTCCTTTCAGTCTCTGAGACTCTGAGAATCTGGATCTTCCCTGTCAGCATGGAGAGGGCCACACTCAGCTCTATCAGGTAAGTCATGTGACTGAGCTCTCAGGAGATGGAGCCAAGGAGGCAGTCTTCATGCTTAGAAGTTGGGACAGAAGTGAAGGGTGTGTCAAAGGCCTTGATGGGGAGGATGAGTGAAGTCAGATGAGGGAATCCCACCTGGGCTAACAACTGGTGCACATGCCAGCATGTAGCCGCACATTGTGGGCCACTTCCAGCTTGCACAGCTAACCTGTCCTGGCTAGGCTTAACACCTGCAGGAGCTACCCAGGGCTCACTGTCTTCCCTGAATGAGGGGCAGTGCATCTGCAGAGCAGCCATACCTGCTGATTTCAGGGCCTGCACCACTATCTCAAAGTTGCCTTCAATGACAAATAAATAAATGAGGACTTCAATAGGTCACCTGACTGCACAGGGCTCTGCCTGTAGTTGGCAGCATATTCTAGCCAGGAGCTCAGTGTGGCCCCACTTTCCCAGAGCCCTTCCACAAGGGCATTGCTGTACCTGCACATCCCGGATACCCATAAAGTTAGATCTCTGCAGCTGATGAATCCTTTTAAAGAATTATTTAAGAAGGATTTTTTCCTTTGTTTTATTTAGAAAAGAATATTTTAAAGGTTCATTCCCTGGAAAACACTTGCCCAGTTTTAAATGCCAAGACAAATAGTTGGGTTCCACATGAGAGTGCCATTAAGATACTAGAACTCTATGTACTTTTCAGGGATACAATGAATTTTGGGATGACTCAATGTTTTAGGTATCCATGATTCTAATACTAGATACATTTCTACTTTCTCAAAACTTACAGAGAAGAGATTTTGATTCCAAGAGACTTTGAATAATAGTATGAAGTCTTTCATAACTCTGCATCAACTCTTCATTTTATGAACTTATTTTCCTAATATAATTTATGAAGCTTTATAGTTAATTATTTTCTCCAAAGTCACAAAATCATTTTTTGAAGATTTTCTAATAGGGATAAAGCTTTGCGACTGAAAGGTCAATATAATCCTTTTTGTCAACTATAATCAAGAATCTCTTGAAATTATTTTTGATTGTTAAATTCCTCCAAAGCCTATACTTGAATGGAATCGCTTCTATCCTGAGTGTATGAATTGTGTGTGCTTGGGAAAAGTTCCATTTATCCCATTAATATGTGGAGGATATTTCACAGGGAGGAGATCCAGATAGTACTTACCCACTTTGGTCTCATCTCTGTACTCTGTGCGTTTGGGCAAATTTCAACTTTGTTCACGACTCATTTAACTTCTGTAGATCCTATGATGAAGATACTCCTTTTTTTTGGGGGGGGGTCTGGTTGTGGGGCCTGAACTCGGCCTGGGCACTGTACCTCAGCTCTTCAGCTCAAGGCTAGCATTCTACCACTTGAGCCACAGAGCCAATTCCGGCTTTTTTCTTTTTGCTTATGTGATGCTGAGGAATTGAACACAGGGCCTCAGGCATGCCAGGCAAGCACTCTACCCCTGAGCCAACTTCCCAGCCTGATGAAGATACTCTTAAATTTAATTTTTTTTCTAAAATATATCAGAAGCCTGTAAGTATTCCTCAATACATCTTGTATTCCCACAACTTATGGAATCCCTTCCTTTGATACAAAAGTCCTTCCTCTAATTAATATTAGCTAACTCCAATAGTATAGTATAAATAATTACTCAGGTTGAGGAGAGAAAGTTGTTCTATAAGTGAAATAAATACTTAGTTTTCTCAAATTTTATCATTTTTTAACCTCTGAAGAACTCTAGAGATCCTAACTAAAAGCAGCTTTCATTTACACACACGAGAAAAGAGGTTAATTAATCTATTATACACTAAGAACAATGATCCTCTGAGAGAAAAAACCATGGCATTTTTAATTATGGCTGTTATTATTATTTTAAGAACTTTTGTATCCCTTTTTATCCAAAGAAAAAAATTAGATACTATTCTTAAACAGACCAAGTTTCATTACCAAGAAAGCTAAAAGAAAACCTAAATAATGTGAGAAAATAACTATATATTATAGATTTTAACCTCAGAGAATATATGAAGAACTCCTTAATCAAGTAACACAAAAGGAAATTCACTTTAAAATAGTTGTGGAACTTGAACAAACATTTCTTCAAAGCAGAGAGATAAATCACCACTAAGCAACCCCAATGTTGCTAGGAAAATGCCATCAAAATCACAGGAAGATACTGCTTCATGCCTTCTACAATGATTGTGACTTTTAAAAAAATACAGAAAATGGGCTGGGAATGTGGCTTAGTTGTAGAGTGCTTGCCTAGCATGCATGAAGCCCTGAGTTCAATTCCTCAGTACCACATAAACTGAAAGAGCTGGAATTGATGCTGTTGCTAAAGTGGTAGAGCAAAAGAAGCTCAGGAAGAGTGTCCAGACCCTGAGTTCAAGCCCCAGGACTATGAGAAAAGAGGAGGAGTTGAACTCTTTTGGCACAGCTAAGCTAATGAGAATGTAGAATGTTACAACCACATAGAAAACAGGTTGGTGAATCTTCCAAGAGTCTAACATAGAATTACAATATGACTCAACAATTCTATTTGTAAAGATACAAACAAACAATGGACAATAGAACTTACATGGATGCCAGTTTTCATTATAGCCTTATTTATAAATACTGGATAGAAACCTTCCTAATGTTCATTTATAGATGAATGAATAAACAAAATATGGCATCTCATAGTGTGGAAATTAATGTGCCACAAGAAATAAATGACACTCTGTACATGCTGTAACATGGACTGCACCAACCTTGAAAAACATTATAAAACTAAGTATTTCAAACCAGACACAAAAGCATAGCTCATGTAGGATTGTACATATAAGAAATATCTAGAATATACAACAGAAACTGATAGCAGATTAGAGATTGTCCATAGTTAGAGGGAGGAAGAGATGAGTGACAATTTATTGATTAATGATGATACAGTTTCTGTTGGGTCTTCGTCCGTCCCACGAAAGACGGATGGGGTCTGAGGAAAGGTAAGTGCGGCGCTCACCCGTTCCCCAGCCTCCCTCAACCCTGGAGACAATCAGACACAGGGCGGAGCCAAATCCAGCAGGTAGAAAACTCATTTATTAACAGAGAGCAGCCCTTTTTAAAGACAAAAAGGGCGGGTGGCATGGCAAGGGAGGAAGAAGAACCAATCACTGTCAAGGTCATACCCTATCATGCACCTCGGCCTTCACGGACTGGTTAGGCACTGATCGGAAGGTCAATTGGGCTCTGCCCACTCTACTCTCTCCCAGCGCCATCTTTGCTGCCCACGTGCTCTACAGTTTCTGTTTGAAGCAATAAAAACTTTAAATACTGGTTATGGTTGCGCAACACTATGAATATGAGCAACATAACTTAAACACTTATATATTGGAAATTTGGTTATTTATAATTCACCACAATTTAAAATGTCAAAACATGAAAATTAGTATTAAAGATGTGTTTCATGGGCTGATAAAAACCAAAATGACAGCTCAACATGAGTGGCTCATGCTTGTAATCCTTGCTACTCAGGAGCCTGTGACCTGAGGATTACAATTTGCAGCTAATCCAGTCAGGACTTTTATCTCCAATTATATACAAAAAAACAACAACTAGAATTGTAGCTGTGACTCACATGGTAGAGAGCCAGCCTTGTGTGAAAAGGGCTAAGGGACTTGAGCTCAAGCCCCAGTACTAGCACAAAAGAACAAAAAAAAAACCCAAATGATAATGATTGTTCTCAGCACTCAAGACACCTACTAATTTTTTGTTCTTTATCAATGTTTCCCTAATGTTAGGATATGAAAACCACATCCAGGAACATTTAAAAATTCATCTTTCCTCAGCGTTTCCATAAATGCATGGCAAATCCCAGAATTGCTATACTGATTTCTATTACAGGCTTGTGACATCATGATTTCAAAACCGCACACGAGGGGCTAGGAATGCAGCTCAGTTGTAGTGTTCTTGTGAAGTGTGCACAAGACCCTGTGCTCCATCCCCACTACTTCTATGAAAAAACTCCAAATCACAACACACATACTCATAAACAAAAGTATTGTTTTAACTGATCATTTCCTATAAGAATGGCTTCTATTATTTCTTTGACTAATGTTTAGCAAATCTGTGGCTCCTAAGAGAGACACAATTTACATTAATAGAGTTAACTGAAGTGATAATTTATGTGGAAGTTAGAAATTTCTCATAAACTCTAACGGAGAGCATTACATTTCAAGTGGTAATAGGGAATTTCTTTTATCTTGCAGAAACCAGTAACATTTAGAGGCACATCAAAGACCTTTTAAAAGAGAGTATGGGAAAGAATAACATGACCATTTAGGAATGCTTCGATTTCTTTTTGAGACCATAAAATAATAATAATAATCAGATCCAATATTTTCTGGATTTTGAAGATTCTGTGCATTAGCACAATGAAAATATGAAGTTTTTATAAAATTTAAAACTCTTCATTCTAACAGATCACATACAGTTGGATTTAAAAGTTTCGCTTTCTTATTTGGTAAAAGAAAATGTTACATTTTGTCTGGCTTGGCCCACAGGATAAAAAAGAGCAAGAAAATCCAAGTATTCTAGCTGGTTGCTGGTGGCTCACACATGTTATCTTAGCTGAGGATGAGATCTGAGGATTGCAGTTGAAAGGCCAGGAAGAAAACTTCCTGAGAAGTTTATCTCCAATTAACCACCAAAGAAAGCCAGAAATAGGGCTGTGGCTTACGTGGTAAAGTACTAGCCTTGAGCAGAAATGTTCAAGTACAGGACCCTAGCCCTGAGTTCATTCCCCAGGATTAGCAAAAACCCAACGAAACCAAACAAAAAATACCACCCAAGAGAAAGCCCCCAAATATCCCCTTTATTCCAATCTTGCTTTCTCAGATATTAGTCAGCACTTGCCTGATAAATCCTGCCCCATATTGGTGAGCATTTTCCCCCTAGGAAAACTTGATCATTCTCCATCATGTAAAGTCTGAAGTGGATGAGAAAGAGAGGTGTTTGAGGCTTAAGCACTAATATTTCTTTTAGTATCTTTTTTCCAGTAGAAGGACAAATTGATGAAAGTCTGTTATTACAATATCTCAAAGCTGGGATTCAACTGAGCTGCATTCCTGAGTTCATAGAAGAAGTTACGTTATGCTGCTCAGTTCTACAAGAAGAGGTCCATGTTTTTATTTTCCATGCTACTTCAACACTTCAACCCTTGACATTCAGATAGACCACACACACACACACACATGCCTTAAAGGGCTTCTCTTCCACATTTTGCAAAAGATAACGTTGAGCATGTTAGGTTTAGGTATCCATTTCTGTTGTTGCCAGGGGTCAGCCTCGGATCACAATCCTCTACATACTCATCCTTCATAGATCAAATTATAATGTGTACCATTATCCCTGCTTGTTGGTTGATCTGGAAACTCACATTTTACCCAAGCTGGCTTCAAAATGCAATATTCTATACTACTTTCCAAAGTGGTTGAACAAGTTTATACTCCCACCAACAATGCAGTAAGGTTGCCTTCTGTCCACATCCCATTCAGCATCTGTTGTTAATAGAGTTCTTATTTATAGCCAATCTAACTGGGGTGAGGTGGAATCTCAATGTTGTTTTGATTTGCATTTCTTTTATGGCTAGGGAGGTTGAGCATTTATTTCTTCATTGGCCATCCTTCTTTCCTCTTCCGAGAAATTTCTCTTTAATTCTTTAGCCCACTTATTTATTGGGCAGTTGTTTCTTTGAGGATTTGTTGTTGGGGGATTTAATTGAGTTCCAGGTATATTGTAGATATGAGACACTTGTCCGTTGTATGGCTAGTGAAGATGTTCTCCCAATCAGTGGACTTCCTATTGATCTTGCCAGCTATTACCTTTGTCTTGCAGAAACTCTGCAATTTCATGCACTCCCATTTGTCCAACCTTTCTTTGATTTGTTGTGTTTCTGGATCTCTTTTACAAAAATTTCTGCCTGTGCCAAGGAGGCCTAGGCTTTCTCCTTTTTTATCTTGTAATGTTTTCAGGGTGTCTGCTTTGACACCCAGGTCTTTGATCCATTTGGAGTTGATTCTGGTACAGGGTGATATATAAGGATCTAGCTTTAGTTTTCTATAAGTGATTAACGAATTTTGCCAGCACCATTTACTGAAGAGGCTGTCTTTCCTCCATTCTATTTTTTTAGCTCCCTTATCGATTAGATGGCTATAGGTCATTTCTGGGTTCTCAATTCTATCCCATTAGTCCTGAAGTCTGTTCTTGTGCCAGTACCAAGCTGGTATCATTACTATGGCTTGGTAGTAAAGTTTGAAATTTGGTATTGATATTCCTCCAGCACTATTCTTTCTGTTAAGGATCGTGTTTGCTATTCGGGGTATTTTATTATTCCATATCAGCTACTTTGGAAAGTAGTATGGAGGTTCCTCAGAAGACTCCATATAGAGCTCCCCTATGACCCAGCAATACCACTTTTGGGCATTTACCTAAATGATCACAAACAAGGCCACACTAAAGCTACCATCACGACTACGTTTATTGCAGCATTATTTACCATAGCTAAGATATGGAACCAACTCAGCTGCCCCTTCATAGATGAATGGATCAAGAAAATGTGCTATATATACACAATAAAATTCTCTGCTTCCATCAGAAAGAATGGCCTTGCCCCATTTGTTAAGAAATGGAAAGGTTGGTACAAATTATATTAAGTGAAGTAAGTCAGGCCCAAAGAAACATAGGTCCCATGGTTTCCCTTATTTGCAATAACCAGTATATGTCTGAGACAAGCAAAAACGGTCAGATAAATTGATGTTAGGCAAAATGAACCCTAAGATAAGGACTCAAATGTTTTTTTTTCTTTATTGTGATTCTTTTTTTTTTGGGGGGGGGGGGTCCGGTTGTGGGGCCTGAACTCTGGGCCTGGGCACTGTCCCTCAGCTCTTCAGCTCAGGGTTAGTGCTCTATCACTTGAGCCACAGCACCGTTTCTGGCTTTTTTCTTTTTGCTTATGTGGTGCTGGGGAATAGAACCCAGGGCCTCATGCATGCAAGCAAGTGATCTACCACTGAGCCACTTTCCCAGCCCCTTTCTTGTGATTTTTTCTAACATATTTATAAGATGATTTCTTTCTTGCTTTGTATGTCCCTCCCCCACAGTATAACCACTGTTTTCACTGTATTTGATGTTGGTATAATTTGTGGAGGGGAAGGGAATAAACAAATTGTTTAAATAGGTATACATGTGGATCCATTACAACAATGAGATGTACAAGACGTTATGTCGAAAAACGAACTTTACAACTTTAGTGTGGGACGGAGGGCGCATGTGGGGGAAGGAATGGAAACAAAGAAGGAGGCAACAATGCTTGATAAGAAATGTACTCATTACCTTGCTCATGTAATTGTAACCTCTCTATACGGTACTTTCACAATTAAAAAATGCAATCTTCCCTATCTCCACCTCCAGAATAGCTAGGATTATAAATATGCCACCGTGTTCAATGTAAAATTAACTCATTTTTTTGTTTGACTGAGGTTTGAACTCAGGGTGGCATTCTACCACTTCATCCATACACCAGCTCTTATCAAGTTTTTTATCTTTAGTTTATGAATCACTTAATTCACTCCAAGTATCAATTTCATTTTAATTTTAGGAATTATAGTTTATTTTTGTTTTCCTTAAAATATTTGTGAAAAGGAAGGAATGTTCTGTTTGAAAAATAAAGATAGTTACCCTTTAAAATATTTACTCTATATTGAAGCTCTTGGAAGCCAAGATATGGCTCAAGTGGCAGAGCACCATCCTTGAGTAAAAACCAAGCAAGCATGTGATCAAGCCCCATTTTACAGCACACACACACACACACACACACACACACACACACACTCACACACAATAAAATACTTGGCATGAAATTTTAAGCTTTACAGGTATTAATAATTTTACTTCTCACAAAAATGATTGTGTTAACTAATACCTATAGTAACACACGAAAAGTCACTAGAATTATATATACTATTTTATTTTCCAGATGAGGAAACTGAGTCATGGGAAAGGTCAGATGATATTTTAGAAGAGGAAGCCAGGAATTCTGTTTTAGAACCCACAGGACTTAACACACCATTTACACTATAATACTGCTTGATTTAGTGTATTAAAAATCCCCTTCTGTACATTGTTTTTACCACACCTCTGATGGACTTCCCGCTCATTGTATTGATTAAAATTTGACCACTTTCATTAACTCACTAAACATTTTTCCAGAGCTGCCCAGGCTTCTGAAAACACTAGGCTAAGAGATAATTTTGAGGGTCAAGTGACTTAAATCTGCAGAGATAGGTTTGTACGAATCTAATGAAGGTTAAGCTTATCCTCTTGGGAGCCCTTCAAGATCCTGGAAGAGGAAAAAGCTGTGGTCACCCAGTCAAAAATTTTGATACATTTTGAGACATATAAATTCAAATGGATAGAACTAGTGTATTTTTTAACCCAATATCTCCTGTGTCATTTGGCATGCTTTCTTCCCTTTTTAATTATTTTTAGATAGTTGTACAAAGGAGTTTCAACTAAATGTGTCCCTTTACATGTACAGTGCATTTTGATCAGTTACTGCTTCCATCGTTCTCTCCTCCACCTATCCATTTCCTTGCCTATTTTCTAATATGTCTGAGTTCCATTTCCACATCTGCACATTGACTATTATGACTATATTTGCCCACCATTCATCCCTCTATTTGTCTACTCACTTCTCCTTATTTCCCATCCCTCTCACTCATGTTTCAGCTCCTTAGTATTCTTTTTGTTAAACTATTGTTCAAAGTTGTACTAATTTATATTCCCACCAACAATTAAGGTTCCTTCTCCCCTCCTACTCCATTCTTGCCAGCATTTGCTGCTGTTTGTATTCTTGATGATGGCCATTATGTCTAGAATGAGATGGAATCTTGATTCTGTTTTGATTTGCATTTCTTTTTTGGCTAGAGGTCTTCTACAGGTTGTATTTTTAGGTTAGTAACCATGTCCTTTGCTGTGCAGAAGCTTTTTAGCTTGATACAATCCTATTTGCCAAGTCTCTTTTCTATTTTCTAAGTTCCTGGAGTTATATTTAGGGAGTTTCTGCCTATGTCAATACATTCTAATGTTTACTCTTTCCTGTAGTAAAGTTTCAATTCTTATATTGAGGTTTTTGATCCACTCTGAATTGATATTAATTTAAGGTGTGAGAGAGGTCATATATATGGACATTTGGTTTTCCCAGCACCATTTGTTGAAGAGGCTGTGTTTTCCCACCATACATTTTATCAGATAGCTGTGGATTCTTGTATTCATTTCTTCGCCTTCTAGTCTGTTCCACTTCAGGTCTGTCATACTTTCTAGAGTGGCTAGGACTATTTTGAGATTAACTAAGGAGAATGTGAGTTGGAATTCATTTAGCTTGATTTTACAGAAGTCTCTTATAATCACATATTGAATAATTTATTTACTGATAGTCATTGTACTGTAGCAATAATTTTCATGGCACATTTTTAGTAGAAACATTGAGTAAAGCTGTTTAATTGTTTAATCATTTGTTAATGAAGAGGAATTCATCACATAGATTGCCAGAATATTTTGGTTCTCTTGCTGATTTATATATATACACTTAAAATTGATGAAAGCAACATAATTGTTAGACACACAGGTTAATGAGTGTCTAAGTAAGTTGAAAATGATTTAAGGTTAGTCTCTGGACAGGAAAAAAATAAAAGGATCTGAGAGTATAGAACTCACCTAGAAAAAACTTCTGAGAGAGGATTTCACAAACAAGACAATTCAAAACTGAAAATATGGAAGAATGAAAATATAGTCAATTATATTGCATGAAAGTACGAATTATTTTTTATAAAATATATTAATAAAAATTATCATTTTACAAAGGATTTATAGTATAACCTAAAATAGTAAAATACCTTTTCATTTCAAAGAATGAAAAAAAGACACCAAAGGAATATGGGATAACTGCAAAAGACGCTACATATGGATGATGGGAATATCATAAGGAGTAAAGGAAAAGAAATAGAAAAAGTATTTGAAATAATAATGACAGATCTTTCCCCAAATTAATGTCAGGTATGAGCTACACTTTCAGGAGAAACTCTGGAAACAGCAAGTTACCAGAATGAATTCTACAAACAACAATAAAGGCCCCCAAAAGAAGAAAAAATCCTCACACAAACAGTTATATGTGGTATGCTGTAATAGTTCATGGTTAGAAATTAAAAATAGCCAAAAGGTCTAAGCATCTTGCAGAACTGTAGTACAATGACAGGTGATGACAAGTCCCTGGACACTTTCCTGATGTCTATGACAATCAGAGGGAACCCTTCCTTGACCCCATGAGAGCAGAACTTTCTAGAGGATTACGAGGTTCCTATGACAATGAGTCTGAAATACCTTATTTTCCCTGATGACAAAGTCATTACACTACTTATAAGCTATATGAATCTTAAAAATGAAGCTTAATCTTGCAAAATCTGCTTAAAGTGCATTTATGAAAGAAAGAACTGATAACTCAATATAAGAATAAGAAAATGGGAAGCATTCCTAAACTCTGAAAATGGAATTCTCAAAGTTAGTCAGCTGACTACTGACCATATACATGCCCTGGACCTGCTTCTATTTTCTACATTGTAACACTGCTAGTGGTTCATACCTGTAATTATAGTTACTCAAGAGGCTGAGATCCTAGGATGGCAGGTCAAAGAAGTCAGACTGGGCAGAAAAATACCAGAAAATCTTATCTCCAATTAACCAGCAAATAGCCAGAGGTATGTCTCAAGTGGTAGCATACTAGCCTCAAATCTCAAATAAATAGAGAGAGAATCCAAGGCCCCGAGTTCAAGTCTCAATTCCGGCACACAGAAAAACAAACTGAAAGAATACTGCTATGGGGGGAAGGGGAGCATAAAAATATAAAAAATTAAAAAGAATACTGCTAAAGGAAAGTTTTTGATTATTAGAAGGGGCTCAAGATTTATACTTTTATATTATATACGTATATAATATGTGCAGCTATAATTTAAAATATATAATCAATTTATACATGTAAGAGAGTCCAATCATGATATAGATTATCTAATATGTTTTTCCTTTTTTTTACTTTATTTATTGTGATAATACTGTACAGAGGGGTTATAATATATTTTTCTATGGACGAACAAAGACAAGAATTTCTTTTTTAGAAGCCAAACAAGTAAGAATATGAAGTGAAATACTTAAACTCTACTAAAAACAAAAATCACTAACCTGGAATTCTGAACCCATGAAATTATTCTTCATCAATCAGATAAATATAATTGACATCTACATTAGAAGGGATTGTATTCAAGTTCACACATGAAAAAAAAAAGGTCACACATGAGCTTTCATTGAGACAGAGAAAATTCCAGGCCAGAAGATAAATGAAAACAATAGAAATAATATAATACCTGTTCTTGGACCAAATAGAATTAAACTTGAAAGCCATAATATAAATTAATAATAGAAAGATACTTAAAGATTAAACACAGCTAGGTGTCCAGGGTACATATCTGTTGTCTTAGCTATGTGAAAGGCTGAGACTAGGCAGATTGATGTTCTAGGCCAGCCGGGGTGGAAAACAAAAGTCTTCAAAACTTCATTTAATGGAATGAAGATGGTATACACCAGTCATCTCAGCTATGATGAAAATCCATATGGGAAGGGGGTGAGACACATCTCAGAAGTATATAACCAATGCTAAAAAGACTGGAGATATGGATCAGCAGTATGACACCTGACTAGCAAATGTGAGGGCCTGAGTCAAACTCCAGTGTCACCTAAACAAAGAAACGAACAAATATATCTCAAACTGTGAAATGCATCAGAAGTAGTGCTTTGAAAGAAACTTCTAGCACTGAATGCATACAGTAGGAGGTAGATCTCAAGTTATTAAACCAAGTTTCTATTTTAGTTAACTAGAAAAATTCCTGAGTTCAATCTCTAATACCACTACCACCACCCAGAAAAAATAAATGAAACTTGTAGAAAATCCATACACCGAAACCTGCAACGATAAATTCAAAAGTAATTCTTTGAAAAGATCAAGAAAATCAGTAAGATACTACTTAAGACGAGGATAAGATATATTAACAATATGAGAAATAAAAGAGATCTCTGATGATTTCAATGATGTTAAAGGATAATAAAGATAACAAAGGAATATAAGAATATTGTGAACAATCCTATGCCACAAATTTGATAATCTAAATGTAATAGACCAATTTCTTCCAAAATATCTGTCAAAACTTACACAAGAAGAAAATCAAGCAGGATAAGTCTGAATCAATTGAAAAAAAGTGAATAGCTAGGATTACAGGTGTGAGAACCAGAACCTGTCCACCTTAATGTATTTTTAATGACTTCAAGTCTTATCACAAAGACTGTGAAATCTTATTACTTATTTATCCCTTTTTATACTAGGTGCTATTCTAGTTATTTTTCCATGTATTATTATCCTGTGTGATAGTTACATTAGGCTTTGGGGTCGGTATAACTACAAATTTTCCAGAAAGAAATGGATGCAAAGTAAATTGTTCAATTCTATGAGGCGGGTTAAATGGCAGACCGGGGGTTCAAACCAGAATTTGGTGCTTGTGCCTTAATGCAGTGTACTCCTCTCTGTGCCACTTCTGTGAGATAGGATGCATTTATAATTCCCTACCTGGATTTCTATTTCACTTTGAATTCTATAGCATTTGCTATGGGTTCCATAACTTTGTTTTTATTTCCTCTGCTGTAATTTTAGGTCTTAGAAAGGGCAGTGATTATTTTTTTACTCTGTCCTATTGTTTCAGACTTTTAGACTATATATGGACCCAGCATTATGAAGCAATTTTCCACTGGTCTAGATAATTTAGCACACACTGCAAACTCTGAAAGCTTCAATTGGGAGATATGTCCAATTACTTTCCAATCTATTTTTATGTAATAATCAATTTTGAAAACATAACCCATATTCTGTTTGTAGGATTTGCATTTTGCTTAAAATAAAGTCCAATTTCTGAGATTCTCTAATAACCATTGTTGATTATCCAAAACCTTAGCAAGTCAAATACTTGTCTCACTTCTTCGTCTACCAAAAAGAAACCTGGAGTTCCCAATCTTAATATTTTGTGCCATTTTGAGCATAATAATGTAACAGGTCCGAAGGCCCTTTGTCTGAGGGGCACTATCATTTGGGCTCAGAGATTAACCAAAAGCAGTATAAAAGCTTGGCATCTCAGATTCCACTTTATATCCACCTACCAGACCAATGACTTACTGTATCCAGGTTCCAGCTGAGAAAACCTGAGATGATGCACTGCCTGGCTCTCTATGAGTACTGCCTTCCACCTCTCACCACATGAACACGTGTGTGACTGGGACTTTAAAATTATACATTTGTTATTGGATGCTGGTGTCTCACACCTGTAATCCTAGCTACTCAGCAGGCTGAGATCTGAAGATCCTGATTCAAAGCCAGCCAAGGCAGGAAAGTCAGTGATATTTATCTCCAATTAGGTACCTCTGAAAAGCCCAAAGTGGAGCTGTGGCACAAGTGGTAGAGTGCTAGCTTGACTAAAAAAGCTAAAGGAGAGCATCCAGGCCCTGAGTTCAAGCCCTAAGAGTAGAACAAAAAACAAAACAACAAAAACAAAAAATATGCATTTCTCTCCTGCCACTGCCTTTTCCTCCTCTATAAAGCTAAAGAAAATGTGTACTCAACTTGGGAGGGGGAAGGAAGGAGCTGGGGAGGTGGGGAGGGAAGGTCTGGTAGAGGAAAAACAAAGGAGGAGGAAACAATGTTCGAAAGGAAATGTATTCATTACCTTACTCATGTAACTGTCCCGCTGTATTCTATTTTTACAATAAAAAACATAAAAAAAGAAGAAAATATATGCTCAGACTGGACCTATGGAACCAGGAGTATATTCCTGGACCCTGTAACAATGGGTTTCATCTATCAAAGTTAATGGACGTATCTTTGATGCTTATATTCATAAGCCATCTATTTTGGCATTTTGAAATTATGACAACTTTTTTTGCTAGCTTTGAGACTTGAACTCAGAGCCTTGCACTCTTGCTTGGATTCTTCTCTCAAGGCTGGTGATCTCCCACTTGAACCACAGCTCCACTTCTGACTTCTTGTGGGTTAATTGGAGATAAGAGTCTCTTGGATTTGCCTACCTAGGCTCATTTTGAACTGTGATCCTCAGATCGCAGCTTCCTGAGCAGCTTAGAATACAGGCCTGAGCCGCTGGCACCCTCCTATAACAAATATTTTTAACTTTTCAAAACCTCTGTGATCACCTGCCCTTGGAACAGGTAGCAGTACTCTGTTATATACCAATTTTCCTCCACAACACCTAAGCAATCGTCCCAGAGAAATCTTCCCTTACCTCCTACTACCTTGTCCCTAGACCCTTCTATAACCCCAATTTCTGTCTCTCTGCTCACACTGTCTTCATTTTTTCCACACTACTTACTGTCTTCTAAAATAACAAGCTTAACTATAGGAAATTGTGATTCCCTTAGGGTAGAAGCTCTTGTTTGGTTTCTATGTTTACTTCCACATGGTCCAACATTAGAACAAGACATTTTATCTGCTTCATCAGTCACCTATCCCTACTTCCCTAAATCCAGTACCTGGCAGATATAATAAAATATAAACCATCTTTTCTATTTCAATCATTTCCTTCAATACTGAGTTAAGATAAAAAATCAGGATGATAATTTACAGCACTTCCACAGAGAAGGCCTTTGGGTGTGATTTCTCTACATGTCTAATGATACACCTTTCTATACACACACACATCAACCCTGATCCCAGCACACATTGTGAGCATGCCACAGCCATTGCTCTGTCATGGGATTGTAATATAAAGTCCATTTAATAGTGTCATTACATAACTGATATTTTTGTGTTTCCCTGTGAGCATGGTACTTGTTAACTTTGTAGCAAATTTAACAAGCATCTCAGTGACAACCAAACCTCTACAATTTTTTCCTGTGAAAGGTGCAATGGGGAATGATACCAGGCAGGCCTGTATCCTTATATTGATTGACTTAATCAATTTTATGATGGAATCATTATTTTGAACTTATTCTGCTAAACTGTAGTTGGTTTGCCAGAAATGTGGCTATGTATTTTTTGAAAATGGAAGAGCTTTGTGGTGCTAGGTCCTCTCAGGAACAAACCCACACAAAGGGATAGATTTTTCTTTTTCTTTTTTTAAATTTAATTTTATTTTATTTGTGAACATACTGTACAGAGGGGTTAAAATTACATGGGCAGAATAATGCGTACGTTTCTTACCAAGCATTGCAGCCTCCTCCTTTGTTTACCCTTCACATCCCTTCCCAGCCTACCTCCTCCCCCCCCCCCCCCCCCGCAATCCCAATCCTTCTCCTTTCCCCACCCCTTCCCCTCTCCCCCCGCACCGACGTTGTAAAGCTCATTTTGGACATGACAACTTGTACTTCTCATTGTTACAACAGGTCCACCTGTATCCTTAAACAACTGGTTTTTCCCCATCTCCTCCACAAGTTATACTGACATCCAATATAGTGAAAGCAAGGGTTATACTGTGGGGGAGGGACATACAAAGCAACAAAGAGATAATCTTATAAATGCATTAGTAACACGAGCATGAAAGAAAAAAGCATTAAAATACATATCTAAGGGTTCATTTTCCTGACATCACATTATCTGGCCTTTTCCGCTGGACTCATATATATATACTAGATATTGCAAATAAGGGAAACCATGGGACCTGTGTTTCTTTGGGCCTGGATTACTTCACTTAACATATTTTTTTCCAGTCTTTCCATTTCCTAACAAATGGGGCAATGTCATTCTTTGTGATGGAGGCATAGAATTCCATTGTGTATATATACCACATTTTCTTGATCCATTCATCTACTGAGGGGCATCTGGGTTGGTTCCATATCTTAGCTATGGTAAATAATGCTGGAATAAACATAGTCGTGCTGGTAGCTTTAGTGTGGTGTTGTTCGTAAACATTTGGGTAAATGCCCAAAAGTGGGATTGCTGGGTCATAGGGGAGTTCTATGTGAAGTCTTTTGAGGAACTTCCATACTGCTTTCCAAAGTGGTTGAACAAGTTTACATTCCCACCAACAATGAAGTAAGGTTCCTTTCTATCCACATCCCCTCCAGCATCTGTTGTTAGAGTTCTCAATTTTTGCCGTTCTAACTGGAGTGAGGTGATATCTCAATGTTGTTTTGATTTGCATTTCTTTTATGGTTAGGGATGTTGAACATTTTTTCCATGTGCCTATTGGCCATCCTTCTTTCTTCTTCAGAGAAGTTTCTCTTTAAGTCTTTCGCCCACTTATTTATTGAGCAGTAGTTTCTTTGAGGATTTGTTGCTGGGGGGTTTAATTGTTTGAGTTCCAAGTATATTTTAGATATGAGACCCATGTCCATTGTATGGCTAGTAAAGATCTTCTCCCAATCCGTGGGCTTTCTATTGATCTTGCTAGCTATGTCATTTGCCATGCAGAAGCTCTGCAACTTCAAGCAATCCCATTTGTCCAACCTTTCTTTGATTTGTTGTGTTTCCGGGTCTCTATTCAGAAAATTTCGGCCTGAGCCAAGGAGACCTAGGGTTTCTCAAATTCCATCCTGTAATGTTTTCAGAGTGTCTGCTTTGACTTCAAGGTCTTTGATCAATTTGGAGTTGATTCTGGTGCAGGGTGATATATAAGGATATAGTTTTTGTTTTCTAAAAGTAGTTAACCAATTTTGCCAGCACCATTTACTGAAGAGGCTGTCTTTCTTCCATTCTACTGTTTTAGCTCCCTTATCAAAGATTAGATGGCTATAGGTCTGTAGGTTCATTTCTGGGTTTTCAATTCAATTCCATTGGTCCTGAGGTCTGTTCTTATGCCAATACCAAGCTGTTTTGATTACTATGGTTTTATAGTAGAGTTTGAAATTTGGTATTGATATTCCTCCAGCAGTGTTCTTTCCGTTGAGGAGCGTTTTTCTATTCGGGGTCTTTTATTGTTCCATATGAATTTTTGGATTACCTCTTCTATTTCCTTGAAGAATGAGGGTGGAATTTTGATAGGAATTGCGTTGAATTTGTAGATAGCCTTGGGAAGTATTGCCATTTTCACGATGTTAATCTTTCCAATCCAGGAGCATGGGAGGTTTTGTCATTTTTTAAGTTCTGTGTTGATTTCCTTTTTTAAGATTTTAAAGTTTTCATCATAGAGGTCCTTCACTTCTTTGCTTAAGTTAATTCCTACGTATTTTATTTTCTGTGGGGCTATTAAAAATGGAATTGCTTTGCTAATTTCAGCCACACTTTTCTCATTGTTGGCATACAGAAAAGCCATTGATTTTTGGGGGTTAATTTTATAACCTGCTACTTTGCCAAAGTTTTGAATCAGCTTGAGTAATTTGCGAGTGGAGTCTATGGGATTCTTTAAATACAAGATCATGTCATCTGCAAAGAGGGAGAGTTTTATTTCTCATTTCCCTATTTGGATCCCCTTTATGTCTGCATCTTGTCTTATTGCTGTAGCTAGGCATTCTAATACTAGGTGGGAAAGAAGTGGAAATTATAAGAGGAAAAAAAAGTTACTGGAAAACAATTTTTTTTTAAAAAAGGCGAAAATTAAAAATTGAAAAATGTTTTAGAAAAGAAAAAAAAATTTATGTATATAAGATACCAAAAAAAAAAAAAAATAGAGGAAGAAGAAAAAAAAAAGTTCTTTGATTTTTTTTTGGGGGGGGGGAGGGGTGGGAAGAATCCTGTATCTCCCTTGTGTCTGTAACCAACCTCTTGTTGGAGTCTCTGGTCTGCTTGAGGTCCTGTGGCTTGATTGGTTTCTTAAGTCAGATTGTTCGAACAGGCAGAAAAATGCTCTGCTTTACCCAAGATTTTGAGATTCCTCCTCCCAGGTTAGTTTAATGGGACGGTGATCTGCTTTGAGAATCACAAAAGAGGGGGATGCAGTGATGAGGCTAGGTTCTGGGTAGAGTTGAGGCCTTTCAACAAACAGTAGCTTTTCCCTGGGGCTATTTTGTGAAAAACTCACAGAGCCCAGCCTGGAGCCATTCTCAGGGTTTCTGTTTTTCAATTGATTGTGGAGGCTGCTAGAGGGAGGGGCAGCCTCTGGCTCTGGTTACCCAGTGAGGAAAGCCTCTCCTATGGCTGGCGCCTGAGCTGGTGACTTCCCTGGATGGAGCTGAGTCTGGCAGGTCACTTCGCTGTTAAGTTCTTGTGATCTGCTAAATGACTCGTTTTATTCCAAGGCCTGAGCTGGAGCTAGCAGCAACTCCGAGCTTTGTCGGTATCCAAGATGGAGATCACCGGTGCTGGGGGGGAGGGGTGGCCTTCCTTCCTCTGCTCCCTGAGAAGGAGTGAGGATGTCAGGCTTCTACTCACGCCAAGTCTTGGTTCCTGGGTCGTCTCTGGTCTGCATACTGCAGGATGAAGATGTCCACTCCTTGTCGGTTCTTGCTGGTGTTGAGTAGAATCCGCTCACCCGCTGGGTCTGGCTCCTTCGTCCCGGACTCTCTGTGGCTCAGGTATGGGTGCCCTGGGGTCGCCGCTGCAACCCTGCTGCTGGCAAGCGCTCAGATGTGTCTCCTTGCCTTGGCTTCCCCTTTCTTGCCTAACTCTCTGTCCTGTGATGGCACACTTGGTGTGATTCTCTGGCTTAGGACTGTTCACTGGAACTCTAAAACTGCTTTCTATGAGAGAGCTTGTTCAAATTCCAGCTTCTCCTCCGCCATCTTCCCTGAACTCTCAGGGATAGATTTTTCTATATTTCTTGCTCAACAATCTATTTTGTAAATATTTCTAATTGTGGATTATTTTTTGCAAGTCCTAACTCTTGAACTCAAGTCCTGTGCAATGTCCCTGAGCTTCTATTGCTCAAGCATAGCACTCTACCACTTGAGCCACAGCAACACTTCTGGCCTTCAATGAGGAATTGAACTAAGAACTTCATGCAAGCACTCTACCACTAAGCCACATTCCCAGACTATGGGTTGTGTGTGTGTGTGTGTGTGTGTGTGTGTGTGTGTGTGTGTGTGTGTGTATTGGTTCTGGGCTTGAACTCAGGGACTGAACTATCCCTGAACTTTTGTGCTCAAGGCTACTGCTATATCACTTGATAGCTCCACTCCAGGGTTTTGGTGACTAATTGGAAATAACAATCACACCAACTTTCTTGTTCAGGCTGGCTTCAAACCATGATCCTCAGATCTCATCCTCCTGAGTAGCTAGAATTACAGGCATTGGAAATCTAATTCTGTTTGTTTTATTTTTGCTTGCAAATAAACCTATGTACATTGAATTTCAAACTTTACACTGGAATATTGTTTATATGTCTGATGAATAGTGATATTTCTATTGCCATGTTCATCAGAAAAGTATGAATAATTTCTGAAATTGGGTCATTATTTCTGTAGTCAATAACAGTGTGATAACAAGTCCAGTCTCCGGCAAATGATTTAAAAATTTATTCTCTGAGATCAATTCATCTTTTTAAGTTTGTACCTATCTTCAGTGATCTTAAGCATCACTTAAGGAATAATAATAGGAAGTACTAGTTTGGGGACTAAAATAAGTGCTCTTGCATTTTACATTAATGAAATGTACCTGAGAAAAATTAAGTTTTTAATTATCTTTTCTCTGAAATTTCCAAACTACCAACAGATTATTTGATAACCTGAAGTTAGTTGTGACTCTGGGGAGGAAGGACCTTGATTTGCAGCATTTGCCAAATTTTGTGCTGTAAGTACTCCCATAATGGGCTATTTTAAGCTATTCAAAAGTTAAGCCATTTTAAATTTCTAAGTACTTTGTCACGGATTTTTGTAAAGTCAAAGATGCATTAGCCTTCCAGCTGACTATTATACTATGAAACTCCTCTTCAAAAACATTGGCCAAGATAGAAAAATAACAGTTACTCTGTCATTTCAGAACTAAAATATGTGGCTTAGATGGTAAGACTTCCTTCAGTGCAGTTTACTCTATGGTTAACAGGTGGCTTATTGGCTTCAACTGTTGATAATCAAGCACTGATCCTAGATTCAGAATCAAAGTAAAACTTCACAGTTACAGCCCGAGTTTATTCAGTACTTGCTTTTAAATTAGAAAATAAGCTTAAATAGTTAAAACAAAAATAGGACACAGATTTACTTACATCCGTAAAAAAGATAAATAAATATTTAATGGTTTAAATTGTGACCTTCAAAAATAGGTACAAAGTCTGACCCTTCTATTATCTTTGTGTACCTGGGAGTATGATCTCATTTAAACATAGGCTCTTTGGAAATGTAGTCAATAAAGGATCTTAGTGAGACAACATGTGAATTTAGAGCAGACCCTAAACCCAATGATAAAGTAATTTCAGGGATTGGATTTGTTTGGGTTGTTGTGCAGTACGGCACAAATCATAATTTACCCGAAAGACTCAGCTACTCAATCCCAATCTGCTTGTTGCCTGTGGAAATATGACCTGCTAGATCTTCTGCGTTTTGTTCTTTTGTTTCGTTTGGTTTTGTTTTCCTGAGGAGAAGCCAGAAGCTAGATTTTCATTTGATAGCCCTGTAGTTTTAAATGTCTCAAGCAAAGGAAAAGGAAGAAAAGAGAAAAAAATGATTGGTTCTTTTCAGCTTTTGAACAAATGTCTGACCTTCGCTTTATAAAATAACGTCTAGATCTAAAAGAGTTATGCTAATTTGTTGCTTGGTAATTGTCATTGTTTCTCAGTGCCTTCAATTAACAATGCTTCCAAATAAAATAAGCTTAAAATTTGTCATCCTTTATCATCCTTGTTAGAGTGGCGGATGTGTATACAGGAATATCTTAAATTTACAGGCAACTGGTTTTCTAGAACCTTTTTGAAGTAAAGAATTTCAAATGATGAAAGCGTGGTATTACAAAACAATAATTTATTTTGAAGGTTCAGCTTTTTCATATACTCCAAGGTAAGCTATTGGGCTGTTGGGTGCTCATAATAAAATGATTGTATAAAGAATTTGAATCTCCCATTTTAGGTTTTAAGCCTACAACTTTTAGAACTAGTTATGTATTAGAAAAGTCAACTATCCAAGTGAAAAATGAAATCCATTTTCTCAATTTTCAATCTAATTTGAAGAACATATTTTTAGCTATGGGAACAATAGTTAGCTCTGCCTGATGACATGTTGTCTTTAAATTTTATGAAAAGAAAGAATTAGAAACAATTTCGAGGCTATATATTGCAGAACATAGAGGAGGAGGTTATATTGTATTTTGATTCTTTGTTATTATATGCTGTGAGGTTACAAAAGATGGTGACAATTTACATTATTCAGAGGTACAGCTCATGAAGCACTGCCATGGTAGCTGGAAGTCTGACTACAGAATTGGTCCAGACAAGACGCGCCTGCCAAGAAAGCAAACTAAAATGACATGATATGATAAAAACAAATGAGTGAAAAAGTGGCTGTTTCCATAAAGCCATTTCCTATCAAAGAAAATGATGAAAGAAAGACAGATGGGCCTCATGGAGCAAGATGGTAGGGTTAACAGTGAGGATAAAATACTTAACTAAAGGCAGCCACTATTGTTGCATATATATTTAATAAGTTGAAATAAACAAGTGTATATAGCCATAAAGAGTAACTGTAGTTCATTGTAATTCTCTGAAGAGGAATATGGGATATATGGAAAACAAATTATCATAGGAATAGGAATGAGCAACAAAGATTTGCATAAATGAAATAGAAATAAAAGCTGTTTTCTGGAAAATTAATTTTTTTATAGGTGGCTGATTCATAGATGATCTCTGTGAGTGTGTGTGTGTGTGTGCATGCGCTGTTGTCACTGGGCACTGGGACTTGAACTCAAGCCCAGGGTTCTACCCCATAAGCTTATTGCTCAAGGCTGGTGCTCTAGAAGTTCCAAATATAACTTCTCCTAGTTAGCTGGGGATAAAGTCTTCTCTGTCCTGGCTGTCTTCAAATTGTGATCCTCAGATCTCAACCTCTTGAATAGTTACAATTACAGGCATGAGACATGAGTCAGTGGCTACCTGATAAGTCTATGCATGTTTTTGTGTTTTGTATGTTTTTAAATATTCTGTTTTAAGAAAAACCATGAAACATATTAAAATAAAACTTAGTTGAATTAAAATTTTAGCCAGACATTCTGAAATATTAAATGCCTTAAGATGGGTATTGCCTGGGATTTCACTTCTAAAATAAATAATTTAAGCCTTTTTGTTTGAGAGGTGAGAAATAATTTTCTTCTCAAATGCACATTTGCAAAAGCTTTTGGAATGTTGTCTCTAGTGATTTTGACTTTTTAAGGAGATGAATAATGATAAAATTATATTTTATTCAGGATTCAGAAATCTATCAAACATTTTTGGTTTGCATAGATAAACAAATGGTTAACATTCTATTTTAAAATAAAACAAAATATTCTCTTTTGGTAAAGTTTCCCATAGAAACCTAAGAAAAATAAAATAAATAAATGAGAACATCACTCAGGCTTTGCTCCGAATGATTTACAGTATCCAAAGGTTTTCACTTGCTTTGTTCTAATATTGTCCATGACCATTACATGGGTTTTCAGGAAAAGCTATTATCCATTATGTATACCATTCATAATTGACTCATAGCTCTTACCGACATGCTGTTGAAATTCTTTTCACTTACTATTTTGGGGACAAAGAAAAACTCAAGGGATTTTTATGCAAAATTGGTAGTATTTCCCCAATTTCAGAGTCCAGGAAGGCAATGTAAACTTTTATGACTCTCCTGAGTCTCAAATTATTCTGCTTTAAATATTCCCTGTATGAGAAATAAAAAGAAGCAATCTATATGTGTGAACTGTTTTTAATGTCAGTTTAAACAGATGTTTATCCAAAGAAGTCATACAAATCATCATCATTAGTCTTTGAGAGTATGTTCGCCATCATTATCAGGGAAAGGCAAGTAAAATTATCTTAAGATATTATTGCTGTTAAGATGGCTATTATAAAAAAGATAAGAAAAGAGATAAGAGGAGTAAAAACAACTATTGTCAATCAGATAGAGAATTCAGAACCTAGATTTCAGAACCTTTGTGCTCTCTGGATGGTAATTCAAAATGGTGCAATAACTATGGAAACCAGTATGAAGATGCCTCATAAAACTAAAAATAAAACTTCTATATGTTTAGTAATTCTACATTTGGATATATATCTAATAGATTAAAATCAAGATCCCATCAAAGACCTTGGAGTCAAAGCAGACACTCTGAAAACATTACAGGATGGAGTAGAAATAAACCCTAGGTCTCAGTGGCACAGGCCGAAATTTTTTTAATAGAGACCCAGAAACACAACAAATCAAAGAAAGGTTGGACAAATGGGATTGCATGAAATTGCAGAGCTTCTCCATGGCAAAGGACATAGCTAGCAAGATCAATAGAATACCGACAGATTGGGAGAAATCTTCACTAGCCATACATCGGACAAGGGTCTCATATTTAAAACATAGCTTGAACTCAAAAAAATTATATCCCCCAACAACAAATCTTCAAAGAAACAAGTGGGCTAAAGACTTAAAGAGAAACTTCTCTGAAGAGGAAAGAAGGATGGCCAATAGACACATGAAGAAATGCTTAACCTCCCTAGCCATAAAGAAATGCAGGAGCCGGGAAGGTTGCTCAGTGGTAGAGCGCTTGCCTTGCATGTATGAAGCCCTGAGTTCGATTCCTCATCACCACATAAGCAAAAAGAAAAAAAAAAGCCGGAGGTGGTGCTGTGGCTCAAGTGGTAGAACGCAAGCCTTGAGCTGAAGAGCTGAGGGACAGTGCCCAGGCCCAGAGTTCAGGCCCCACGACCAGACCACCACCCCAAAAAAGAAATGCAAATCAAAACAACATTGAGATACCACCACACTAGAGTTAGAATGGCTAAAATCAAGAAGTTTAATAATAACAGATGCTGGAGGGGATGTAGACACAAGGGAACCTTAATTCATTGTTGGTGGGAGTGTAAATTTGTTCAACCACTTTGGAAAGCAGTATGGAGATTCCTCAAAAGACTCCACATAGAACTCCCCTATGACCCAGCAATCCCACTTTTGGGCATTTACCCAAATGTTTATGAACAACACCACACTAAAGCTACCAGCACGACTATGTTTATTGCAGCATTATTTACTATAGCTAAGATATGGAACCAACCCACATGCCCCTCAGTAGATGAATGGTTCATGAAAATGTGGTATATATACACAATGGAATTCTCTGCCTCTATCAGAAAGAATGACATTGCCCCATTTGTTAGGAAATGGAAAGATTGGAACAAATTATATTAAGAGAATTAAGGCAGGCCCAAAGAAACATAGTTCCCATGGTTTCCCTTATTTGCAATATCTAGTATATGTCTGAGTCAAGCAGGAAAGTTCAGATAAGGTGATGTTAGGGAAATGAACCCTAAGTTTGTATTCAAATGTTTTTTTTTTCTTTCATGAGATTGTTTCTAACACATTTATAAGATTATTTCTTTGTTGCTATGTATGTCCCTCCGCTACAGTATAACCCCTGCTTTCACTGTACTTGACATCGGTAAAATTTGTGTAGGGGAAGGGGAAAACAAATTGTTTAAATAGGGATACAGGTGGACCCATTGCAGCAATGAGATGTACAAATCGTTATGTCTAAAACAAACTTTACAAACTTGGTGCGGGGGGGGGGGGGGGGGGAGTGAGGGGGAGGATTGGGTGGGAGGGAGGGGATAGGATGGGAAGGGATGAGAAGGGGAAACAAAGGAGTAGGCTACAAGAGGCTACAATGTTTGATAAGAAATGTACTCATGGGCTGGGAAGGTGGCTCAGTGGTAGAGCGCTTACCTTCCAAGCATGAGGCTCTGGGTTCGATTCCTCAACACCACATAAGCAAAAAGAAAAAACCGGAAGTGGCGCTGTGGTTCAAGTGGTAGGGTGCTAGCCTTGAGCTGAAGAGCTGAGGGACAGTGTCCAGGCCCAGAGTTCAGGCTCCATGACCGGACTCCCCCAAAAAAAAAGAAAAGAAAAGAAATGTACTCATTATCTTTCCCATGTAATTGTAACCCTCTGTACAGTATTTTCACAATAAAAAATAAAAAATAAATAAAACAAAATCAGGATCCCAAATACCCATCAATATTTCACGTTCTTTGCAAAATTATTCACAATAGCCAATATAATGGACCAAACCAAGCATTCCCCAATAGATGAATGCAGAAAATACAGCATGTACATACAAAGGGATATAAGTGAGCCTTAAAAAATTCTGCTACAGAAAAGGTCAAAGCTGTGTACATGTGGCTATAGAAGATGACCCTAAGCGAAATTAACCCCAAGATGGGGACAAAAGAGGTTTTTTCTTTCTTGCTGTTGTTTTTAATTTACTAGGTGAATTTTTTTGTATGTTCTTTCCATCATGGTATAACCCCTGTTGTCACTCTATTTGATTTCAGTGCTCTGCATCTTCTAATGTGAGGAGCGGAAGGGAAATAACAAAGTGCTGAAACAAGGATACAGTTTCACCCATTGTAACAATGAGATGTACAAGACACTTTGTTGAAAATGAACTTTACAACTCTGTACAACTTCGGTGTCGGGGAGAGGGAGGAGTTCGGGAGATGGGGAAGGAAGGAATAGTAGGGGAAAAACAAAGGAATAAGTAACAATGCTCGATAGGGAATGTATTCATTACCTTATTCATGTAACCATAGCCCCTCTGTAGAGTATCTTTACAATAAAAAAAATAAGTTCTGCTACATTCCCCAAAAGGTGTGAACTGGAGGACTTTATGTTAAGTGAAATAGGCCAGTCACAGAAGAATGCCTACCAGATTTGGCTTCTATGAGGTAGCTATAATGATCAAACCTACAGAGACAGGGAACATAGTGGTGGTTTCCAACAACTGAGGGGAAGGGGAAAGTGGAAAGTTGCTTGATGAGAATAATGATTGGGATTTTTTTTTCTTGTGACTATCCTGGGACTTTACCTCAAGGCCTGGATGCTATTTTGCTCAAGTCTAATGCTCTACCATTTGAGTCACATCTCCAATTACAAATTTCTTAGTACTTAATTAGAGATGAGTTTTATGGGCTTTCTTGCCAGGGCTCACTTCGTACCAGGATCTGTAGATCTCAGCCTCCTGAGTAGCAAATATTACAGGCATGAGCCACTGGTGCCCAGTAAGAAAAAAACTTTATGTTGGATAAGTATGTTCTGGAGATTGGTTTACAATATGGTGCTTGTAGTTAACAATTCAATATTGCATATGCCAAAATTTAAGATGTTTATATTTCATAGTAAGAGTTTTTGCTACAAAAGAAAAACAAGGGAATATGAAGAAATTTTGGGTTGGATATGTCTATTACCAGGAGGGAAAAAGGAGCAAATTATTCTGTAATCTGTTTATATTATCTCCAAAGGATCATGCTATTGGTAAGCCAATATGAACTAAAAGCCCAAAAACTTTGTCTGCATTTAGCAGGTGACAGTGGTAATCATTTCTACTAGACATTAAATCAGCAATGTCGAGTAGAAATCTAGAGTGGGAAAGTGAATGTTTATGGCTTTTGAAGTTCTAAGTTCCTGGAAATTTCCATACTGATTACAAACAAGTGAGGAGAAATAAGTGAAATTAATCCACACAAATATATTCTAAAACGTCCAATTGTTGAGCGTACAGTGGTCCTGCAAATCACACACTCTCAAACATATTTCTCATCAATTTCTGAAAACCACTCACAAAATTCTCAAGTAGAGAGAAAACTTTTGAAAGAATTTTATATTTAAAATGCTAATTGGAGTCATATATTGCTTTTTTGATTGGGAATTTAGTTTGTCAGGTAGCATTATATTTCTTCTAGAGTTAATAAGGTTTATAAAAAGATGAGGAAAAGTAAGAATGTTCCTAACCATTGCAAAGATACATTCATTTCCCTGTCCTGAATAAGAATCAATTTTCAATACCCAAGATCCCTTCTTTTATGAAAATATGACCTTTATAGAATTATAAATATCAGAACATGCCCTTTTCAATTGTCCAAATTTCTGACAGGAAAATATCTAAATTATTTACCGTCAGCTTTCTTACTTTCATACTCTTAGCTCTAAGCCCAGTGCTTGACATGTAAGTGTCTAATAATTGTTAGATGAGAGGAAAGGTATTCTTAGAAAAATTCAGTCCTTTTGATCAAAGATATAGCCTCTGTCAGTATTGTTACCTTGTCACCATAAGGTATTCATTAACAACTTTTGTCAATGTAGGAGAAAATCTTGTCAAAGTAACAATGTTTTATAACAAAGGCAAGGCTTGCCATGAAAAATTTTAACCTGGGAAATGAAATCAGTATTAATCAGTGAAAAACATTATATTTTCATCTCTGTCACTATAGTAGCAACTGGATTTCTGCTTGTTTTGACCTCTATCCTTTATCTTCTATCCTCTATCTTCTATCCTTTATCTCTGCTCTTTCAGAACTAGGACTGAGAAGGAGTTCATGTCCAAGGAGGGGGATAGAAGAATAAGATAGAGTAGAAAGAAGGAAAAAATTATTGTAGAATATTAATAGATTTCAGTATAATGCTGCCCATTTAGGAAGTATATATTGGTATTTATTTTTATCCAAACATATGAAAATACTAAGATGGTCTCAGTAAAAATAGCACTTAAACCAAAATTACACCAAAGCCTAGTGTTTACACCAGGTGGTCACAACAGTTCAGGAGAATTGAGCATCAGCAATTGCACATCATAACGAAGGATGACAGGTTGTGTTCAGTATGAAAAAGGAGTCAAATGACCCAAGAAGGGATTAATGATGATAACTTAGTTTTTCTCTACCACCTTGGAGACAACTGTAGAAGATCTTAATAATATTAAAAAATAATAATAAACACATAGAAGTGTAACAATATTAACAATACAGGTCGATATCTTAAGATGCACAATGGATTATGGTTAACCTTGTCATAATTTAAAAGTACAACTTACAACATAACAATGCAGATAAAATGATTAGTGTAACTGACTGTAGAATGCATCATTTTAGTTGTAGACCCTGAACCACGAAGATATTTTGAATTGTGGTCACTTTTGTAGTCATGTTTGTAATATTTGTGATGTTATTCTGGATACATAAAAGGCAAATGAATGGTTTAATATTATTAGTAATAAATATTTTCAGAGTCAGAGATGAAAGAAGAGGAGAAAGCTGAGGAGAGAAATTCAAAGATGTTGAAGTAAAAACCTTGTGTCTTTAAACTTAAGTTAGAAATATTAGGCAGAATTCATGATTGCTATTTTCCCCTCTAAGGAAAAATGCAGGTGTTTTTAAGGCATGGGAGTATGACAAATCAGATGCAATGAACATGAAGAATTCCAAATTGTCATATAAAAATGTGCTCCTAAATGGACCCAGAGCTCCTTGGGAAAATGGTTGGTTCTTTGTGTAGGACAGGAAGTATTCTTTCAGTATGATCATCTGATGTATTTTTGTATCAGAAAGCAAGAAACAAAAACTAATGGGGTTATGTCAAAAATAGGATGTAAAAATCTAGGTGCCAGTGGCTCATGCCTATAATCCTAGCTATTCAGGAGGTTGAGATCTCAGGTTTGAAGTCTGCCAGGGCAGGACTCTGATCTCTGGCCAACCACCAGAAAACCAGAAGGTAATGATATTGTTCAAAACATGTTTAGCTGACTTATGTAACTGTAACATCTCCATATATCACTTTATAATAATAATAAAAGTGCACAAAAGGAAAATAAAGTAAAACTAACAAGAATAAAATTGCAATGTAACATAAGTTGCTTCTGTTGGTACTTAAAAGGAGGCAGAGGAACAAAAATGAAATCACATACCAAACTCATTGAAATATGTATGTCATTGTTAAAACATCAACTCATTATTTTAACTATTAGTAACTTTAATAAAAGTTAAGCAATTATCCTATATTTACTTACAAATGTTATTTCGGATAACTATAAAGAAATAAATTATAAAGGTATACAGAAAGATTCCAGTTAGTTAATTGTGAAGGGGAAAAATGTCATATTTAAACACTAAGTAATGATGATCAATATATGCCAGAACTTTTAGCTAAAATCTTGATGTAGAGCTTTACAATGAAAGGAATCAAGTTGGCACATCCTTGAATTCACTGATGGTTTCAGCACCAGTAACTTCTGGCATAATATATTACTAAAGCAATAGCACCTCCTATTATTTATCCTTAAGAGCACTTTCTCCTTCAAATAATGAATCTGATTCACTTCAGTATTTAGTGCTCATTTCCAATCAATGGGAAATACTTTAGTACAAGTCAATTGCCATAGGAAGAAATAACCACGTACATTTGCAGATATTCAAGAAAATAATTGACTAATTTCTATAATAAGCTAAAAACATAAAGGGAGAGAGTGAAAGAGCATGAGATTTTAAACAACTTAATAGACCAACAAATAGGAGCAATACAAGATAAACTCAGATATACAAGAAACATAGATAGGAAAATGATGGTCCAAGGCAGGCCCCGAGAGAAAATGGAAATGGGTGACTCTCTCCAAAAAATAACGAAGGCAAAAGAAGGGCTTGGGACATGTCTCAAGTAGGAGATCACCTGCCGAGCAACTATAAAACCCTGGACTCAAATCCCAGTATAAGCAAACAAACAAAAAAGTAAGACCAATAAATATCAGCAGATTGATTTTTATGCTTATTTCCCAAAACAAAATGAAATAAAACAATGGTAATGATAATTTGGAAATGGTCTCCTAATTGAAATATAACAAAGACTCACTAATTTGGGTAGCTGTGATAATACTCCTTTAATTGTCAGAGACATCTTGAAATGTTAAAACATGGAATAACATGATTTTGCTATTGCTTTAAAATATTCAAGGAGAAAGAGAGTAGGAAGAAATAAAATAATTTTGGAAAAATGTTGATGGAGGTTTGAGGTAGTGAATGGGTGTTAGAAATGTTATACTTCGCTATACTTTTGTCTGGAAAATGTTATAATATTTCTTAAAAGTTTCACTTTTTGGTAAGTTGCTCCATCACGTTACATAGAAGAAAAACATTTTAAAATATGGATTGCTAAAGTTTAGAGTTGAATCCAAGTTTAAGGAAGAAATTAAGTCATTTGGTTTAAACAATAAACAATCTGCCACAAACTGGTATCCTTGACTGATGTGGTGAGACTATCACAAACCTTGGAAGATGACAAAATAAGTCCAAACATGATGAAGAGAGTAAGTCTTATAGTAGTAGCTCTGGTCTTAGTCTGGTGTAAAATCATAAAATGTTAACACATGGTGCTGATATTTTTTAATAAATTTAACTGTATACTTAGTAACACATTTTGTAAGTCATTGAATCTGTGGGACCTTTGCTGTGCAAAGATTTGATGTATTAAAAGAATCAGTTATGTTAAATTATAATTGCAATGTTGTATAGAAATACTCAAATATGCTGGGCGCCAGTGGCTCACTCCTGTAATCATAGCAAATGAGCTGGTTGAGATCTGAGGATCACGGTTCAAAGCCAGCCCGGGCAGGAAAGTCTATGAGACTCATTTCCAATTAACCACTAGAAAACTGGAAGTGGCGCTGTGGCTCAAGTGGTAGAGCACTCTCCTTGAGCTGAAGAGCTGAGGGACAGCATCCCAAGCCCAGAATTCAAGCCCCATGACCGACAAAAATAAAAATTAAAAAATTAAATAAAGAAAGAAAGAAATACTCAAATCTGTAATCAATGGTTAGATGCTCAGAAAAATATTTGTTTCCAAACTTTCAAAAGATTCATAAGATTTTCATAAGATGCACAAAGGGACCTTAGTGAATTTTTGAATTATTTAGCACATACTTGGCATTTAAAAATCCTGTCAAAATTAGTAATCAGACATTTAAAGCTTCATGTTATTTTTTTTACTAAAGGAGAAAAAAATCCATCCTATGAAAATTGAAACACACTATGTTTATTTTAAGATGCTTTCTTTGTTCAGGATTTTATGAACTTTTTAGAATTCTAGTATCTTTCATTTGCATATTGAAAAGGAATCATGACACTTCACATTTGTCATGACTGATATAAGTTGATTTGGTTATTTGCTGTTTAAAATAGAGGAGGTGTGTGTTTGTGTACTGTTCATTCACATAATCATTTTCGTAATGAAATAATTGTATTTGCAATACATACCTCTTGGTGAATAAATCTGATCAGGACACTACTTAAGACAGACGTCACTGAGATATGCTAATGGGCAATGTATCTCCTGAGACAATAAAGACAATGATTACAGGACTAAATGTGCATATTTTAATTAATTAATTTTAATTTAAAAATTATTTTTTCATAGCTAGTCACTTTTTTTTTTGAAAGAATTCTGTTATATAACTGCAGTCTGAAGTTCTGTGCATTTGACATTTCAGGTATTCTAGAAATTGAATTTGAAGATTTCATTTATTTTTCCCAATAATAAATATGTCAACCAAGAGATGTCTGTTCAGAAAGAGATCATTGTCTTCAGTGGTTCTGGGTAGATGGCAGAGGAGAAGCTGGAGGCTAAACAAGCTCTCACATATAAAGCAGGTTTAGTGTTCCAGTGAACAGTCTTATGCCAGGGAATCACACCAAGTGTGCCACTACAGTACAGAGACTTTGGCCAGAGAGGGAAAATCCAAGGAAGGAAACAGATCTGAGCAAATGCCAGAAGCCGCAGCTGCAGTGACGGCAGAGGTGGCAGCGTCCATAGCCACCATACTTGCAACACAGCGAGTGTGGGACACAGGTGCCAGACGCAGTGGGCATGCAGATTTACTCAACACCAGCAAGAACTGACAAGGAGCAGACATCTTCATCCTGCAGATCGCAGAAGAGAGACAACCCTGGAACCAAGACTCTTGCGTGAGAAGAAGCATGATGTCCTCACTCCTTCTCAGGGAGCAGAGGAGGGAAGGCCACGCCTCCCCATCCCCACTACCAGAGATCTCCATCTTTGACACTGACAAAGGGCTGGCTGAGCAGCTAGCTCCAACTCAGGACTTGGAAGAAAACAAAAGATTGATTTAGCAGGTCACAGGAACCTAACCTGACTTGGCAGGCTCAGCAACACCCAGGGAAAAGTCACCCAGCCCAGGCAGAAAAAGCTCCACCCATACAGGAGTGGTTTTGTTCACTGGGTAAACAGAACCAGAGGCAACCCCTTCCTATAGCAGCCTTGACAATCAATGGAAATTCAGTAAACATAAAGCATGAGAATGGCTCCAGGCTGGGCTCTGTGAGTGTCTCAGAAGCTAGCCCCTCAGGGAAAAGCTACTGTTTGCTGAAAGGCTTCAACTCTACCCAGAACCTAGCTTCATCAAAGCATCTCCAAAATTGAGGAAACAGCCATCTCCCTCTTTTGTGATACTCAAAGCAGATCTCCTCCCAGAGAACTACCCTAGGAGGAGGACCACAAAATCCTGGATAAAGCAGAGCAATTTTCTGCTTGCCCAAACAAACTGACATAAGAAACCAATCAACCCACAGGAAAATCAAACACCATAATCAGACCAGAGACTCCAACAAGAGACTGTTTATGGACAAAAGGGACATACAGGATCTTCCCATGCCCCTCAAAAATATCAAAGAACTCTTTTTTTGTACCTTTTTTTAAAAAACCTTTTTTTTTTTAACTTTTATTAATTTTTAACTTAAAAAAATTGTTTTCTATTAAACTTTTTTTTTCTTCATCATAATTTTTATTTTAGGGGTATATGTGTGTGTGTGTGTTTGTTCATAAAGGTTTACTGACGTTTTGATCCTTTATTTTCTTTCTTTCTCATTCTTTTCACATTCTCTTCTCTTTTGTTCTTTTTTGCGTGACTTAATTGCTGTTCTGCTCACCCCCAAATATACCCGTGGTCGATTAGACTTAAATTCCTTAATAGCAGTACTACCTCTTTATACCTATATAATATTTTAAGTATTTTTATTTTTTAGGTTTTCAGGTCTTCTTCCTATCCCTCCCCCTTTCTCATCCTATCCCCGTTCTTCTCGGTATATTACATTTCAAATTTTGCATAATTTTAAAGTGTTTCACTTTTTAATTATAATTCTTGTTTTTCTATTTTTTTCTTCTCTCTTTTTTCTTTTTCTTCTTTTTTCTCTCTCTCTACTATCATTCTACCCAATCTATTTCCCTCTTTGAGAGTAGGACTTAGTTAATTCAACACTCTCTTTAACTTTCCACAGCCCACTATTCCTATTTTTACCCACATCTTACCCTAAACCTAATAATTTCTGGTTTGCCAAATTCTTCTTTGCTGTTCGTAGTCCATTAATACACAGTTGTTTGATGTTGAATAAATATATCTGTTGAACTAGATTGTATCTGCAGACTTTTGACTGTTCAACTACAGACTTTGGTTGATGCTTGCATTAAGATAGTATTCTAGCACAAAACTGGTGTTACTTTCATCCCAAATGGGCAGAACAAGCCGGAAAAAAACAAAAGAAAAATGGCAAGTCCGGGTATCTCAATTCCCACTCATGAAAATCAGGGGACAGAACAGACAATGAATAATCCAGAGGAGAGCTCCCATAAAGCTCTACATACACTACTGGTAAACATGGTAAATGAAAAGATTAAAACCTGCAAAAGACTCAGTGTGAGCAAACCAAAGGTAAATACTGGAATATCATGAGCTTGAGGAAGCTACTCAAAGATTGATACAGGAATTGAATGAGCAGCTTGAGAACACTCAAAGAGAAATAAAGGACTGGCGTGAGCAGGCTGAGATCAGTCAAAGAGACAGGAATTGCATCAGCTGGCTGAGGACAGACAAAGAGAAAGTCAGGAATGCTGTGAGCATGCTCAGAACACTGAAAGAGAACTACAGGAATTGCATGAACTGAGGAAGCTAATCAAAGTGTAATAAAGGAATAGAGAGAGCAGGATGAGAATACACAAAGATCACTAAAGGCATTCATGGAATCCACGAATGGATAGCTGAAAGAAGTCAGGGAGTCCACAAAGGGAATGCTGAATGGAAAACAACAGAAGGAATGGGAGTCAAAGAAACCATAACCAATCATCTAAGTGATTTGAGAATAAACACTGAACACCAAATTAAGGAAGTAAAGTTCATATAAGATGTAAAACAAAGCCCCAACAAAGAATTTGAAGCCATCAAAGCCGACCAACAAGAAGGAAAAGAAATATAAAAACAAAGTTGAAAGTCTTGATAGTAGGCTAGACCATGCAGAAGATCGAATCTCGGGGATTGAAAACAGCTTAGATATTATAGAGAAAGAACATACAACCGTACAAGACAAATCTATGAAATATATAGATCTATCCAACACTTGGAAGACACCATCAGAAGGCCTAATCTGAGAATAATGGGTGTAGAGGAGCACTTAGAGACAGAAGTTATTGGTCTAGGAAATTTTTTAACAGGATCTTAGCAGAGAACTTCCCAAAAATGCAAAAAATAGGCCTATTCAGGTACAAGAAGCTTTTAGAACTCCAAATAGACAAGACGAGAATAGGACATCCCATCGTCACAGTATAATCCACACAGGATCAATTCAGACCACGGAAAAGAACCTTAAAGCTGCCAAGGAGAAAACATTAATCATATATAAAGGGAAATCAGTCAGAATCACCTGAGATTTCTCAGCAGACACAATTAAAGCAAAAAGAGCCTGGAATGATGTATGCCATGGCCTAAAGACAAACAACTATCAACCAAGAATTCTGTATCCAGCTAAACTCTCCTTCATAACCAAAGGTCAAATAAAAACCTTCCATAGCAAAAAAACAATTGAAACAATGTATCTCCACCAAACCAGTCCTACAAAAATTCTTAAAGATGTCCTACACATAGAAAACCAGCAACTCCACAATAAAGGCCAAGAAATTGCCCCTTAACTGAGAATCCAAGAACCATAGGAAGAACCCAGTTGCTGCAGCACACAAGAAGGTGGATAACATGGCAGGAACTCCCAAATACCTCTCATTCCTATCTCTCAACGTTAAAGGACTTAAATCTCCAATTAAGCGACCTACATTGTCTAGTTGGGTTAAAAATCAAGATCCTTCTATCAGCTGCCTTCAGGAGTCACACCTTGCCCATAAAAACAAACACATTTTCAAGGTGAAAGACTGGAACAAAATCTACCAAGGAAACGGCCCCCATAAACAGGCGGGAGTTGTAATCCTAATATCAGATAAAATAGACTTCAAATTAAAATTATTGACAAGGGATAAAATATGTCACTACATACAAATTAAGGGATGACTCCTTCAGGAGGATATTACAATTCTAAATCTCTATTCGCCAAACAACGGAGCACCAATATTTAGCAAGTACTTTGCCTCAAATCTCACATAGATCCAAAGACATTAATTGGGGATTTTAACACACCACTCTCCCCACTAGATAGATTAACTCGGCAAAAACTCAACAGAGAAACCACAAATCTAAACAACTGCATAGATCAACTAGATTTAACAGACATCTACCTTATATTTCATTCAGGCAGCATCCAAATACACGTTTCTCTCAGCAGCACATGGAATATTTTCTAAAATAGACCACTTTTTGGGTCAGAAAGAAAACTTGTCCAAATTCAGAAACATTGAAGTTATACCTTGGATTCTCTCAGACCACAAGGGAATAAAATTAGAACTCAACACCAAAAACCACCAAAGTCCTGTAACACATGGAGGGAGAACAACACACTGCTGAATCACGAGTGGGTCATGGAAGAGATTTGAAAGGAAATTCAAATGTTCAAGATATTCAACAAACATGAACACAAAAATTAACAGCACCTATGGGACACAGCAAAGGCAGTACTCAGAGGCCAGTTTATAGCTCTGAGTTCCTACATCAACAAATTGGAGAGAGCTGAAACTAACAGTTTAATGGCACATCTGGACCTCCTTGAAAATTAGCAGCAAGATAAACCCCAATCCAGTAGATGGAAAGAAATAATTAAAATTAAATCAGAATTAAATGAACTAGAATTAGAAAAAAACATATACAGGATCAACATAACAAAGAGGTGGTTCTTCGAAAAAATTAACAAAATTGACAGATCCTTATCAAATATTATCAGAAAAAGAAGAGAACACACCCAGAAACATCACCACAGAAACAACCAAGATTCAGAATATTATAAGGTAATATTTCTCAAAACTTTATTCTAATAAGTGTGACAACTTGGCAGAAATGGACCTTTTTCTAGCGAATATTGACATGCCAAAAGTAAACCAAGATGAGTTAAACCATCTTAACAGGCACATATCAAGCATTGTAATAGAAACAGCAATAAGAAACTTCCCATCTAAGAAAAGCCCAGGACCAGAATTCTAAAAGGACTTCAAAGCAGAGTTCACACCAATACTCCCCCAACTCTTCAATGAAATTGAAAAAGAAAGTTCACTACCGAACTCATTCTATGATGCCATCATACCCTCATCCCCATACCAGGCAGGGACTCATCAAAAAAAGAAAACTATAGGCACTTTTCTTTGATGAACATTGATGCAAAACTTATCAACAATATTTTGGCCAATCGACTTCAACAATTCATCCAAAAAATCATACGATGAAACAGGATTCATTTCAGGGATGCAAAGCTGGTTCAAAATAGGCAAATCAATTAATATAATTCATCACATAAACAAGAGAAAGCATAACAACCACAACGTTATCTCAACAGATGCAGAAAAACCATTTGACAAGAGCCAACACCCCTTTATGATGAAGGTTCTGGAAAAATTAGGAATCCATGGAACATTCCTCAATACAATAAAGGCTGTATATGACAAACCTACAGCCAGCATTATACTTAATGGTGAGAAACGAAAGCCATTTCGTCTTAACTCTGGAGCAAAACAAGGAATTCCACTCGCTGTACTTCCCTTCAAACTACTATTAGAATGCCTAGATACAGCAATAAGTCAAGATGCAAATATAAATGGGATCTAAATAGGGAAAGAATAAGTTAAACTCTCCCTTTTTGCAGATGACATGATCTTGTATTTAAAGAATCACACAGATTCCACTCCCAAATTACTCAAACTGAATCAAAAGTTTGGCAAAGTAGCAGGGTAAAAAATTAACCGCAAAAATCAATGGCTTTTCTGTATGCCAAAATGAGAAATGTGTGGCTGAAATTAGGAAAGCAACTCCATTAGTAATAGCCCCACAAAAAATAAATTACCTAGGAATTAACTTAACCAAAGAAATGAAGGACCTCTATGGTGAGAACTTTAAAAACCTGAAAAAGGAAATCAAAATAGAAGCTAGAAAGTGGTAAAAACTCCCATGCTCCTGGATTGGAAAGATCAACATCGTGAAAGTTGCAATACTTCCCAAGGCTATCTACAAATTCAATGCGATACCTATCAAAATTCCAACCTCACTCTTCAAGGAAATAGAAGAGGCAATCCAAAAATACATATGGAACAATAAAAGACCCCGAATAGCAAAAACGCTCCTCAACGGAAAGAACACTGCTGGAGGAATATCAATACCAATTTTTAAACTCTACTACAAAGCCATAGTAGTAAAAACAGCTTGGTATTGGCACAAGAACAAACCTCAGGACCAATGGAATAGAATTGAAAACCCAGAAATGAACGTACAGACCTATAGCCATCTAATCATCGATAAGGGAGCTAAAACAATAGAATGGAAGAAAGACAGCCTCTTCAGTAAATGGTGCTGGAAAAAAAATGGTTAACTACTTGTAGAAAACTAAAGCTAGATACTTATATATCACCTAGCCCGAGAATCAATTCCAAATGGATCAAAGACGTCAGAGTCAAAGCAGACACTCTGAAAACATTACTGGATGGAATAGAGGACAAACCCTAAGTCTCCTTGGCACAGGCAGAAATTTTCTTAATAGAGATCCAGAAACTCAACAAATAAAAGAAAGATTGGACAAATGGGGTTGCATGAAATTGCAGAGCTTGTGTATAGCAAAGGACATAGCTAGCAAGATCAATAGAAACCCCCGGTTTGGGAGAAGTCCTTCACTAGCCACACAATGGACAAGGGTCTCATATCTAACATATAGTTGGAAATCAAAAAATTAAATCCCCCAACAACAAATCTTCAAAGAAACAACTGCCCAATAAATAAGTGGCCTAAAGACTTAAAGAGAAACTGCTCTGAAGAGGAAAGAAGGATTTCCAATAGACACAGGAAGAAAAGCTCAACCTCTCTAGCCATAAAAGAAATGCAAATCAAAACAACATTGAGATATCACCTCACCCCATTTAGAATGGCTATAACCAAGAACTCTAATAACAACAGATGCTGGAGGGGATGTGGACAGATGGGAACCTTACTGCATTGTTGGTTGGAGTGTAAACTTGTTCAACCACTTTGGAAAGCAGTATGGAGGTTCCTCAAAAGACTCCACATAGAGCTCCCCTATGACCCAGCAGTCCCACTTTTGGGCATTTACTCAAATGATCACCAACAAGACCACACTAAAGCTATCAGCACAAATATGTTTATTTCAGCATTATTTACCATTGCTAAGATAGGGAACCAACCCAGATGCCCCTCAGTAGATGAATGGATCAAGAAAATGTCGTATATATACACAATTGAATTCTCTGCCTCCATCAGAAAGAATGACATTGCCTCATTTGTTAGGAAATGGAAGGACTTAAAAAAAATTACATTTAGTGAAGTAATCCAGGCACAAAGAAACATAGTTCCCATAGTTTCCCTTATTTGCAAAAACTAGTATATGTCTGAGTGAAGCATAAAAGTTCAGTTATGTTGATGTTAGGGAAATGAACCCTAAGATATATATTCAATTTTTTCTTCCATGTGATTGTTTCTAACATATTTATAAGATGATTTCTTTGTTGCTTTGTATGTCCCTCCCCCATGCTATAACCCCTGCTTTCACTGTATTTGATGTTGGTATAATTTGTGGAGGTGAAGGGAACAAACAAATCGTTTAAATAGAGATACAGTTTGACCTATTGCAACAATGAGCTGTACAAGTCATTTTATCGAAAAATTAAACTTTACAACTTTGGTGATGGGGGTATAGGGAGCGGTGAATTCGGTGGAGGTGGCGGAGGGGGGGAGGATGTGAAGGGATAGGAAGGGGAAACAAAGGAGCAGGCTACAAAGCTTAGTAAGAAATGTACTCATTATCTTGCCCATGTAATTGTAACCCCTCTGTACAGTATTTTCACAATAAGAAAACGAGATCATTGTCTTCTTAATCCTTAACATCTATAACATCTGTTAGCATTCTTAATAGTCTATAACATCTGTTTATTCTTCTGAAGGAATGTCACTTTCAACAAAAATGTCATCCTCAGTTTGCCGGGACAGAATTCTTGCAAATGCAACCAGGAATTGATGTTTATGGCTTCCAAAATTAAGTTTGAGCCTGTTGCATATTAGACAGGCCATGAACGAAACGTATTCAGGTTCCTGCTTTTTTTGGTATTTTCTTTTGGCATTCTCTTCCATTACCTGCCTGTGATGCTCACAGTCACAGTGCTCTTCCTCCTTTGGCTTTGAACCCACTTTCTATAGAACATGGCTGTCATTTGGACTGCATTTTAAATAGGCTTCAGATTCTTGGAACTTCTGTTTGTCCTAGACGTCTAGCCCTAGAATAAGAAGACTATGTCTATTAGATTTTTTATGATAGTATATTACATTATGGTCTCTAATAAGAGTAATAAACTGGGGCTGCAAGTACTTCATGTATTTCTAGATAAATTACTTCATTCTCTGCTGTTTCCAGGTAAACAAGATTTGTCATATTATTTAGCTCTTGTCTGCCAATTTTTTTTTCTTATCTCAAGGATCAGATGGCTTCTAGGATTCAGAGTTCTTCCTCTGCTGCTATTAGAATATTTCAACCATTTGGGGGAAAGGCTTTTTGTAAATTTTCACCTGCAAGATTTTCTTCCATGTAAGTGTTAATTGAAAAGTACACGGCAGTGTTGTCAGCTTTAACAAACTCAGTATAAAAAAAAAGAAAAAAAACAGACAATGTTATTTTTCAAGCCTTTATGACTGTTTGTGGACTTGTTCTGAATCATTTTTATGTGACTCCTACCTCAAAAATGCAACAAAACTAGTTCCACCATCTATCCCAGAATGTTCCAGAGTTTTCCTGTTGTTATCATTGATAAATGCAATGAAGGGAACAAGTGACTCATTGAAAATAAACATAGTGCTAGGTTTCCAGACTTGGATCCATAGTCTAGGAGTTTAGATATGACACCACAGCAGGAACTGGTTCTCACAAATAAAATACAATCCCTACTGATAAAAATATCCTATCATTTATGAACTTGTGAATGCCTTTTTTGTTGCTTTTTATGAAATAATAGCATTTTTTCTGAAGGCTAGGAAATCCAAGCTCAAGGTCTCTTTTGGTTAGGACCCAGGCTCTCTGTTTCCAAGATGATACCTTGTCACTGCACTCTTCAAAGAGGGGCTGCTGTATCTTCACTATAGGAGATCTAAGGGCAAGGAGGGGAGAATTCTCTTCATCAAACACATACCAGGACTTGTAATCTACTTACCTGTCAAGTACCTCCTAAAGGCAATGCCTCTTTCTAATAAGCCTTGGATGATGAAGTTTCAGTGTTAGTTCTGAGAAGACAAAAATATTCTAAACATAGCAAAGCTAGGTGCCAGTGGTTCAAACCTGTAATCCTAGCTACTCAGGAGGCTGATATCTGAGGATCACAGTTCAAAGCCAGTCCGGGCAGAAAAGTCCGGGAGAATCTTATCTCCAATAAACCACTAGAAAACCAGAAGTGGAGTTGTGGCTCAAGCGGTAGAGTACTTGCCTTGAGCTGAAGAGCTGAGGGACAGCGCCCAAGCCCAGAGTTCTAGCCCCACGACCAACCAAAAACAAATGTCCTACACATAGCACAGATATTTATTGAAAATGAAGTAGTAGTTTTTTAATACTATCCTATACAAATAATAGTAGAAAATATTAGGAGTGATGTTTAGAGTTGAAGGTAACTGTCATACAGGAAGTGGACATGGTGGGAGAGGTAGAGTGGAGGAATGCTTTCTTGTTATGATTTGAAGTACCAATGAGAGTTTAACCATGTCACATGAATTATTTTAATGAGAATAAAAATATTTGAAGAAAATCTTGAGTGACAGCCGGACATTGACATTGCAGAAGAACTAAGTCTGATGTTAAAAATCAACCCATTCTAAAATGGAATCTGACAGAGTAGAAATCCTAGAACCCGAGATGAATGCTAAATACTTAAAAGGACTAGATTTTAAGAAGAGTATCTGCCTCTTAGTTTTCTATTATGTAGCCAGAGTGACCAATAATAATTACTTGGATTCTAACAATTCTGATTAATTTTGACTGTTTTTGAGATATATGTAAATAGATTTATGTACTATGTGTTTTTCTGTGTTTGATTTCTTTCATTCAACATTGTATTTGTGAGATCCTTCCATATTCGTGTATTTATTGGTAGATTCTTTATACTCACACTGCATAGCACTGTTTTCAAGACTTCGTATGTTTAGAAAAAATCTGGAGTGTTTAGTAAAGCAGATCTCTTGATCCACTTTCAGAACTTCTGTTTTAGCTACTCTAGGGTAAGTTTTAAGGACTGGTTTTACTAACAATGCCCATATGTGATGCTGGAATGGGGATCGTATCTTGAGAACCATTTCTATAGAGGATGCCATATAGGAATAGACTACCATGCTTTCAATAGGCATTTGGTTTGTGATTACTGTTTTCTTTCTTGAGATAAGGTCTCCCTGTTGCTTAGGTTGGCCTGGAACTCTTTATCAGAATTCCCACTTGTGCCTCTCAAGTGCTGAAATTACAGATATATACCACAATGCCCACCTTTTTCTGATCACTTGAAAAAATATTATTCATGTATTTACTCTTGGCTATACTAGTTTATTCTGATAATCTTCATTAATTCCTTTATTAAAAATAAATAGCTCATGTAGTGAGACTATGTATTATCTTATTTTTAAAAATACATTGTACAGACAAAGGATAATAATGACATCATATTGTTTTCTGAGTGCCAAGAAATAAAGTCATTTTATTACCATCACCAGTTTGCTTATGAGAAAGTAAAAAGTATAGGATACTGAGGTTGGCAAAGTTCAAGGACATGTCCTTAAGTACCACATCTCTTCCCCTTGACATGCCATAGTAAGTATGCCAAGCCAGAAGTGTAATCTATATAAATATAGATCAGAAGATACAGGAGAAATCACTCTCACTGCAGAAATCCCTGCCTTGCATTCATAGAGCCAATACTCCAGCTGATGGGACAGATACAAAGTGTATGCAATAAAGGATAACAGCAAGTGGGTACAAGTCAGTGAGCTCAATTTCATTTGATAAAAAATACAGAAAGAATTCAAAAAGAAAAGAATTGAGTCCTACAATCCACGGAGAAATTTAGTAAACACTGTGAAAGGGCCTTCTAGGCAGGGGGGATATTCTGAGTAAAAGTATCATATGTTCTGACAACTGAAAATAGTTCTATCTGGTTGAGACATGGGGTGAATATGGATGAATTGCATCGTAGAAAACACCTCATGGGGGCTTTGTTATATGAGAGTTTAGAAAAAGGTAAGCAAGGGAAATGCGGTCAGATTTGCTCTGTGTGTGTGTGCATGTGTGTGTATGCATATGTATGCATATGTGCAGAGCATGTGTGCACTGGGTCTGGAGCTTGAATTCAGAGGCTAGGTATTGTCCTCAAGGCATTCTGCTGGTTAATTGAAGATGAGACTTTGGAATTTTTTCCCGCTAGCTGGCTTCTAACCTCAGTCCTCAAATCTCAGCCTTCTGAGCATCTGTGATTATAGATATGAGCCTCTAGTACCTGGTTCAGAAGCAGAAACGGTCAGATAAGTTGATGTTAGGTGAAATGAGCTCCAAGATAGGGACTCAAATGTTTTATTTTCTTACTTGTTATTGTTTCTAACATATTTATGAGATGATTTCTTTGTTGCTTTGGATGTCCCTCCCCCACGGTATAACCCCTGTCACTGTATTTGATTTTGGTATCATTTGGGGAAGGGAAGGGAAAAAACAAATTGTTTAAATAGGGATACAGTTTGACCCATTGCAACAATGAGAAGTACAAGACGTTATGTCGAAAAATGAACTTTACAACTTTGGTGCAGGGGAGGGGGGAAGAAGAAGGGGAGGTGCGGGGAAGAAAGGGAGATGGGAAGGGTAAACAAAGGAGGAGGCAACAATGCTTGATAAGAAATGTACTCATTACCTTGCTCATGTAATTGTAACCCCTCTGTACGGTATTTTCACAATAAAAATAAAATAAAATAAGTTTAAAAATTTGCCTTTTAAAGGATCACTAAGATGTCAGATAAAGGATAGACTATAAAAAGGGAAGAAAACTATGCATTGTCATAACTGAGAATTTTAAGGAGTATTCAGTCAATAGTACATTTTCCTCAAAATTTCTAGCCATAATAGAGCAAGTGTTTGATATAATTTTTGTTAAGCACTTTAAGTAATTTCTAATATTAATCTATCTATGCCTACTATAGTTATTATCTAATAAAACAAAGATAATGATAAAAATGTCATTCCATTGTAATACTTCACTTGAAATCACTCTGTCACCAAAGATAACACAATAGATAAGTTACAAAAGTATTCTGGAAAATTACAGACTTGAAAGAAATTGAACTGATTGTAAAAACAAATTATTTCAACTTGATTGATTGGTTCTAAGAATACAGAGTACTTCTAAAGGGTTGGGTATAACAATAGTCATGAAATTAAAAGAAGTGATATTCCTCTGGTATGTGAGAACTCTCTGTTATAGAGCTACAGAACTAGGTATATACATACTCTGTTCCTCTTGGGCAGTACTTTCAAAAATTTTAGATACACTGAAAATGTTAATTATGACGATGGCATTAATTAACTACTGCTCATTAAGTACCTATTGTGAATTGAATGTTTCATTTTTAAATTAATTTTATTTCTAATTAACATTTTTTATTATTGTATAAGTGGTTTCAACTCAATGGTCAAGTGTTTCATTTCTATTATTTCAATTATATAGATTAATTATCCTTTCTTTGAAATGTTAGGCATCAGAAGTGTTTTAGATTTCAGATCTGTGATTGGATTTTGGAATATTTGTATATGTGTGTGTGTTTGCATGTATCTTTTAGGACAAGATTGAAATAAAAATATGAAATTCACTGTTTCATATACAATGTACATATTCTGAGGTAATTATATATATATATGCATACTGTGTGTGTGTGTGTGTGTGTGTGTGTGTGTGCGTGTGTGTGTGTGTACCTTCATTTTCGCTGAATCCCATCAGAGGCAATTGGGAATTTTCCACTTGTGAGGTCGTGTCAATACTCTGAAAGCTCTGGATTCAAGTATTTTGGACTTTAGATGTTCAGGTTAGGAATGTTCAGCCGTTTCCAATTCTATGAAGCTGGTATCATTATTCCCATTTAGCGATAACAAAACTAAGGCTTAAATAATTTATCCAAAACACTCACATTGTATGTGTTAATCACTTACAATGTGAGGGTTTTAAGCCTCACATTTATGAGGGTTTTAAGACTCACATGAATGTTACCTAGAAACTCATGTCTTCAATTATGACATAAATCTCTTTGTTCTCTAGATCTGCATGTGATACTCAATTTTCAATAAATAACTGGCTCCAAAATACATGAAATATGTCAAAAAATGCATTGAACTAAGCTTTTTAGGGCCTAAATAACTTTCTTTAAATCTTCATAAAAGATAAGAATGATATACAATTAACAGAATTATATCCCATAATTATAGCCATAAGGAATAGGACTATAAGTATAACCATAAGGAATAAGAAAAATGTATAAAATTTAGAACTGATTTCAAAACATTTTCTAAATTAATTCTAAAAAAAAAGAAAGATAAACATAATGAAAGTAGAGATCTTTATAGAAAGGACAAGAGAAGGGGTATAAGAGGAAGATTTATATGCAATGGGAACTAGAACAATAGATAAAATATATGTAAGCGCTTGTGCCTGCTATCACAGCTACTAAGGAGACTAAATCTGAGGATCCTGATTTGGAGCTTAGCCAGACAGGAAAGCCTGTGAAATTATTTCTGATTAACAAGAAGTAGATGAGTTGTTTAAGTGGTAGAGAGCAGAGAGCCAGCCTTGAATGAAAAAAAGCAAGGGAAAGCACTCAGCAAGCCCCAGTACTGGGAAAAAAGGGAACACACACACACACACACACACAGAGACACACACACACTCTGCACATAGATAAGGAAACAGAGTGTGATAGGGTTTAAGGGTTTGGTGGAAAGGGATACAGATATCCAAGACAATACTACACAAGTATCCCTTCTGATTACTTTGGTAATTAAACTTTATGTCATAACATTATAGAGAGGAATGACCCCCATGAAAATATCAAGTAAATATACGGACATAAAACTAGGAATATTTCATCCCCCAACTCTAAAGCAGAGGGAAGACATTGGGATTTTGCAGAGGGATTAGGCAGCCAAGAGTTGGAGTGTTAAGTGCTGGTTAGCTTGGAACTTGTGTGCCTCAAAGTTATTGACTATTAAAGGTGTATGTTCTGTTGGACACTAGTGGCTCACCCCTGTAAATCTTAGCTTAAAAATTGCTTTTACATATAAAATTAATGATTATAAATACTAAGAATGAAGTTGACATAACTAATTTAAATATTTCATTAGTTATTTCTGGACTTTGACTTTAGTCAGTTTCATATTTCTAAACTAATTTCAAAGTATTTTTATGCTTCCAGCACTTATGTAAGTCCTTGAAAAGCTAGCAGGTGCAAGGCTTAGGGTCTACATTGTATAACAGAACCAATGGTCATGCACCACATGTTACATTGACTATGCACCGGTGTGGCATGAAGACAGGCACACTTTCTCCTGCATCAACCTATGAGGGAAAACTCCAGTCATTCTCATAGAGTGTTTTGAAACAGAAGTTCAAATTCTACAAATACACACACACACACACACACACACACACACACACACACACACACAGAGGCATTTTACCAGGGGCAAGATCACAGAAGATCCATCCTCTTTCCAGTAGTCCCTTTTCTCCAAAGGCTTTTCACTTAGCAACCAGTAATTTTGTCTGACTCATCTCTTAACATTTATTATAAATATAAAATGGTAAATTTCTAACTACATTGTTCTCTCTGATGTATTCAGTGTCATACTTCTACTGTAAAAATAAGCCTTTTCTTCACATCTATTTACTATCTAATTTATATAATTATCCATACATCTACCCACATAGCTATCTAGCTAGCTAGCTAGCTATCTGTCTGTCTATCTGTCTATCATCACTGGTGTCTTGTACTTTTGGAAGAACCAATGTGTAGCCTTGGATTCTTATTCTATTCAGTGGATTATTGTCTACTTACATTTTCATAGATATGGCCAAATGAGACTTTTTTAGAACTGATCAATTGCCATATTCCTTTGTGATGTCCCCAGATATTTATATATATTATTTTCCTAGGAATTCTAGATCTTATTAGTGTGGAAAGGTACTAAGGAAAAAAGATTTGAGTGCTTGATAATGGGTTTAATTAATTTTCTTTAGTAAAGAAAGCTAGAAAACACAAAATATATCCATGCATTCAAACTTCTACTAAGCTTTACATTCTAATCCAGACTTCATAGAATTTTTCCTTTACTATCAATATTCCATTGTAATGCCCATCTATAATGAGAAATTTTGTTCCCACCATAAATACATTTCCTTACTTGTTCAATTTATTTAGTTCTACAATATACACAAAGTTTCAGAATAACTAAATTCTTACACTCCTAAAAAGGACAGCAAAAAAGAGTTTATAATTTTTCCACGTTTTTATTTAGTAAGAGTTTGCTGAATAACCTAGGGTAGCCTCAAAAGCATGATCCTTCTGCCTCAATCTCCCAAGTAATAAGTATACAAGTCTGTTTGACCACCACCTCTAACATTGCCTTTGCTAGGCAAGCTTTTTGCCACTAGCTATATGTTAACTCTTTATCTTCTTTAGATTAAAGATATAACGCAAAGCTATTTTATGCCAAAATAACTGGGATAAGTTGGATTTATTTAATACTATTTCTGGTTCATTTTCAAATGTGAGGTATGGATAATTTCTACTCCACTTATTAGCTTAAATAAAACTTTCTAATGCTCTGAATTAAGTTCTGTTAGGTGATTTCAGTATCTTTGTTTTTCTGTGAAGAAATTTCCCTTTGAATCTGCTGTGTTTCAAAATAGCAGTGATCTGGTCTCTCATTTCACCTCTGTTAACCTCTGAACAAGTGGTGAGTTTCAACACACTTTTACTGAAAAAAAATGAATTTTATGTAATAATTGCTACAGGATTTTTTAAAAAATAGGAATTGGAAGAGGTAAGTTGTTACCTATCTTTCTGCTCTATTCCACCTCTTTTCTTTCTGATTTCACAGGCAGAAGAGATACTATTTGAAGTTTGTTGACAAACATTTCTTAAGATGTTGGGTATATTCTAGGCACTGAAACAACTAGATCGATCTGAGGATTAGCATCTAGTGTCAAAATGAAATTGTCCTGTGACATGAGGCATCCACTGAGAACATTATGAACTTTTTCTACATGATATATCAAAAAAGTACATGTTTTTATTTGACTAATAATAAGCACATTTCTGTTTATTTAAAGTATATTTTTGCCTGGTTTGCTTTCCCTCTAGTGATTAAATGGCAAAATTAAATTTCTCACTTGGAGTCCTATATATCAAGTTTGTGTAAGAGTGTGAAAATCCATTACTGACATCACTATGCTATAAATCATTGTAAATAATTTTTAAGATGGGTCAAATCTATGTAACCTAATTTGGACCCACCAAATGAAAATTATGTGTTCAAAATTAATTTTTTCATATGTATTTACAAATGATAAAAAGAAGACACAAGACAATGTATCTTCAACAATAGGGGACAACCTCTTCACACAAAATTTAAATTAAGTAGGAAAAATATTAACATGAAGTGTTTTTTTGTCTCATTTTCTCCCTAGATTCTATGAGGTGTGCACCATTTTTCTCTATAGTCTAAACAGATTATTGCTTATTTCTGTTAAATTCCTATGATGCAGTTGATAAGATTTCCTTCTTTTGCCTTAATTGCTGGAGAAAAGAGTATAGTAATGAACTAGAGAATGCACAAGGAACTCCCATGGACTTATGAGCAAGTTTATGCTAGAATCCAGAAAAGTCTTTCTCTGTATCTCTCCTCTTCTGAAAGGAAAGCCTTGGATAAAGTCAGTGTTTATTATTAAATAATGGTCCATTTTCAGGATATATTTTTTGAAGATTTAAAATTATATGATGTTCCTCATACTTTGACTGATGGTTAGTGATCATAAGCAATTTGTAGGCCTTATGTGGGTTCTCTTTCTTTTTCTGTGCACAGGTCTGTTCTGTGGACAAATATAAATTAACGCTTAGATACAATTTCTGTTATGTATGATTGCGTGTAAAGGGGAACAGTAAGAGGGATAAACCTGAAATTATTCTTAATAGTGAAGCAAGAATAAAGCCAGTCACTGCAGACACAGCACTTATACTCTCAGCAGCATGCACTGGAGGATTTTTTTTAATTTAATTTTATTGTAAAGGTGTTATACAGAGGAGTTGCATTTATATAAGTAGTGCAATGAGTACATTTCTTGTTGAACAGTGTTACCCCCCTCTCCTGTTTTATTTTTCTTTCAGAGGATTTTTCTGACACGAGACAACAAAAACAGTGCCCACAAATTCCAAGAGTCGGTTCTAAGAGTTATCAATCATAGTTTTTAATGGACACAAAGTCAAAACTGACCATGCCTGGCCTTGTAGCAAGATTCAAAATGTTGACCAAATATTGTCACAAAACATTCAGGTGTTAGCTGGTTGGTGGCTCATGCCTGAACCCTCGCTACTCAGGAGGCTTAGATCTGAGGATTGAGGTTCAAAACCAGACTGGGCAGGCAATTCCGTAAGACTCATCTCAAATTAAGCGCCAAAGACCTGGAAAAGGAGGTGTGACTCAAGTAGTAGAACATTAACCTTTAGCAAAAACCTCAGGAACAGCAAGCTGGCTCAGAGTTCAAGCTGTGACATACCAAAAGAAAATCAATCAAACAAACAAAAAGAACTATGAAAGTCTTACAAAATCTGATATACTCAACAATCTTGTTAAGGGAGGTTTTCAGATAACAGAAGGCAAGCAAGAGCTAGGTAACAGAATTGCTAATACAGAGGAAGGGCCAATTCCTAAGAATTAAATCTCAATGTATCCTGGGTTTAGGTTAACATACAAGGTCTCTAATGATTAGATGTTAATTAGGTTACTTACAGAAGCCTTACTACTTTGGCCATAAAATATATCCATTTCAAACAGGTGTTATACGATTGGATTCCTGTTATGTTTACGATAAACAATCTTATGCCAGGTATACCCTGCTGTGAATTACAACTTTCTTGTTAGCAATACCCTGGGTTTTTGGTTAAAGGATATTATCCTTAGAATATTTGTTTATAAGGATATTTAACTAGTCATCTTTTCTCTTCCCTAAAAGTATCCTCTTAAAATGGTAACGAATGAATTGGAAACCTTTTGTTTATTTCTCAGATGGCAAAATCCAGTGGGTTGAAATCCAGCCAAGTTCTTCCTTTCTGAAATCTGAATTCATTTTGTAATTACTTAAGAACAGAATCAGATAAACTTTAAGGAATTTTGTTTGTCTCATATTCATTTACCTAGTAAATGTATCTCACATCAAATTTTAATAGGTAAAACAGTTCAAGCATTGGTGGCTTATGCCTGTAATCCTAGCTATTTAAGAAGCTGAGGTCTGAGGATCATGGTTTGAAGCCAGCCAGGACACAAAAGTCCATGAGTCTCTTACCTCCAATCAAACTCTTGAAAATCGCAAGTGGCTCCATGGCCCAAAGTGGTAGAGCACTAGCCTTGAGCAAAAGAGCTCAGGGACAGTGCTCAGACCCTGAGTTCGAGCACCACGACTCACACAAAAAAAGGAAAGGGAAGGAAAGAAGAACGAAAGAGGGAAGGAAAAAGGGAAGGGAATGGAAGGGAAAGGAAGGGAAGGGAAGGGAAGGGAAGGAAAGGAAAGGGAAGGGAAGGGAAGGGAAGGGAAGGAAAGGAAAGGAAAGGAAAGGAAAGGAAAGGAAAGGAAAGGAAAGGAAAGGAAAGGAAAGGAAAGGAAAGGAAAGGAAAGGAAAGGAAAGGAAAGGAAAGAGGAAAGGAAAGGAAAAAGGAAAGGAAAGGAAAGGAAAGAGGAAAGGAAAGGAAAGCACTGGCCTTGAGCAAAAGAGCTCAGGGACAGTACTCAGATCCTGAGTTCAATCACCATGATTCACACATACAAAAAGAAGAAGAAGGAAAGGAAAGGAAGGAAGGAAGGAAGGAAGGAAAGAAGGAAGGAAGGAAGGAAGGAAGGAAGGAAGGAAGGAAGGAAGGAAGGAAGGAAGGAAGCAAGGAAGGAAGGAAGGAAGGAAGGAAGGAAGGAAGGAAGGAAGGAAGGAAGGAAGGAAAAAATAAGGAAAGAAAAAACGTACACATGATACTTAAAAACGTGCTCTTTACTATCTGGCATAAGGGAGATGGGACAAATTGATATAATCTGGGCAGACTTTGTGACCTGTCTTATTTCCTTCCTCTTTGAATTTAACTTGTTCTCTCAGTGTGATATAGTAAGGATGCATTATGCTAGGGGATTATATCCTGTCTTATAAAATCAAAGCATACTCACCCAAAATGCAAAATAGGAGTAAACGTAATAGAGTAAGTCACATTTACTAATTTAATAAATAGAATAAATAGAGTAAGTGTAAGTAAAATAGTAGAGTAAGTAATATTTACTAATGTTAGTAAATATCCTTTAATGATATATATTCTCTCTTGAATGGGATCAACTTAATTTATCATTAATAAATTCATGACCCATTATTAAATTCAGAAATCTCTCTCAGCAGCATCTCATACCAGCTGGAAATATTTTGTAAAGAAATTGTGATATCTCAACCATAGCTTCTCATGAACAGTTTCATATCAAACTAAATGTCAGTAGATATCCTTCCAGTTTAGTTTTTGCTCATAGTTAATGAATAAGCAAGAATTAGATATCTTGCATATAAATAATACAAAAGAAAAGAAAACTAAGCAATATTAGGACTATGAGCCGGTTGGCTTTGTGTCTTCCACTTGATGGGCTTTGATACCCTGTAACTACTATAAAAATTTACTTTTTAAAAAAGAATCCATGGGCATTTAGAGCTATAACATCAGTGCAGAGAAATTACACATGGTAGGAGCATACAGCTTCTCTGAGACTTTTCACAAAATATGTGAGCAATGGCACATACCATATAAATCTATTTTTATTTCATATTTATTTACATTTATGCTGTATTTATTATATCATAATATTTATATATTTATTGCTGATACCATGGTTTAAACTCAAGGTCTTGTGCTTGCTTAGCTTGTTTTCTTTGCTGGCATTTTACTACTTGAACATGTCTCCAGTCCTGTTTTTTTGCTGTCTGTTTCGGAGATAGATTCCCATGTACTTTTCTGCCTGGGCTGGCTTTGAACAGTGATCCTCTGAATCTGAGACTCCTGAGTAGCTAAGCTTATAGGCATAAGCCAAATCTATTAAGCCACCTCTGTTTTAGAGATTTCATGACAGTTCAAATGTAACTATAGGCTTAAAGAGAAAGATATACAGGATAGACTATTATATATTTTTGAAAAGCAACTAAATTATAATCAAATCCACGTCCTTGAATATAGTTGATATAGATTTTAAGAAAAAAGTTTGAAACTACTAATTTGCCAATCTTAATGAGCTTATATTTATTTATTATCGTCTAATCTATTATTGAAAATAGCTCTAAGAAAATCTTATGTTCTACCCATATTAGTAACATCTCAATGTGGAAACAGCTTTTGCTTGAAGTACAATTGAATCTCAATGTGGATGGTACTCAGGAGTTTGTAGAGGAGCCCCTTCTGTCCTCTTAAAGATGTGCCTACTGCCATCAGAGTACTGGCTGCCAACCTTCTGCTTTTCAAGTCCAACAGATGAGGGATTCTAAGAAACATCACTTCTTGCCTGTGAAACACACTGGGCATAGAAAGAGGGTTACCACAGGCCAAGGATGGATACCATAGCTTACTATCTCACTATCTGGTACATTGAAATTTTATTTAAAGCATCTGTATGCAAACTTTGTATGTTAACATTCATGTATTTACCTCAAAGATATGATTTATATCTTCTTTATATAAAAATTAGCCACTTTAAAGTATAGACTGAAGGAAATTCAAAATGGATTTGTCTCACAGTTGAAAGTAATCATGTCGAGAAGACATAACCTTTTGATACTTATATTTATCATTTTAGTCACAAATGTTGCAGAATACTCTGAATTTTGCTTTGTGTTTTGATAAGCAAGAACTGTGGTTTATCATTCTTCAGTGTCACAAGCATGACTAGAAGACAATAATGGTTAGGATAAATTTGTGATCTTTTCTTCATTAGAAAAAAGGTTTTAAGAATCAACATATAAGTATGTATTTACTTCAGTTAACAATACTATTTTAAAATGTTTAATATTTATTTGAAATCATTCCAGGGAACCATATGGAAGGGGCTAATAATATTCCTCTTCCTCCTCGTCGTCGTCCTCCTCCTCCTCTTTCTCGTCCTCCTCCTCCTCCTTGTCCTCCTCTTCATCCTCCTCCTTCTCCTCCTTCATGAGTCCTGGGGTTGAACTCTGTCTGGGCACTGTCCCTGAGCTGCTTTTGCTCAAGGCTAGCAGTATACCACCTGAGGCACAGCACTACTTCTGGCTTTTTCTGTTTATGTGCTACTGAGGAATCAAACCCAGCGCTTCATACATGCTAGATAAACACTCTACCACTAGGCCACATTTCCAGCCCAACAATACTATTTTTAAATTAAGGATCTGTAGGAAACAAATTGGTAGTTTGCCAATTTGTTTTTCACATGAATGGTTTATACTGGATATATTTATGAGTTATTGAATTATCAAGTCCTTTTATGTGTATAATTGTTTGAAATGATGCTATATATCAGACATTCATATCTAAATTTTATGAGGAAGAAATATGGAGGCTAACATCACAGATAGTCAGTGATATTATCTAGGAATTGGATCTGGTTGGCTCCTGTTAACCAATTGCAATTGAAGGTAATATTATAGAACTAGTGGGAACTATATGTTTTTTTTAAATTTCAGTATACTAAAAGCCAAAGAGCTGAAGTATCTTGCCTTTGACTATATTGCGAACTACAGAGCTGGAATTATAAGGTACAATAGCAAGGCTACGTTAAGCAAGGTTGTAGCAAACTTGAATCTCAGTGGATTTAATATAGAAAAGTGTGCTTTATTCTTTCATAATGGCTACTAGGTATTCAGAACACCCTGAGAAATGTATTCTACTTCCCTTACTGCCTTAGACTGGAAGTGACACATTAAATTCCTTTACAAAGAATGAAAACAAATGATCTCAACTACACTTTCAGAATGTGTGTAGGAATGTAGTCTTCTTACAGATGTCCTTGTCAGAATGAGTCCTTGTACTCTGCTACTTACTCTTATCGTGACACTTATCTATGTCTCAACTTAGATACTGTGAACTTTGAATCTGGTCTGATGTTATTCAAAGAAAATTTGTATCCCTAAGAACTGTTTATTCTTAGCTTTCCTTGCTTTAAAAATATTAACTTAAATATTAAAAATATTAATATTCTTATAATGGATGGGATTTGGGATATTTCCTTTATCATACACAATATTAGACAATAATAAACCCTTATTCAAAATTGATGGAGAAACTCATTAGGCTTCAAGAAAGAATTTAGGTTTCAGATTTATTTCTTCAGGTTTTACAGTGAAAATGAGCACTCTGAACATTTCATATCCCTGTTTTCTCTTGAAAAATGTCATTCTATAGCTCCAACTACATTTTCTTAGGTGAAATAGCTACAAAAAATATCATTGTAAAACAGAGGAAAATTAAGCCAAGAAATGATGTTTTTATAGTACTCTGAACAAAAGCACGGTATATAAATGAGAGACATACACTTCATATTTATCATATTCATATAATATATAATGATGCAAAAATTCTAAAATTAAGTAATATTTTAATAAAAGATATAAACCTCACTCTACACTGACACCAAAGGACAATAAAATATGGTAGAACAATTTAATATCACCGAACAAGTTGTGCCATGAAGATTTTACTCTGCAGCCATGTGCCCATAGAGGCCTGGCTCATAGCCTCTGGGACCTTTGGAAAGCTCTATCTTTGTACAGAGAATTGGGACAAACAAGAGGCTTTATACTAAGGATGACACGTGTGAATGTTTTTGTTATCCTAGGATGCTGACCATAGTATGGAAGTTTACTTCAATGGAGACAGGAGGTTATAAGGACTGAATCTCATAGCTGATTCATGACTCCATGAGCAGCCCCCAGTAAAAACTCTGATGTTAACACTCTTGTGAGTTTCTCTGGTTGGTACCATACCTTGTCTCATACTGTTGCTGGGGGAATTAACTTCTGTCTGCTTCTACTATATTAGTCAAGAATAACTCAAAGTTTGCTCATGGACTTTGCTGTCAGGTTTGCTTTTAATGCCTTTGCTTCAATTTTCACTGCAATAAATGGCACTGCTTTAGCCAGATCTTCAAGTCTTTCCAGTGAATTACTAAAAAGGAGGGAGTTCTTAAGTCCTTTAAAGCTCAAAGTGAATAAAAGTTCATAAATAATTTTCTAAACAAATTATGAGACCAATTATCATAATAATATTTCAAGTATTTGTTAGGCACTTTTGAATGAATATCCTTTTCTCTATTCTCTATAAAGACACAAAGAATCCAGCATCGTTTTAATCTGTAGACGTCTAAAAGCTTTGTGCATAAGGGTGTGAGTTTTAACCTAATCTTACAGAGCTCAGGAGAGAATAGAGCAATGCTTGAAAGCTGCAATCCAGACAACAGTGTGATGAAAAGAAATGAGTTGAAATGTGACTATGAGGTAAGTAAAAAGTTAGTCCTAGCAATGTAGATTGGGGCCAAGTTGAAGAGGTTTTTGATTTTGCTGTTGTTTTCCATGAGACCAACAGATACACTTTGAGTAAATTTCAGTTTATCAGATTTCTGAAAGTTTCTGTATGAAGACAATTCCCTATAGGGATCTCTGTATGCTGCTAAATTCTAATCAAAATCTTACTGTTAGAAAAAGCACCTGTAATAAGGATATTGCAGTATTCCACACATATCCTCTCACTGTGACGTCCTTATCAAATTTACACAATACAGAACTGCAAAACTGATTTGTCTCCAGCCAGAAGTTGTTTTCTCCACCTACCGTCTAATAATCCAGCTATGTTCTCTTGGATTATTGTAAATCACAGTAGTAAAGGTTTCACAATCACAATCATAATTTGGGTAATGAAATATGATGCAAATCCACTTCTATCCCAGTTTCCCTGTGTTTTCCCTGGCTCTAAAGCTTCCAGAATGACTGTTGTCAGAAAGATGCACTGGCATTTATGTTATTGATCACAGAGAACCTGAATGCATACTGGTTTATTTGGAATTTATTTTTGAGGGATGAGGGTTAGAATGGGTGGAGCTCATAAGGTGTCAGGTTGAGGTAAATATTTGGATTACACAAGAACATGAGGACCTCATGTAGGGTTTCAAAGGTTATAGCTTCATGATGACCACCTCACATTTTCACTTGCACCAGCTTGCCCACTGCCTTTTCCCCACTGCTATATAAAGATAATATATCAAAGATATGCACTGATTTTAGTTTGTATTGTTTGTTTGTGTTTCTTCTGTCAAATGTGGAATATAAAGGCAATCTGTATTTGATGTTCCTTAATTTGATTCACTTCAAAATTCAGGTGATTTGGCCACATTGAAGTACTAATTTTCTCACAGCTATAGACTATCTTTCACATTTATGAATGTATCATCTGTGTTTATATTATGTGAACGTTTATTCCATTTGCTTCTTACTATTTAGTAGACATGAGCTTGCAATACAATAAAATTAGACCTCTTATTTATTTCCTTTTCCTTAAAATTATATTCTTTCATATATTTCCTATCTCAATGTCATCAATGTCCACGATGATTTCTAAGTCAGAAGCTGCAATCATTATGACTTTTCCCACTTCTTCATAAGTCCATTTAGCCACCAGGTTCCAGATAATTTACTGCCAGAAACTTCATTATCCTATGCTCATTTTTTCCTGTTCTCCTATATATAAACAGCAGCATTACTTTAGGCAACTATTCTTGTCTGATTCATGTTTCTTGTGTTGTATTTTTCACTTTGAAAATATATCATGAAATGTTGTGACAGATGCTTAGAGTATAGAGCATGAGACCTAAAAGGGTCAAGGTAAATCTTGTTTCCTTATGCTGCTAATCCTAGAGGAGTCTTCTATTGAGGAAAACGAACTGGAGCTATAGAACTGGAGTTCTATTGATATGTTAGGCTGAGCACCTGGGTGGAGATGTTGAATTGATGACTGACCCATAAATTGGATTTAAGGATACAGATTTTGGAAGTCACCTGGTTAGTAGTGGTATCAAAAAGCCAAAAGTTTGGATAAGGTCAAAAGGAACTGAGTCTAAGTAGAAAAGGTAGCTGTCTGTAGACTAATAAGTAGAAATTTCCAATTATTTAGGGGATGAGATAAAGGGGACAAGGGAAGTATAATGTAGGTGAAGGTCAGCTACAGGGAAATGTAGTTGTAGATGTGGGAGGGAAGGGATGGTAGGGGAAAAACAAAGGAGGAGGCAACAATGCTTGATAAGAAATGTACTCATTACCTGGCTCATGTAACTGTAACCCCTCTGTACAATATTTTCACAATAAAAAACTTATTTAAAAAAAGAATAATTGAGGTGATTAAGCAGGAGCTTCCAGAGATGTAGAAGATAACCCTCACAAGTGTGGTGTTGGAAACGAAGTGATAGGCTCTGGGAACTGAAGGTGAAGGGGAAATAGATGAGAACTATTAGCAACTTGAAGGTTATTGGTGACTTTCTAATTCTGCTAAAACATTGGGGCAAAAATCAATTTTGAAGAGTGTCTAAAAAGAATTAGATAATAGATTGAGAAGGAAGAGTATAAGTGAGGTGTATAAGGAAGAGTATATAAGTGAGCAGAGAGGGGCTGGGAAGATGGCTCAGTGGTAGAGCTCTTGCCTTGCATGCCTGAGGCCCTGGGTTCGATTCCTCAGCACCACATAAGCAAAAAAGAAAAAAGCCGGAAGTGGCGGTGTGGCTCAAGTGGTAGAGTGCTAGCCTTGAGCTGAAGAGCTGTGGGACAGCGCCCAAGCCCAGAGTTCAGGCCCCACGACCGGACCTCCCAAAAAAAAATAAGTGAGCAGAGAAATGGGATGGTTTTCTAAAAAGAGAAGTACACTCTAAAAGGGTTTTTGAGATGAGAGGTGTTTCATGCTACTGAGCAAGAGAAAATTGATGGCACAGGCAAGGAAGAAGAGAGGGAGCAGAGTAATGTTCTTGAATAAGCAAGAGGGGATTGGATCTGATACATGAGTGGAAGGACTGGGTTTATCTAAGATCATGGAGATTTCCTGAATGCACAGAAGAGGAGGCCGAGTGCATAGCTCAGATGTGGACAGATGAGATGTGATGAGAGCTTGTGAAGTTTTCTTCCTGTTGATGCAATTCTCACTGAGAAATGCAAACCAGGGCACTGGGAAGGTGGCTCAGTGGTATAGCGCTTGCTTTGCATGCATAAGGTGCTGGGTTCGATTCCTCAGCACCACATAAGCAAAAAGAAAAAAGCCTGAAGTGGTGCTGTGGCTCAAGTGGTAGAGTGCTAGCCTTGAGCTGAAGAACTGAAGGACAACGCCCAGGCCCAGAGTTCAGGGCCCACGACTGGACCCAAAAAAATAAAAGAAATGCAAACCAAGGTCATGATCTGGAAGTGAGGAACTGAAAACTTTGGGAGGTAATTTTCTTTTTCTCATGTCTTAAAGAAATTTATAAGCCTATGAACTGGGTACCTGTAGCTCACATCTGTAATCTTAGCTACTCAGGAGGCTGAGATCTGAGAATCATGGTTGAAAGCCAGCCTAGGCAGGAAAATCTGTGAGATTTTTATATCCAGTTAACCACCAAAAGCCAGAATTGAAGCTGTGGCTCAAGTGGTAGAGCACAAGCCTTGAATGAAAAAGGTAAAGGACAACACCCAGGTCCTGAGTTCAAGCTTTGGGACTAGTACATGTGCACACATGTACGAGTGCATGCACACATGCCACCACACCCACACATGGCTACTTGAATAAAAATAGAACAATTTATACAAGAAGTTGGAGATTTAAAAGATAAAAAAAGATACATAAACCTTCAGCTAAGCTGACTAAAGGAAGGAGGAAACAGGCTCAAATGAATAAAATTGTTGGTGGGAGTATAAACTTGTTCAACCACTTTGGAAAGTAATATGCAGGTTCTTCAAAAGACTCCACATAGAGCTCCCCTATAACCCAGCAATTCTACTTTTGGGCATTTACACAAATGCTCACAAACAAGACCACACTAAATCTACCAGCACGACTATGTTTATTGCAGCTTTATTTACCATAGCTAAGATATGGAACCCACCCAATGCCCCTCAGTAGATGAATGGATCCAGAAAATGTGGTATGTATACACAATGGAATTCTATGCCTCCATAAGAAAGAATGACATTGCCTCATTTGTTAGGAAATGTTAGAAAGACGGAAAAAATTATATTAAGTGAAGTAAGCCAGACCAAAAGAAACATAGGTCCCGTGGTTTCCTTTATTTTCAATTCCTAGTGTATGTCTGAGTCAAACAGAAAAGATCAGATAGGTTGCTGTTAGGGAAATAAAATCTAAGATGGGTATTCAAATGTATTTTTTTCTTTCATGCGATTGTTTCTAACACATTTGTAAGATTATTTCTTTGTTGCTTTGTATGTCCCTTTCCCACGATATAACATCTGCTTTCACTGTATTTGATATTGTTATAATTTGTGAAGGGGAAGGGAAAAAACAAATCATTTAAATAGGGATAGAGGTGGACCCATTGCAACAATGAGACGTACAAGTTGTTATGTCAAAAATGAACTTTAAAACTTTGTTGGGGGGGAGGGAGGGCAGTGTGGGGAGGATTGGGTGAGGGGGGTGGGGGGAGGATGGGAAGGGATAGGAAGGGGAAGCAAAGGAGGAGGCTACGATGCTTGATAAGAAATGTACTCATTGGGGCTGGGAAAGTGGCTCAGTGGTAGAGCCCTTGCCTTGCATGCCTGAGGCCCTGGATTTGATTCCTCAGCACCACATAAACAAAAAGAAAAAATCCGGAAGTGGCGCTGTGGCTCAAGTGGTAGAGCGCTAGACTTAAGCTGAAGAGCTGAGGGACAGCGCCCAGGCCCAGAGTTAAGGCCCCACAACCGGACCCAAAAAGAAAAAAGAAATGTTCTCATTATCTTGCCCATGTAATTGTAACCCCTCTGAACAGTATTTTCACAATAAAAAAAGTGGGGATAACACACACATCAATGAAATAATGAGGATAATGGGCTGGGAAGGTGGCTCAGTGGTAGAGCGTCTTGCCTTGCATACCTGAGACCCTGGGTTTGATTCCTTAGCACCACATAAGCAAAAGGAAAAAAGCGGGAAGTGGCACTGTGGCTCAAGTGGTAGGGCGCTAGCCTTGAGCTGAAGAGCTGAGGGACAGGGCCCAGGCCTAGAGTTCAGGCCTCACGACTGGACCGAAAAAAAAAACAAAAATAATAAAGAAAAGAAATAATGAGGATAATGAGGGAATATTTGAAAGCTTATATTCAAGTAAACTGGACAATCCCAAAGAAAGAGATACATTTCTAGAGTTACTTGAACTACCAAAATTCAATCAAGAAAATATAAATCACTTAAATAGATCTATAAGGAATGAGAATAAAGCAGTAATAAAATTCTCCTGACCACAAAACGTCCAGGATCATATAATTCAGTGCTGAATTTGACCAGACCTTTAAAGAAAAACAAGCATAAATATTCAAAATTTTCCATGAGTAGAGGGGAAAAAATACTTTCAAACTTGCCACGCCTACTCCGGTGGCATGGAACACCTGCTTTCAGACCTGAGAATGGGGCTTCACAGAAGCCTACCTCTGAGAATGGGACTTCACCGAAGTCTACCTCAGAGAATGGGGCTTCAAAGAGGCCTACCTCCTGGAAAGGCTGGCAAACCCCTGGGAAAGATGTCTTTCTCTTCCTGTTTTTCTTTTCTTCGCTGTATAGGAGTGCCTATTAATCTTTTACTGTTCTTGGTGCTTGTTCTACTTACTCATGCTCAACGTTCCCTTATTCAAGGCTCTTTCTTGGAAGTGTTGATGACTCCAACATCTGATGAGTGTCCTGAGAATATGACTAACTCACCAGAGTTAAGTGCTACCCTAAAAGCCCCTCTTATGGAGGCTATTAGACAAGTCATAAGTAAATATAAAAGTATTGGGGGTTTCATGACGTCACTTCAGCAGAAGGAATTGTTTGTAAGAAATTTACAAGAAGCTGTAGTCATGGCTAAAGCAAAAAGAGTGTATGGCTATTGGAGACTTCCTTTTAATCCTAAAGCATATACAATAGACTCATATAGATATCCTGTAGATAAAAAAGTTGCAGAGGGATATTTATACCAAAAGCTAAAAAAGATTCCTAAAAGGTTGATAGATGAAAAGTGGCAATGGCTTATCAGAGGAAAATGGTGGGATCCTCCATTATCTAGAGGACCCCAAAGACTTCCCCCAGATCCATAGCCTTTTACAGGTGTGTAAGGATGGCAACAGATAAGGATTGCAACCGTTGGGTAAACTACTTAGGAGAAAGAAATTCCTATTACTCTCTTTCATTTACTGAGAGACTTGCTAGATCTAGGCCTCCCTGGTGCTTACTATCAAAGAAGGAATAAGAAAGATCTTATGAGACAGTTAAGGCCACTATGGAAAAGAGTAAACGATTATGTAAAAGGGTTACAGAAAAGACACTAAGAGCTTAAATTTGATATATGGCCAGATTTAACTAAGTATACTGAATATCATGATTTTGGCCACAAATTGGGGACCCTCTATAGAATGACAAAGAAGCACAATTGCTTTGAAACACATAAAGTACAAAACTAAACAAAAGTAACAATAAAGTACTAGAGTTCATGCCTTTCTGTCCAGCACCTTGCCCATATGCTCTGGTTAATGGTTAATAGGTGATAAACATCGAAACCAATTGTATTTCTTAAAAATAGAGGTAAAGCCGAAAACAAGTGCCTATCGTCATAGCTCGCCATCCAAAAAACAAGATCTGGCGACCAGCTGGTGACCACCCAAGAAAGAAGCCTTGCAGCAAGATTGTGTAACCTTTTGCCCTTTCTCATGGAGACTTTTGCTATAAAAGCTTGTTATCCTCTGCAATAAATCGCACTCAGCATTCACTCCTCTTGTGTGTGAGTTGTGTTTGCCATCCCCCCACCTGTTCCAGTTACCTCCACTAGGTGTCCTCTGTCGTACCGACAGAGCCGGTCCGTGGCACAAACTCATCATATGAAGCCAGTATTCCACTTATTCTAAAACTAGACAGTATACAACAAAAAGAGATTTATAGACCAATCTCTATGATGAACATAGATGTAGAAATTCCCAAAATAATTGTTGCATACCAAATGCAATGCATCAAAAAGTTTATATCCTATGACCAAATTGCTATATTCTAGGTACTCAACGTTAGTGGATCAACATACTTACATCAATAAATGCAATATCACATATGAACAGACTCAAGGAATCCTATTATCATTTTAATTCAGGCAGAAATATCCTTTGACAAAAATTGAACATCTTTTCATGACAAAAGCTCTGGAGAAACTATGAGTTTAGGCAACGTTACTCAATATAATAAATGCTATATTTGACAAGCCTATATTGTCAACGTCATAGTAAATGAAGGCAGAACTAAAATAATTTTTTCTAAAGTTAAGAACAATACAAGACATTCAGTCGACTCCCTTTATTTCTATTCACTATAGCACTGGAATCCTAGCCAGAGCAACAATGCACAAGAAGGAAACATAAGGGATTCAAATAGGGAATGAAGAAATAAAGTCTTTTTATTTTCAGATGATACGATTCTATACTTAAAGCAACTTAAAGTTCCAGAATATAAAGTCAACATTAAAAAACCAATAGCTATTCTGTACATCAACAGAAAAATAGGAGAATAATTGCATTTTCCAATAGTTTCAATTTTTTCTATGAATAAATTTAACCAAGGTGAAAGATTTCTATACTGAAAAACATGAAACATTGAAGAAGAAATATTAAAAAGACACTAGATGATAGAAAGACCTGCCTTGTTCCTGAATATACAGAATTAATATAAAGAAAATGGCTATATTAAGGAAAGCAATGTTTGCAGATAATGAAATTCCTACCAAAATCTCAATATCATTACTCACAGAAACAGAAAAATATCAATACTACAAATATAGCAAATATCCAATGCAATCTTGAACAAAACTAAAAGTTGAGGGTATCATGATACCTCACTTCAAATTATATTACAAAGCCATAGGAACAAAAATAGCAAGCAACTGGCCCCAAAATAGACATAAAGATTACTGAATAGAATGCCCAGAAATGCTGCTACCACAATCTGATTTCTGACAAAGGATCTGAAAGCATGTATCAGAGAAAAAATAGACTTTGCAAGAAATGGTGCTGGAAAAACTAGCTTTCTTCATGCAGAAGACTGAAACCAGATCTCTTTCCCTCTCTCTCTCCCCCTCTCTCTCTCTTTCTCTCTCTCTCCTAACATCAATTAAAAGTGAATCAAGAATTTTAATGTAAGACCTGAAACTTTGAAACTACTAGTCGTAGTCAAAACACTGGCATGCATTGGCATAGGTAGTGACTTCCTGATTAGAAATTCAATAGCTCAACAAATAAGGGCAAGTATTGCCAAATAGAATTATATTAAACTAAAAAGCTTTTACACAACAATGTCTCTAGAGGCTAAAGGGACAACCTACTGTATGGGAGAAAATCTAAAGCAATTATTCATCTGACGAAGAATATACATAATACAGAATATACAGTATATACATAAAACTCAAAACACTGAACTCTTCAAGAATAAAAATGGGCAAAAGTGCTGAACAGATCATTCTTGGGGTAAGAAGAACAAAAGGCCAATAAATACATAAAGAAATGCATAACATCCCTGGCCATAAAGAAATGCAAATCAAAATGACAGAGATTTCATCCCACTCCAGCCAATATGGCTAGAGCAGAAACAACATCACATAACACATGAGGATGCCAAGAGAAAGGAGTCCTGTTAGTGGGAATGCAAATTAGTGCAATTATTATGTAAATAAGCCTAAACTGATTTCCTAAAAAAAAAAAATAGTACTGTATGCTGCAACCATGTCATGATTGGGTATTTTATTTATTGAATATTTTTAGTGGGAGTAGGTATTGAATTTAGATCCTTGAACTTGCTAGGCTGGTGCTCTACCACTGGAGCCACACCTCCAGCTCTGCTTTATGCTGGTCATTTTCAAGATGGAGTCTAGCAAACTTTCTTAGGCAGGTTGTCTTTGAACTATGATCCTCCATATCTTAGCCTCCTGAGTAGGATTACATGTATAAGTTATCATCATTTGGCTCACATTTAGGCATTTATCTGAAGGAATGAAAGTCATAAAACAATAAATGTACTTATATATCCATGTTCATTACAGCACTTTTCTTAATACCCAAACCTGAGAAAAACCCAGATGCCCTATAACTGATGAGTGACTCCAAATATGTGCTCTATGTACACAATGGGCAAGGAAAAGAACCACATGGTCATCACAATAGATGGGGAAAAACATTTGACAAGCTCCAACACCGCTTTATGATGAAAGCTCTGGAGAGTCCAGGAATATATGGGACATTCTTCAATATAATATAGGCATATATAATATAGACAGACCTACAGCCAGCATTTATTTAATGGTGAAAAGTTAAAACCATTCCCTCTAAAATCAAGAATGAGAGAAGGATGTTCACTCTCTCCACTCCTCTACAATATAGTACTGGAATTTCTAGTCAGAGCAATAAGGCAGGAGACAAACACAAAAGGGATCCAAATAGGGAAAGAAGAAATAAAACTCTCCCATTTTCCAGATGACATGATCCTGTATTTAAAGAACCCCATGGATTCCTTTCTTAAGTTACTTTGGCTGATTTGAAACTTGGCAAATTAGCAGGGTATAAAATTAACCCCAAGCTGGGCACTGGTGGCTTATGCCTGGCATCCTAACCACTCAGAAGGCTGAGATCTGAGGATCGTGGTTCAAAGCCAGCATAGGCAGGAAAGTCCATGTGGCTTATCTCCAATTAAGCACCAGAAAACCCGAAGTGTCATTGTTGCTCAAAAGTTAGAGCACTTACCTTGAGCTGAAGAGTGCTGGGACAGAGCCCAAGCCCAGAGTTCAGGCCACATGACCACCAGAGGAACAAAGAAAGAAAGAAAGAGAGAGAGAGAGAGAGAGAGAGAGAGAGAGAGAGAGAGAGAGAGAGAGAGAGAGAAAGAGAAAGAAAGAAAGAAAGAAAGAAAGAAAGAAAGAAAGAAAGAAAGAAAGAAAGAAAGAGAGAGAAAGAAAGAAAGAAAGAAAGAGAGAAAGAAAGAAAGAGAGAAAGAGAGAAAGAAGGAAAGAGAAAAAAGAGAGAAAGGAAGAAAGAAAGAAAGGAAGAAAGAAAGAAAGGGAGAGAGAGAGAAAGAAAGAAAGAGAGAGAGAGAAAGGAAGGAAGGAAGAAAGAAACCCACAAAAATCAGTAGCTTTTCTGTATGCCAATAAGGAGAAGAGTGAATCTAAAATCAGGAAAGAAAGTCCTTTTGTAATAGCCTCAAAAAATACTTTGGAATTACCAAAGAGAAGAAGGACCTCTGTGATTAAAACGCTAGAAAAATGTTTAAGGAAGTAGAAAAACCTCCCATTCTCCTGGATTGGAAGGTTTAACATCATGAAAATAGCAATATTGCCCAAAGCTACCTACAAATTCAATTCAATACCCATCAATATCCAACAAAATTCTTCAGTGATATAGAACAAACAATCCAAAAACTAATCTAGAATAATGGAAGACCTTGAATAGCACAACCAATCCTTAGTAGGAAGATCAGTGCTGGAGGAATATCAGTACCAGGAGGAATATCAGTACCAAGCTTTAATCTCAATTAAAAAGCTATAGAAATTAAAACAAACAAACCAAAACAACTTAGTACAGGCACAAAATAGGACAGAGGACCAATGGAATAAAATAGAAGAACCAGAAATGAATTTACAGACCCATAGCCACCTAGTATTTGGTAAGGGAGCCAAAGGATGGCAAAAAGGACAGCCTCTTCAAAATTGATGCTGGCAGAACTGGCTACCCAGTACTTGTGCAGAAAACTGAATTTAGATCCTTATATATCAACCTGCACCAGAATCAACTCCAAATGGATGAAAGACTTCAATGTAAGATCAGATACCATGATAATATTACAGGAAGATATAGGGGACATGTTAGGGGGGTGGTACAGTTCAAAACTTACTAAGTAATGATCCAGAATCAGAACAAATCAAAGGCTAGGTAAATGGGATTGCATACAACTAAAGAGTTTCTGCCTGGCAAAAGACATGCTTTAACAATTGCTGGTGGGGATGTGGCCAAAAGGGAACATTATTACACTGTGGTTAGGAATGCAAACTGGTTTAACTACTCTGGAAAGCAATATGGAGGTTCTTCAATAGACTAAACATATAACTTCCCTATGACCCAGCAATTTCACTCCTGGGTGTGTATCTAACTGTCTAAAATCAGGCTATACAAAATGCCACCAGCATGACCATGTTCATTGCATCATTTATTACCATACACAAGACATGGAATCAGTTCAGATGTCTCTCAATGGATGAATGGATCAAGAAAATGTGGCCAGGCACTGGTGGCTCATGCCTGTAATCCTAGCTACTCAGGAGGCTGAGATCTGAGGATCGTGGTTCAAAGCCAGCCTGGGCAGCCAAGTCCAATAAACCACTAGAAAAAAATGGAAGTGGTGTTGTGGCTCAAGCCGTAGAGCATTTGCCTTGAGCTGAAGAGCACAAGGACAGGGCCCAAGCCCAGAGTTCAAGCCCCACGATGACAAAAAAAAAGAAAAGAAAAAGAAAATATTGTATGTAACAATGCTCAACAAGAAATATACTCATTGCCTTACTCATGTAACTGTAACCACTCTGTTTAGCATCTTTAGAATAGAACAAAACTGTTTTTAAAAAAGAAAGAAAATGTGGTATGTATACACAATGTAATTCTATGCTTCCATTGGAGAGCATGACATTGCCTCGTTCATAAGGAAATGAAAGACTTGGAAAAAAAATTTACTAAGTGAAGTAAGACAGACCCAAAGAAATACAGGCTGCATAATTTCCCTCATTTGTAATAATTAAAATGTGTCTATAAATCTACAAAAAAAATTCCAATGGATAGTAAAAGACAAATAACTACACTTGGACATGATGAATTAAACAGAAGTCTAAACATTCATACAGTGAGACCAAAGGAGGATATCCTTAAGAGAGGGCTCAATAGTTATGTACATATGAGCATATAAAATGATATTTATAGAAATGAACTCCAAAAAATGGAAGTAAAAAGTTTTTATTGTACTGTTTCAGTATTTTTTTAAAAAATCTTTCTTCTCTTCTTTTCTTTCTTTTTCTTTTAATTATTTTTATTTTTATTTTTTTACTGTGAATATACTGTACAGAGGGGTTACAATTACATGGGCAAGATAATGAGTACATTTATTATCAAGCATTGTAGCCTCCTCCTTTGTTTCCCCTTCCCATCCCTTCCCAACCTCCTCCCGCTCCCCCACCCCAGCCTTCCAGGCCCCCCCCACCAAAGCTGTAAAGTTCGTTTTTGACATAACTACTTTTACACCTCATTGTTGCAATGGGCCCACCTGTATCCTTATTTAAACGACTTGTTTTTCCCCTTGCTCTCCACAAATTAAACCGACATCAAATACAGTGAAAGCAGGGTTTATAATGTGGGGGAGGGACATACAAAGCAACAAAGAAATAATCTTACAAATGTGTTAGAAACAATCGCATGAAAGAAAAAAAATATTTGAATACATATCTTAGGGTTCATTTTCCTAATATCACCTTATCTGACCTTTTTTGCTTGACTCAGACATATACTAGAGACTGCAAATGAGGGAAACCTTGGGAACTATGTTTCTTTGGGCTTGGCTTACATCACTTAATATAACTTTTTCCGAATCTTCCCATTTCCTAACAAATGGGGCAATGTCTTTCTTTCTGATGGAGGCATAGAATTCCATTGTGTATACGTACCACATTTTCTTGATCCATTCATCAACTGAGGGGCATTGGGTTGGCTCCAGATCTTAGCTATGGTAAGTAATGCTGCAATAAACATAGTTGTGCTGGTAGCTTTAGTGTGGTCTTGTTTGTAAACATTTGGGTAAATGCCCAAAGTGGGATTGCTGGGTCATAGGGGAGCTCTATGTGGAGACATTTAAGGAACCTCCATACTACTTCCCAAAGTGGTTAAACAAGTTTACACTCCCACCAACAATGCAGTAAGATTCCCTTCTGTCCAAATCCCCTCCAGCATCTGTTGTTGTTAGAGTTCTTGGTTACAGCCATTCTAACTGGTGTGAGGAGGTACCTCAATGTTGTTTTGATTTGCATTTCTTTTATGGCTAGAGAGGTTAAGCATTATTCACGTGTGTATTGGAAATCCTTCTTTCTTCTTCAGAGGAGTTTCTCTTTAAGTCTTTAGCCTCCTTATTAATTGGGCAGTTTTTTCTTTGAGGATTTGTTGTAGGGGGATTTAATTTTTTGAGTTCCAGGTATATTTTAGATATGAGACCATTGTCCGTTGTATGGCAGTGATGATCTTGTCTCAATCTGAGGGCTTTCTATAGATCTTGCTTGCTATGTCTTTGCCATGCAGAAGCTCTGCAACTTCATGCAATCCCATTTGTCCAACCTTTCTTTGATTTGTTGTGTTTCTGGGTCTCTATTAAGAAAATTTCGGCCTGCACCAAGGAGACCTACGGTTTCTCCTATTCCATCCTGTAATGTTTTCAGAGTGTCTACTTTGACTCCGAGGTCTTTGATCCATTTGGAGTTGATTCTGGTGCAGGGTGATATATAAGGATCAAGCATTAGTTTTCTACAAGTAGTTAACCAATTTTGCCAGCACCATTTACTGAAGAGGCTGTCTTTCTTCCATTCTACTGTTTTAGCTCCCTTATCAAAGATTAGATGGCTATAGGTCATTTCTGGGTTTTCAATTCTATTCCATTGGTCCTGAGGTCTGTTCTTCTGCCAGTACCAAGCTGTTTGATTACTATGGCTTTATACTACAGTTTGAAATTTGGTATTGATATTTCTCCAGCAGTGTTCTTTCCATTGAGGAGCCTTTTAGTTATTCGGGGTCTTTTATTATTCCATATGAATATTTGAATTGCCTCTTCTATTTCCTTGAAGAATGAGGTTGGAATTTTGCTAGGAATCACATTGAATTTGTAGATAGCCTTGGGAATTATTGCCATTTTGACGATGTTGATCTTTCCAATCCAGGAGCATGGGAGTTTTTGCCATTTTCTACGTTCTGCTTTGATATCCTTTTTTCACGTTTTTAAAATTTTCATCATAGAGTCCTTCACTTCTTTCGTTAAGCTTATTTCTAGGTATTTTATTTTTGTGGGGTTATTACAAATGGAGTTGCTTTCCTAATTACAACCACACTTTTCTCATTGTTGGCATACAGAAAAGTCATTGATTTTGGGGGTTTAATTTTATACGCTGCTACTTTGCCAAAGTTTTCAATCAGCTTGAGTGATTTGGGAGTGGAGTCTATGGGTTGCTTTAAATACAAGATTCTGTCATCTGCAAAGAGAGAGAGTTTTACTTCTTTTCTTATTTGGATCCTCTTTATGTTTGAATCTTGTCTTATTTCTGTAGCTAGGCATTGTAATAATAGATTGAAGAGAAGTGGAAAGAGTGGATATGCTTGTCTTCTTCCTGAGTTAAGACGAAATGACTTTAGTTTTTCACCATTAATATTATGCTGGCTGTAGGTTTGTCATATACAGCTTTTATTGTATTGAGGAATGTTGCATGGATTCCTAATTTTTCAAAAACCTTCATCATAAAGGGGCGATTGATCTTGTCAAATGCTTTTTCAACATCTATTGAGATAACCATGTCGGTCTTATCTTTGCTCCTCTTGATGTGATTAATTATATGAATTGATTTGCATATATTGAAGAAGATTTGCATCCCTGAAATGAATCCTGTTTTATAATGGTGTATGATGTTTTTATGAATTGTTGATGTACCTGTTGACCTAGATTGTATCTGCAGACTATTGACTGTGCAAATACAGACTTTGGTTGATGCTTGCCTTAAGATAGTGTTCTAGCACAAAACTGGTGTTATTTTCATCCCAAATGGGCAGAGTAAGGCGGAAAAAAAAAACACAAGGAAAATGGCAAGTCCCGGTATCTCACTCCCACTCATGATAATCAGGGACAGAATAGATAATAAATAATCCAGAATAGAGTTCCCAAATAGCTCTATAAACACTGCTGGCCAACATGATAAATGAAAAGATTGAAAACCTACAAAGGACTCTGTATGAGCGTGATAGTGAGAGAGAGGAGGCAAACCAAAGGTTTATACAGGAATAGCATGAGTGTGAGGAAGATACTCAAAAACTAATACACAACTTGCATGAGCAGCTTGAGAATTCTCAAAGAGAAAGGCAGGAATGGCGTAGGAAGGCTAAGAACACTCAAAGAGAACTACAGGAATGGCATGAACGTGAGGAAGCTAAGCAAAGAGTAATACAGGAATTGCGAGAGCAGGATGAGAATACACAAAGATCACTAAAAGCATGCATGGAATCCATTAACAAAGAGCTGAAGGAAGTCAGGTAAAGGGAATGCTGAATAGAACCCAACAGAAGGAATGGAAGTCAAAGGAAACCATAACCAATCAACTAAGTGATTTGAGAATAAACACTGAACACCAAATTAAGGAAGTAAAGAAGTTCATACAAGATCTAAAACAAAGCTTCAACAAAGAATTTGAAGCCATCAAAGCTGACCAATTAGAAGGAAAAGAAATAAAAAACAAAGTAGAAAGACTTGACAGCAGGTTACACCATGCAGAAAATCTAATCTCGGGGATTGAAGACAGCCTAGATATTATAGAGAAAGAACATACAACCATCCAAGACAATTCCAAGAAATATGATAGATCTATCCAACACTTGGAAAACACAAGCAAAAGGAATAATCTGAGGATAATGTGTGTAGAGGAGCACCTAGAAATAGAAGTTAATGGTCCAGGAAATTTGTTTAACAGGATCCTAGCAAAGAACTTCCCATACATGCAAAAAGATAGGCCTATTCAGATACAAGAAACTTTTAGAACCCCAAATAGACAAGACGAGAAAAGGACATCCCACCGCAGCATTATAATCCACACAGGATCAACTCAGACCAAGGAAAAGATCCTTAAAGCTGTCAAGGAGAAAAGATTAATCACCTATAAAGGAAAACCAATTAGAATCACCTCAGATTTCTCAGCAGAGACAATCAGAGCAAGAAGAGCCTGAAATGATGTATGCCATGCCCTAAAACAAACAACTATCAACCAAGAATACTGTACCCAGCTAAACTCTCCTTCATAACTGAAGGACAAATAAAAACCTTCCATAGCAAAGAAAAAAATGAAACAATATATCTCCACCAAACCAGTCCTACAAAAGATTCTTAAAAATGTCCTACACATAGAAAACCAACAAGACCACAATAAAGGCCAAGAAACTGCACCCAAACTGAGAATCCAAGAACCATAAGAAGAACCCAGGTTTCGCAACCCCAGAGAAGGTGGATAACATGGCAGGAACTCCCAAATACCTCTCAGTCCTTTCTATCAATATTAACGGACTTAACTTTCCAATTAAGCGACATAGACTGTCTAGTTGGATTAAAAAACAAGATCTTTCTATCTGCTGCCTTCAGGAGTCACATCTTGCCCATAAAAACAAACACATTTTCAATGTGAAAGGCTAGAACAAAATCTACCAAGCAAACGGCCCCCATGAACAGACGGGAATTGCAATCCTAATACCAGATAAAATAGACTTCAAATTAAATTTGTGAGAAGAGATAAACAAGGTCTCTACAGATTAATTAATGGATCTCTCCATCAGGAAGATATTACAATTCTAAGTATCTATTCGCCGAACTACGGAGCACACAAATTTATCCAAGAAACACTACTTTCCCTCAAATCCCACATAGATCCAAAGACATTAATTGTTGGGGATTTTAACACACCACTCTCCCCACTAGATACATCAACTCGGCAAAAACTCAAAAGAGAACCTGCAGATCTAAACAACTGCATAGGTAACTAGATTTAACAGACATCTACCGAATATTTCACCCAGCAGCATCAGAATACACGTTTTTCTCAGCAGCACATGGAACATTTTCTAAAGTAGACCACATTTTAGGCCACAAAGGAAGTTATACTATGCATTCTCTCAGACCATAAGGGAATAAAATTAGAACTCAACACCAAAAGCCACCAAATGAAGTCCGGTAACACATGGAGGCTGAACAACACACTGCTGAATCACGAGTGGTTCATGGAAGAGATTAGAAAGGAAATTCAAATGTTCATGCTATTTAACAAAAATGAGCACACAAATTACTAGCTCCTCTGGGACACAGTAAAGGCAGTACTCAAATTCAAGTTTATAGCTCTGAGTTCCTACATCAACAAATTGGAGAGATCTGAAACCAACAATTTAATGACACATCTGAACCTCCTTGAAAAAGAGCAGCAAGATAAACCCCAATCCAGTAGACAGAAAGAAATAATTAAAATTAAATCAGAATTAAATGAATTAGAATCCAAAAAAAGTATAGAAAGGATCAACAAAACAAAGAGTTGGTTCTTCAAAAAAATTAACAAAATTGACAGACCCTTAGCAAATTTTATCAGAAAAAGAAGAGAACACACCTAAATAAATAAACTCAGAGATAAGAATGGAAACACCACCACAGAAACAACCAAGATTCAGAACATTATAAGGGAATACTTCTCAAAACTTTATGCTAATAAGTTTCAGAATTTGGCAAAAATGGACCTTTTCCTAACAAATATTGACATGCCAAAACTAAACCAAGATGAGTTAAGCCATCTCAACAAGCCCACATCAAGCACTGGAATAGAAACAGCAATAAGAGGCCTCCCATGTAAGAAAAGTCCAGGACCAGATGGTTTTATAGCAGAATTCTTCAAGCCCTTCAAAGCAGAGCTCACACCAATACTCCGCCAACTCTTCAATGAAATTGAAAGAGAAAGCTCACTACCGAACACATTCTGTCAAGCCATCATAACCCTCATCCCAAAACCAGGTGGGGACTCATCAAAGAAAGAGGACTATAGACACATTTCTTTGATTAATATTGATGCCAGTCTTCTTTCTTTTATTCCCTTCCGTTGTGGTATAAGATTTCTGCAACCTTCATCTTGTATATAAGCTCATCTGATTTGGGGAGGGGGAACACAGAAATAGTGGGACAATAGGAAAACCAATCGGCAGTTCGATATGAACTATACAACTTTTAGGGGGAGAGAAGTCAGAAGGTGGAAAACTGGGAGAGAATGACGGATGGGGTGACCCTGTTCGAAAGAAAATGTACTCATTACCTGAATCATGCTACCCCTGTGTACATCACCTTTACAATAGAATTTTTAAGAAAGAAAACGTATTTTATTTCTAAATAGAAGAAAGAAGAAATGGTTGGAACTGGAAACACATTAATTGAAGTAAGCCATGTTCAAAAGGACAAAGGTCAAATGTTTTCTCTCATATGTTAATGCTAGACCTAAAAAGTTAACATATACATAAACACCTAAAGAATGTTTGTAATTTAGGGGATGGTTGAGGAATGATATAAAGGAAAGGAAAAACAAATGTTAGCTGATGAACAATATAGAAATACAGTGCACCTGTGAAGAGACCAGAATGAAATTCAATGAAAGCATTTGAGTAATAGATAGTACTGGAGATAGGAGAAAATTAGAGCAAAAGAGGATAGCAATAGAGTAAATTACACACATGTAAAAGGGCATGGTGAAACCCGTTTGAATAATAACCATACACTGAAACAAGCGAATGACAATCAGGGAAAACAGGTCTTATCCAGGGTATAGGTACTAGTGGCAAGGGGAAGGGAGAAGGAAAAGGAGAGTAAATAAGATCAAACTACTCTATGCTCAGGTATGAAAAATGGTTAATGAAGTTTGTTGTGATTGGTTTGGGAAAGGTGGAAGGGAAGAGAGGGAGAGTGAGGAGGGACTGAGTCTAATGGAAGTGCATGGTATAAGTATGGACATGTCAAATTGTTCCTCTACAACTAATTGATGCTAATAAAAATATACAAAAGGAATTGTTATGCACTAAAATGTGATTATTAATTTAAGTTAAAAAAATGATTATATTTGTTGAAAGTGTGCTATTCCATGTAAATAAAGAGATGGCATTAAGACTACATTCAGCGATCATTTTTATAGTTTGTTACTAGAGAAACTCTGCTGATTGTGTAGAATACCACTATACTATAATGGGAAAAAAATCAGAATCACTACAGATCTCTCCACACTGAATGCAACAAAGGCCTGGGAAAGTATGATCTGAGCTTTGAGAAGCAATAACTGCCAGCGCAGACTGATTTAACCAGGAAAGCTAGCAATCACATCCAATGGAGAAACTAAAATTTTTACTAACAAAGAAAAAAATAAATGGATTCATAAACAATAAGCTATCATTACAAAGAATATTAATATGGGGAACACAACCTGAAGAAAGCAATCATGAACAGAAATTCACATCAGCAGATATCACTAGAAGTCTGATTTAATAAGCTCAGGAAGAAAGGAAAGAAGAAAAAGTTAGGAAAGCAGGAAATTGACCGGAAACACAATGCATCTCTCTATAATAATCATAAATATTAATGGGCTCAATTCATCAATAAAAAGAAAAAGAACTGAAGATTGGATCAGAAAACAAGACCTATACACCTGTTGCCTTCAGGAGACCCACCTCACAGACAAACATAAAAACAAACTCCGAGTGAAGGGTTGGAGTAAGATCTACCATGCAAATGTTCCCAGCAAGAAAGCAGGAGTAGCTATCATGATATCTGACAAAATAAATTTTTCATCAAAATCAATACAGGGAACAATCCAAGAAGAATATATTACCATTATTAGTTTATATTACCCAAATACTGGTGCACCCAAATATGTTAAGCAAATACTCTCAAACTGAAAGAATAAAATAGATCCAAATACTATAATACTGTTGTGCCCAGATCGCAGGACCCCCACCAAAAAGAACACGAGGGTCAGACTTTACAGCTGTTTTAAGTTTTAATTTAGATGGGCTGCAGCTCGGGCCTCTTCCTACACTCCAACACAACGGAGACTAGGAGGAGAGCCCTGAGATAAGGATTTGCAGGGCTTATAAAGGCTCACAACCCGATGTACCACCACGTGTTGCCCTACTAGCTGAAACAAGCAACAAATGGTCACTGCCTCATAACCATTCATTCCTCGCCCCGCCCCGCCCCACCTGACTTATGGTCCTGAGACACAATCTTGTGGCTCCGGCCCAAAATTAACTCCAACAGTTCTCGATCTTGAATGAGTTCTTATATTTCTAGTCCCTCTCTGACAATAGCCATAAACAACAATACCAATAACAATCAGTCCATTTTTCTTTTCTTGAAGCATATGCAAAATGCTTGGTTAGGATGCTTGGAGACTTCCCATGTTTCCCCTGGTCATCCATGGCAAAGAGTTCAGCTGGTCTGGAATGGGAGCAGTGGATCCAAGCAGCAATGCCATCTACCTCAAGGGCAGGAGGAGTAGCCAGTAGCACCATGTAAGGTCCCTTCCACTGTGGTTCCAGAGATCTCTGGTTGTGTCTTTGAACAAGCACCCAATCCCCTGGTTTAAACGAATGGGGGGGTAGGAATAGAGGCAGAATCATATAATGCTCTAAACTGGGGCCACACACTTTTGTGGACAAGCTGTAGATAGTCAAGTTTACATAGAAATTGAGTATCACTCAAATCAGCAAGCAATTCAGTCTGAAGGCTAGGGATAATGGGTGGAGGGTGTCCATACATTATTTCAAAAGGAGTAAAGCCAAGCTGATAGGGTGAATTTCTTACTCTAAACAGGGCAAAAGGAAGGAGCGATACCCATTCTACACCCGTCTCCAAAGCCAATTTAGTTAAGGTCTCTTTTAGAGTCTGATTCATTCTTTCTACCTGCCCTGAACTCTGGGACCTATAAGCACAGTGCAATTTCCAATCCATCTCCAGTGCTGCGGCTATTCCCTGACTTACTTTTGAGATGAAGGCCGGTCCATTATCCTACCCGATGGTGGATGGAAAGCCATACCTGGATAGGATTTCTTCCAGGATCTTCTTAGCCATGACGTTCACGGTCTCATGCTTTGTTGGGTAAGCTTCAACCCAACAAAAACTAGCAAATATTTATATCCAAATTTTCCAGTTTTATTTTCTGTGAAGTCTACTTCCCAATACACACCTGGCCTATTTCCATGGAGGCAAGCTTCTTTTGTAACTGGTTGAGTGGGGGCATTGGTGAGCTGACAGGATTTACAGTTTTTAACAATGTCCTCAATGAGTTGATTTCCTTGCCTAATTTTTACTTCTGAGTGTCAGAGCAAGTCCTGCATTCTTCGGGTTTCCATGTGAGAGGTCCAATGGATTTTCTTAAGTATCCCCTTTCCTAACCTTTGTGGCAAGATAAGTTTCCCCTCACCAGTTTTTCACCAGCCCGGGTTTTATAAGCCATGGGAATTTTCTTTATCCACTCCAGTCTTCTTGGGAGTACTGAGGGTCATGAGGCAAAGCTCATGGCTCTGGATCTACTAGAGTCAGTACTTCCGCTCTGGGCTGGAGGGCCACCTCCTTAGCTGCCTGATCGGCCAAGTTATGTCCTTTGGTTATAGAATCAGTTCCCTTTTGCCGGGTGCTGGTTGCTCACGCCTGTAATCCTAGCAACTCAGGAGGCTGAGATCTGAGGATCGCCGTTCAAAGCCAGCCCGGGCAGGAGAGACCGTGAGAATCCTATCTCCAATAAACCACCAGAAAACCGGAAGTGGCGCTGTAGCTCAAATGTTAGAGCACTCGCATTGAGGTGAAGAGCTGAAGGACAGTGCCCAGGCCCAGAGTTCAAGCCCCAGGACCGACCAAAAAAAAAAAATCAGTTCCCTTTTGATGGCTCGGCAGTGCATAATGGCAATATTTGCTGGTTCCCATAAGGCCGGGATGAGGCTTAAAATTTCTTGTTTGTTTTTAATAGCCTTTCCCTCAGCTGTCAGTAGTCCCCTCTCTTGGTAAATGGCTCCATGGACATGCATGGTGGCAAAAACATACCGACTGTCTGTGTAAATGTTTAGTCTCTTCCCTTTTCCCATCTCTAGGGATTTTGTTAGCGCCACTAGTTCTGCTCTTTATGCAGACATTCCCTTAGGGAGTGCTTCTGCCCACACTATCTCAGCGTCTGTGGTGACTGCTGCGCCCGCGTACCTTTTTCCATCTTGAATGAAACTGCTGCCGTCTGTGAACCAGGTATGTTCGGTATGCCATAGTGGCAAGTCCAACAAGTCTGGCCTCTTTTCTTTGGCCAAGTCTCTCTTTTCACGCTCAATTTCATGTTCTCTGTCCTTCCTTTCCTGTCTTTGCTCCTCTGTCTCTCTCATATTGTAAACCTTTTCTGCCATGGCTACTAGATCCCTAATAAACTTTTCACCAAGACTGTCTAGAGCCTGCAACTTTCGCTTTATGTCTGGTGCAGCTTGATTTATATAGGCAAACATAATCATCTGAGTCGACTCCTGGGTCTCAAGGTTTTGACTAAAAACTTCCATGAGCCTCTCAAGATATGCTGCCAGACGTTCACTTCCTCCCTAACATCATAAACTTTGGCCATGTTAGTAGGTCAGTGAGCCACCAACTTGAGACCTGCCAACAGAGCCTGGCGATAGAGGAGGAGTCACTTCCTAACTTCAACAGTATTGTAGTCCCATGTTGGTCAGATCTCAGGAAAATAGGCAGCAATCAGGGCAGGATCTGTGATGGGCGCTCCTGTGGGCCCAGGGATATGTTTCCAGGATGCCACTCGGATACGGTCTCTCTCTTCACTGGTAAAAAGTACCTGCAAAAGCTGACTACAATCATCCCAAGTGGGCTGATGAGTAAAGAGAATAGTTTCAAGTAAACGAATTAAATTCTGGGATTTCTCAGAAAAGGGGGCATTTTGGGCAAACCAAAATGGTAGAAAATGGCCATTTTTGGAATTGCTGTCGACCATCCACATCCACAGGATCTACAGTGCATAAGAGAAAAACAGCTGCATTAGATGGCGTCGTGGAGTAACTGGCCCCTCAGAAATTTTAAGGGCAGGTGCCAAGTGTTCAGCTGCTGGTTCTATAGCTGCCTCCTCCTCTTAAATATTCTCAGGCTCCACAGAAGGAACCTGGGAAGAGGAGTATGGGGGAGGAACATTTCTTCTTCCAAATCATCTCCCTGAAAAAGCGGGGGGTACAATTTCTTTTCCTCTTTCTTAGTTTCTTTTTGTAAGTCTAGGGAGCTAGAGGGAGGGTTGCCCATGGTCTCCAGTTCCATCAGTCGTACAGTCCAAAAAAACAATAAATAATACAAACAAAACACATGCAGTCCTGACAATTACGAAATGGAGATCTCCCAAATTGGTCCGCTGACTCCTGTCACGGCAGGGTTCCACAACACCCCACGCCTCACAGCAGCAGTAGCAGATCCACAGTGGGCGAATTGGGCCTTGGTTAGGAGGCCCTCTTGGTCAGTTCCGGCCCAACACCAAACAAATCCATACCCCACAATTCTCATGGTGGGGTTCCAAGAACCCCCCCCCCACACACACACAAGAGGATCTGGGAATTCTCCCAGTTCCTCCAGGTTTGTTGTGCCAGCATGTCTATTTCAACAACCCTTTACACAATATGAATCGGAGCGTTTGTCCTCACAAAGGAAAATGAAAGTACAAACAGACAACAACAGGACAAGACAAATTAACAAAGACAGCGCTGTTTTACCTTTGGAGTCTGAGGTCTCAGGGGTCTTTGGGGGGATCTTGAATGAGTCCCCACTAATATGTTGTGTCCAGGTCGCAGGACCCCCACCAAGAAGACCACTGAGAGTCAGACATTACATCTGTTTTAAGGTTTTATTTAGATGGACTGCAGCTCAGGCCTCCTCCTACACTCTGACACAGCAGAGCCTTGGAGGAGAGCCCTGAGCTAAGGATTTGCAGGGCTTATAAAGTCTCAAAACCAGGTGTACCACCATGTGTTGCTCTGCTAGGTGAAACAAGCAACAAATGGTCAATGCCTCATAACCTTTCAATACTAGGAGAGTTTAGTACCCCAATTTCACCAAAAGACAGGACTACCCACCAGAGGATTGGCAGAGAAGCCACAGAGTTAAGTGAGGCCATATTTCAAGTGGAAATAATTGACATTTACTGAGTTTGCAACCCTAAAATGACACAGTGCTTATTCTTCTAATCATCTCATGGAAATTTCTCAAAAATAGACCATATCATACATCATACAAGGAATTTAAACAAATACAAGGAGACTGACATAATCCCTTGAATCCTGTCTGACCACAATGGAACCAAGCTAGTTCTCAATAACAAAGGACACTGTAGAAATTGCTCAAATACATGGAAATTGAACAGCACACTTTTGAGCAATACCTGGGTAACAAGAAACTAAAGAAGAAATTTAAAAGTTCCTACAATTCAATGACAAGGAATACACATCATAAAGAAACCTGTGGGACAGGAGAAAAGCAATCCTGAGGGGTAAATTTATAGCTTTCAGTGCCCACATGAAGAAAATAGACACAGACCAAGTAAATAATCTCATGTTGTGGCTGAAACTGCTGGAAAAGCATGGGAAAATAAATGAACCTAAGGTTACTAGATGGAGCAAGATAATCAAAATAAGAGCTGAGATCAATGAGAGAGAAACTAAGAAAACCATAAATAAAATTAATAAAACAAAAGGCTGTTTTAAAAAAATAATAAAATTGATAGAACTTTAGCAAGATAAACAAAAAAAAAAGAGAAGAAACCCAAATCAATAAGATCTGGGATGCCACGGGAAAAGTTACAACAAATACCAAAGACACCCAAACAATTATAAAGAATTATTTCCAGAAACTATACTAAGGAAAGAAAACCTAGCAGAAATGGATGAAGTTTTAGAGAAGCACAAATTGTCCAAACCAAACAATTAAATAAGCCAAGATCTTACAATGAGAAATAGGAATCAATCAGAAGTCTCCTAAGAAGGAAAAGCACAGGACCAGATGGATTCACTACAGAACTCTATGAGACCATTAAAGATGAACTAATACTCATACTCCTCAGATGCTTCCGAGAAAGAGAAACAGAGGGAGATTTCCCAAACTCATTGTATGATTCCAATATCATACTCATCCCCAAACCAGGCAAAGACCCAACAAAAAAAGAGAACTACAGACCAATCTCCTTGATAAACACAGATCTTAACCAAATTCTAGCCAAGAGAATCCAGAAACACATTAAAAAAATCATACATTACGACCAAGTAGGCTTCATTCCAGAGATGCAGAGATGGTTTAACATGCATAAATCAATAAATGCAATCCATTGCATCAACAAATCCAAGGTCAAGAACTACATGATTATCTCCATTGATGCAGAAAAGGCTTTGGATAAGATACAACATTCATTCATGCTAAAAGCTATGGAGAAAATAGGAATAGAAGGAACATTCTTTAAAACAATAAAAGCCATATACAACAGAACAATAGCCAATATTATACTCACTGGGGAAAATTACAACCAATTCTCCAAAAATCAGGAACAAGGCAAGGATGACCACTTTCACCACTCCTCTTCAATATAGTTCTGGAATCCTTAGCCAGTGCAATAAGGCAGGAAAAGGCATTAAAGGGATCTCCATAGGGAAGGAAGTAGTTAAAATTACCTCTTTCTGCAGATGACATGGTACATATACCTCCATGATCCAAAAAAATCCAACCCCAAACTCCTAGAACTTATAAGTCACTTCTACAAAGTAGCAGGATACAAAATTAACTCACAAAAATCAGTTGCCTTTCTGTACACCAACAATATACAAGCAGAAAGGGAAATCAGGGAAACAACCCCATTCACAATAACCTCAAAAAAATTTAGAAATTAACTTAACCAAAGATGTAAAATAACTATTTAATGAAACCTATAAAAACTTAAAGAGATTATAGAGGATACTAAGACATCGAAAGACCTTCCATGTTCTTGGATAGGCAGACTTAATATAGTGAAAAATGGCCATACTGCCAAAATTGATATACAAATTCAGTGCAGTTCCCATTTAAATCCCAATGACCGTTCATTACTGAAATAGAGAAAACAAATACAAAAATTCATCTGGAACAAAAAGGGACCTAGAATACCCAAAATTATTCTAGGCAAAACAGACAACACTGGAGGGATCTTGATGCCAGACTTCAAACTCTACTATAGAGCCGTAATAACAAAGACAGCTTGGTATTGGCACAAAAACAGACCCAAAGACCAATGGAATAGAATAGAAGATTCAGAAATAAAACCACACACATACATCAGCTGATATTTGACAAAACGGCCAAAGTCACACAGTGGAAGAAGCACAGTCTCTTCAACTACTGGTGCTGGGAAAACTGGGTGGCCACCTGAAGAAAACTAAAAGTGGACCACAGCCTGTCACCATGCAGTAATGTAAACTCAAAATGGATTGGAGACCATAACATCATACCTGAAACTGAAACTACTGCAGAACAGAGTAGGAGAGACACTTGAACTTATAATAGGCACAGTCAAGAACTTCCTGAGCAGAGGTCCAACAAATTGGAGAGAGACTCGACAAATGGGACTACCTTAAGATAACAAGCTTCTACACAGCTAAAGTCATAGCAATCACCCTAGAAAGACAGCCAACAACTGGGAAAAAATACTTTCCAGCAATATACCAGACAAGGAGCTAATATCCAATATATGCAGGAACTCAAGAAAATAATTCTTCCCAAACCCAACAAACCAATTACAAATGGACAAGAGAACTAAAGAAAGACTTCTCAAAATAAGAGATAAAAATGGCAAAAAAAAAAAAAAAAAAAAAACCCATGAGGAAATGTTCACCTTTTCTGGTTGTAAAGGAAATGCAAATAAAGACAACCCAGAGATACCACCTTATCCCAGTCAGAATGGCCCACAATCTAAATTCAGCCAGTGACAAATGCTGGTGGGGATGCAGAGAAAGAAGAGCCCTATTACACTGCTGGTGGGAATGTACACTTATACAACCACTCTGGAAAGCATCTGGAGGCATCTCAGAAAGCTAAATATAAACCTTCCTTATGACCCATTCATACCATTCCTAGGCATCTATCCTGAGCAACAGGAACCAGGATTCAAGGACACATGCATCTCCATGTTTATTGTACCACTGTTTACAATAGCCAGAATATGCAAACAACCCAGAAGCTCCAGTACAGATGAATGGATCCAGAAATTGTGGTACCAATATACAATGGAATATTATGCAGCCATTAAGAAGGACAAAATAATGGCATTCACAGGGAAATGGATGGAACTAGAAGAAACCATGTTGAGTTAGGTAAACCAAGAGCAAAGAGACAAATGGCACATGGTCTCCCTGATAGGTGGATGTTAAATACAAAATGTAAAGAGAAAAGAAAAAGTAAATAAGACTTGAGAAACAAAGGACCTCCACTCATCTGGTCAAATCACTACTAAATGACCGCATGCTGCTGACCACATATATGGCATATATGTGCACATTGGAGGACACAGAAATAGAGGGAAAGAGGGGAAAACATATAACAATGGGACCCATCAGCTGCACTGGATATTAATCAAAACGAAATAAGCAACTCAATGGCAGTAATGGGAGGGAAGGAATGAGTGGGAAAGAGGGAACAGCTGACATTAAGCAAAAGGAAAGAAATATACATATCACCTGATATTAAATAAATAACTGTGTTGTCAAACCTCATAGAACTCATAAACTTTATAGACCATGATAAAGACAATTGCCCCCATGAATCTTAGAATGTGTTTGTGACTTAACTATCCCACAATACAGTGAAATTTGTGAAATTTATGCAATCACTTAATCACAATTTAAAAATTGCAAAAAAGAAATGGTATCAAAGAGAGATACACACACATACACATATTTGTGTGTGTGTTTATATGTCTGTTTATGTATGTTTATATATATACACATATATTAATATCTATATTTCTATATCTATAGATATAGATACTTATATCTATAGATATAGAGCTACAGATATAGATATATTACTCCAGTTCTATGGTTGTACTCAGGGCCTGGGCGCTGTGCTTGAGCTTCTATGGCTCAAGGCTAGCACTCTAACACTTGAGCCACAGTGCCACTTCAGGCCTTTTCTGAACAGTGTACTATAGATAAGAGTCTCTGATTTTCCTCCCCAGGCTGGCTTCAAAACACAATCCTCAGATCTCAGCCTCCTGAATAGTGAGGATTACAGTTGAGAGCTATCAGGGCCTGGCTCAGACTTATATTTGACCTTATATTAGTCAAGAGCAGTCAGCAGCAGAGAAATATTATTTATTCATTTATCTATTTGTCTATTTATGTATTTGCAGTTCTATGGAGCAAGGAATTGCTTACATAGATGACAGGAAAAGGTAGGGTGGGCAATTCAAAGATTAGTGTGTACAGAAGCAATGACAACTAATAGGCTACAACTCAGGGTGGCAGTTGAGTTACCATAGCTTCAAAGTGGAGGCCATGTAATGAAGCTAAAACTTTAGTTAGATTCCCCCAGTGGAACTAAGGTTCCATCGGAATTCAAACCTTACGTTCAGGTCTAGTGGGTCTAGTTGTAGTTTTTCGAGCTGGAGCTGCTTCTAGAAAGGTTATTTCAAGCAAAGCAAAACAGGGGAGGTATTCAATCTTGAGTCCTCTTGTCTCTGAGTATCTACTGGTCCTAACCATCCCACTCCATGGAAGCCATTCAAAAGTAGCTGTGTGCAAGAGCTCCTGCCAAAGAGTGGAGGACAAGGGGTGGGCAAGAAGAGGGCAGAGGATACATCTGAGAGCAAAGACACACTCAAGACACCATATTCAAATTCTTATCCACAATACTTGAAATACTGCACTGACAGAGTCTACTTTTTCATCTATAATGGACATTTACTCCATAGGGTTTTCATAATTCTAAATGCATTAATATATATGCATAGTGTCTGGACATAGATCTATTCCTTTTTAAGCATTGGTTTTCCTAGAGAGGTGAAGCGGCTAATGATTCTAAAGTGAACTTCTCCACAAAATCTTTTTTGGCAGTGCTTTCATTTTGGTTATTTGATCAAAAACATCAGCAGAACCTAAAACTTCCTCAAAGAAGCAACTACTTAAAGCTCACATTTGTGCTAGAGGTCCCTGACAAGGTACTGCTTGCAAGAATGCTCACAAAGATCAATGAAAAAGTGTTATGAAAGAAAAGTCAGTAGCAGTTAATCCTTGCTGGTAAGATAGAAACATAATTTTTCATAAATCTACAAATAGAGAGCCTTTAGTGGCTGCACCAAATTTTTCGGAGAGGCATGTTTCTTAACAGTAAAATCTGCTTTCAAGGTTAAAAGTGTTCTCAGAAAAAATATATCTGAGAAAAGGCAATATAACTTTAGTTAGTTAGTTAGTTAGTTTGAGCTAATTTGAATTTAGAAGGAAAACTTGGTCTGGGAAAGATTTAGGTCCCTACAAGAGGATCTAATTAATTAAACTCAGCCAGTTCCTGCCCACCACCTACAGCTGCACATGACCTAAGCTGAGCCCAGGGTGAAAATGCATCATCTCTCTCATACTGTCTCTACTTTCAAGGACTTTGTTTCTTGTTCTTTGTGCAAATTGTGATTTAGGGAGTAAATGAAATACATCTATTTGATAATAAATAAACAAATAAATAATAGGCAAATTTTATGGATCACTGTAATTCTTTTCTGTGTGTGCTGGTCCTGGGGCTTGAACTCAGAATCTTGAGCGCTGTCCCTGAGCTATTATGCTCAAGTCTAGTGCTCTACCACTTGAGCCAGAGCTCCATTAACAGTTTTCTTTGTGTTTAACTGGAGATAAGAATCTTATGATCTTTCCTGCCTAGGCTGACTTTGAATAGTGATCCTTAAATTTTAATTCCTGGCCAGGATGAGCCACTGGCAACTGACTTCAATCTATATCTACATATGTAACATTATATATATATATATGTATATATATATATATATCAGTTGATTAAAGTTAGCTGCATAAAACACTTACTTTGTTTAAAGAGACATTTAATTTTAATGGAAATAATAAGGATTTTCAACAGTTTGTTCTGGAACAATATAGGACTTTGTCATTTACTAGCGGAATGGTTTGGGGAAAATCACCAGCTTGTGGAAAATAATATTGACTCTTGTATTTCCATAGTGAGTACCTAAGGATCACCTAAGAGGGCTTGGTCTGCTGCCTGGTTCTACATTCACAAGTAACATGAGACTAATTCATGTGGACATACTCCATCTCGGAGCATCAAATTATTGTTACAATTACTGGAGAGTAATAAATGTTACGCTAAGTTTTCTGCACTTCAAAATTATTTGCCGAACATTTGGGTAAATGCCCAAAAGTGGGATTGCTGGATCATAGGGGAGCCCTATGTGGAGTCTTTTGAGGAACGTCCATACTGCTTTCCAAAGTGGTTGAACAAGTTTACACTCCAACCAACAATGCAGTAAGGTTCCCTTCTCTCCACATCCCTTCCAGCAGCTGTTGTTATTAGAGTTCTTGATTATAGCCATTCTAACTGGGGTGACGTGGTATCTCAATGTTGTTTTGATTTGCATTTCTTTTATGGCTAGAGAGGTTGAGCATTTCTTCAAATATCTATTGGCCATCCTTCTTTCCTCTTCAGAGAAGGTGCTCTTTAAGTCTTTAGCCCACTTGTTTATTGGGCAGTTGTTTCTTTGAGGATTTGTTGTGGGGGGATTTAATTTTTTGAGTTCCAAGTATATTTTAGATATGAGACCTTTGTCTGTTGTGTGGCTAGTGAAGATCTTATCCCAATCCGTGGGCTTTCTATTGATCTTGTTAGCTATGTCCTTTGCCATGCAAAAGCTCTGCAACTTCATGCAATCCCATTTGTCCAACTTTTCTTTGATTTGTTGTGTTTCTGGGTCTCTATTAAGAAAATTTCGGCCTGCACAAAGGAGATCTAGGGTTTCTCCTATTCCATCCTGTAATGTTTTCAGAGTGTCTGCTTTGACTCCGAGGTCTTTGATCCACTTGGAATTGTTTCTGGCGCAGGGTGATATATAAAGATCCAGGTTCCTTATCCAATTTTGCCAGCACCATTTACTGAAGAGGCTGTCTTTCTTCCATTCTATTTTTTAGCTCTCTTATCAAAGATTAGATGGCTATAGGTCTGTGGGTTCATTTCTGCATTTTCAATTCTATTCCATTTGTCCTGAGGTCTGTTCTTGTGCCAGTACCAAGCTGTTTTGATTACTATGGCTTTATAGTAGAGTTTGAAAATTGGTATTGATATTCCTCCAGCACTGTTCTTTCTGTTGAGGATCGTTTTTCTATTCGGGGTCTTTTATTGTTCCATATGAATTTTTGGCACACTAAAGCTATCAGCACGACTATGTTTATTGCAGCATTATTTACCAAAGCTAAGATATGGAACCAACCCAGATGCCCCTCAGTAGATGAATGGATCAAGAAAATGTGGTATATATACACAATGAAATTGTATGCCTCCATTAGAAAGCATGACATTGCCCCATTTGTTAGGAAATGGAAAGGCTTGGAAAAAATTATATTAAGTGAAGTAAGCCAGGCCCAAAGAAACTTAGGTCCCATGGTTTCCCTTATTTGCAATATCTAGTATATGTCTGAGTCAAGCAGAAAAAGTCAGATAAGTTGGTGTTAGGGAAATGAACCCTAAGGCATGTATTAAAAAGTTTTTTTTTTCTTTCATGCGATTGTTTCTAACACATTTATAAGATTATTTCTTTGTTGTTTTGTATGTCCCTCCTCCACGGTATAACCCCTGCTTTCACTCTATTTGTTGTTGTTATAATTTTTCGAGGGGAAGGGAAAAGAACAAACCGTTTAAATAGGGATACAGGTGGACCCATTGCAACAATGAGACATAAAAATCGTTATGTTGAAAACGAACTTTACAACTTTGGTGGGGTGGTGGGGAGGAGGGTTGGCTGGGGGAGTGGGGAGCAGAGGGAATGTGAAGGGGAAACAAAGGAGGAGGCTACAATGCTTGAAAAGAAATGTACTCATTATTTTGCCCAAGTAATTGTAACCCCTCTGTACAATATTTTCACAATAAAAAAAGAAAAAAAATTATTTGATGACAGTACTTTTTTTCAATATTGGGGTTTGAACTCAGGACCTGTGCTTACTAGACAAGTAGACTGCTACTTGATCTATGCCCTCAGCCCTACAAAATTATGTTTAACAAACTATGCCTTGTTACCCTGTTGTGAGTTTACTTGAATTAGAAAGGAATTTTTCTTGTGTTTCTTATATTTATCTCCAAAATCACAATGAGGTGGGGTGCGGCGGATGGAATGAGATCGTTTTCTCCTGATGACCATATTATTATGAGAATATTGTAAGGAAGCAGAAATTATTTTTCTTAGCTTCATTCCTGAATAGTACCACTGCAAAATTATTGGCATATTTTTTTCTGTGCTTATTTTTTTCCCTTTCAGGAAATAAAGGTTGTGCTGGAGGCTGAGTAGACCCTCTTTAACTGTGGAGCCGTGCATTGAGTCTTTATGTTTGATCATTACTTTTGAGTTAGGCTCTCACTTTCTGCCTGCGTTCATCCCTGGGCATGATCCACTTACATGAGGCTTGCTGGTAGTGAGTGTGGCATATCTATGTCACGACATCCAGGGCTCCATTAAAAAGAGGTTTCATTAATTTCTTTGTATCTGGGCTGGCCTTGAGCCACTATCCCAAAAATCTCAGCCTCCCAAGTTGTGAGGATTAAAGGCATGGACCACCAATATCTGGCTTCCTTTAGACAGTTAATGGGCTATTTATAAATATTAAATTTGTACTATGTTCACTATGCATATTACTATCCTGCCTTTTGGTTAATTTTGCATTTTAAGGATTTTCTTATGTCAGTAAACATGCAGAGGTGCAATGCTCATAATGTTATAATATTTCTTAATTATAGAAATATTGCTTCACTGTTGGGCCCTTTGATAAAAATAACATTAGTTTTACTATAAATAACAATATAGCTATCTTGGTGTATTCATATTTGCTTACACTGCTTGGTTGTTTCCTTATACACTAAGCATCAAAATTAAATGCATAAAATATAAGCCTTTAAAAATATTTATCTCTAATCAATAAAATAATGTGTATTATATCAGCTTTTATTTATTTTTACCAGTGTTGAAAGATTTTTTTGGTTTGTTTTGTTTTTGCTGGTATTGGAATTTGAACTCAAGGCTGTTGACCGTACTCAGCTTTCATGGCTGGTGTTCCACCACTTGGGTCATGCCACCAACACATAATTTGCTAGTTATATTGATGGATTCATATTGATTTTTCTACCTGACTGGTTTAAAGCTGCATTCCTGCTGGTCTCAGCCTCCTGAATAGTCAATATCATAGAGTTGTGAGATTGAGGAGTTTTAAAAATATGTTTGGTAGCCATTTGAATATGAGTTTCTTCTTTGACAAATTATTTGTGAAGGAGAAAAGAATCTTTCTTTTATTTTCTGGGATTGAATCTAGAGTTGCTATATTAGCCCAGCATATTTTACTACTGGAGTCTACATATGCTTTATCCTGTTTTTTTTTTTCTTTTTCTTTCCTCAAGTTCTATTGTTTTTGAAACAGGGTCCCACTTCTATCTTTGTTCAAGCTGGCTTTCAACTCATGGTCCTCCTGCCTCCTGAGTACCTGAAAATATTTCTTGAACATAATTTATGATGTATTCATTGGAAAAGAAGTTTGATATGTAGAGATGCATAAAATATGAATTCTGTACTCAAGGAGCTCTAAATATAAAGTAAAGAGAAGAGTAAAGTGTCACAGGATCAGCAATGGGAACCTTGAATGGATTGTAGGTAGGCTGAAGAAAAGTTATTCATCTTTGAGAGTGACAATCTTTTGAAGAATGAGTAGGAATTTTCCAGGGAGATAATCAACAGAAGTTTTTCAGAGCAGAAAGTGAATACTATATATGAGCAAAGGCTGGAAGCCTGGAAGAACAAATATACAGAAGTTTACAAAAGCTAGCAACTGCTGAACTATAAAATAGGTTAAGAGGAGATGGAATTAGAAGACATGAAGGTGGAAAAATGGAACTTAAAAGGACTGAATGGTGATGGACGTAGTACACTTCACTGACTTGATCCTGAAGGAGATACCTAGCCCCTGAAGTCTAATTTATGACCACATAGCTAAATAAGTAGATGGCAATTTGAGTTTTTTGAATGTCTCATCTGTAGGCCAGAATCTTCTGATTAATAATTGGCATTTAGTAATTTGGCATTCTCAAAGAAACTCAATACTGATTATGTGCTGGTTATATTGGAGACACGGGCATTATTTTAGGAAGAAGAATAATTGCCTTATCCATAGCTGAATCCCAGTAGGACCCAATTTTATTTCCCCAGCATCACACACATCATTTATCTACTTAGTTCTGGAACACAGTGATATTTTTTTTATGTCATAGTCAAATCAGTGAAGCAGTTTTCATCCTACATAGATACAACATCCATGTCTTTATCCAGCCATTGCATATCATTAGATTTGGGATGGAATAAAACCATATTTTCATTATAGATACTCATTTCATCACCTTGTCCCTTGGAGGTCAAGGAGTCCCAAAGAGCCTCAGGCTAAACTATATAAATATACCTCTCTTGTATTTGTTCTGTCCCAGTAAAAACTGGAGCTATATTTGGTATAGGAGATTTGGATGGCATAGACTAATTTAAATAACAACTGACATCTAGTTATTTCTGTGATTTAAAAAAAAATAAACCTTTATATGATACATAACATATAAATAACTAAATAGCTAGAAGAATTATCACAAATGAAGCTTCCCTTATACCCACCTTTCAGGTCACAAAATTAAATTGGAAATAAAAGTTACCTGCTTATATCTGCCCCTTCACCCCAATTTCTATCCTAACATTTTTTTGGAGGGTGTCCGGTCGTGGGGCCTGAACTCTGGGACTGGGCGCTGTCCCTCAGCTCTTCAGCTCAAGGCTAGTGCTCTACTATTTGAGCCACAGTGCAACTTCCAGCTTTTTTCTTTTTTTGCTTATGTGTTGCTGAGGAATCGAACCCAGGGCCTCATGCATGCAAGGCAAGCGCTCTACCACTGAGCCACCTTCCCAGCCCTATCCTAACTTTTATCATCATAGATTACCTTCTTTGTATCCATTCTGGATAATTATAATATTGTTTGATGTCTGGTGCTCCTCAACCTAGTTGTCTATTTTTCCCCCCACCGGACATTTGGTACCTTCCAGTAGTAACATACTATTTCCACTCTAAGTTCACTGGCCTGAACTACTTAATAGTTTTTGGGTCATAAGAAGCCCACTTACTCCATGTATCCAGAGTGAGGGAAAATTGAAAATGCTTGTAAACATCACTGATGACAAGCCCCACCCGCACCATCAACTTGCACTCTGTGGAAATCTTCGGTCTTTACTTACAACTTGAAGATCAAAGAAAAACCCTATCAATATACTGAATGACAACCACGAATATTCCCTCTTCAACACCGTATATATTCTTGGAATTGCCATATAAACAATTTAGCCTGCAAGTCCCCAGAGGCAGGTTTGTCTGAGAATAAGACATCTATTTTCTTTTGTCCCCCAAAATCTCAAGCTAAGCACCCCTCTGGTGTATATGTAGTCTGGGAAAGGGAGTCTGGGTGTTTCTTTGGTGTCTCTTAGTAAGAATCATTGATTGTTTAAAAATATTCTCTACATTCTAAAATATCGTATGGAATGACAATCTTCAAGAAATACCAGACAACACAAGGTCTAATTTATTTCTTTTGTAATGCAAATACATCACAATGTAGTTGTTTTGTAAATGTACCACAATGTAGTATTAGTCAAACATATTAACCCAACATACCACAGTGTTTTCAGATTTAGTCTATTATATAATAATGCTACTTATTTTCTTCATGGTTTCTTTTTATGTATACCTATGTATTTCAGTTGGACACATACACATTCATGCACACACACACACATGCATTTCTACGAGTGAGATGCCAGACCCTATAATGAATTAATAGTTACCCTTAAGTATCAATGTTACAAGGTAGTGTTCCAAAATTGGATTTAACCTTCAATGTCTGCAGCTGCAGTGCATTCTGCTCGCATTCACATTTCTTTCCATTCTTGGCCTTCTTTAAAGTACACTGGTACAGCACTTGGTTGGTTTTTTTTTAATTTAATTTAATTGTAAGAGTGATGTACAGAGGGGTTACAATTACACAAGTAAGGCTAAGAGTACATTTCTTGTCAAACATTGTTACCTCCTCTGTCACTTTCCCTCCCCGACCAAGTTGTAAAGTTCATTTCCACCATTGTGTCTTGTGAGTATTGCTGTTGCATTGGTTCTTTGTCCTTTGTCTCACCATTTTGTTAACCCCTTTCCATTCCCCATATCACATAAATACATACACAAGACATGGGGTACCAAAATGAAGAACAGTGACAATAGGGAATAAACTACAAGAGGGAAAATGAAAGAAAAAAGAATTTCACACAGAACATAAAAATTAAAAACAAACAAAAACCCTCATTTCCATGGAGTTCATTTCAATTAGCATCATCTTATATGGTCATATGTATGTTTGGTCATATGTACATTGAGCTACTGCGATCCTCTGCTAGGACTATCATAGACATATGCTAATTATTACAAATAAGGGAAAGCATGGAGCCTATATTTCTTTAGTCCTGGATTACTTCATTTGATATGATTTTTCCCAATCTTTCCATTTCCTTATGAATGAGGTGATGGCATTCTTCCTGATGGAAGCATAGAATTCTATTGTGTATATATGCCACATTTTCTTCATCCATTCATCTACTGAAGGGCATCTGGTTTGGTTGCTACAAAGAACATAGTTGTGCTGGTAGCTTTAATGTGGCTTTGTTTGCAAATGTTTGGGTAAATGCCCTGGAGTGGGATTACTGGATCATTAGGAGATCTATGTGGTTTCTTTTAAGGAACCTCCATAATGCTTTCCAAAGTGGTTGAACAAGTTTACATTTCCACCAACAGTGCAGTAGGGTTCCCTTTGGCCACATCCCCTCCAGCATCTGTTGTTATTAGACTTCTTGATTATAGACATTCTCACTGGGTGAGGTGGAATCTCAATGTTGTTTTGATTTGCATTTCTTTTATGGCCAGAGATGTTGAACATTTCTTCATGTGTCTATTGGCCATTCTTATTTCCTCTCCAGAGAAATCTCCTTTTTATTCCTTAGCCCATTTTTAATGGGGTGGTTGTTTCTTTTTTAAAAAATAATTTTTATTGAAGTTGTGATTACAAAAATTTCACAGTACTGTGGAATTTTGATACATAGTTATAGTCACAAACACATTTTAACCTTCACAAGGCAACTTCCCTTTATCATGGTGTATAAAGTTTGTGAATTTTATAAGCTTTGGCAATACAACTATGTCTTCCAAATCGGGTGATATGTACATTTCTTTACTTTTTCTTAGTGTCAGCTGTTCCCTCTTTCCCTCTCATTCCCTCCCTCCCATCAGTGCCCTTGAGTTGCTTAGCTCATTTTCATCAATGTCCAGTGCAGCTGATGGGCCCCTCTGTTGTATATTTTCCCCTAATTCTATGTCCTCCTCTTAGCTTCCCTCAGATGTGCACATGTATATACCATATATGAGGTCAAGAACATGAAGTCATTTAGAAATGATATGACAAATTCAGTAGTGGTCCTTTGATTCTTGTGTCGTGTTTACATTGTCATATCTCCTTTCATTTTGGATTAACATACACATATCAGGGAGATCATGTGTCGTTTGTCTCTCTGATCTTGGTTTACCTCGCTTAACATGATTTGTTCTAGTTCCATCCATTTCCCTGTGAATGTCATTATTTTGTCCTTTCTAATGGCTGCATAATATTCCATTGTATACAAATACCACAATTCCTGGATCCATTCATCTGTAGTGGAGCATCTTGGTTGTTTTCATATCTTGGCTATTGTGAATAGCGCAGCAATAAACATGGAGGTGCATGTGTCCTTGTATCCTGGTTCCTGTTGCTCAGGGTAGATGCGTTGGGAGTGGTATGACTGGGTTATAGGGGAGGTCTATATTTAGCTTTCTGAGGTGCCTCCAGACTGCTTTGCAGAATGATTGTATTAGTATACATTCCCATCAGCAATGAAGTAGGGTTTCTCTTCCTCTGCATCCCCACCAGTATTTGTTGTTGGCTGAATTTAGGATATAGGCCATTCTGACAGAGGTAAGGTGGTATCTCAGGATTGTTTCTATTTACATTTCCTTTATGGACAGGGATGGTGAACATTTCCTCATGTGTTTCTTTGCCACTTTTTATTGTCAGTTGTGGGGCCTGAACTCTGGGCCTGGGCACTGTCCCTTAGCTCTGCAGCTCAAGTCTAGCACTCTACCACAACTCCACTTCCAGGTTTTTCTGCTTATGTGGTTCTGAGGAATCAAATCCAGGAGCTCATGCATCCAAGGCAAGCACTCTACCACTGAGCTACTTCCCAGCCCTTCTTTGACATTTTTATCTCTCCTTCTGAGAAGTGTCTCTTTAGTTCTCTTGCCCATTTAATGATTGGTTTGTTGGATTTGAGATGGATTGGTTTATTGAATTCCTTTTTTATTTTGGATATTAGGGCTTTGTCTGATATAGTGCTAATAAATATCTTTTCCCAATTTGTTGGCTGTCTTTCTAGTTTGGCAGCTATATCTTTAGCTGTGCAGAAAATTTTTATTTTAAGGGATTCCCATTTGTTGAGTCTTTCTCCAATTTATTGTGACCCTGGGACTTTGTTCAGGAAGTTCCTTCCTGTGCCTATAAGTTCATGCGTCTCTCTTACTCAGATTTGATGTTTAGGTCTTTAATCCATTTTGAGTTGGTGTTAGTGCACAGTGACAGGCTAGGATCCATTTTCAGTTTTCTGCATGTGACCACCCAGTTTTCCCAGAACCAATAGTTGAAGAGGCTATGTTCCTATCACTGTGTGTCTTTGGGTCCTTTGTCAATTATCAGCTGACTATAGGTATGTGATTTTATTTCGGGATATTCTAATCTATTTCATTGGTCTTCAGGTCCATTTTGTGCCAATAGCAAGCAACTTTTGTTATTATGGCTTTATAGTACAGTTTGAAATCTGGCATCGAGGTCCCTCCCATGTTGTCTCTTTTGCCTAGAATTGTTTTGGTTATTCTAGGTCGTTTGTTGTTTCATATGAATTTTTGGATTGTTTTTTTTTTCTATTTTCTGTAAAGAACATCATTAGGATTTTGATGGGAACTGCATTGAATTTGTATATCAACTTTGGCAGTATGGCCATTTTCACAATATTGATTCTGCCTCTCCAAGAACACGGAAGGTTTTTCCATTTCCTGGTGCTCTCTTTGATTTCTTTCTTTAGGCTTTTATACTTTTCACTAAATATGTACTTTACATCTTTGGTTAGATTAATTCCTAAATATTTTATTTTATGTGATTATTGTGAATGGAGTTGTTTCCCTGATTTCCCTTTCTGCTTGTACATTGTTGGTGTACAGAAAGGCAACTGATTTTTTGGGTTAATTTTGTATCCTGCTACTTTGCTGAAATGGTTCATAAGTTCTAGGAGTTTGGGAGTGGAGTTTTTGGTGTTGCTACGGTATAATATCATATCATCTGCAGAAAGGGATAACTTAACTTTTTCCATCCCTATGGAGATCCCTTTAATGTTCTTTTCTTGCCTTATTGCTCTGGCTAAGGATTTCAGGACTATATTGAAGAGGAGTGGTGAGAGTGGGCATCCTTGCCTTGTTCCTGATTTTTGGAGAATTGGTTGTGTTTTCCCCATTGAGTATAATATTGGCCATTGTTCTGTTGTATATGGCTTTTATTGTTTTAAGGAATGTTCCTTCTGTTCCTGTTTTCTCCATAGCTTTTAGCATGAATGAATATTGTATCTTATCCAAGGCCTTTTCTGCATCAATGGAGATAATCATGTAGTTCTTACCTTGTATATGTTGATGTAATGGATTACATTTATTGATTTATATATGTTAATCTATCCCTGCATCTCTAGGATGAAGCCTAATTGATCATAGTGTTTCATTTTTTGATATGTTGATGGATTCTGTTTGCTAATATTTTATTGAGGACCTTTGAATCTGTGTTCATCAAACAAATTGGTCTGTAGTTCTATTTTTGCTGTATCTTTGCCTGGTTTGGGGATAATTGTGATATTGGCTTCCTAGAATGAGTTTGGGTTGTCTCCCTCTACTTCTATATCATGGAAGAGCTTGAGGAGTATGGGTATTAGTTCCTTTCTGAAGGTCTTATAAAATTCCATAGTGAATCAATCTGTACCTGGGCTTTTCCTTATTTGAAGACTTCTGATTGCTTCCTCTTTCTCATTGTAAGATCTTGGCTTATTTGATTGATATCTTCTTGGTTCAGTTTGGGCAATTTGTATTACTCTAAAACTTCATCCATTTCTGCTAGGTTTCCTTACCTTAGAGAGTATAGATTCTGGAAATAGTTCTTTCTGAGTGTTTGGATGTCTTGGATATTTGTTGTAATTTTTCCTGTGGCATCCCTGATCTTATTGATTTGGGTCTCCTCTCTTTTTTCCTTAAGCTTGACAGAGGTCCATCAATTTTATTAATGTCTTGAAAAAAGTTTCTTGTTAATTTTATTTATAGTTTTCTTAATCTCTACCTCATTAATATCAGCTCTTATTTTGGTTAACTTGTTCCATGTATTATTTTTAGGTTGAATTTTTTCTTGCTTTTCTAGCAGTTTTAGTTGCATCATGAGATTACTTACTTGGTCTTTCTCTATTTTCTTTCTTTCTTTTATTTTGGGGGCGGGGTTCGATCGTGGTGCCTGAACTCTGGGCTTGGGCGCTGTCCCTCAGCCCTTCAGATCAAGGTTAGCGCTCTATCACTTGAGCCCCGGCGCCATTTCTGGCTTTTCCCCTTTTGCTTATGTGATGCTGAGGAATCGAACCCAGGGCCTCATGCAAGGCAAGTGCTCTACCACTGAGCCATCTTCCCAACCCCTGTCTCTATTTTCTTGATGTGTGCACTGACAGTGATAAAATTGCCCCTCAGGACCGCTTTTGTAGTGACCCATATATTTCTTTAAATTCATTAACTTGTAGGAACTTTAAAATTTCTTATTTAATTTCTTCTGTGACCCAGGTGTTTCTCAGAAGTGTGTTGTCCAATTTCCATGTATTTAGTAATTTCTATGGTATGCCTTGTTACTGAGAACTAGCTTGATTCCACTGTGGTCGAATAGAATACAAGGAATTAGTCGATCTTCTTGTATTTGCTTATATTCTTTGTACAAACTATGATGCTACTTTGGAGAAAGTTCCATGGGCTGCTGAAAAGAATGTGTACTGGGTTGTTGTTGGGTTGAAAACTAGATATTGTATCATTGAATTTAGTGGTTTCTTTACTAATCCTCTGGTTGGTAGACCTGTCCTTTGGTAAGAGCGGAGTATTAGGATCTATTTTGAGAATATTTACTTAACATATGGATGCACCAATGTTTGGAGAGTTTAAACTGATAATGGTGATATCCTCTTCTTGGATTGTTCTCTGTATTAATATAAAGTGTCCTTCTTTGTCTTTTTGTGTTGATTTTAATGAAAAGTTTATTTTGTCAGATATCAGGATGGCAACTCCTACCTTCTTGCAGGGAGCATTTGCATGGTGCATCTTCCTCTATCCCTTCACTTGGAGTTTGTTTTTATCTTTGGCTGTGAGATGCGTTTTTTTTTGAGGATTTGTTTGGGGGGGCTAAATTTTTTTTGAAGTATTTTTTGCCAACCCTATGGCTGGAACTTTAGGCCTGGACACTGTCCTTGAGATTCATTTGCTCAAGGCTAGAACTCTACTACTTGAGCCACATCACTGCTTCAGGCTTTTTCTGTGTATGTGGTACTGAGAAATTGAACTCAAGGCTTCAGACATGCTAGGCAAGCACTCTACCACTAGGCCAAAATTCCCAGCCCCTGAGCTTTAGGTATATTTTTGATATGAAGCCCTTGTCTGTTGTATAGCTAGTGAAGATCTTCTCCCAATCTATGGGCTTTTTATTTATCTTGCTAGATATGTCCTTTGCCATGCAGAAGCTTTACAGTTAAATGTAGTCCCATCAATCCAGTCTTTCTCTGATTTGTTGTGTTTCTGGATCTTTATGAAGTTTCTACCTGTGCCAATGATCCCTGGTATATCCCCTATCCCGTCCTGCAATATTTTCAGGGTATCTGGTCTTTCATTGAAGTCTTTGGTCTATTTGGAGTTGATTCTGGTACAGAGTGATACATAAGGGTCTAACTTCAGTTTTCTGAACATGTAGCCAATTCTGCCAGCACCATTTTTTAAAGAGGCTGTCTTTCTTCCATCTTAGAATTTTGACTCCCTTATCAAGGAGAGATCTGCGGGATCATTTCTGGGTTTGAATTCTATTCCATTATTCCTCAGGTCAGCACTTGGTTTTAACTTACAGTTTTCTGATCCTAATTAAGTGAAGAATCATTTCATACTTTATTGACTGTTTGTACATTTTTAGTAAAGTATCTATTCTGATAGACACTAGACTCTAACCGAGGTTGTTTTTGTTTTTGTTGTTGTAGGTCATGGGCCATGATCTCTGGGCCTGGGTGCTGGCTCTCAACTCTTCAGCTCAAGGCAAGCACTCTACCAATTGAGCCACAGGGCCACCTCCAGTTTTCTGGTGGTTTATTGGAGATAAGAGTCTCATGGACTTTCCTGCCTGGGCTGGCTTTGAACTGCAACTCTCAGATCTCAGCCTCCTGAGTAGTTAGGATTACCGGTGTGAACCATGGGCACCTAGCTAACCCAAGTTTTTATTTACTCATTTTTTACTTATTTAATTTTTGAAAGTATTTCCTATATTTTGGGTACTATTACATTCCTAATAAAATGTCTATAAGTATTTCTTCAACATGAGTTTGTCTCTTCAAAGTATCATGTATGTGAGAAAAGTGTTCTGCCATTAAACTATATCCCCAACTGTGTTTGTCCTTTTTACTTACTTCATTTGATTAACAACCACTTAATATTAATGTCACCTACTTAATCTCTATTTGTGTTAATCCTCCCCTTTATTGTCCTTGGCTAGACCTATTTTCTCCTTCTAGCCATGGAAAGGCAATGCTGAACAAAATTGCTTTTATTCAGAAAGTTTACTTAATTTCTTTGCATTAACATGGAGAAAGCACTTTGAGGGTACTGAGACACTTGGGACTGCACATGCTCAGATGGATTCAGGGATAACATTTCTGAGTTGGATCTTTTTCAGAGCTAGGGATTCTATACTGTCATTTGCCTGATGAGGCTTATTCTCAATCTGTATTATGGGAAAGTCAGGACCTTTGGTCCATATAGATTGTATAATCTTTCTCTTGAGGAAGAGCGGTACAGAAAAGGAGGGTGGCTTATTAAGAAAGTATCATTCACCAGGCCCTTGTGGCTTATACCTGTAATTCTAGCTCTCAGGAGGCACAGATCTGAGGATTGAGGTTTGAAGCCAGCCTAGGATAGAAAAATTGGAGAGATTCTTATCTCCAGTTAACTAATAAAAAGCAAGAAATAGAGGTGTGGCTCAAATGGTAGACCATCAGTTTGAGTAAAAACACTAAGCAAGAGTAAAAGCACCAATTCCAGCATGCAGCTTTGAGTGAAAACACTAAGCAAGAGTTCAAGCACCAGTTCCAGCACATGCGTGTGCATGCGCATGTACACATGCACACACACAGTAGAAGAAGAAGAAGAAGAAGAAGAAGAAGAAGAAGAAGAAGAAGAAGAAGAAGAAGAAGAAGAAGAAGAAGAAGAAGAAGAAGAAGAAGAAGAAGAAGGAGGAGGAGGAGGAGGAGGAGGAGGAGGAGGAGGAGGAGGAGGAGGAGGAGGAGGAGGAGGAGGAGGAGGAGGAGGAGGAGGAGGAGGAGGAGGAGGAGGAGGAGGAGGAGGAGGAGGAGGAGGAGGAGGAGGAGAATGGGCTGGAGGAGGAGGGGCTGGAGGAGACGGAGGAGAAAAAGAAGAACAATAACAACAATAAGGAATGGGGAAGGCAAGAAAGAGGAGAAGAAAGAAGAAGAAGGTGGAGGAGGGAGAAGGGGAGGAGGGAGAGGTGGAGGAGGAGGAAAAGGAGGAAGAGGAGGAGGAGGGGGATGATAAATAATTCATTTACCTTTTACCCTTTTGCCAGCATTGGTAAAGGTGAGATATTTGCAGAAATCTCACCCCCAAAAGACAAGTACTTCCAGAGAGGAGTGCATATCTACTTGTGTCATAGAGAAAGACAGCTTTGAGTTGAAAAATTAGGAAATTTGGTGAAGAACTACAAGATAATCTGGGCCAATCCCAGAAGAAAGTGGTCTTGATGATGCATGGTTGGGCTTCAATGTTTCAGAGCAAGTCACCTGAATGGAATTGAAACATATTTAGAAATGCTTGCATTTCAGACCCTTTCCATGTATTTTCTTCCTTTTTTTAATGTTAGACACTCCTATATCAATCAAATTCTCATAAGATCAAATCTGCTCATTATGAAGTATGACCATAATTTTAAAGAATTACAGTTCTTCTGAAAATCTCCCATAAGCAATAAAGATTATTTTTGAAAGTTGTATTTATATTAAGAGAGCATTAACGCTGTGTTCCCCTAAATATAGTGAAGAAACGTAAAATTCTTCCCTTCTTCTCTGGAGATTGTTATTAATGGCCTTTTAAGGGTATTGGAACAATAGGCCAGAGTTTAACATAATTCTGCATTTCTACAGAATTCCTCTGATGGAAATGTGATGCTATAAGCCAACCTGATTGTCTTTGGGTGTCATTCTTCATATTGGTGATCAAGTATGTACATCCTGCATGCCTTTTATCAATTAAAAGAGGCTATATGAGCCTGAGATTTTTTTTTTAACCAAAGAAGAATTCGTCAAGGAACTATATAGATTTATTGGCCAGAATACTTAACTATTACATGCACTTCTCATTCCCATTAATATAGCATTCTTCACTTACTTTTCAGCCATTTCCTGTCTTCAAGTACAACCTTTTGCCACCTTCTCACATAACTAGTCTCCCTCTTTCTATGGACTTTAATTGCTCTTGGAATTCTGATTCTTGAGCCAAGTGTCTTGCTGTTAACTACATTTTTGGACAACATAATCTTCTATTGGCAAGTGGCAAAATAGAACACAAATGCTTCTCTTTCATAAATACCAATTATCTCTTATATACATTCCATCCTTAATTATACTGAACTCTTTCTAAGCATCTAAGTACCTCTTGCCCCTCCACTCCTCCTTGATGTGCTTTTCCAGTCTCAATGTGGTGACTGAAGTGGCTGCTTCCACTTGTGCTTAGAAACATTATATCTCCATTCCATCTATTGACAGGAGTTAGTAGAAAACTGGTCAGGAAATTGAAGCTGATACAACTTGCAGATGACAGAATAAGCTGATAAACCAAAACTTGCCTAATGAAAACTTGCCTGAGGACAAGGGCTACAGAAGAATAAGGAAGGAAGACATTTGTTAAGTAAGAAAAAAAAAGAATGAAAAACTAAAGCTAGGATATTAAATCATTGGTGCCATAACTTGACAGAGAAAAGAAGGAACCTCACTAATATGGAGGTCTGTAGTTCTCCCTATTCTCCCTGAGGCTAATATCTCTATCCCTGAAGATGGGTGAAGATGAGCTGAAGTACTGTCTTCTCCTAGCATAGCTATTCTATATGTTCTCTCATATTGCTTATGTTCAACTTTTGCCTGACCTCTTTTCTTGCCAGATACAAAGACCCAAGGTCAATTTAGCTACCCTAAATTTCTGGTAACATGATCAACTTCTGGTTACATTTATCCTTCCTGGTTTCATTCATCAAAACTTACCTGGTTATTCCTTTATTTTTAAGTAGTTGTACAAAGGGATTTCAATACAAAAGTCAGAGTATGAGTACGATGAATAATGATCAATGTCATCTCTTCTCACTAGAGATTATTTAGAAAATGAAGTATATAACTTGCAAGTGGGGACAGGAGGGAAAAAACTGGAAGAGAGGGAGAGAAGGGGTAATATTGTTGAAAAGGAAATGTACTTGTTACCTGACATGTAACTGTAAACCCTCTATACATCATTTTACAGTAAAAATTTAAAAAATATTACCCATATAAATAGAAACAGGGTTTATCTCTATGCATCTGTCTCTTATCTCTGTCTTATATGTGTTTTGACTTCATTTTATCCTTCTTCAGATGAATCTTTCCATCCATTAGCAGCTCTAATTCATGGTATCCTCATACATCTGGACCCAAGAAGAAAAGACTTCTATTCTTAATATCCCTGTAGCACATAAAAGGAAAGAATCTGATTGGATCTGTCTGGATGAGCTCAGAATCAATCACCAAACCAATAAATATGGAAATATTTTATTCTTCTTGAGTGAATTTGGATCTTGACATCATGACAATGAATAAAAATAAAGTTGAGCCCACCTAAACCAATGAATAAAAATATAGTTGAGCCCATATAAACCAAAGGAAAAGGAGAAATTTCCCAAAGGAAAGGGCACTTACCTATTGATAAAAACATAATAGTACAAAAACAGATATCTGTTCAAAAGACAAGTTGTACATAATGGAATCCAACACTTAAAATTAGAAAACTATATTTGTATTTCCTTACCTTAAAAAGAATATAATTTTAATCATATCAGGAACTACTAGGGATACTTAGAAGATATAAAAGGCCCTCATGATTCTAGATCAGATTATAATAATAGTAGTAATATCCAGTTAACACTGAATGATTGGCCAGGAATAACATTAATTACACTCTTAAAATAAGTCTTCAGGTAAATTACATTTTCAAATGAATGTATTGAGACTTAGAGGGTAAGTTTTTTTAAGTCATTTAGCTAAATACTAGCAGAACTTTCTTTGTGTTATATTCATTGCCATGTTATGTGATCTTGTCTGAGATGTTATAAAACATTCTGAATTAGCCCTATTGTTTCCAAAGATACCACTTAAGAACTGAAAAAAAGTATTAACAGAAGGCTTTATTCTATCTATGTTATCTATTTATGTTTATAAATTAATGTATATATTAAGTTGAATGATAATTACTATATAATTTTACTGAGATTATTAGTCCCTGAATAATTTAAACATATTTATCTAAAAGTTAAATTGTAATAATTTTGAAGACATATTTGCCAAACGAGTTCAGTCCTTGTCTAAATTTTCACAAAATTAGAAATTAGTGGAACAGAATTTAATGTGCTTTCATCTACTAAAAATGGTAAAATAAAACTCAGTCACTTTTCTATTAGGGTGTTTTCAGAGAAGTTTGGGTAGAATGTTAAGGAGGATATTTGAAATCGTTAAAAATAAAATCATTTACAAAGAATTTAAAATTCACCAGATGTTAGTGGATTATACCTGTAATCCAAGCAACTCAGGAGACTTAGATCTGAGGATCACAATTTGAAGCCAGCCTAGACAGGAAAGCCTATGAGACATTTTTTGTAGATTATAAGTCTGGAATTCAGGAGCTGGGAGCTGTCCCTGAGCTTTTTTGCACAAGGCTAGTGCTCGACCACTTTGAGACTTAGTTCCATTTGTCATTTTCAGGTAGTTAACTGGAGATACAAGTTTAATGGCCTTTCCTCTCCTGGCTGGCTTTGAATCACAATTCTCAGATTTCAGCCTCCTGAATAGCTAGGATAACAGGTTTAAGCCATCAGAGCCCAGACCTACGAAACTTACTTATCTACAATTCACTACCAAAAATGTCAGAACTGGAGCTGTGGCAAAAATGGTAGAAAACTATTCCCGAGCAAAAATGCTCATGGACAGTGCCCAGTCCCTGAGTTCAAACCCTAAGACCACACACACACACACACACACACACACACACACACACACACACACACATTTACCTAGGAACGGTCCATGGCTCACACTTATAATCCTAGCTTCTCAGGAGGCTGACATCTGAGGGTTGTGGTTCAAAGCCAGCCCTGGTAGGAAAGTCCCAGTGAATCTCTTATCTCTAAGTAACCACTTAACAACACAGAAATGGAGCTGTGGCTCAAAGCACTCAAAGCACTAGCCTTGAGCAAAAATGCTCAGGGACAGCACCCAGGCCCTGTGTTCAAGCCCCACAACTTCAGGGAGAAAAAAATGCCTGTAAAATGTGTTTTTCCAGAATTCCTTTCACGTTATCATTTGTCAATCAATAAATGCATTTTGAGTATTGTATATTTAAAATATGGCTTAGAGTACGCATTTGATATTTCTGTAGAAGGGGGTCCCTTAATAATTAATAATCTCAATAAATAATAATACGGGATCCCTTACCTCACAGACCAAAGAGTGTATGAGAAACAGAAGAAAAGACTAATGCTGAGGAGTGCCACAAGCTATGGAAATGTATAAAAACACCCCAACACAGCTTCTGTGCCTTTGAATATCTGTCTTTGGTCTCTGTGTGAATGCCTACAGTCCTGTATAATTTATCATGTCTCTGTGTATCTGTGCATCTGTCACGTGGATGTGATTGGGTCTTTGAAGAAGCACGGTGGAAGATTTCTGTAATACATCATATCTTCACAATAGAGTCCTGAAGTTTTCCTAGCAAGAAAATAATATAAAAATGAATTACTCTTGATGGGAAAATTAATTAAAACTATTTCAACACCATAATAGTGTATGTTAATTAGCATTATCAAAATAATAAATAATCTGCACTTGATACTTGAGATCAGACTAAAATACAAGCCTTTTAAAAGTTAAAATTAGAATCTATGTCCCTAAAGATGTACAGCAAATACTTTTTGACAAAAACTACTGGTGGACCCATTGAAACAATGAGATATACAAGTCGTTATGTCAAAAAATGAACTTTACAACTTTGGTGGAAGGGAGGATCGGGTGGGGGGAGGGAGGAGTATGGGAAGCGATGGGAAGGGGAAACAGAGGAGACAACAATGCTTGATAAGAAATGTACTCGTTATCTTGCCCATGAAATTGTAGCTCCTCTGTACGGTATTCTCACAATAAAAAATAAATAAATAAATAAAAAACATATTCATGCCCTGTCTACCATTATCTTTCACAAACAGTAATATCTGTGCAGAAGTAACATTCTTACTGATCAATATACACATAACTTTGAGAACTGAAGTTGCGGCTCAAGTGGTAAAGTGCTAGTCTTAGCAAACTTAAGAACTTGAGATCAAACCAAAAAGGCACTAAGTTTTGAATCAAATTATTTTTCTTAGGTACTTTCACAGATTTAAGAAATTCATTGGGTGTGGTTTGCATGATTATTTTTCCTAATTTTTGTTTCCAAATGAATACCTAGTTAGGTAACTCTAGCACTTTAACAAATAAATTTCAAAATTTGAAAGCTTAGTAGTTTATGAAATATTATATACTCATCCGTTGTATGTGTTCCTGGCTGGAGTGCAGCCTTTTACAAAAATAATTCAAGTACTCAAGCTGTTCTATCAGGTCGGTCACCCGTCTTCTCTGGTAAAGAAGAAACATTTTCTTCACAGGTTTGCCTTAAAGTGAATCACAACACCACCTTTTCCCTTTCCATTGTCTTTGACTTTGCTTAGGCCTGACCTAAGGCACTTACCATCTTACTAGGTTTTGTGTTCAGACTCAGGGCTTGAACTAAGGGCTTAGAAGTTGTCTCTGAGCTGTTTTGCTCAAGGATAGTGCTCTATCACTTGAGCCAAAGCTCCACTTCTGCTTTTTGGTGATTAATTAGAGATAAGAGTCTCAAGGACTTTCCTGCGTGGGTTGTCCTTGAACCAGATCCCAGACTTCTAAGTAGCTAGGTGTGAGCTACCTGCACCCAGCTCATATTCTAAGTTTTTTGGGTGAAGAAATGTATAAAAAGTTCCTTTAATGAACAAACTTTTCTTACTTTAGCAAGTCAATAAATTTGGAAAATAAAATACCTATAGTGAGAAAAAATTAAATAACTTACATAAAATATACATTGTAACCCTATTATATGTTAAGAATTAAATAAATTGGCTGGAGATTATAATAAATATAAAATTGAAATCATACTTTTTGTTTGTTCATAGGAAAGTGAGCAATGTTTGGGGTTGTAGAGGAGGAGGGTATATATATTTTCCACGGTTTGTCCTTACAAACTGTTGAAAGGCAAATATTTGCCTCTTGTTGGCTTCTGATTTTAAACTTCACAAATTTTACATAAACTTCAGCTCTTAAACATAGACAATAGTTTGAAATCAAATTTTATAAATCTTGGAAGTGAAGTTTGTATTTTTGGCTAGGTTATCTTTGAATGGCTAGCTCCTTATTTGTATTCCTATTGACTGGCTGGCTCTTTCTTGGACCAGGGTTCAAATTTTGGACATGGGGAACAGCTTGAGAGGGGGATTCTTATATCTGCATCTTATCTGTCCTGTTTCATGCACTTCATCATCACTACATTTCATCTGGGCTTCAGTATTTCTCTGTCAGCACATTTCCTCTGATGAGACCTCCTCCAGAGCATTTAGGTCTCTGCTTGTTTTCAGGACACTTTCTACAAAACAAACAGCTTTCCTGTCAGACAGAATGGCGTCCATTACCAAATGGATAGGTTAGGTTAATTTGATTGGGCACCTTATTGGTCTCACATTTCTTCTTTGCTTCAATTCCTTGTTTTAGCTGGACCATTACAATAGCCACTGAACAGGTCCCTATCTCCTTGTTATCATCTATCCTTAGCTTAAAGTCTTTTTTTTTTTTTTTTGCCTGAAGATTGAAATCTTAATCTTAACCACTTACCTACATTTCCTGGATCTTCATAGTAAGATACCTTAAAATCTTTTCAGATATATGCTTTTCTTGATTCTAACATCAGTCATCTAGCTGACTTAATACAAATATAAATTCAATTAAATTTGTTAGGTATATGAATTGAAAGCATCTTGTGTAGTTTCTGAACGATTCATTAATGCACTCTACCTTCTACTAGATGTATGTGTGCCTGTGTGTGTGTGTGTGTGTGTGTGTGTGTGTGTTCTGGGCTTTGAATTCAGTGCCACAGAAATGTCCCATTGCTTTTTGCTTAAGGCTGTGCTTTACCACTTATGCCAGAGCTCCACTTCAGCTTTTTGTTGGTTAATTGGAGATAAGCATCTCATAGACTTGTCTGCCTGGACTGGCTTCAATCTGTGAGTCTTAGATCTCAACCTCCTGAGTAGCTAGAATTACAGGTTTAAGCCACCAGCAACATCTGGCTTCCAATTTTATTGTCACAGTTATTATTTTCTCTTATTAATTGTAATGCTTGCTCAAATCTTAGCCTTCATTAAAACTTCCCAGATTATCTCTCTTCCTCATGTACCACAGCACAGTATTGAAATTTCTCTTATAAGTGATATTTCTATGTGCCATATATTTATTCTTTTCACTGTTTATTTTCATTCTGACAAAATTGAAATGAGATTTTGTTTACTTTAACAGACCTTATAGTTTCTACAATATTTTTTATAGGTAGGAAGATCTCCATACATTGCAAATATACTTTACGAAGTATAACCACACAATTTTGTTGTTTCAAGAGAAACACTGTGAAGGTGAGAGAGGATTTTCCTGATAATTGTAAGGGAAAACAATGAAGTATATGGCTGAGAGGAAGCAAACTCCACAAAAATAGAGCTCAATATTGCAAAGATTACCCTAATTGAATTAGCTGATTTGGTTTTGCTCTAACAGAAGCAGCCCTTTTAGTGAAAAGGTTATGTTAGAGAATTTTTTTAGTATATAGAGAGAGTAGAGATCTACAGGGTAGGTGGCACAGTTTGAGATAGTTAGAATTAGCCTCAGTTGACCAGAGTATCAAAGATTTGAAGTAAGCTCCCTTCTCCTGAGTGCTTGAGATGGAGATTCCGAGCAGATGTTGAAGATGTTGCCTGCTGTGATATACAGGAGTGTGATGGGGAATGTCCCAAGCCACAGGCCTGTGCCACTACTGAAGTGTAAACCCTTGCCTTCTTCACTCCTTCCTTATTCTAGAAATTCTCAAGTTGTGGCTTTCATGGTCTGCACATCTTTGTGGTTCCTTTCCCTCTCTCATCTTTTAATGTTAGGTAGCTACTTTCAGAATGGTTTATTCCTCCTTCCACACCTCTTAAGCACCCATGTTCTCAACTATGAAAATGTTATCCAGTATGTGAAGGAAGGACACTTTTAAAGATGATGTCGTATTGTCTACTGGATGTGGTCCTGTGGCAGGCAGGCCAGGAGGTTGAGTAGGCCAGAGTCTGCACAGGGTGCATGCACACTGCAGAGGATCCATGAGAAGAAGACAATTCATCCTGACCCAGTCCTAGTTTAGGCTCTCCTCTACTCTCACCACTTGAGCAGCCAGCCATTTAAAAATTTAATACTAGCACAGAATGACCATATCACCCATGCTCCATAACAAACATGTCATGTGGAAGAAATCCAGAATTTACAGCCAAGAGATGAAGAGGTGAGGAATGATTCCTGCTTAACACTAGTACTATAACTCTTATATCAACCCTCTATCTAAAGTAATCAAAGACAGTAACAGAGCTTGGGTTGTAGTACAGGGGCCGAGCACTGACCTATCTTGTCTGAGACCTCGAACTTGATTTCAGCACTGAATAACAGAGTCCAGACAGTGACAATCACTGAATAAGGATTATATGAAGGCAAATGTGAAATCACATGGGAAACTTTAATCACTTGTAATGTCTTGACTTTTATTATGAAGACAGACTCTTTATTTCCTATATGTTATCCTCTAACATCATGGAGATTTGACTGTTTCATTAAACATCATTCTGCATGTAATTAATTGTTTTTTTTTTATCATGATTCCAGTTTTTGGTGGCCATATCACCTCATGAAAAGTATTATTACTTTAAGAAAAACAAGTAAAAGGATTTTGCTTTTTAAATTAAGAAAATTATCTAAACATGACATAACTTTTGACAGCAGGAACACTTGTGAGGCAATCTGTATAATTTGGAATGCAGGAACATTCAACTATGTATGATTTAATTGATTATGGAAGAACTTCATTTTTGGAATGCTATGTTACATTAATGTATTTAATTTCATAAATAAGATGAGGGGAAAATACCAGACTTTTGATCCAGCTCAACAACTTCTGATATTTATGACTGCTGGAAAGTCACATAATGTCTTTGGGTTTAATTTCATTTGCGAATCACTCAGAATAAATATTATTTAAAGATTTAAGATTCATTCTAGTTTTAAAATCTAGACTATTTTAAATTATTACAATTGTTCTGTATGCTGATTCTAGGTCTTTAACTCAAGGCCTAGGCACTGGCCCCTACAACTTGGGCCTTAGCTCCACTTCTTGCTTTTTAGTGGTTAACTGCAGATCAGAGTCTCACAGACTTTTCTGTCTGGGCTTGCTTTGTAATGTAATCATAAGAGCTCAGCCTCTTGTGTAGTTAGGATTACAGGTGGGAGCGACTAATACCCAGCAATTACTTTAAAAGTGTGTTTTCTAGGGTTTTTTTTTCTTTTATTAAGTTACTAAATACTTGGCTGTGATTAACTTCCTCAGCACCATGAAAATAACACCCCAGGGGCTGGGAAGGTGGCTCAGTGGTAGAGCGCTTGCCTTGCATGCTCGAGGCCCTGGGTTCGATTCCTCAGCACCACATTAGCAAAAAGAAAAAAGCCGGAAGTGGCGCTGTGGCTCTAGTGGTAGAGTGCTAGCCTTGAGTTGAAGAGCTGAGGGACAGTGCCTAGGCCCAGAGTTCAGGCCCCACGACCGGACCCAAAAAAAAAAAAAGAAAAGAACACCCCAAATAATGATATTCATAGAATAAAGTTGTCAAGATGAAAAGAGCAACTTATCAAACAAAGTATTAAAATGTAATTGACTTTGGAATAACCTGCCTAAGCATGGCTCTCAAATTCTACTAAAAACAACATTCTTGAGACTGTTTGCTTAGTGTGCAAATTATCATCATCATTAAAAGATCAGTGACCATGTGGAGCCTCCATGATTAATGAATTCTATGGCCAAAGGGAGAGATCATAGTTAATTGGCCCGGTGGACCTCTTTATTTCTGCCTCTTTTGGGGAAGAGCTGGATGCAGAGCTGCTTCCTTGAGGGACAGGCAGGAGTCCTCTTGTTGTGGAGGCCACACTCTTCATCTGAACCCCATGATCTCATCCACCTCCTCTCTTCTTATTGAAACTGAGGGAAGGACATTCTTTGAAAGACAAGGAGATTATGGTCCCAAGAGAAGGTTAGATCATTACACTTGGTTGCTGATGGAAAGCAAAATAGGAAAACATGAAAATAAAATACTTTGCAAAAAGGAAGACAAAAGTAATAAGGGATAGCTAATTGCCCTGGCTAGGTAATTAGGGACATAAAAAGGCAGCTAGAATGAATGGCAACACGACAAGAACTATGATACTGTGCAGAATGTCCCTCTTGTTCCATCAGTAACTGGGCTCAGATGACTTAGCGCACTCCCCTGACATGTGCTGGAGTGAAGCACCTGTCTCTCCATCCATGGTCATGGAAGGACCCATTCCCACTCATGATCCCAGTGGAGGACCCAATAAAAGAAAATCCCAGCTCATAGGAGTCTCTTCTCGGTTTTTCTTATGTTCTATCTGCTTCAAGCACTTTTCTGCCCTTTAATCTTTATTTTTTGTACCAGTACTGGGGTTTGAACTTAGTTCCTGAACACTGTCCCTTAGTGTTTTTGTTCAAGAATAATGCTTTGCCGTGCAATACACAACTCCATTTGTGACTCTTTGGTGGTTAACTGTAGATACCAATCTCATGGACTTTCCTACCTATGCTGGCTTTGAGTCATGATCCTCAGATCTCAGCCTCCTGAAGAGCTAAGTTACAAGGATGTAATCAGCAGAGAAGAATTCAGACCTACATGATATTAAAAATGCAAATTGCTTACTGGAAAACTCCACACGCTTTCTTTTTACACATAACTTCTTTGCTTTTTCTTGTTCCTAATGTAGTAGAAAAGACCATCTTTTGGTTTCTTACCACTTGATTTCACAAACATGAAAACTGACATCTTATCAGGGACTCAGTTTCTTTGTATAAAAAACATTTCTACTTGTAAAGATTCTTCAAGTGAGGAACTCCACAATTTCCTTAATTTTAATGAAAAGGAATACAAAAAGGTTATTGGTGAAGTCTCAAGATTAAAGCAGTGGTGGATCAAATTAAGTGTAGAGAATTTGAAAAGGTAAAGCAGAGATAGTTAAGAAGTCTAATCTTATTCAAGTGATCTTTGATCAAGTCAGCAAAACCTTAGAGGAATTAAGACTGTCTAACCTGTTCATGCCTTTCTGGTCACTATTTTCCTTTCCTGTACTCTTAGATTTTCCTCCTCTATGTTAGTGCTATTTTTGTTTTCTTCTGCTGCTTTTGGTTTGCTTAACTATTGAGAAAATTCTTTTCCAGGACCTCTTCTGTGTTTCCCTTTCTGTTAATTCTTTCCCTTCTTAAAAAGTTGTCCTGAATTCTCTTGGGATATTATTTTGTTGTTTATTTCCCTACTTTCTTAACTAAGTCCTTAAGAGAACATTTAGTGTCCTTTATTCCTTGTCCTCTATTACCTCTTCATCAGTTTCTATCTGCGGTCTGGCTCCTCAGAAGCAGACTCTGGACATGGATTCAAATGCAAATAGCTTACATGGAAAATGATCCTGGGTCATACAACAGGAGTGGCACAACAGTGAGATAGGAAGAAGGCAGCCATTGAGGGTATGCGGTCAGGGCTGATGCTGATGATTTTCAACTATTTGTCTCCAGCTTGTATCTCAGCTTCAGAGTCCAAATTTACAAAACTTCTGAAACCCAACTGATACAAACATTGGCATAAGGAAAACATCCAAGTCCTAGCACTCCTAATCCCTGACTATGTTGACATTGAATAAATTACTTCTCCAAGTTCCAGGCAATGCTCATGCAAGAACAGGAACAATAACAATGCCATCAACATAAATGTTTTAATTATGAAATGAGGTTGTTTATGTTAAGCAGTTAGAGGAGTGCCTATTACACTGGAAGCAGTAAATACTCACTCAGGATCTGTCAATGTTGATGACACAAACCAATTTCTTTTCTTACTTTTTAAAAATTAGAAACTCACCATTTATTAATCCCAAATGAAATAATGTCTCTGGTCACCATCTTTGAGATTTGCATATGCCATTAAGAGAGAGGTTTATGAGGAAACTTTAAAGTTGGTAAAATGATGGCACTGATATCACCCAAATCTACAGGTCTATACTAATATCTCCCCACAAACTAATTTCCTCTTACACATTCCATGTCTGTTAATAGCAATTCCATCTATCACTTGCATCAGAAAGTTTAAAATGCTCCCAGAATCGTTCTCACTTTCAACATGAGGCACCACATCCTACCAATTCCGACTCCCACATACTTCTTAAAATTGTCATTTCCTCTACATCCTTCTTTTTCTGCCTAATGCCAGCCCTCAGAAGGCCTTGCTTAGATTAGAATGCTTTGGAGGGTTATAGTATCTGATACAAAATAATCACTAAATAAATGTTTGAATGAATAAATATCATCAAATCATTTCTAATACAGCAAATGATACCATACTACTCTGGCTGCTTGGAGTTGCCCTAGATTTCACATTTTAACCTCTATCCTTTAACTTCTACCTTCAAATATACCTTGATTCGGAGTGGCTTTTAACACCACTCCTCATCTATCCACCTAGACTTTGTTCCTCTTGACTTTTAAGGTGCCAAAGCATTTATTAGTCTCACTATTGAAAGGCCACCAATGAAAGATCTTCACATCTGCCTCAGAGGACCACGTGGAGGCAAGCAGGCACAGCAGAAAGGTTATTACAAAGTTTATTAGATGAGCCATATTTCCTCCAAGAGGGAGCACATGGCACCTGTCCAAATGCAGGTAGCAGGAGGTTCTGGAGCAGGAAGTGAGGTAGGTGGGAGATCAGGTGGGTCCTGGAAGAGAGAGAGAGGGAGGGGCCAGCTGTATGGTGGGAACTCCAGGGCTGGGAGGAGCTCTGGTCTGGGTGGAGCTGAGGACCAAAGGTGAGCAACATGCTTACAACTAGGCCTTTCTATGTTATCTTTCTGTGTTCTCTATTGACTTGTCTAACCTTATTGTTTCACCTGTCCATTCCCTCACCTTGTTTTGGTCATATTCACCTCTGTGACATACTACCAACAAACAAAACCCTCAGTCTTTGCAATTGTAGTTTTCCTGCTTGGACCACTCTTTCTCTGGGTCTTCACCAAGCTGTGAATTTACAGTAGTTTATCTTATTTTTTATGGGTCTTTGGATTAGAACTCATAGCCTGGGAGCATTTGTACTCCAAACTACCTTGCTACCACTTGAGCTACAGTGCCACTTCCAGTTTTTTGGTGTTCAATTGGAGATAGGCGTCCCATGGACTTTCTTGCCTAGGTTGGCTTCAAACCATGATCCTCAGATCTCAGCCTTTTGAATAGCTAAGATTACAGGCATTAGCCACAAGTGCCCAGCCATAGTTCAAAGTTTTAATTTCCGACAATTACCTCCTTCTCTGTATTTTTACATCTTACTGTCTTTCTCCATCTTAGAATGTAAGCTTCTTAACATAGAATTTATGGCTTCTCTTGATTGTCATCTAGATCTTAAGACCAAAGTTAGCATATAGCAGCACCTCAATAAATATTTGTTAATAAATATTTATTGATTACTGTTTAAAATGAGCACTCAATGAGATGTACGAGACGTTATAAAAAAATGTACTTCACAATTTTTGGGGGAATGGGAGGGCAGGAATTTTAAGGGGAAACAAAGGAGGAGGCAACAATGCTTGACAAGAAATATACTCTCATTACCTTGCTCATGTAATATCAATTCAATAGGAAAAAATCAATTGTCTTTTATAGGTAAGAATAGGAAATGAACCTGGAGAATTAGAAAACTGATTAATATGATAGTTCTACCTTGTTCCTTTTTTGAAAATTCCTTTATTGGATTTGAGGTCAAGATGGCAGAGGAGAAGCTGGAGGCTAAAGAAGCTCTCACATAGAAAGCAGTTTTAGAGTTCCAGTGAACAGTCCTAAGCCAGAGAATCACACCAAGTGTGCCATCACAGGACAGAGAGTTAGGCCAGAGAGGGAAAATCCAGGCAAGGAGACAGATCTGAGCTATTGCCAGAAGCCGCCGCCACCCAGAGGCAGCAGTGGCAGTGGTGGCCGAACCCGCCATACCTGAATCACACAGAGTACTGGACGAAGGAGCCAGACACAGAGGGTGAGCAGATTCCACTCAATACAAGCAAGAACCGACAAGCAGCAGACATCTTCATCCTGCAATTCACAGACCAGAGACGACCCAGGAACCAAGACTCTGCGGGAGTAGAAGCCTGACGTCCTCACTCTTTCTCAGGGAGCAGAGGAGAGAAGGCCACCCCTCCACCCGCAGTACCGGAGATCTCCATCTTGGATACTGACAAAGCTCAGCAGAGCTGCTAGCTCCAACTCAGGCCTTGGAAGTAAACTAGAGTCATTAAGCAGGTCACAAGAACCTAAACTGACCTGCCAGACTCAGCTCCACCCAGGAAAAACTCAACCAGCTAGCGCGCCAGCCCTAGGACTGGCTTTCTTCACTGGGTAATCAGAGCCAGAGTCTGCCCCTCCCTTTAGCAGCCTTGACAATCAATTGAAATTCAGTAAACAGAAACCCTGAGAATGGCTCCAGGCTTGACTCTGTGAGTTTTTCACAAACTAGCCCCTGGGAAAAGCTACTGTTTGCTGAAAGGCTTCAATTCTACCCAGAACCTAACCTCATCACAGCATCTCCAAACTTGAGGAAAAAGCCATCTCCCTCTATTATGTTACTCAAAGCAGATCTCCCTCCCATTGAACTAACCTGGGAGGAGGATAGCAAAATCCTGGGTAAAGCAGACCATGTTTTCTGCCTGTTCGAACAAACTGACTTAAGAAACCAACCAAGACACAGGACCATAAGCAGACCAGAGACTCCAACAAGAGGCTGTTTACGGCCACAAGGGAGATACAGGACTTTTCCGAACCCTCCCTTAAAAATCAAAGAATTTTTCTTCTTCTTTTTTTTTGTACCTTTTATAAAAAACTTTTTTTCTTTTCTAAAACTTTTTTTAATTTTAAATTTTTACCATTTTTGAAAAAAATATTTTCTAGCAACTTTTTTTTTTCTTCTTATAATTGTTATTTTAGGGGTACGTATGTGTGTGCGTTTTTCTTTCCTTTTTTTCCTTTCTTTTTTAAAAAAAATTCTTTTTGTTTTTTGTTAAGCTCTACTTAACTTCTGATCTTTTTTTCTTTCTTTCTTACCCTTTCACCTTTTCTTCTCTTGCATTCTTCTTTATGTGACTTAATTTTTGTTCCGCACATCCTCAGATAAACACATAGTTGACTATTAGACCCTATCCACCAGGGTGTACACACTTAATCCATAAATTTATTACTCAATTCAATCCTCTGAGACTAAAATTTCTTAATAGCAGTACTACCTCCTTATACTGATATAATATTTTAAGTATTTTTATTTTTAAATTTTTCACATCTCTTTATATCCCCCTCCCTTCTCTCATTATATTCACATTCTTCTCTGCATAGTTTATTTTCGTTTCTGCATAATATTTTTAATTTTTACTTTTCTATTTTTTCTGGTCTCTATTTTTTTCCCTTTCTCTTTCTTCTTCTTTTCTCTCTCTCTGCTTTCATCCTATCCAACCTATTTCCTGCTTTGAGATTAGGACTTAGTTAATTCTCCCTGTGCCTTCCGACATCATTCTCTTCCTATTTTTTACCCACATCTCTCCCTACCCTAATAATTTCTGGTTTTCCAAATTCTTCTTTGCGGTTCGGAGCCCATTAATATATAGTTGTTTGATGTTGAATAGATGTATCTGTTGAACTAGACTGTATCTGCAGATAATTGATTGTGCAAATTGAGATTTTGGTTGATGCTTGCCTTAAGTTAGTGTTCTAGCACAAAACTGGTGTTATTTTCATCCCAAATGGGCAGAGTAAGCCGTGAAAACACAAGAAAAATGGCAACGCCGGGTATCACAATTCCCACTCATGATTATCAGGGGACAGACTACATAATGAAAAATCCAGAGGAGAGTTCAAAAATAGCTCTACAAACACTGTTGGAAAACATGATAAATAAAAAGATTGAAAACATACAAAGGACTCTGTATGAGCGTGATAGGGAGAGAGATGAGGCAAACAAAAGGTCAATGCAGGAAAAGATTGAAAACCTACATAGGACTCTGTATGAGCATGAGAGGGAGAGAGAAGGGGAAATCCACAGTTTTATACAGGAATATCATGAGTGTGAAGAAACTACGCAAAAACTGATACAGGACTTGTGTGAGCAGCTTGAGAATACTCAAAGAGAAAGGCAGGAATGGCATGAACATGCTGAAAACACTCAAAGAAAACTACAGGAGTGGCGTAAACAGGAGGAAGCTAAGCAAAGAGTAATACAGGAATTGAGAGAGCAGGATGAGAATGCACAAATATCACTAAAGGCATTCATGGGATCCATTAACAAAGAGCTGAAGGAAGTCAAGGAGACCACAAAGGGAATGCTGAATGGAACCCAACAGAAGGAATGGGATTCCAAGGAAAACATAACCAATCAACTAAGTGATTTGAGAATAAACACTGAGCACCAAATTAAGGAAGTAAAGAAGTTCATACAAGATCTAAAACAAAGCTTCAACAAATTATTTGAAGCCATCAAAGCTGACAAATTAGAAGGAAAAGAACAAAAAACAAAGTAGAGAGTCTTGACAGCAGGTTAATCCATGCAGAAGATTGAATCTCGGGAATTGAAGACACTCTCGATATTATAGAGAAAGAACATACAACCATCCAAGACTGGTACAATTAATATGATAGATCTATCCAAAACTTGGAAGTCTCAGAAGGCCTAGTCTACGGATAATCGTGTAGAGGAGGACTTAGAAACAGAAGTTAATCGGCTAGACAATTTGTTTAACAGCATCCTATCAGAGAACGTCCCAAATATGCAAAAAGATAGGCCCATTCAGATACAAGAAGTTTTAGAACTCCAGATAGACCAGACCCGAACAGGACATCCCACCATCACATTACAATCCACACAGGAACAACTCAGACCAAGGAAAAGATCCTTAAAGCTGTCAAGGAGAAAAGATTAATCACCTATAAAGGGAAAACAATTAGAATCACCTCAGATTTCTCAGCAGAGACAATCAAACAAGAAGAGCCTGGAATGATGTATGCCATGCCTTAAAAACAAACAACTATCAACCAAGAATACTGTACCCAGCTAAACTCTCCTTCATAACTAAAGGCCAAATAAAAACTTTCCATAGCAAAGAAAAATTGAAAAAGTACATCTCCACCACACCAGCCCTACAAAAGATACTTAAAGATGTCCTACACATAGAAAACCAAGAAGACCACAATAAAGGCCAAGAAACTGCACTCAAACTGTGAATCCAAGAACCATAGGAAGAACCCAGTTATCACAGCCACCAAGAAGGTGTATAACATGGCAGGAACTCCCAAATACCTCTCAGCCCTATCTGTTAACATTAACGGACTTAACTCTCCAATTAAGTGACATAGACTATCTAGTTGGATTAAAAAAAAATCCTTCTATCTGCTGCCTTCAGGAGTCACATCTTGCCGTAAAAACAAACACATTTTCAAGGTGAAAGGCTGGAAGAAAATCTACGAAGCAAACGGCCCCCGTAAACAGGCGAGAGTTGCAATCCTAATATCACATAAAATTAACTTCAAATTAAAATTTGTGAGAAGAGATAAAGAAGGTCTCTACATACTAATTAAGGGCTCTGTCCTTCAGGAGGATATTACAATTCTAAATATCCATTCGGCAAACAACGGAGCAAACAAATTTATCCAAGAAACACTACTTTCCCTCAAATCCCTCACAGATCCAAAGACATGAATTGTTGGGGATGTTAACACAACACTCTTCCCACTAGATAAATCAACTCGGCAAAAACTCAACAGAGAAACCGCAGATCTAAACAGCTGCATAGATCAACTAGATTTAACAAACATCTACCAAACATTTGACCCAATAGCATCAGAATACACGTACTTCTCAGCAGCACATGGAACATTTTCTAAAGTAGACCACATTTCATGCCACAAAGCAAGCTTTTCCAAATACAGAAACATTGAAGTTATAACTTGCATTCCCTCTGACCACAAGGGAATAAAATTAGATCTCAACACCAAAAGCCACCAAAGAAATTCCGGTAACACATGGAGGCTGAACAACACACTGCTGAATCACGAATGGGTCATGGAAGAGATTAGAAAGGAAATTCAAATGTTCATGCTATTCAACAAAATTGAACACACAAATTACCAGCTCCTCTGGGACACAGCAAAGGCAGTACTCAGAGGCAAGTTTATAGCTCTGAGCGCCTACATCAACAAATTGGAGAGATTTGAAACCAACAATTTAATGACACATCTAAACCTCCTTGAAAAAGAGCAACAAGATAAACCCCAATCCAGTAGACGGAAAGAAATAATTAAAATTAAATCAGAATTAAATGAATTACATTCCAAAAATCTATAGAAAGAATCAACAAAACGAAGAGTTGGTTCTTCGAAAAAATTAACAAAATTGACAGACCCTTAGCAAATCTCATCAGAAAAAGAAGAGAACACACACAAATAAATAAACTCAGATATGAGAAGGGAAACATCACCACGGAAACAACCAAGATTCAGAACATTATAAGGGAATACTTTTCAAAACTTTATGCTAATAAGTTTGAGAACTTGGCAGAATTGGACCTTTTTCTAGCAAATATTGACATGCCAAAACTAAACCAAGATGAGTTAAACCATCTTAACAGGCCCATATCAAGCACTGAAATAGAAACAGTAATAAGAGTCCTTCCATCTAAGAAAATTCCATGACCAGATTGTTTTACAGCAGAATTCTACAGGGCCTTCAAAGCAGAGCTCACGCCAATACTCCTCCAACTCTTCAATGAAATCACAAGAGAAAGATCACTACCGAACACATTCTATGAAGCCATCATAACCCTCATCCCAAAACCAGGCAGAGACTCATCAAAGAAAGAGAACTATAGACCTATTTCTTTGATGAAGCTTGATGCAAAACTTCTCCACGAAATTTGGCCAATCGACTTCAACAATTCATCCAAAAAATCATACACCATGATCAAACAGGGGTGATCATAGGGGATGCAAAGCTGGTTCAATATACGCAAATCAATGAATATTATTCATCACATCAACAGGAGCAAGCATAAGAACCACATGGTTATCTCAATAGATGCACAAAAAGCATTCAACAAGATCCAACACCCCTTTATGATGAAGGTTTTGGAAAAATTAGGAATCATAGAACATTCCTCAATACAATAAAGTCTGTATATTAAAAACATACAGCCGGCATTATATTTAATTGTGAAAAACTAAAGCCATTTCCTCTTAACTCAGAAAAAAGACAAGGATGTCCACTCTCTCCACTTCTCTTCAATCTAGTATTAGAATGCCTAGCTACAGCAATAAGACAAGATGCAAATAAAAAGGAGATCTAAATAGGGAAAGAAGAAATAAAATTCTCCCTCTTTGCAGGTGGCATGATCTTGTATTTAAAGGATCCCATAGACTTTACTCCCAAATTTCTCAAGCTGATTCAAAACTAGGGAGGTTGAGCATTTCTTCATGTGTCTATTGGCCATCCTTCTTTCTTCTTCAGAGAAGTTTCTCTTCAAGTCATTAGCCCACTTATTTATTGGGCAGTTGTTTGAGGATTTGTTGTTGGGGGATTTAATTTATTGAGTTCCAAGTATATTTTAGATATGAGACCCTTGTCCGTTGTACGGCTAGTGAAGATCTTCTCCCAATCCGTGGGCTTTCTATTGATCTTGCTAGCTATCCTTTGCCATGCAGATGCTCTGCAACTTCTTAGTTACTATCATTTATTCCTTCCATCTGGAGTTATTCCTTCTCTTCTGTCACAACTGTTAATTAGCCTCTGCCTTTTTGGTGCCACGACTGAGCAAAACAAATTCCAAATCTTACTTGGACTGCACTTCTCTTGTGATTAGCAATGACCATTCAAATGCATGGAATCTTTGAATTTCCAGTATTAATCTTCACCTGATATCTAAGCACATTCCTGGCATTAATTTCTGTGACCTAATGAACAAAACTTTTTTTTTAACACAGTATCCTAATATAGGTAAAGTACATGAATTAGAGACTATTGTCAGGTATCAGTATGGAAGGAGCAATTATATGTTCTAAGTATGGGTTCTTTATTGTGCATTCACTAATATTTTTTGAGAGTCCTGGGGCTTAAACTCAGGACTAAGGAATTATTCCTGGGCATATTTTTTCTCAAGACTAACACTCTACCACTTGAGGCACAGAACCACTTCCAGTGTTTCTTTTTCTGTTTATGTGGTACTGAGGAATTGAACCCAGGGTTTCGTGCATGCTAGGCAATCAGTGTACCATGAAGCCACATTCCCAGAGCCCTAAATGAATTTCTTAAGATGGCATTACATTTTCATTCTGTAACTATGTATCATAATTTTGGCCAGGTGCTAGAAAATGATGTAGAAAACAATACTAGTCCAAGAAGGCTGGAAATACTATACATCACTAGGGAAGTACAGTGTTAAGACTTGCAGGACTCTTAGGACTCCTAGGGCTCATAGAACACTATCCTTGAGCTGAAGAGCTGACATGCCATGCCCAGGCCCAGAATTCAGGCCCCACAACCGACCCAAAATGGCCATATTTTCATACCATTCCATGGATAAATGTCTAATAGCACATAGTTTTAGAACTCTCCCTCTGATTTGAATATTGCCTATACTTCTATCTACGGTTGATTATTTTTCTGCTCTATCTTCCTTATGGAATTTCTTACATATCTGAAAACAAAATAAAATATTTTGCCTACTACTAAGCTACATGTATCTACTTATATAGGTTGTTCTATATACTATGATTCTGTTACTAAGCATGTGACTTTAGCTCTCAAGTTTTTTCAGCTTTAACATGAGAGGACAGAGCCTGTGACATGTCAACACCTCTAGTAATTATGATTAAAAGGATAACTAAAGCTAAAATGTACAGATGCAAACACAAACCATCTATAATTCTTGTAGTAACACCTAGAACTAAGTACATAGAGATTCTCAGAAAATTTTTTCCACCAAACAAAGATGTCATCTTTTATATTTGCAGCTAGAGAATGCAAAGTATCCTTCTGTGCTCGTTAATAGTTCTCTCCTAGATCAGACTTGGCAGATTGGTCTTTAATGGCACATAGTTAAGAGTTTCTGGTGAGAAATAATGAAGCAAGGTAACCGTGAATGCCTACAGACAATTATCCTGGGCTCATGACTTTTTATCTTCCATGGTGCCCTGAAAAGAGACTGTGTAGCTATAGAATTGAGAACAAATTGAAGAACAAAAAAAGAAACAAAATACAATTCCATCTGTCAAACTGATGATGGATACTGTCCTAACCTGCCGAAAAAAAATGAAGTGCTTATTCTATGCTCTACTGATGCCTTTATTTATGCAAATTTGACAGATGGAAAGATCATTATGCAGCTTTTATTTAAGAAACTCATGCAACTGTACAGTTTGTGCCAAGTGTAATCCGTCACATGAAAGAATCTACAACAAGTATACCTCTACCTTTTTTTATAGCTTACTAGATCCTAATTATATTTCATAAATGGAGAGTCAAATAAGGAAAATAGAAAATATATATGACTGTAAATTAGAATGTAGAAACAGGGAGCCTTTTTCTGTGCCTGTTCTAAGGCTGGAATTCAGGTCCTGGACTGTGTCCTGAAATTTTTTTACTCAAGGTTAGCATTCTAACATTTGAATCACAGGTCCAGTTCTGGGGGGTTTGGTGGTTAATTGGAGATAAGAATCTCACAGTGTTTGCTTCTTCAGACTGGTTACAAACTGCAATCCTTAGATCTCAGCAACCTGAGTAGCTAGGATTTCAAGTCTGAGACACCTAACCCTGCTTAGGCAGCCATTTTCAAATAGCACAGTAATTTTCTAGCAAGCAACCCACAGCAAGAGCACAATGAAGATAATACCACTGTTACAGGATTCCTGATCCTTGATGTCCCAGAGAGGAGGTCTCCAAAAGGAAAGACTCATCTGCCTGCATACTGAGTTCCTTATGTTGTCTCGGAAAAGAATTTGAGGATACAAAATAAAGGCCAAGAACGTTTATTAGTGAAGCAGAGTGAAGCAAAGATAAAAAGATAGTGCGCAACACAGACATGTGTATGGGAATATCTGACCATAAACACTTCATGATGTTAAAGCATTCAGCATACCTGTGCTCAAAGGGAGGTTGAGAGTGATCAAATGTACCAAATCTGAGAACAGAGTTAAACACATAAGGTACACTTTCATCAATTAGGCTGAGAGGCTTCTAGACTGAACTATTTGTTCAATTTTCGTCATTGATGTCTGGTAAGCCCTTAAAAGAAAGGATGAATACATATCTTAGGGTTTTCCCTAACATCAACTTATCTGACCTTTTCTGTTGACTCAGGCATATACCAGATATTGCAAATAAGGGAAACCATGGTACCTATATTTCTTTGGGTCTGGCTTACTTCACTTAATATAATTTTTTCCAAGCCTTTCCATTTCCTAACAAATGGGGCAGTGCCATTCTTTCTGATGGAGGCATAGAATTCCATTGTGTATATATACCACATTTTCTTGATCCATTCATCAATTAAGGGGCATTGGGTGGAGGGGGCAGGGAGAGGATGGGCAGGGATGGGAAGAGGAAAGAAAGGAGGAGGCTACAATGCTTGATAAGAAATGTACTCATTATCTTGCCCATGTAATTGTAACACCTCTGTACAGTATTTTCACAATTAAAAAAAAAAGATGAATTTTGCCACATAGTCCAAGGTTTACCATAAGATTAATAAAACTTTTAAACACGTTTTTTTTTTTTAATTTTAGAAGTATTTTTATTATGAAAATACCGTACAGAGGAGTTACAATTACTTGGGAAAGATAATGAGTACATTTCTTATCAAGCATTGTTGCTTCCTCCTTTGTTTCCCCTTCCAAACCCTTCCCATATTCCTCCCTTCCCCCCCACATCCACATCCCCCCTCCCACCCCTGTTCAAAGTTGTAAAGTTCTTGTCAAGAAAAGTTATTTTTCTCGTGTTTGTTTTTTCCAGGATGTCTCTGTTTTTTAATTGTGAAAATACCATACACAGGGGTTAAAATTATATGACCAAGGTAATGAGTATATTTCTTTTTTTGGGGGGAGGGGTCCGGTCATGGGGCCTGAACTCTGGGTTTGGGCACTCTCCCTCAGCTCTTCACCTCAAGGCTAGTGAGTTACCACTTGAGCCACAGTGCCACTTCCAGCTTTTTCTTTTTGCTTATGTGGTGCTGAGGAATCGAACCCAGGACCTCATGCATGCAACGCAAGCGCTCTACCTCTGAGCCACCTTCCCATCCTGGAAATGAGTATATTTCTAATCAAGCATTGTTGCCTTCTCCTTTGTTTCCCCTTACCATCCATGTCTTCCCACACCTACCCACCACACCCTACCCCCTGCCAAAGTTGTAAAGTTCGTGTTTTGACATAGTACCTTGTAATCCCATTGTTGCAATGGGTCCACCTGTATCCCTATTTAAAGACAAGACATAAACCATGCTCATTCACTTTACTAATATAATGTGAAACATCTTATAACAGGAGGAGTCTCTTTAAGATATTGTTGTTCAATTTTCAGATCACTCTTTATATTGGACAAGCAGGCTATGTCAGAGGAAGAGATCTACACTTTTCCTTTATTCTTTTTCTTTTAACTAATACTGCAGCTTATAATGGAAGGTAAGCCTTAAAGATAAAGCTTTTGTGCTTGTAATAGAATTACTAATAAAGTGCCTCTGAATTCCATGATGCTTGTTCCCATCCCTCTTTCCCTGATTTATGTCACCTCACCTTGTAGAGGTAGTATTTCAAAGGTGTGAAATATTTTTCTATAGTCTTAATTTCATCAAGATCTCCAGGAAATAAAAAACAGAATAATTTCTGTTTTCCTGAAGCATGCCTATCTTGGCTTATAGGGGCTTATCTGATTCTGATTGTTTTCTCTGTCCCTCCTGGCAGTTCCTTGAGGTACAACTGTTTCCTATCATGTACTTTGGTATCTCACTTGCCCTGATACTTTAGAACATTTCCTTTGGTGTTCACACATTGGGGCAGGTCTTCTGCTCATCTCTCCAACACTCTGTTGTCATCTTTTTTCTAGAGAGGAGACGAGTGCCTGGCAGCTCTGCAGATATTTAATCTCAGGACAGTTAGTAAGTAGTTGGAAGTGTCTTCTCTTTTTGACTCCATGACTGCCTCTCAGTCCATGCCTTCACCACCATGAAGTTATTTACATGTGCTCAGACATAGTTTCCATACTTTCTATTCCTCTACCTCTTGATTCATCCTGTTCATTCTTGTCAGATGGATTTTAAAATACAGTTCTTCACATAATCCTCCTATTTAAGATCTTTAGTGAGTCAACTTCATTTAAAGTTTTAATCTTTCTTTTCTTCTCCTTCTGCTAAGCAATATATACCCTCATCTAATCATCAAGAGTCTATCATTTCCTAGTTTTTCTCTTCTCAACTTTTTTTGTGCATCTGCATTTACCTGCCTTGAGTATCTTCCAAACCATCTAAACTTCTTTGAAACCTACTTCTTTTTCAATTGATAAAATATAGGATTCAAAGAAGTGTGACTACTCCAAACTATTTACCTTCCATTCAGTTATGAAACATGGCCACGTGTAAAGTTATAAAAATAGCAACTTAGACTGCAAATACTAAGTGAATGTCTTTGATAAAGTTGTAAAAGTTTAGATTTTGAGATTCTGAGAGGTAAAATAAGGTAGCATGAAGAACACAAGGATTAGTCTTGGGTATATTTCAACTCTAGGCCTGACTTCTTTATGCCATTGAATATATTACCTAACTCTTGAAACCTTATGCATTGATAAAATTTAGATGGATATTGTAAAACTAGTATCATGAATTAAAAGTTTACATAAATTAAAGCTATTAATATATTTAATTTACTTGACTTTTTCAATGTTAAACATAGTGACTGTTAAATAATTGGCATTTAATAAACCTTAATGCAATCAACTGACTACATTCTCATTTAACTCTAGCCATTGCACCTACAGATATTAGATAATAAATCATCTGGATTTAACTAGGTTAAATGTGCAGAACTTATTACTACAAAATCATTTAAACTTATGTTCTTCATCAATAAACTTGTCTCAGTTACAAACATGTATATTTCAGTTGAGTTTACTTTTACACAGGTTGGATGGTTGAAATGCCTTTTGACAACCAAATGAAGACACCTGCAGAAACGGTGGCCTGAATACAATAAAAACAGGTGTCAACTGAATTTCAGCAGAACAGCCTGTTGACACCAAAGAAATTTTTAGAGATAAAAAACAACAAAGAGAGAAAGGGCCTTTCATTTTAGGGAGGTTAGTAGAGGAGACAGCATGACTAGGTCTTTATTTTGAACACTTATTTGTAATTCAGGGGATTGGAATAAGCTACAATTTCATATACAAAACAGAGCATCTTTTAAAAAATAAAACTAGCTAGATGAGTTTTCCCAGTAAAAATTCAAGCTTGATTCTTCCCTTCCTTTAATAAAGGGGAGATTATCATTGTTATGACAAAGTAGTCTAAAACTACCATTCCCTCCCTCATGTTGTATGATGTACCAAAATAAATTTATGGGGAACACTGGTTAACTGTGATGCTTGCTCCTTCATTGCCAGATTCCTTTGACGTTTCAAGAGTGGTGATGACCCTTCTAGGTACTCTCCATCAAGTTCTTTGTTTCCAAAGGTGCTTAATGAGATCAACAAAGCAGAAGTATCATATTCAAAAGTTGATGGTAAGAAGAAATTTGTATGAACTGGGAACAGATCCAAGTCATTTTACAAACAAGGTAGATTTACTCATTTCCTCATGCTCACAATCATAGAGAGTGACGATATTTGATCTATTTTATCAAATGAAATGATACAAAGTAACAGGATTTCTGTATAAAAAAATAGGACCCATTGTGTGCAAAGAAATTAATACCTAATTGAATTTCAAAATTGGTAGATCCTCTACTCCTCTGCATAAAGTTCCACCAAGTCTTCAAGACACAACAGTGAAGGTCAAAGCAAATATATTGGGCTATTATTGGGTACCTGGTAAACAGACATGCCTTAACTCTGACAAAGTGCATACGATAGTCATTAATGTGACCTTTCTGAACAACTACATAGACTATATGTTCCAGTTTGAGCCCATGGGTGGCACAATCATATCTGAGACTGAGAAGCTTGTCATCAATGTAAAACCCCTCCTCATCTTCCACCAACATCAAAGGGGTGACCCTGGAACTATTTGAGTAGTTCTCTGATGTCTTCACGAGCAGGAGGATGGGCTTAAAGAGGGAAGCCAAAAAGATGATCATTTGTGTCCCTTCTCTGGTATTTCAGTGTTTCTGAAGAATGTGAACACTGAGAAATTTAACTTCACCAATGTCATCAACAAATGCCTCTAGCTTGAACAAATACTTACACTTCTTGGTTATAGGTCATCATGATAATTTTGAAATCATAGAGTGACTCATCATCATAATCCATGCCACCCAGACCATAAATTCCCTTTCAGAAATTGTCACTTGTAACCTGTCGAGTTGCAACATATCCAATGCTTTTAGCTATAAATCTGACCTGTCATCACATTTGGTAGCTGTTTTCAGATGTCATCAAGAAGTATGGTGATCCACAGGAAAATGTGGTATATATACACAATGGAATTCCATGCCTCCATCAGAAAGAAAGATGACATTGCCCCATTTCTTAGGAAATGGAAAGAATTGGAAAAAAATACATATTAAGTGAAGTAAACCAGGCCTAAATAAATATATGTCCCATGGTTTCCCTTATTTGCAATAACTAGTATATGTCAGAGACAAACAAAAACTATCAGATACGTTGATGTTAAGCTAAATGAACCCCAAGATAAGGATTCAAATTTTTTTCTTTCTTGCGATTGTTTGCAACATACTTATAAGATGATTTCTTTGTTGCTTTGTATATACCTTCCCCAGAGTATGATCCCTGCTTTCACTGTTTGATGTTGATATAATTGGTGGAGGGGCAAGGAAAAAACAAACTGTTTAAATAGGGTTACAAGTGTACCCATTACTACAATGAGATATACAAGATGTTACGTTGAAAAATAAACTTTACAATGTTGGTGGGGTGGGGTGTGGGGTGAGGGGGTAGTACAGATTGTGCGGGTGGATGGGTAGAGAGGGGAAGGGATGGTATGGGAAAACAAAGGAGGAGGCAATAATGCTGGATAAGAAATTGTAACCCCTCTGTATGATATTTTCACAATAATAATGATAATAAAAGTATGGTGATCCAAACATCCAGAGCTCCCCTAAAGGAATACTGAAAACCCAATTGTCTATTTTTTTAACAATGATATCCACTCTCCAACTTGGATCTGAGAACCCATATCACCCTTAATAATTAACCATTTGTCAAGTTCATTTCTTGCTGCAAAATTAATTTAACTGAAAAACCAATATCTACCAGGATGGTAGATATTTTGATTCACATGGCCTCCAATGAGTAACCTTGTGACCCTACCCCACTCAAATAAAAGTGTTCAGATTTGGGGAATTTTCCTTGGAAGGGGAGACCTTAAATTGGGACAGATGATCTCCTCCTCTACTGTTTCCAGATCAGGTCCTTGAAGAAAAGGAGGAACTTGGGGAACTTTACCTTATATATGGTCAACAAATTTCACTATATCCAGAAACTGCTACTGAAACTTAGAAAAAAGCCAACTAAAAAGAACGCAAATTGGACTAGGAATCACAAAAAGTTCAGATTTGCGTTAACTATTTACTGGTCATTGGACTTCACATTTGTAACTCCTCTTAGCTTCTTAAATACTGTTCCCCATTACATTTTTTGCCCAACTATAGGGAAAAGACAATTTTATTCTCAAACTTAACTCTTTTGGACATCTGTGGGAATTTTTCTCAAAAATATGTAATTCAGTTATCTGATACACATTGGTAAATCATCAAGTCCAACCACTTAAGGGATGAAACTTACAAGATTGTCCACCTTCAGATGTCAGTCATCATCCCTTCATTGTTAGAACATTTTCTAGAATGGTTCACAATCCTCAGAAAAAGTTTACTCCTACATTAAGGATTATAATAGGACATCACTCAGGAATTCGGATATTCCATATTTTCTCCAGATGTGCCACTTTTCTGCCAACCAAGGGTTTAACAACTTAGAAACTCATTGAACTTTGGGATTTTATTTTAAATTTTATTTTAATCTTTTAGTAGTACAAAGGAGTTGCCCTTTCAACAATGCTATTTGTGAATATAATGCAAAGTCCAGAATAAAAAAAATAAACTGTATTTAAGAGTGCTAAAATGAAATAGCCAGTATACTCAGTTAAGGGGTAAACTACAATAAAAACTGAACACAGGAAATTGACCATACTTAGGTAAGCTGTAGAGTTGGAAACTGACCATATTCAAAGAAAAAATAAAATAGAATCAAAATAATACTGCTGCTCAAAACACTACTAAGGTCTCTGTTTAACTCCTTCCCTAGAGATTTCTTTTAGTCCTTGCAATACACTCTGAGAGCATGTAATAGATCATTTATTTCAAAATAAAATGCCCTATTTTTGGAGTACTATCCCAAAATTTTTATTTTGCATGTAATAATCTATTGTCCTGGATAACAAAAATTTTATTGGGCAAGAATTATTTAAAGCTTTCCAACAGAAAGCAGTATAATGAGGCTTATCGAATTTCTTAGAAAAGTAGTAACTTTTACTTGAAGAGCTCTCTAAAATTGAGCCATATAAACTCGTACCAGTGATATAAAACAAGAATGATGGAAAATGATAAAAAGTGAAGGAGGCTCGAAATAATGGGCCAAATAGCAATTTGATGTAAAAACAGAACAAAACCAAACAAAAACCCTGGTAAACCAGGTATCAGTACCTCATATTTGTAATCCTTCCTATACAGGATTTACAGCATGGCAGTTTGAAGCCAATCTGAGGAGAAAAGTCTATGAGATTCCATCTCCAAAATAACTAGAAAACGTCGAACAGGTTCTTTCTGGAGGCTGAATGAAAATTGTTAGCTTATTTTTTCCAGCTTCTAGTGACTATTAAAATTTTTTCTTTGTGGTATATTCTATCACTAAAGCATATCACCATAACTGCTTTCATCACATCACCTGCTTTTATTACATCACCCCCTCTTGAATGAAATATACCTTTGCTTTGGTGAATGGAAACTCTTTTGTAAAAATACTCCCAACACACCTTTTCCCTCATTTATCTTATTTTTATGTTATGTACTAAATTTGTTTGCATTTAACCCAGCAGTTTATGTGTACAATGCATCTTAATCTGTGTCATCACTTCAACATCATCAACACCTTTGGCCCACTCCTTCCTTTATAGTTCTCAATTCTGTGGTATATACAATTAATACTTGCCTGTATTCTATCCCTTCCCTCTCCATTCTTTTACTCCTCCACTTGACTACAATTGCCCCTCTTACAAGAATACATTTCCAGGCACTTATTTTGTTGGACTTTGACTTTTTAAAAAACTTTAGAGTTTTTTTTAAAGAATTATTTTATTTGCAGTCTCTATCATAGAGTCTAATAAACTTCAGTTAATTCATTTGTAACCCATGTCTCACCCACTGCTTATGCTCCAGAAAATTATAGGCAAATTGTAGCTACCACAAATGAAGGAAATAATGAAACTATATTGCTCTGTGTTTAGTTTGAGGACAGTCATGATTGTATCCATGAGGGATCTATTTGAATAATCCACCAGATGCCCTTCAGTAGATGAATGGATCAAGAAAATGTGGTATATATACACAATGGAATCCTATGCCTCCATCAGAAAGAATGACATTGCCCCATTTCTTAGGAAATGGAAAAACTTAAAAAATTTTATTAAATGAAGTAAGCCAGGCCCAAAGAAACACAGTCTCAAGATTCTTAATTAAATCTTCTCTGTCTTTCTTTACCATAAACATGCACAGCTACTAAGGATTAGAATGAAACTATTTCTTGGGAGACCATTGTTTAACCTACCATAATGATCCAGCAAAAATTAACTGTTTTGTGCATTTCTAAAGATAACTAGCCTTGGAAAACAGTGGGTTATTTTTCAAATGTAAAATAAAGTGCTTTGCGTTGTCAGAAATTTTCAAAAGTAGAGAGAATTTCTTGGATCTGTGAGAAGATAGCAAACTGGATTTTTTATTCCAGTCCTGGGGCATGAATTCAAGGCCTGGGCACTGACCCAGAGTTTTCTCAAGGCTAGTCCTCTACCACTTGAGAATAGCTCCACTTTCAGCCTTTTTTGGTTTAGTGGAAATAACAGTCTGACACACATTCCTA